>NC_086103.1:53703820-54903820 GCF_963921235.1 Mobula hypostoma | reverse complement strand
GACACTGTCCTTTTGGACAACTATGTTATAATGCAGGTAAGATGTTTGCATTTGCATGTAAAATGAGCAGAAATGTCAAAATCGTAGAGAGATGAACAATTTCACTTCCGAGTCAGGAAGTACCAGCTTCAGACTGCACGGATGGTTTTTAAAACTGGTATGTGCAAAATAAACTAGAGAAAATCTGAAGATGCTGGAAATCCAAGCAACACACACACAATGCTGGAGGAACTCAGCAGGCCAGGCAGCATCTATGGAAAGAGAACAGCTGATGTTTTGGGCTGAGATCCTTGATCAGGACTGGAGAAAAAAAAGATGAGGAGTCGGAATGCACAATAATGCATTTTGGGAGGTCAAATAAGTACGAGGGCAAGCACAGAAGTTTGGCCTTAATGGATATTGAGGGACAGAGGAACCTTGATGTCCTTGTCCAAAGATCTGAGGTGGCAGCACAGGCAAGTAGGCTGGTAAAAAGGCATCCTAGATGCTGGTCTTTGTTATCCATAGAATGTAAGAACAGGCAAGTTATAGCACAGTTTTATAAAACACTGATATGCGCATATTGGGAGTATGCAGTAATGTGTTGTTTTGATCACATCAGTTTAGCAAGCACATAATTTCTTTGGAGAAGATGCAAAGGAGATTCACCAAAATGTTTTCTAGGATGAGGAGAGACTGGATGGGTTGTTTTGATTTCCTTAGAGTGGAGAAGTTTGTACGGAAATGTGATGTAGGTGTACCAAATTATGAAGATAGGGCAGATAGCAGTGAGGTTTTCCCCATAAGAAAGGTGTCCGTAATTATATGACATAAACACTGGTACAGTTAGGACCATATAACAGTCAGGTTTCTGGGTATCATTATTTTGCAGGACCTCATGTGTGAGAATAATATCTCCTTCATTTTTGTAAAGGCTCGGCAGAGGTTGTACATCTTGTGGCATTTGATAAAATTGCATCATCCTCAGAACATACTGTCGTCATAGAGCATCCTCACGTCAGCCATTACCATCTGGTTTGCTGCAGCATCCTTTCACAATATAAGAAAATTACAGTGAACTGTCGCTCAGCAGAAAAGATCATTGGCTGCAGTCTACCATCACTACAGGACTTGTATGTGACCAGGACAATGAAACAGGTGGAAAAAATCATTGCAGATACTACCCACCCTGCAAACCCTCCTTTTCCAAAAGCTCCTTTCAGGAAAGCACTAAAGGACTATTAAAACAAAACCTTCACACCATCTTAAAAGTTTTTTTACACCAGGCAGTTATTCTGATCAAGAAGTCCAGTTAACCAACCAACACCCTTCTACCTAATGCCCCTGTCACTGCACTGCACCGCAAACACTTTAAACCACTTCTGTATTTTTTCTCCTCCAGTATTTTGTGTGTTGCTGTGGATTTCCAGCATCTGCAGAATCTCTTCGGTTTACTTTTTATAATGCAGTTTCCATTATAAGTACATGAGGGTATAGAAACATAGAAAACATAGAAAATAGGTGCAGGAGTAGGCCATTCGGCCCTTTGAGCCTGCACCACCATTTATTATGATCATGGCTGATCATCCAACTCAGAACCCCGCCCCAGCCTTTCCTCCATACCCCCTGACCCCCGTAGCCACAAGGGCCATATCTAACTTCCTTTTAAATATAGCCAATGAACTGGCCTCAACTGTTTCCTGTGGCAGAGAATTCCACAGATTCACCACTCTCCGTGTGAAGAAGTTTTTCCTAATCTCGGTCCTAAAAGGCTTCCCCTCTATCCTCAAACTGTGGCCCCTCGTTCTGGACTTCCCCAACATCGGGAACAATCTTCCTGCATCTAGCCTATTTATGCATTCATGCACATTTTATTCTATATCTGTACTTTAACCTAACATTATTTTTACATAATTCCTTATATTTTATCATTGTTGAATGTTGCCTTTTGTTGCATGTCGCACCCAACCAACACACCGCAGCAAATTCTGAATACATGTAAATGTATCTAGCATATAGAGTTGATCCTTTTAACTGAGCACACAGAACCAAGAAGTGAGTCTTCAAGGTAAGTACAAAGCCTTCTCCTGTGAGTTGAGGCTAAGCAGAGTTTCCTTCCGGCCACACCCTCCCACTTTCTTCCACCACACCTCCACCTTTTCTTCCCCCTGCACATTCTTCCTTCACAGTCCAACCTTTCTTCCAACATCACACTTTCTTCCTCCCCCAACATTCTTCCTCCTTCCATTTTATTTTGCGTTCCACTTTGCTCGAAACCCCCACTTTCTACTTCCATCCACTTTCTAACCGCACCCATTTTCTGACTGCAACCACTTTCTACTTGCTCCACTTTCTTCCTCTCTTTCTTTCTCATTCCTACTTTCTTCCTCCATCCCCATTGCCTCCCAGAACCCCTTCCTTTAATAATATCATAACTTTCTGATGAGATTCGTTGTTAATGGTGGGTGGTATCTAGTTACTTAGGCTTTTTGCACTGACCTCTGACAGCCTGTTTATGACGGGCAATTAACTGACACCTTATAAATGAGGCTAGGAGTTTTCTTTTAATCAACGGCAGAGTGTGCCAGGTTGTATACAGAAATGATGGGTTTGTGGCCAAATCTGAAGGTGATACAAAGATAGGTAGAATGAGAGGTAGTGTTGAGGAAGCAGGTAGGCTGCAGAAGGCCTGGACAGATTAGGAGAATGGGCAAATAAATTGCAGATGGAATACAGTGTTGGGAAATGTACGGCCATGAACTTTGGTAGAAGGAATGAAAGCCTAGACTATTTTCCTATCAGGAAGAAAATTAAAAAATCAGAGGTGCAAAGGACCTTAGGAGTCCTCATGCAAGGTTCTCTAAAGGTTAATTTACAAGTTGAGTTAGAGGCGAGGAAGGCAAATGCAATGTGGACTACAGTATAAAAACAAGGATGTAATGTTGAGACCGAATAAGGTACTGGCGAGGCCTCACTTGGAGCGTGGCGAGCAGCTTTGGGCCTTTTATTTAAGAAAGGGTGCATTGACGTTGGAGTGGGATCAGAGGATGTTCGTGAGAATGATTTTGGGAATGAAAGGCTTATCGTATGAGGAGCAGTTGATGGCTCTGGGTCTTTTACTCGCTAGAATTTAGAAGAATGGGGGGGATCTCATTGAAACCCATCAAATATTGAAAGGTTCAGATTGAGTGGATATGGAGAGGATCTTTCCTGTGGTGGGGAGTTTCAGATCAAAGTGCATAGCCTCAGAAAACAGGGGCATCCATTTAGAATGGAGATGAGGAGGAATTTCTTTAGCAAGAGTATGGTGAATTTGTGGAATTTGTTGCCACAGGTGGTTGCAGAGGCCAGGACATTGGGTGTGTTGGGTTCATAAGTTCTTGATTAGTCAGGGTGTAAAAGGTTATGAAAAGAAGGCAGGTGAATGGAGTTGAGAGGGAAATGGATCAGCCATGATAAAATGGCAGAGTAGACTCAATGGGCTGAATGGCCTAATCTGCTCTGATGTCTTACGGTTTTCTGCTACAGCTGCCTGGTAGAGCGGCGGTCCTCAATCACTGGGCTGCGGACCGGTACCAGGCTGCAAAGCATGTGCTACAGGGCCGCAAGGAAACGATATGATTTGGCGATATGAGTCAGTTGCACCTTTCCTCATTCCCTGTCACACCCACTGTTGAACTTGAACACACGCGAGGTTATTACGCACGCATCATCCACGTCAGCGCGGGAAGAAGATCAACTCCTCGAGCTTGCAAATGACGGTGGGCTGAAAAGTATGTTTGACATAACATCTCTGCCGGCATTCTGGATCAAAGTCAAGGCTAAGTATCCTGAGATAGCTACGAAATCACTGAAAACGTTGCTTCCATTTCCAACATACCTCTGCGAAGCGGAGTTTTTTGCAATGAATACAACGAAAACTAAATTGCGGAATAGTCTGGACATAAGGTACCCTCTATGAGTATCGCTGTCTCCCATCACCCCTCAATGGCACTGTCTCGTTGCAGGGAAACAAGCCCAGGGCTCCCACTGATTCAGCAATATTGGTATGTTGCAATGATTTTATATGTTCATACGGGAAAAATATGTGCTGTGTGTTTAATATCCAAACGTTACTTAAAATGTTATGACGCTACTGACTTATTAGTGACTTATAATTGACTTATCACTATATTCATGCGCTGTGTTACATAATACCGAAAATAACACTAACATATATGATTATGAAGACACGTAGTCCTCTTTTATTGTCATTTAGTAATGCATGCATTAACAAATGATACATTATTTCCTCCGGTGTGATATCACAAAACACAGGACAAATCAAGACTGAAAAAACTACAAAACCACATAATTATAACATATAGTTACAAAAAGTGTAACAATACCATAACTTGATGAAGAAGTCCATGAGCACAGTAAAGTTCAAAGTTTCTCAAATGTCCCACATCTCACCCAGACGGGAGAAGGAAGAAAAACTCTCCCTGCCATGCCGATCACAATCCGACGCTGAGTCATCCGAAAACTTTGAGCTCTGATCAGCTCTCCGACACCGAGTACTGAGCGCCACCTCTGTCCGAACGATTCGATCTCCTTCTCGGTCGCCAAAAGCAGGCAAGGCCGGGGATTTTGAGGCCTACCCTCCGAAAGATTCCCGACCACACAGTAACAACAGCAGCGAACGGGCGTTTCAGAAATTTCTCCAGATGTTCCTCCGTGCTTTCACGTCCATTCTCCATCAAATCAGAATTGTCCACGGCCCCTATTTAACAGATATGATATCATTTTTCACCAGAGGGCTGCGCACATGCAGGCGCGCAGCCATCTTCTCCTCCCGCCGTAGTATATAGTAAAAGCAGGAATGATATGATAAATACACAGCCTATATAAAGTAGAAATAACATATGTACAGTGTAGTTTCACTGAACAGAATCGCCAAAAATGATTTGTAGAAAAAAATTGGGTACGTACACACATGTGCACATAGGTGCCCGCGCAAGGCTTCATGGTCATGGTAGTCTTTCTCGGGGTAAACACAATGTATTTGACTGCTACTCTTGTCCGTTGGCAACCCTACCACCCCCCCCCACCCCCACCCCCAGCCAGCTGGTCTGCAAGAATATTGTCAATATTAAACCAGTCCGCAGTGCAAAAAAGTTTGGGGACCCCTGTGGTAGAGGCCTGGTTGAAACCTGTCTTGTGTTAAATTTACCCTAGTCTGATAACAGTATAGGCATTGAGTATTAATCTGCATAATACCGTAAATGAAAATGTGCTGATTATTGGAAGGAATGGAAGCTGTTTTTTTTCATTTCACGTAGATAGTGTTTTGGGCAATGGAACACGCAGTGTCAAAGGAACCATTATCATTTGAACTTTCAGCAACCTTGCCAGCATAAAACGATACAACTATCACATTCTCCTGCAGTGTGTCCATGTGGAAGGAAATGAAATTTTTGCTTGATTAACCAAGGTTTTATGCTTTTATGTACAAGAGACAAACTTACTCCAGCTAGTTGCCATCCTATCACCCAATCCTCATCATCAGTAAAGAGATCAAAGACATTGCTAACAGTGCCAGCAAGTAACCATCATCAAAATCTGTTCATTAATGTTTTGTCTGGGTTCCACAGGGACCATTTAACTTCAGATCTTATTGAAGGAGGCCTCCGTTGGTCAGAGTTAACCATGGATACTGCATCCTAGCTGTCTAGATTTTCAAGCCTGGGCAGTACGATATGGAGAGCAAGCTGTTGCCCATATAGCAAGATTCCCCTCTCCATGCTTCTAATCTACACTAAGGAATGACAGAGATCAATACAGTTTGGTACCAGCAGCATTGCAGGAGTTGCCAGTCAGCAGTAAACTCAACATAAGACTGCCTTAGGGACTCTAGCTCGGGATTTTATCCTCAGGGATTACTCCTGAAGCGTTCCCCATGAGTAGGTATAGCCGCAAGGCAGTGGAGGTTTGAGATCAGAATTTTTCTTCTCCTAGGTAAGCAGCCATTTACAGCTAACGAGCCCCATCTGCCTGAAGTGACTGATCTTATTAGTCTTTATTTAAGTAGGGATAAACAGAAAAGAATCCTTGAAATACATCAGATTATATAAAGCATACAGCTGTTTTTTATCAGTATTTCTGCTCCATGCAAACCACCTCTTACCAACTTGATCTAAACATATTCTTCTCCTTCTCCTTCATGAATTTATCTTGCTTCCTCTTAAAAGATCTGTCTTCTGCAAATTATGTTGAATCAGTTGTTAATTTAATGCTTGCAGTTGACAGATTTTTGTCATACTCAGATGTTGATAGATGTGATGAAGCAATGGGTATTTGAAGATAAGCCACAACTTTACAGAATTCCAGAATTGATTTTAAGCAATTAATTAGTCTAATCTTATTCATGTTAATTAAATGTATCTGGGCTATCTTTATGACAGTACATTCCACTTTCTTATTTTACTTTGGGTGCAGATTATTTCACTTTTGAATTCCCGATAAGATTTAAAAGCGAGTATCTTAAGTGGATATCAAATCATCCATATATTATAGAGAAATTAAATTTAGCTTGTACATCCTTTCCTTGTCAATATATCCTCTGAGTTCTGCTTTCATTGTTGTGAATATTTTTTGGTAGGTTAAATGGCCACTATAAATTTCTCCCTGGATGGTTGGCAACTGGAATTCCAAAGCAATTAATGAGAAGATTGGGAGATTAATTTACATGGGAAAATAATGGCACTACTCTGTAATCTGTAATTAATTTGAAGGCTTCAATGTCCTTCTCTGATTATTAGAAATTATAACATAACTGTGGTGTAGGAGGCTCTGGGCAGAGGTAGTACCTTTAATGTCTGGCAGCTGCTCTCCACCGAGTAGGGTGGACAAGTGTCACCGGTCCTCATCCATCCCTTAAATCTGTCACATCTGCCTCCAAGTGGCACACCCCAGTACTGTTTCAGCTGGTGGGCTAAATGACATAAGGGGGTGATGTTAACATGGCACCGCTGGGCGAAGGACCTCATTGATGAAGTCACTACTCAGGGCTGATGAGTTTCCTGAATTACTACAATGGTCACATGTTCGAGACCATGATGAGCCACCAAGTTGGAGGACATTAGTTGTGGTCTGTCCTGGAAAGGGATGAGTGCCACCAGGCCTTAACAGCCCAAGACACGTGACATGATGGGCATAGCAACAGACTCCATACCGGATTGGTCGCCACTCAGATCACCAAGGGCTGTGCTATCCGTTGTACACCAGGGCAGAGTTGTTAGCTATGCTTCTTATGTAATTTCACCGCAGAAGAACCGTGGGAAAGACTACATCTCATTAGCCACGTGGAATGTGAGAACACTTGCCCAAGCAGGGAAACTGCAGGAGCTCAGATATGAGCTAGAGAGGTATATCTGGCACACTGTGGGACCCTGTGAGGTCAGATAGAAAAACCCCAGTGAACATCTTACTGAGGAAGGCCATATACTATACTACAGTGGAGAATTTGAAAAAATGCCAATGGCGTAAGAACATCAAGAACTCAATAACTCGGTGCTCCCCAGTATCCAGCAGGCTTATTTCTGTCCACCTTAGAGCAGCACCTTTCAACATTAAAGGAATACAGGCCTACACACCAACAACTGATCATGAAGATGACCAAGTGGAAGAATTCAACACCCAGCTCCAGGGTATTATTGACCAGCAGACAAAAAGGACATTCTAATCATCCAGGGGAACTAGAATGCCAAGATGGGTGCAGCTGCACTGGCAAACTGGAAAGAACTGCAGTGCCTCCTGTAATGCCACAACCAACGAGCAAGGATTATCCCGACTTGAGTTCGTCACCTACAACAACATGATACTTGCAAACACACTAGGAGAGCACAAGGCATCACAATGGCATGTGCCCAATAGAGTACATCATAGCCAGATTGGTTACATACTGGTGCAGAACCAGTTTCAGTCCTGGACCGAGAGAGCCAAAGTAAGGACGTATCCAGGTGTTGATATTAAAGGTGATCACGAACTGGTGATAATAAACTTTAAGAATCAGAGTAAAGAAAGTCAAGAAGCTCAAGAACATCATAATGAACTTCATCTTGGACAGACCAAAGGACCCCTCCATTGCTGAATCCTTGCTTGACGAAGATGCTGAAGTGTTGAGAGCTAAGTTCATTGAAGAAATGACTGAAGCAGCCGATGAGATACTTGGAAAACACCGCAGGAAAACCCAACCTTGGGTAACAGAGGAGATCCTGGGAATGAGAGACACCAGAAGAGACCTGAAGAAAACTAAGAATACAAAAACAGGAGTTGTAACATACAGAGAGATCAGCAAGAAGATCAGGAAAGACCGTAAGACATATGAGCAGAAGTAGGTCATTCAGCCCTTTGAGTCTACTCTGCCATCCCATCATTGCTGATCCTGAATCCCACTCAAGCCATACACCCGCCTTCTTGCCATTTCCTTTGATGCCCCTATCAATCAGGAAATGATCAACTTCTGCCTTAAATATACTCATGCATTTTGCCTCCACTGCAGTCTATGGTAAAAAGCATTCCACAGATTCACTACTCTCTGGCTAAAAATATTCCTCCTTGCCTCTGGTCTAAAAGGTCACCCTTCAATTTAGAGGCTGTGTCCTCCAGTTTTGGATACCCCTACCATAGGAAACATCCTCTCTGCAGCCACTCTATATAGTCCTTTTAACATTTGGTTGGTTTCAATGAGATCCCTCGCATTCTTCTAATTTCCAATGAGTGCATCCTCAAAGCTGCCAAACACTCCTCATACATTAACCCGTTCATTCCCGGAATCATCCGTCTATCCAATGATAACACAACCTTTCTGAGATATGAGGCCCAATACTGTTGACAATACTCCAAATGCACCTGACTAGTGTCTTATAAAGCTTCAGCAATATCCCCTTGCTTTTATATTCTATTCCCCTTGAAATAAATGCCAACATTGCATTTTCCTTCTTTAACACAGACTCAACTTATAAATTAACCTTTTGGAAGTCTTGCACAAGGACTCATAAGTCCCTCTGCACCTGATGTTTGAATCTTCTCCCTATTTAAATAATAGTCCACACTTTTATTCCTTTTACCAAAATGCATTAACATACATTTCCCTACACTGTATTCCATCTGCCACTTTTTTGCCCATTCTTCCAATTTGTCTAAGCCCTGCTGCAATTGCATTGTTTCCTCAGCACTACCTGCCCCTCCACCTATCTTTGTATAATCCGCAAACTTTGCCTCAAATCTATCAATTCCGTTATCCAAATTATTGATAACCAATGTGAAAAGTAGTGGTCCCAATACTGAACCCTGAGGAACACAACTAGCCACTGGCAGCCAACCAGAGAAGACCCCGTTTATTCCCAGTCACTGCCTCCTGCCTGTCAGCCATTCCTCTATATCTTTCCTGTAACAGCATAGGATTTTATCTTGTTAAGCAGTCTCATGTGTGCCACCTTATCAAATGCCTTCTGAAAATCCAAGTAAATGACATCCACTGCCTCTCTTTTGTCCACCCTGCTTGTTACTTCTTCGAAGAACTCTAACAGATTTGTCAGGCAAGATTTCCCTTCACAGAAACCATGCTGACTTTGACCTATTTTATCATTAGTCTCCAAGTAGCCTGAAACCTCATCCTAATAATAAATTCCAACACTTTCCCAACCACTGAGCTTATGATAACTGGCCTATAATTTCCTTTCTTTTGCCTTCCTCCCTTCTTAAAGAGTGGAGTGACATTTGCAATCTTCCAGTCCTCCGGGACTATGCCAGAATCAAATGATTCTTGAAAGATCATGACCAATGCATCTGTTATCTCTTCAGTAACCTCTCTCAGGACTCTGGGATGTAGTCCATCTGGTACAGATGACTTATCCACCTGAAGACCTTTGAGTTTGCCTCACACCTTTTTCTTTGTGATAGCAATGGCACTTACTCCTGCTCCCTGACACTCACAGACCTCTGGCACACTCCTTGTGGCTTCCACAATGAAGACTGATGCAAAGTACCCATTAAGTTCATCTGCCATTTCTTTGTCCCCCTTTACTACCATGCCAGTATCATTTTCCAGAGGTCCAATATCAAATCTCACCTCCCTTTTATTCTTTATATAACTGAAAAAAAAACTAGTGGTATCCTCCTTTATATTATTGGCTAGTTTGCCCTTATATTTCATCTTTTCTCTTCTTATAGCCTTTTAGTTGCCTTTTGTTGAATTGTAAAAGCTTCCCAATCATCCAACTTCCCACCTACTTTTGCTACCTTATATGCTCTTTCCTTGACTTTTATGCAGTCCTTAACTTCCCTTGTCAGCCACAGTTACTTAGCCCTGCCATTTGAGAACAATTTCTTCTGCGGGACATATTTATCCTGCCCCTTGTGAACTATTCGCATAAAACTTCAGCTATCTCTGCTCTGCTGTTATCTCCACCAGTATCCCCCTCCAATCCACTTGGGCAAACTCCTCTCTCGTGCCTCTGTAATTCTCTTTATTCCTTTGCGGTACTGACTTACGCTTCTCCCTTTCAAATTGCAGTATGAGTTCAATCATATTACGATCACTGCCTCCCAAGGGTTTCTTTAAATTAAGCTACCTAATAAGATCTGTGTTATTACACAAAACCCAATCTAAGACAGCCTTTCCTGGAGTGGGCTCAAGCACAAGCTGCTCTAAAAAGCCATCTCTCAGGCATTCAACAAATCCCTCTCTTGCGATCCGACTCCAAGCTGATTTTCCCAATCCCCTTTCATATTGAACTCACCCATTACAATTGTGTCATTAAGCTCCCTTTGCAATTTCAACCCCACATCTTGGCTACTATTTGGAGGCCTATATATGATTTCTATATTTTTTTACCCTTATATTTTCTTCACTCCACCCACAAAGTTTCAACATTCTCTGATCCTGTGTTACCTTTTTCTGAAGATGTCATCCTATCTCTTACCAACTGTCATGGTCCGGATCGGGGTCCCTTTAAATTTACCTTGTTTATGTTACGATCCGGACCGTTGATTCCCTATTTTCCCATGTCCCTCGACTTTGGTGATTAGAGGTAATTAACACTCAGCTGAACCGATAGCTTATAGTCTCCGGCTTTCAGCTGTTCGGTGCGGGAGCGTCTGCAATGTCTGCAAAGTCACGGCGTGCCAATGTCATCTGGCTGGAGCAAGCCTAGTCTCTGCCGAAGCGAGTGCCGGTAATTCGCCTTTCCTCACTGGAGCAAGCTTGTCAAGTTACCTAGCCAAAGCGAACCTGCAAAGTTTCCTTACCAAGGTGGGTCTGTTAGTTAACCCGCCGGAGGGAATCAAGAACCGCTGTCTACTGTTCCAGGGCTGAGTCGAGAGCTCGCCACTACCCGGAGGCTCCAAGTCAAGTCCTGGCTCCGGGCAGCATTCAAGTACCATGTCAAGTCCTGGCCCTGGCGGCGTTCAATACCATGTCAAGTCCTGGCCCCTGGCGGCATTCAAGTACCATGTCACGTCCTGGCCCTGGCGGCGTTCAAATACCATGTCAAGTCCTGGCCCTGGAAGCATTCAAGTACCATGTCAAGTCCTGGCCCTAGTGGCTTCCCAGTTCTGAGTCAAGTCCTGGCCCTGGCGGTCTGTGATTCCTGTCCTACCCCCTTGTCTGAATCCCTTCTCTGCCCCCTCACCTCTAGCCCTCGTCTGCAGCCCCAGCCTGCCCTTCGGTCTAGTTCCATCGCCAGAGCTAGATAGGTACTGTCTGGTGTTCATTCATATTGGTCTTGTCTTGTCTTGTCCTCACCTCTGTGGGGTAAGTCTGGCCGTCTTGCCGTTGCCCCGTGGGGAGTCATGTCTTGTCTTGTCTTGTCCTCGCCTCTGTGGGGTAAGTCAGGCCGTCTTGCCGTTGCTGGGTCATGTCTTGTCGTGTCTTGTCCTCGCCTCTGTGGGGTAAGCCAGGCCGTCTTGCCGTTGCCCCGCGGAGGGTCATTAGTCCTGGCCCTATGTCCTGTACCCAAGGAGGGGTCCCGGCTCTCTGTTCTGTGTGTGAGTCCTGGCCCTATGTCCTGTACCCAAGGAGGGGTCCCGACTCTGTGTTCTGTGTATGCGTCCATGGTTCCATGTACCTGCTCTCCCGAGACCGAGGCTCTGTTTTCCATGTTCCTCCTCTTCCTAGCCCATGTCATGTCCATGCCTGGTTCTGGCATCCGAGCCCGAGGCAAGACACAGGTAGTGGGTCCTTCACCAGTCTCGGGCTCGGAGTCCATACCCTAGCCTCTTCATGTCTCCTCTAGTTCTGGGAGCCGATTCTGAGTCCAAGCCCAGACCCCTGGTCCCAGCCTATTCGTAGTCCTGAGTCCTTATCCTGTTCGCTATTCCTGCTTCTGTCTTGCTCTCCTGGTATCGTACAATAAACTAAACCTAAGTAACTTCACAAGATGTGTCTTGCATTTGGGTCCACTCTTGCTCCCAATGCCCCACCACTGTGACACCAACAGAGCCACACCACTGCCTATGAATTCGGAGAAGGAAGTCTGAGAATCGGAGCGGGAGTGCGACGGAAGCCATTTTGATTTTTTCTTTTTCTCATCGGAGTTAAGAGAGGCGGGACTGCGCAGGCGTGTGACGTCAGGCAGTGAAGCATGGAAGATTTAAAAGGAAGACAGCCTTATACAGCGGGCAGCGTCGTTTGCGGGCTGTGGAGTGAGCTGGGAGCAGAGTGAAGGTCTAAGGGCTTTGGTTCAACGGGCTTAGGTGGAAACGGGAGAGGCGAAGAAGGTTTGGCTTTCAATTTTCCCTGTTATTTGAGGAAAGGGGGGAAGTATGAGTGTGAGGTCCTGGAGTCTCCCAGCCTCCCGGACGTCCACATCTGCGCCAGATGCACTGAGCTGCAGCTCCTAAAGGACCGCGTTAGGGAACTGGAGCTGCGGCTCGATGACCTTAGTCTGGTCAGGGAGAGTGAGGAGGTGATAGAGAGGAGTTACAGGCAGGTGGTCACACCGGGGCCATGGGATGCAGACAAGTGGATCACAGTTAGGAAGGGTAAGGGGAAGGGTCAGGTACTAGAGAGTACCCCAGTGACTGTGCCCCTTGACAATAAGTACTCCTGTTTGAGTACTGTGGGGGCCGGGGGGGGGAACAGCTTACTTGTGGGAAGCAACAGCGGCCATGTCTCCGGCACAGAGTCCGGCCCTGTAGCTCAGAAGGGTAGGGAAAGGAAGACGAGGGCAGTAGTAATAGGGGACTCTATAGTTAGGGGGTCAGATAGGCGATTCTGTGGATGCAGTCAGGAGACCCGGATGGTAGTTTGCCTCCCTGGTGCCAGGTTCTGGGATGTTTCTGATCACGTCCAAGATATCCTGAAGTGGGAGGGTGAGGAGCCAGAGGTCGTGGTACATATAGGTACCAATGACATAGGTAGGAAAAGGGAAGAGGTCCTGAAAAGAGAATATAGGGAGTTAGGAAGGGAGTTGAGAAGGACCGCAAAGGTAGTAATCTCGGGATTACTGCCTGTGCCACGTGACAGTGAGAGTAGGAATGAAATGAGGTGGAGAATAAATGCGTGGCTGAGGGATTGGAGCAAGGGGCAGGGATTCAAGTTTTTGGATCACTGGGACCTCTTTTGGTGCAGGTATGACCTGTACAAAAAGGACAGGCTGCACTCGAATCTGAGGGGGACCAATATCCTGGCAGGGAGATTTGTGAAGGCTACTGAGGAGACTTTAAACTAGAATGGTTGGGGGGTGGGAATCAAATTGAAGAGACTAGGAGAGAGAAGGTGAGTTCACAAATAGAGAAAGCTAGTAGAGAGTGTGTGAGGGAGGATAGGCAGGGGACAAAGATCAGGAGCACTTGGACGGAAGATGTAGGGGAGAAGGAAGAAAAAGATAACAAAGTTGTTTGCTCCATTAGGAATAAACAGAGAGTAAGAGGTGGAGAGTTTCTTAAGTGCATCTATTTTAATGCTAGGGGCATTGTAAGAAAGGTGAATGAGCTTAGAGCATGGATTGATACCTGGAAATATGATGTTGTAGCTATTAGTGAAACATGGTTGCAGGATGGGTGTGGTTGGCAACTAAATATTCCTGGATCTTGTTGCTTCAGGTGTGATAGAATTGGAGGAGCAAGAGGGGAAGGTGTTGCATTGCTTGTCAGAGAAAATATAACAGCGGTGCTTTGGCAGGATAGATTAGAGGACTCATCTAGGGAGGCTATTTGGGTGGAATTGAGGAACGGGAAAGGTGTAGTGATGCTTATAGGGGTGTATTATAGATCACCTAATGAGGAGCGAGAATTGGAGGAGTAAATTTGTAAGGAGATAGCAGATATTTGTAGTAAGCACAAGGTTGTGATTGTGGGAGATTTTAATTTTCCACACATTGACTGGGAAGCCCATTCTGTAAAAGGGCAGAATGGTTTAGAGTTTGTAAAATGTGTGCAAGATGGTTTTCTGCAGCAATACATAAAGGTACCAACTGGAGAAGGTGCAGTTTTGGATCTCCTGTTAGGGAATGAGATAGGGCAGGTGACGGAGGTATGTGTTGGGGAGCACTTTGAGTCCAGTGATCACAATACTATTAGTTTCAATATAATTATGGAGAAGGATAGGACTGGACCCAGGGTTGAGATTTTTGATTGGAGAAAGGTTAACTTTGAGGAGATGCGAAAGGATTTAGAAGGAGTGGAATGAGACAATTTGTTTTATGGCAAGGATGTAATAGAGAAATGGAGGTCATTTAAAGGTGAAGTTTTGAGGGTATAGGACTTTTATGTTCCTGTTTCATTGAAAAGAGAGGTTAAAAGTTTGAGAGAGCCATGGTTTTCAAGGGATATTGGAAACTTGGTTCGGAAAAAGAGAGGGATCTACAATAAATACAGGCAGCTTGGAGTAAGTGAGGTGCTTGAGGAATATAAAGAATATAAAAAGAATCTTAAGAAAGAAATTAGAAAAGCTAAAAGATATGAGGCTGCTTTGGCAAGTAAGGTGAAAATAAATCCAAAGGGTTCTACAGTTATATTAATAGCAAAAGGATAGTGAGGGATAAAATTGGTCCCTTAGAGAATCAGAGTGGACGGCTATGTGCGGAGCCAAAAAAGATGAGGGAGATTTTGAACAATTTCTTTTCTTCGGTATTCACCAAGGAGAAGGATATTGAATTGTGTAAGGTAAGGGAAAAAAGAAGGGTAGTTATGGAAAGTATGATGATTAAAGAAGAGGAAGTACTGGCGCTTTTAAGGAATATAAAAGTGGATAAGTCTCCGGGTCCAGACAGGATATTCCCTAGGACCTTGAGGGAAGTTTATGGAAATAGCAGGGGCTCTGACAGAAATATTTCAAACGTCGTTAGAAAGGGGGATGGTGCAGGAGGATTAGTGTATTGCTCATGTTGTTCCATTGTTTAAAAAGGGTTCTAAGAGTAAACCTAGCAATTATCGGCCTGTGAGTTTGACGTCAGTGGTGGGTTAATTGATGGAAAGTATTCTTAGAGATGGCATATATAATTATCTGGTCTGATTAGGAACAGTCAACATAATGTTTGACAAATCTTATTGAATTTTTTAATGAGGTTACTAGGAAAGTTGACGAGGGTAAAGCGGTGGATGTTGTCTATGTGGACTTCAGTAAGGTCTTTGACAATGTTCCACACGGAAGGTTAGTTAGGAAGGTTCAATCGTTAGGTATTAATATTGAAGTAGTGAAATGGATTCAGCAGTGGCTGGATGGGAGACGCCAGAGAGTAGTGGTGGATAACTGTGTCAGATTGGAGGACGGTGTCTAATGGTGTGCCTCAGGGATCTGTACTGGGTCCAATGTTGTTTGTCATAGATATTAATGATCTGGATGATGGGGTGGTAAATTAGATTAGTAAGTATGCAGATGATACTAAGATAGGTGGAGTTGTGGATAATGAAGTAGGTTTTCAAAGCTTGCAGAGAGATTTAGACCACTTAGAAGAGTGGGCTGAAAGATGGCAGATGGAGTTTAATGCTGATAGATGTGAGGTGCTACATTTTGGTAGGACTAATCAAAATAGGACATACATGGTAAATGGTAGGGCATTGAAGAATGCTGTAGAACAGAGGGATCTAGGAATAATGGTGCATAGTTCCCTAAAGGTGGAATCTCATATGGATAGGGTGGTGAAGAAAGCTTTTGGTATGCTGGCCTTTATTAATCAGAGCATTGAGTATAGGAGTTGGGATGTAATGTTGAAATTGTATAAGATATTGGTAAGGCCAAATTTGGAATATTGTGTACAGTTCTGGTCACTGAATTATAGGAAGGATGTCAATAAAATTGAGAGAGTACAGAGGAGATTTACTAGAATGTTGCCTGGGATTCATCTCCTAAGTTATAGAGAAAGGTTGAACAAGTTGGGACGTTATTCTTCGGAGCGTAGAAGTTTGAGGTGGGACTTGATAGAGGTATTTAAAATTATGAGGGGAATAGATAGAGTTGACGTGAATAGGCTTTTTCCGTTGAGTGTGGGGGAGATTCAAACAAGAGGACATGAGTTGAGAGTTAAAGGGCAAAAGTTTAGAGGTAACATGAGGGGGAACTTCTTTACTCAGAGAGTGGTAGATGTGTGGAACGAGCTTCCAGCAGAAGTGGTTGAGGCAGGTTCGATGTTGTCATTTAAAGTTAAATTGGATAGACATATGAATGTACCCATTCATTGGTTTGCCCTCCCTTCCATTCATATTACATATTATATCATCTACTTGTAAACCTGCTGGCTGATCCTCAGATCTATCATACTGGCTTCCATCCCCCTGCCATATTAGGTTAAACTGCTCCCAGCAGCTCTAGTAAACCAGCCAGCAAGAATATTGCCCCTTCCTCCAAGATTCAAGAGCAAACTGCCCCAGGAGGTCCCAATTATACAGAAATCTGAATCCAGAAACATGATTAAGGCCAAGAAAGAACGGTTTGCGAGACAGTGTACAGAGATAGAAGATAGCTTAAACAAGAACAACAGCAAGCGAGCATTTCAAATAGTGAAGGACCTCACTAAACAGAGACAGTCACAAGTCAGCAGCACCCAAGACAAAGAAGGAAACTGTTTCACAGATGATCAAGACGTTCTCAACAGGTGGACTGAGTATTGCTCAGACCTTTGAAACCATTAGACCTAAAGAGACCCCAGTGTACTCGCAAGCCAAGACTTGTCAAACAATGATGACTTCCCAATTCTGTGGGAAGAAGTAAAAGTAGCCATAAAATCAATAAAGAATGGGAAAACTGCAGGAATAGATAAAATCCTGGCCGAGTTGGTAAAATATGGAGGAGATACAGTAATAAATATCCTCATCAATATCAGCAGCAAATTTTGGCAGGCCAGGAATGGCAAACACCTCGGACAAAATCACTCATCATCACTCTCCCCAAGAAAGGCACCCTACAGCAGTAACTGAATTATAGAACTATAAGTCTTATCAGCCACACAAGCAAAGTGATGTTGAAAGTCATCTTGAACTGACTGAAATCACTGTCAGAAGAAAGACAAGGCTGTCTCCTTTCACCCATGCTGCTCAACGTTTTCCTGGAGCAAATAATGACAGATGCCCTGGAAGACCATGTCGGTACGGTCAGCATCAGAGGACAGATCATAATCGACCTCAGGTTTGCCATGACATTGACGGGGTGGCAGGAAGTGAGGATGTACTGGCCTGCCTTGTGAACCATCTGGATGGTACATCTACCAGATATGCATGGAGATCAGTGCAGAGAAAAAGAAACTGATGAGAAACAGTGAGGATCTAATCACGACAAGAATCACAGTCAGTGGATAAGAACTAGAGACTGTCAAATGGATCAACAATCTTGGCACCATCATCAATCAAGAAGGATCAAAGCCTGACAACAGCCCAAACAACAGTGACGCTGGCTAAACTAAAACCAGTCTAGAGAGACAATAACATTGCTCTCAGATCCAAGTTGAAACTCCTGCATGCACTTGTGTGCTACATCTTCTTGTATGCATGTGAATCATGGACTTTGACAGCAGAACTGCAAAGGAAGATCCAGGCAGTAGAAATGCGATGCTTCAGAAGGCTTCTTGGCATCTCCTAAAAAGACCATATCTCAAATGATAAAGTATGAAAGACCATGAGACACTACGAATTTCTGCTGTCCACAGTAAAGAAGGGGAAACTGAGATGGTATTGCCACATAACATGATGAAGTGGACTGTCAAACACCACTCTTCAGGGAATTGTGCAGGGGAAAAGAAAAAGGAGCAGTCTGAGGAAGAAATGGACAGACAACATTGTAGGGTAGACCGGAGGGAGCTTTGCCGCAATCCAGACACTCACCCACAACCGTGAGAAATGGAGGCAATCGGTGCAGTGTTCATCTGTACAGTGCCCCATGACCCAGGCAGGTTGCGGGATCCATAACTGTAACTATAACATCATGGAATACATTCCATTCAACTTACATGAAGTCAAAAACTGTACTTGTACCCCTGAATGAAATAACTGATATCAGAAATTTTGTGCTTTTCAATTTGGTGTCTCCAGGAATGAATCCTGTTTGAATATGGTTTTGTAATGGTTATATTAGGTATTGTGAAGAAATACCAATGAAAAGGAGGAAATAATAGAAATTAACATGAGAAAACTATTTCCAGAGAAGTGAGTGCACAAAAAGCTACTAAGTCCTTAGGCTCTAATAATGAAAGTGTGGGAGTGAATGAAAATGGACGTAAAAACAGAGCACTGAGAAAATCCCTCTTACTTCCCTCTCACTACCTATACCCGCTATCACTCCTCTACACTCTCAGTCCTGATGTAGGATCTTGACCCAAAGGTATGGAAGATATGGTAGGACAGACAGGATTAAGAACAGAGTTTAGATCAACTAGGCTTTTGTCTACTCCTGAGGTATTCCTCTTCAAAGAAGGGGCTTCCCTTCCTCCACCATTAACACTGCCCTCACCCGCATCTCTTCCAATTCACACCATCCGCTCTCTAGTGGTCTGCCTCCCCACCAGGGATAGGGTTCCTCTTGTCCTCATCTACCACCAATCACCCCACTCGCTATAATTCTCTGCAACTTCCGCCATCTCCAGTGGGATCCCACTACCAAGCACATCTTTCCTTCCTCCCACTTAGGATTTCTCCATAGGTGACTCTCTTGTCCACTCATCCCTTCCCACTGATGCTCCTCCTGGTTCTTATCCTTGCAAGTGGAACAAGTGCTACGCTTGCCCCTACACCTCCTCCCTCACTACCATTCAAGGCCTCAGTCATTCCAGGTGAAACAACACTTCATCTGAGAGTCTGTTGGGGTCACCTACTGTGATCGGCACTCCTGATGAGGCTTCCTATATAACAGTGAGATCCGATATAGATAAGGCGACCACTTTGCCAGGCATCCATGCTCCGATGCCAGAAAAAGCAGGATCTGCCGGTGGCCACCCATTTCAATTCTCCTTCCAATTCCCATTCTGACATGTCAGTCCAATGCCTCCTATACTGCCATGATGAGACCACACTGGTTGGAGGAGCAACACCTTATATTCCATCTCGGTAGCCTCCTACCTGATGGCATGAACATTGATTTCTTGGTCATCCAGTTATTGCCCCCCCCCAACCTTCACCATTCCCCATTCCTGTTTCCCTCTCCCACCTTATCTTCTTACCTGCGCATCACTTTCCTTTGGTGCTCTTCCTCCTTCCATGGTCTTCTGTCCTCTCCTATCAGATCCCCCCTTCTCTAGCCTTTTATCTCTTTCACCAATCAACTTCCCAGCTCTTTACTACTCAACCTCCACCCCCCCAGCTTCACCTATCACCCACTACCTTGTACTTCTTCACTTCCCTCCCCACTTCTTACTCTGATTTCTCCTCTTTCTATCCACTCCTGATGAAGGGTCTTGGCCCGTAACGTCGACTGTTTACTGTTTTCCACATATGCTGCCTGGCCTGCTGAGTTCTTCCAGCATTTTGAGTGTGTTGCTTTGGATTTACTGGAGTTCAGAACAACGAGAGGAACTCATTGAAAGATGCAGAATTCTAAATTATCTGGATGCAGGGAGGGTGTTTCTAGAATGAGACTTACAGTCTTCAGATACGAACCAGATGCTTAGGATTGAGGTGAGGAAAGGGTGGTGAACTTGGGGAGCTCCAATGATGCAGCTCTACTTCATTAGGACTTTGAAGTGATTTGGCATGTCAACAAATACACTCAAAAACTTCTACAGATGTACTGTGGAGAGCATTCTGACAGGCTGCATCACTGTCTGGTATGGAGGGGCTACTGCACAGGACCGGAAGAAGCTGCAGAGAGTTGTAAATTTAGTCAGCTCCACCTTGGGTACTAGCTTACAAAGCACCCAGAACATCTTCAAGGAGTGGTGTCTCAGAAAGGCAACGTCCATTATTAAGGACCTTCAGCACCCCGGGCATGCCCCTTTCAGACTGTTACCGTCAGGTAGGAGGTACAGAAACCTGAAGGCACACATTCAGCGATTCAGGAACAGCTTCTTCCCCTCTGCCATCTGATTCCTAAATGGACATTGAACCCTTGCACATTACCTCACTTTTTTAATATATACTATTTCAGATTTTTTGCACGATTTTTAATCTATTCAATATACATACAGTGTAATTGATTTATTAATTATTTATTTTAAAAACTTCTATATTATGTATTGTATTGAACTATTGCTGTTAAGTTAACAAATTTCGTGACACATGCTGGTGATAATAAACCTGATTCTGATTCTGAATTCTCTACCACAATGGGATGTGGAGGCCAAATTGCCAAATACATTTATTTTATTAATTTAGAGGTACTGTGCAGAACAGTCACCCCACCTATTTAACCCTAGCCAAGTCACAGGAAAATTACTCCTCCAACCAACTCATTTTTGGGCTATGGGAGGGAACTGGAGCACCCAGAGGAGACCAACGCAGTCACGGGGCGAACGTACAAACTCGTAACAGACGGAACTCTGAACTTCTCTGTCCGGAGTGTTGTGCTAACCATTACGCTACTGTGGTTAAAGGAGCTGAATTGATATTTAGATACAAAAGGCATCAAGAAATATGGAGAATGTCTGTGAACATAGTAGTAACAATGCTACAATAACATTGGATGTTTGTTTAAGCTTAAATAACACACACCAGTTCCAATTTTCTACGTTTCTGTCTATGATTCTATGCAAGTAAAATGTTTCTTCCTCTCAATAATCAGCAACAGAACTCTTTAAAAACATTTCTTACTAGAAAGTTTTTGGAACTTCTTAATATGTGTGTTTGGATTGAATGACACAATCTTGTCAGATTCATTAGACAACTGCATGTCACTGAGAAGATCACACAGAAGCCATGCTAAGAGAGTTAATATTGACTGGCAGGTGATGATACACGGAAACATTGCATGTTTTGCTAAATGACAGTGATGGTTCTATAGTCTATGTTCCAATTAGTTGTGAGTAAAGCAGCAGTTAGCGCCTGGATAAATTCATTTGGCTAGCTGCAGGTGGTTGGATTTTTCAGACATGTTTTATGAGCCTTGCAGTAACTTTCCAACTACTGCAGTTTTCTTAATTATTGAGTGCTTTCTTCTAGTTAATGAATCAGTACTGCACAACAATTCAAAGTTCAGAGTAAATTTATTATTGAAGTACGTATATGTCACCACAAACTGCCCTGAGATTCATTTTCTTGCAGGCATTCACAGTGGATACAAAGAAAATACAGTTGGTTCAGTGAAAAACTATAAACAAAGACAGGCAAAGACAACTTGCCAAACTAGACAAACTGTGCAAACACAAAATAAATAAAGAAAGAAGGAGAACATAATAATAACAAAAAGAGCAACACGCTCAAAATGCTGGAGGAACTTAGCAGGCCAGGCAGCATCAATGGAAAAAGGTACAGTTTACATTTCGGGCTGAGACCCTTTAGAAGAACATGAGTTGTAGAGCCTTTGACAAGCGTTCATATGTTGTGGAATCACTTCGGTATTGGGAGGAGTGAATTATCCTTGCTGGTTCAGGAGCCTGTGGGTTGAAGGGTAATAATTGTTCCTAAATTTAGTCGTGTGGGGCCTAAGGCTCCTGTACCTCCTTTCCAATGGCAGCAGCGAGGAGAGAGCATTGCCTGGATGGTAGGGGTCCTTGATGATGGGACAGTTCTCCTTGTAGATGTGCTCAATAGTGGGAAAGGATTTTCTTGTGATGGAATGGACTGTATCCATTACTTTTGATATTGTAGCCAGCATTCAGTCCACGATGACAGATAGGAAAAACTTATTTATCTTAACTGCTATTTTTATTGCGATAAGCACGATAGCAGACAGATCATAATGGCTTAGTGAGAATTAACTCATATACAGACAGGGGAGGTGATGATCACACACCTCGGTTACAGTCAGGGTGGCACACAAACACACGAGCTAACAACTGTATAACCCAAGCTAAAATAATTAAACTTGACCATATCACCATAACTCTACTGAACACGCACACCACAAATGCGTTCTTAAAAAAGAACAAAAAGTAGGACTGGCTCTAGGAATGCTGGGGTGAGCTGTTGGCCACATCCCAGAGCACCACATTGCCCACGGCTCAGGGGTCAGCAACCCCAGAGTCCACAACAGAGTCCTAAAGTCCCAGTGGTGATCAACACCATCACCTGGGGTACTGGGGGTTGGCTGTAGACTCCCCCCCAGGGTGCTACAAACTGTTTAGTGGAGGAAGGAGACAGGGCACCTGGAGTGTCACCTGCTTCCTGCAGCCTCACTGGGTCAATGGTGGCCAAGGGCCAATATGCTGGCAGCCAGTTCTGGTGCAGCACGGCTGCCTTCTGCCACTCAGTCAGCCGCATCCAATAAACCACATAAGAGATACAGTCAGGCACCTCTCCCGGCTCCTTCCAGTGGCTTCCAAGATTGGGTGATAGGCCCTACTTCCGGGAGGGGCAGTAGGCCCATACTCAGACCCCCACAGTAAAGCCCTGTACCCGACTGCAGGCATCATGTTTGTTTTTGGCGACCCCTAGCTGTGCTTTGGTTCTGCTGAGCTGCATCATGAACAGCCCACAGGCATCCCCTGAGGAGCTGCAGGTATTCCAACTCAGCCTCCCCAAGAATCTGTGACTCAGGAAGAGGGCCAGACACCAGATCCACCAGCGTGCACAGCTCCTGCATGAACATGAGTGTGGCTGGCATACACCTGGTGCTCTCCTGAATTGCTGTCTGGTATGCCTACGACTCTAGGTGTATGTGGCGATCCCAATCGCGCTGCTGTCAGCTGATGAGAGTGGCGAGCTACATAGCCCAGGGTGTGGTTAAAGTGTTCCACCAGCCCACCACTTTGTGGGTGAAGCTGGGGTGCTTTGTGTTTTGGTGATTCCCAGCTACTGGCAGACCTCGCCAAATACCAGCTCCTCAAAGTTGTGCCCCTGGTTGCTGTGGAGTTCCTCTGGGTTACCAAAACGACAGAAGAACTCCTCCGTGAGCCTCTCAGTGGTGGTGGTGGTGCTCTGGTCTGGGATCGTCGTGTATGCCTCTGGCCGCTTTGTGATGTAATCCATGGGCACAGGAACATTGTGGTTTCTCATGTCTGTGCTGGGGAAGGGGCCCAGGATGTCCAGCCCTACATGCTCCATTGGGTTCCCCCACCAGGCACTGCTGCATTGGCACTCTAGACTGGCAGCTTGACCTGTTCTGGAATGTGCAAGTGTTGTAGAAGTACATGAACAGCTCCAGTTTGACTGCACCCAGGCCAATAGAAGCATTCACGCAGATTGCCCAACATCTTTGCAACCCCAAAATGGCCGACCCCTACACGCCCATGCATTGACCGCTGCACAGTGGTGCAGAGCCTCCAGGGGACAACCAGCTGCAGGAGATATCTGTCGCCGGCAGAAAACTCCCAGCAGCAGAACCGCAACCTGTAGCACACCTCCAGCGTGCCCCACTGAGAGTATCGGCCTTTGGTCTCTGGATCCAGGATTGAGACCTCTGCCCACTCCACTACTGTCCCATGCTTGACCATCCCCTCACTCGGGCCAACACAGAATCACTCTCCTGCTTTCATGCTGAATCAGTTTCATGGATCAGGCAAGTGGATCAGAAAATGTACAGACTGCGAATAAGAATACTAATCATTTATTTACAAACAATAAAAATTTCACCAATCATTCATATTCCCCAAGTTACTGAAACGACAAAGCTGAATACTCAACAAATTTATGTAATTCTACAAACATACTTAGTTAAAAGCGTATGCTGGGCAGACCTTCCCAATGGCCATGTATGTTGTATGGCTTAAAGGAAGAGAAAGAACCTCCCACACGTGCTCTCTATATACCCAGGATATTTGAAACTGGACACCAGGCAGCTATCCAATGGGAAAAAGAGCTGCAGTTTCGAAACTAACCAATCATGATGGATGTGACTTTCGTCAATCAGAATAAGCCACGCCCTCCACAGGACATCCACCGCTCGGAAGTTGCGGACATGATGATCCAATCCTAAGACTAGTATGACTCTTGTGAACTCCCTAAGTTTTATACATATATATAAAACTCCAGAGTACAATACCCAATACTGTAAACCCAATGGTCACCTCCCAGTAAACCGACTGTAGTCCACCAGATTCCCTGTGCCGAAAACACCATCATCCCCACCCTGGAGTATAACAGCCAATGATCTGCTCCCCCCACCACCACTTAATCTTATACGCTAACTCTGAGATATGCTCAACCAGGTGAGTGTTGTCCTGCAACCCGTCAGGAATATAGGTATATCCATCATTTTTGACCAATAACAGTACAAGTGCCACCTACCTTTGTGACCAGGCGTCTATCATCAAAACCAGTTCCCAGGACAGTCTGGCCATACCATAGTCATAGTCATAGTCAGAGTCATACTTTATTAATCCCGGGGGAAATTGGTTTTTGTTACAGTTGCTCCATAAATAATAAATAGTAATAGAACCATAAATAGTTAAATAGTAATATATAAATTATGCCAGTAAATTATGAAATACGTCCAGGACCAGCCTATTGGCTTAGGATGTCTGACCCTTCGAGGGAGGAGTTGGAAAGTTTGATGGCCACAGGCAGGAATGACTTCCTATGACGCTCTGCGTTGCATCTCGGTGGAATGAATCTCTGGCTGAATGTACTCCTGTGCCCAACCAGTACATTATGTAGTGGATGGGAGACATTGACCAAGATGGCATGCAACTTAGACAGCATCCTCTTTTCTATCCCCACAACATCACTGGCCTTACGAATGAGTTTGTTGATTCTGTTGGTGTCTGCCACCCTCAGCCTGCTGCCCCAGCACACAACAGCAAACATGATAGCACCATGCTGAGAAAGGCTATCATTCAAGACGTCCTTCCTTTGTAATAACCCTCTTACCAACCAGCATGGGCAAGGTGCTCACCCAGGGCACCACATGTCAACTACACCACCCTGTGGGAGCCATGCAACTGCAAATCCAGGAATTGTCACTCAGCATCCAACAAGTGCCCATCTTCACAACACCATCTGGCACAGACACAGCCGTCCCAAGATGCTGTCCCTGCTCGCACTTGCCGTCCACCTTGCACCTTGTACCTGTACTCAACATACCACCTACACCAACACTCTGTCAGGTGGGGAAATCACCTAATTTGTCCAATTAGACCAATGGTACATAGGGAGATACCAGCCCTTAAAGTATTCACTTCATCAGGCTTATTAAGGATGAAGCCCCGTAAGGCTGTTACCATACGTATCTGGGTCAAAGTTGGTTGGAATAGGCAACCCCCTTTCAGCTCCTCCCCCAAGCCAGAATGCCAAAACCCACGAAGCCAGATAATCTCCCCCAACAGACTTTTCTTTGTCATTGAAGGGACTGGGATTGATATCAGTGGCATCCCTTCCGCGGCGTAGTAAGGAGTCCTCATACAAATTCAGCAATCTGATCACATGGTTTATTGTGCAAATTCAAACGACATCCGCAGGACTGTATCACAGGATCACCCACCACAGATCAGCATCCACCACTTTGCCATTCTTTAATGCACAGAGATATGAATGCACTCTCTCCTGAGTAGTCACGGGGTATTTAGAAAATACAAAAACAATAGAACTACTAGAATTGCTCCCCAAATACCTAATTTCCTCTGAAATGTGGGTATCTCATATCCAGAATTGAGTTGCCCAAATTACTGACACACTAATCCTTTTATTGGAAATACTGCAGAAGTAAATACGTGTCCTACCATTCCAGAAGTTAATTCAACATTCTGTGGTGGGCTACCACTTTTGCGGTGTAATTCTGTGATAAGAGCCCACTGGCGTAGAACTTGTACCCTTCTCTACTGTGCTCCATTCCACTTGTGGTTTTAAATTCCATTCGCAAAGAGAATGATACCTAAGTTTAACCGAACCCATAGTGATGCATTATGCTCAGGGGAAGCAAGCAGTGATCTCAAGGTGTTATTGATCATGTGTTGGGATGACAAGCTCCCTAAAGCCCCCATCTCTCCATTAGATAGGATCACTCTGGTACCCTGTCACCCGTGTCCTCAATAACAAAGCAGCCAAAGACTCCCCAGACTTTTGTCTGTACCTGTCCCCCTAAGCTCACCAATTTCTTTGTGGAAAATTCTCTAAGCTCCATTGTCTCGAAGGTGTCCATTGTACCACCCCACTCACGTTCCTGAGTCTCCTTCTCCTCCACCCCACCCCCCACCGAAAGGAAGAAGCTGCAGGCCGATGACCCTCAAAGTGAGGTTGTGGAAAAGCAAGATCGCTGGCCTGGCCCGCCGTACTGTTTCATGCATGCAAAGGACAGGGCCATCATCTCGAGGATTAAACCAATGGGTCCACGCAACCCTCTCTCCCTCATTTTCATTATCCAGCCAAACATTCCCATCCCCCAGTCTCACAGTAGGATCATCACCCCCCCTCATTATGGCTCAAACCTTAACAGGGTCAGGCTGCCAACCTGCTCTGCGTGCAGCCTCCAAGTGCTGTAACTTCATTAGCTGACAAGCTATCTGCATAGTTGTATCCTATAATTTTGCAGCCCTACTCTGAGCCAACAAAAGTGATTCTCGGAATAATACAGTGCTGTCTGAGATCTTCCAATTCATTCTTAAGACTTGCTTCGTTGTATACTGGTGTCTTATAAATGCTGATAACAGGACAGAAAGCTTTCTGACAGCTACATTTCCTCCTGGGAAAACACAAAGATTTAAGTATAGAAACAATGTGATGCCCTAATTCAACCCCAGTGAAATCTAACCCGTCTGATCAATCTATTGGCATTCTTCAACTCATCAGTAAGTTAGCGAGACTTCCAAAACCCTCACTATTATCTGTCCAACTTAGGACTCTGCATCTCTTAAATGGAGGGCCCTCTCTTTTAAATAACCTTTCAAATGCTTTTCTGCTCAAAAAGCCATACCCTGCTCAGGGATTAGATTTGCGGATCTGGCAAGAAAGACAGAAATCGCATTGATTTCGAATAATTATATTGTTCACTTATTTACAAACAGTAAAATTCCAACCAAGCATTCAGGTCCCCCACGTCATAGAAACTGCAAAGCTGGATATTCAACAGACATACATAAATTCAAACACACTTAGTTAAAAGTGCACACAGTGCATAGCTTCCCAATGGCTTCGTGTGCCATTTGCCTTAAATAAAGGAAGAGAAAGAACCTCCCACACATTCTCTCTATATACCCAGGATATTTGAAACTGGACACCTGACAGCTATCCAATAGAAAAACAGCTACTGTTTCTAAACTAACCAATCACAGTCGAAGCAGCTTCAGACAATCAGAATAAGCCACGCCCCCACAGGACATCTGCTCACTGCGTAGCTGCTGGCGGTCACTGGTGGGGAGATCTACCTTCTGCCGGATTCCACCTGAAGCATCGTCACCGCTGCTTGCTCTTGGCTCCGTCCCTCGTGGCAGCAACAGTAGCGACACTTGATGTCCTCACAGTGCTGGTGAGAGGTGGTGTCAGCGTTATTGCGGTGCCTTCCCGTGCAGTGCTGTACCACGAGGTTGTAGTCCTGGCGAGCATCCTGCCACAGTTCCTGCACTGCCAGCATGGTGTCACTAGAGGGCGCTGCAGAAGTGCTTCCGAGGTGGTGGCGCTGTGCCAATGTGGATGCTGACGACAGGGGTATGGTGAACTGTCTGTGTTGGGATGGCTGATGATGGTGTGCATCTCCCCGACACAGGTTACGTCCTGTTGTACTGCGTTTCACTGGTCCACTGCAGGGTGTGCTGCACTGCGCTGGGCCGCTGTGGTTGTTACTGCACCTGCCTGGTTCAATTCCTGGAGCTGCCCTGGCAAAGAGCCACGGATTCAGCACTGAGGTAGAGCGTTGCACCCGGCACATCCACACAGGCCCTCAGCAGGATGGCAGATCCAGGCCAATGAAGCAAGAGTCCTGGATATCACCTCGTGCTCCGCTGTGTTTTCCTCCACTGTGATGCACAGCCACTTCTTCCTTCTCATCACCGCACCATTGCCGGTGACTGAAGCCAGCTGGACTGCCATCTTTGTCCACCCAGGCGGGGATAGCTGGTCCGTGTTGGGGATGCCCTCCACTACTCAGTCCATGTATGAGATTTGCTCTTCCTAAACGGCCCACCGGGTGAGGTGACAATGGAGGGACTATGCTGGAGGTCTTGGTTGGCACTGGGCTGTGGCATGGTACTGGTGAGGGGCAGTTCCAGGCCACATGGCCTGCCTCGCCACACAGGTAGCAGAGGTTGCCCCATGGCACATGGCAGGGCTGGTGTAGTGCTGGTCGAACCATGGACTCCTCTTTGTCGGTACCCTCCTCCACCTTGATGACACAATCCCAGGCTTGCGGGGCCATGCTGGAATGCTCCCGGGGGTTAAAATCGCTTCTGCTCTCTCTGCCGATGCCCTGGCCCGCGATGATGGTGATGTCAGGCAAACGTGCTGCTGAAGGCGCTCCGGTGTCAATGCTTTTACAGAGGCATGGAGGGCGAGCTCTTCCTGGGCCCTGGGAGCGAACTGGCTGAACTAGCCATGCTGAGCACAGTAGCAGCGAACTGCTGTGAACGCCCCCAGGCTTTCTCCCAGACAGCACCACCGGCTGGCCAGGTCTTCATTCGTTATGGCCTTGATTGAAACACTGCTCCATTGCTGCTCCGAATGCCCTGTAGTCATGCTGCTCAGCCGGCGTTTGGTCGAGGAGGGCCCACAGGGAAACCCCCTCCAGCACCAGGGCAAGGTTCACCATTGGCTATTATGTCTTGGGTTCCCTGGCCTGGCCTGCAAGGGAGGTGGGAGAAGTGCTCCACCATTTACCGCGGGTTGGGGAGCCTAGGTATGCTCGGCCTATCAGGGAAGGCATATCACCTGCTCGGTTCCCAGGTTCCCCCTCCGGGTTGGCATCCTGTCTTTGGGAACCTGGCCCGGGTGTGCAGGAGAGGCATACTGTTCAGTCCCTCAACTTATTTCTTGGTTCTTAAGGTGCTCTATCCAACATCGTAGCTCTTCAACTTTGCATCCCACTCCTGACACCAGTGTGGTGAGCATTTGGTCCATGATGACAGATGAGAAAACTCATTTATCTTAACTGCAATTTTTATTGCAACAAGCACAATAACAGACAGAGTGTCATCGCTCAGTGAGAACTAACACAGTCACATACAGACAGGGGTGGTGATTATTACACACCCCAGTTACAGTCAGGGTTGCACAGATACACACAAGCGAACAACTGTATAACCTGGGCTAAGATGTAACAATAAATGAACTTGAAAATCTCACTATAATTCCACTGAACATGCACACCACAAACAGATTTTAAAACAAGAAAAACAAGTAGCTAATGCCAGTTGCTAGAAATGTTGAGACGAGCTGTTGACAAAGCCCCCGGAGCACCACAATATCGATACCTTCTATAGGCTGGTTCATCACCACCTTTGATTTGGCCAACAACAGTGGTGTTATGATCAAACTTGAATATGACATTGGATCTGTGCTTAGCCTCACAGTCTTAAGTATAAAGTGAGTAGGACAGGGGGCTAAGCACACAGCCGTACTGATGGTGATTGTGGAAGTCATGTTTTTGCCAATCTGAACTGATTGGGAAATGGTGGAACTGATCCTATGCTGAATAGTGGCAGAGACCATAGGTATAGCTGGGTAGCATACTGGGTTGTTGTGAAACAATGGTTCTGAGGAGAACTCAGAAGATGACTTTCATATATTTTTTGATACTGATGTGAGTTTCTATATGGATTACATCGTGGACATCTTCAAAAGATGATGCTTCAGAAAGACTGTAAGGACCCCTTTCACCCAGGGCCTGCCCTCTTTTCATTGATACCATCAGGGAGGAGGTACCAGACCCTGAAGACACACACTCAACATTTTAGGAACAGTTTCTTCCCTTCCACTAGCAGATTTCTGAATGGACAATGAACCTACTTTTTTTTTGCTCTCTTTTATGTGTGTATATATATATATATATATATATATATATATATATATATACACACACACACACACACACACACAGTATATAAAGATTTTATATATATAATTAATATATTATTATATATAGGGTATTATATATAACATATATTCTTCTCATAATTTGTAGTTTTTAAATTATTATTATGTATTGCATTGTACTGCTGTAGCAAGACAACGAATTTCACTACATAGGCCAGTGGTATTAAATCTGAATCTGTCATATGTCAGGTTTTCCAGAGAGTATCCCACACTGAAGCAATGTAGCATTGGTAAAAATGACAAGAGATATTATTGCCAGGAGTCAGTCTCCAAAACCCCAGAAACAATGCTGCAAGTTTTCATGCACTCATTCTTCTGTAACTGATACAGTGCACGCATACACACGCACACACGCACACACACACACACACACACACACACACGCGCGTGCACAGAGTGAGCACGCTATATGTACAGTTTAACGGCATTTGTGTGTTTTAAGAATATACAAACATAGAAATTAGGAGCAAGAATAGGCTACTTAGACCCTCAAGCCAACCCCATCATTTATAAGGCCATAAGACATAGGAGTAGAATTAGGCCATCCGGCCCATCGAGACTGCTCTACCATTCAATCATGGCTGATCCTTTTTTTTTATTCTTCTCCTCAACCCCAGTTCCCGGCTTTCTCCCTGTAACCTTTGATGCCATGTCCAATCAAGAACCTATAATCTCTGCCTTAAATACACCCAATGACCTGGCCTCCACAGTTGCATGTGGCAACAAAATCCACAAATTCACCACCCTTTGGCTAAAGAAATTTCTTTGCATCTCTGTTTTGAAATGGCACCCCTCTATCCTGAAGCTGTGCCTCTTGTCCTAGACTCCCCCACCATGGGAAACATCCTTTCCACATCTACTCTGTATCAGGCCTTTCAATATTCGAAAGGTTTCAATGAGATTCTCCCTTATGCTTTTGAATTCCAGTGAGTACAGACCCGGAGCCATCAAATGTTCCTCGTATGATAACCTTTCATTCCTAGTATGATATAGTAAAATCGTGGGAGATCTGATTTCAATTGTAGCTAAACCCTTCCTGCAGAATCTGCAGAAACATTTTGGCACTTGCTTAAGTATCTATCTACCTCTGAATTTAAAATATTTAAAGACTATTTGTATTAACCTTTAATCAAAGAGATGTTCAGAGGACCAAGTCTCTGGAGTAGAAACAAGCTCTCCAAATCTACCCCATCAAGATCCTGCAGAATCTTACATTTTACTGTAGGTACCTCTCAGTCCTCTGAACTCCAGCACATACAAGCTAAGCAAAGTATGTTCATCCTTTTTTAAAATAGAGACCAAAATTATATATAATACTCCAGATATGGTTTCGTTGCCAAATCAATAATAAACATGCATCAGACAATGCACTATTCTTCTTTATTAATCATTATTGATTCAAACATCTGAAAGATTCACTGCATTATTTAAAATAATCACTCTTTTCTTGTTTCAGTTTTTAGTTATTTGCACACATCCAACATTTCGGGAACTGCACCGTCAGAATTCTGAACAAGCCATAAACTCATGAACACTATTTCACTTTTTCCTCTCATTTGCATTACTTTTTAAATATTTTTATTGTAACTTATAGCAATTTTGTCCCTGTATTGAACTATACTGCTGCAGCAAAACATATTTCACGATATATGTCAGTGATAATAATCCTGATCCAGATTCTGATTCTGAATTCCTTAGTTTACTCTCACAACTTCCAAAACCCGATACCTGTATTTGGATATTATCTACTCTTGATGAACTTGGCCAGGATTCGACCTTTGTGAGTTCTTCCGAGTCCCTGACAGGGTTATCTTAAGTGTTTGGTTTCTGGAGCCTCTGCTGCTGGTCATTTTATAAGGCAACTTCTTTTATGTCTCTCCACATACCTCCTATACATTGCTTAGTTCCTTATCGTCTTTTCACAGCCTAAATTCCAATCCATATCTATTCCAACATGAGTTTACTTAACTTCTTCAAATCGCTGCTGGTTCTACAATTCTTTTAACCATTTGGTTCCAATTTATCAGAGTTTTCATTTGAGATTTGTAATCTATCAAACAGTACTTTTCCACAAGATGTCAGGTTTCAAACACCTGCTATCTGCTTTTCTGTATTCTAGGTATCTTGGAATGGTTTGCTTACAATGAGGTAGTCCATAAAATTCAAAGTTCAAAGTAAATTTATTGTCAATGTACTGTACATATTTGTCAACATATACCACCCTGAGATTGATTTTCTTTCAGGCATTCACAATAGAACAAATAAATACAATAGAATCAATGAAAAACTACACATAAAGAAAGACTGACAAAAAATCAATGTGCAAAAGAAGGCAAACTGTGCAAATACAGAAAAGTAATAATAAATAAATAAACAATTACATAAATAATACTGAGAACATGAGGTATAGAGTCTTTGAAAGTGAGTCCATAGAATTAATTCAAAGCTGAGGTGAGTGAAGCTATCCATACTGGTTCAGGAGCCTGATGGTTGAAGGGTAATAACTGTTCCTGAACCTGGTGGTGTGGGTCATAAGGGTCCTGTACCTCCATTCTGACCACATGCCTTAATGGTGGAGTCCTTGATGATAGGTGTTAGTTTTTTTGTGGTAGCACTCTTTGTAGATGAGTTCAATGGTGAGGAAGGCTTTGACTTTGATGGACTGGGCTGTATCCAGCACTCTTTGTATGCATTTCTATTCTTGACCGCTGTGTTTCCATACCAGGCCATGATGCAATCAGTCAGGATACTCTCCACTGTGCATCTACATAAGTTTGTCAAAGTCCAAATGACATGCTGAATCTGCACAAACTGCTAAGAAATTAAAGGGGTTATCGTGCCTTCTTTGTAATGGCATTAACTTGCTGGTCCCAGGCCAGATCCTCCGATATGATAATGCCCCTCTCCACCTCAGATCCCCTAATGGGATTGGCTCATGGACCAGTTTCTTCCTCCTGTAGTCAATAATCATTTCTTTTGTTTTGTTGACATCGAGTGATTGGTGGTGCGGCACCACTTGACCAGATTTTCAGTCTCCCTCCTGTATGTCAATTTATCACCACCTTTGATTTGCCTAACAACAGTGGTATCATCAGCAAACTTAAATATGGTATTGGAGGTGTGCTTAGCCTCAAAGTCATAGGTATAGCGTGAGTAGAGCAGGAGCTAAGCACACAGCCCTGTGGTGCACCTGTGCTGAAGGTGATTGTGGAGGAGATGTTGTTGCCAATCTGTATTGAGGTATAAGGCAGTAAAGCTGTCTTAGTGATGACCCCACTTGAAATTGTCCAGGTATCATTTATATGAACTGCCTTCACTTTACTCCTTTGTTCTGTGGTTTCCAACATCTCTTCCTTGGCAGAAAATCTTTTTGCAAAGCCTGATGGGCTACTTTATATCACTGTAGATGCGACAAACCCTCTTATAACACATATAATGTATTCAATTCCCAAAGAAATATGCAATAATATTATGGCAGGCTTTTTAATTGTTTTTAATTTATGCAGAAGGATATTGAAATTCAGCCCTGCAGATCACCTTACAGTGTGGAAGAATTTCTAGCTCTGTGCTTTAAACTGGGATTAACTGTTATTTAGATACAATGCAAGGATTGATCAAGTACTTTCCTGAACTACTTTTTCTGCAGTTATTAGCAATATTAATTCAAAATGTTACAAAATTGTTTGGAGTTTCACTATTGCGACAGTAACTTATGTTTGTGTTTCAGGATGTTTTTCTACTGGCTCATGCTGGGAGTTGTTGATGAAAGAATGTAAGTTGTAGGGTATGGAAATGCTCGAAATAGTCATGATGAAGTTCATATAATACTGATGATATGATGAAATATATTGAGCTTTAGTAGCTTCAGTTTCAATTTATTGTATTCATAGTGTATTTCTATCCGTCTGATACTGGCAGATAGTGAGATCTGTGGCACCAGTGATGAGAACCACAAAGGTATGGTCAAGGGAAGCGGAGGGTTTTTACAGGACTGCTTTGAACTGTGGACTGAACAATATTCAGGGGTTCATCTTTGAAACTAAATTAATATATCACAGTCATTATCGACTTCATTCAAGACCTGTGTGGATGAGTGTGTGCCTTTGAAAGTATAACAGGATAAACCCAAACCAAATGCTGTGGGTGAACCAAGAGATTTGCAGTCTGCTGAGGACTAGATCTGCGGCATTCAAAACTGGTGATCCAGATCTATACAAGGCTGTTTTAAGAGCTAAATACCAATTCCTATTGAAGGTAGAGAAGGAATCGAAAGCACATCAATTCTGGCAGGATTTAAAGGCCATTACTTCCTAGAAGGCAAAACCTAACATCAAGAGTGACTGTGATACTCGTGATGAGCTTAAACCCTCTTTTTTGAATGCTTTGAAAGAAAGAACAAAACTAAACCTGTGCAAATCCCAGCACAGAACAACATCAGAACATCTTTCAAGCGGGTGAACGCTCACAAGGCATACTGGACTGAGAGTGTTGTATTTGAATGCACATTGCATAAAAAATAAAATGGAAAACCTTGAAATTCAGCTACAGATTGGCAAGTATGATGTTGTGGCCATCTCTGAAACTTGGCTAAACGATGGCTGCCATTGGGAGCTGAATGTCCAAGGATATATCGGAAAGATAGGTTAGTTGGCAGAGGGGGTGGTGTGGCTCTGTGTATAAGGAATAATATTAAATCATGGGAAAGAGATGACGTAGGATTAGAAGGTATAGAGTCTCTATGGGTTGAGTTAAGAATTGGCAAGGGTAAAAGGACCCTAATGGCAGTTGTATACAGGCCTTCAAACAGCAGCCGGGATGTACAGCAGGAGATAGAAAAGGCATACCAGAAAGGCAATGTCATGATAATCGTTAGGAATTTTAACATGAAAGTGGATTGCGAAAACCAGGTTAGTATTGGACCTCAAGAGAGAGAATTTATAGAATGTCTAAGGGATGGCTTTTTAGAAAAGCTTGTTGTTGAGCCAACTAGGAGATCAGCTGTGCTGGATTGGATGTTGTGCAATGATTCAGAGGTGATAAGAGAACTTAAGGTTAAGGAACCCTCAGGGAACAGTATTCACAATATGATAGAGTTCACTTTGAAATATGAGAGGGAAAAATAATATCTAATGTGTCGGTATTTCAATGGAATCAAGGAAATTACAATGGCATGAGAGGGGAACTGGCCGAAGTTGACTGGAAAGGGACATTTGCAGGAAAGGCAGCACAGCAGCAATGGCTGGAGTTTCTGCAAAAAATGAGGGAAGTGCAAGACAGATATATTCCAAATACGAAGAAGTTTTCAAATGGAAGAAGGACACTACTGTGGCTGACAAGTGAAGTCAGAGCCAAAGTAAAAGCAAAAGAGAGGGCATACAAGGAAGCCAGAGCTAGTGGGAAGATAGAGGATTGGGGAGTTTTTAAGAACTTGCAGAAGGAAACTAAGAAGGTTATTCGGAAGGAAAAGATGAATTATGAAAGGAAGCTGGCAACTAATATCAAAGAAGATACTAAAAGCTTTTTTAAGTATATAAAGGGTAAAAGAAAGTTCAGGGTAGATATAGGACCAATACAAAATTACTCTGGAGATATTGTAATGAGAGATGCAGAGGTGACAGAGGAACTGAATGCGTATTTTGTATCAGTCTTCACAGTGGAAGATGTCTGTAGAATACCGGAAATTCAAGAGTGTCAGGGAAGTGAAGTATGTGCAGTGAAAATTACAACTGAGCAGGTGCTCAGGAAGCTTAATAAGGGTGGACCTGATGGAATGCACCCTCGGGTTCTGAAGCAAGTAGCAGGAGAGATTGCAGAGGCATTAACTATGATCTTTCAAGAATCGATAGGTTCTGGCATTGTACTGGATGACTGGAAAATTGCAAATGTTACTCTGCTATTTAAAAACGATGGGAGGCAGCAGAAAGGAAACTACAGACCTGTTATCCTGAAATCAGTAGTTGGGAAATTGATGGAAGTGAAGGATGAGGTTATGGCATACCCGGAGACCCCTGACAAGATAGGCCAAAGCCAGCTTGGTTTTCTGAAAGGAAGATCTTGCCTGACAAACCTACTGTAATTCTTTGAGGAAATTACAAGTAGGATAGACAAAGGAGATACAGTAGAGGAGGTGTACTTGGATTTTCAGAAGGCCTTTGACAAGGTGCCGCACATGAGGCTGCTTAGCAAGATAAGAGCCCATGGAATTACAGGGAAGTTACTAGTGTGGATGGAGCATTGGCTGGTCGGCAGAAAACAGAGAGTGGGAATAAAGGGATGCTATTCTGGCTGGCTGCCAGTTACCAGTGGAGTTCCACAGGGGTCGGTGTTGGGATCGTTACCTTTTACGATGTATGTCAATGAATTGGACTATGGGACTAATGGATTTGTGGCTAAAGTTGCCGATGATACAAAGAAAGACGGAGGAGTAGGTAGTGTTGAAGAAACAGAGAGCCTGCAGAGATAATTAGATAGTTTAGGGGAATGGGCAAAGAAGTGGCAAATGAAATACAATGTTGGAAAGTGTATGGTCATGCACTTTGGTGGAAGAAATAAACGGGCAGACTATTATTTAGATGGGGAGAGAATTTAAAATGCAGAGGTGCAAAGGGACTTGGGAGTCCTTGTGCAAGATACCCTAAAGGTTAACCTCCAGGTTGAGCCAGTGGTGAAGAAGGTGAATGCAATGTTGGCATTCATTTCTAGAGGTATAGAATATAAGAGCCGGGATGTGATGTTGAGACTCTATAAGGCACTTGTGAGACCACACCTGGAGTACTGTGTGCAGTTTTGGGCTCCTTAATTTAGAAAGGATATACTGACATTGGAGAGGGTTCAGGGAAGATTCACGAGAATGATTCCAGGAATGAAAGGGTTACAGTATGAGGAATGTCTGGAAGCTCTTGGGTTGTATTCTCTGGAGTTCAGGAGAATGAGGGGGGATCTCATAGAAACATTCCAAATGTTAAAAGGCTTGAATAGATTAGATATGGCAAAGTTACTTCCCATGGTAGGGGATTCTAGGACAAAACAGCACAAATTCAGGATTGAAGGATGTCCTTTTAGAACTGAGATGCAGAGAATTTACTTTACAAGATCACAAGACAAAGGAGCGGAAGTAGGCCATTCGGCCAATCGAGTCTGCTCCGCAGCTCCCCCATGAGCTTAACTATTCACCCATCTAGTTCCAATTTCCGGCTTTCTCCCCATATCCCTTGATACCCTGACTAATTAGGTACCTGTCAATCTCCTCCTTAAACACCTTCAATGATCGGGCCTCCACAGCTGTATGTGGCAACGAATTCCACAAATCCGTGACCCTCTGGCTAAAAAAATTTCTCCTCATCTCTGTTTTAACCAGGTACCCTCTAATTCTAAGACTATGGCCCCTTGTCCTGGACTCACCCACCAAGGGAAACAACCTTTCCACATCTACTCTGTCCAACCCTTTCAACATTCGAAATGTTTCTATGAGATCCCTTCTCATTCTTCTGTACTCTAATGAATATGGTCCAAGACCCAACAAACGCTCCTCATATGTTAGCCCCTGCACTCCAGGAATCATCCTCGTAAATCTTCTCTGAACTCTCTCCAACATCAGTACATCATTTCTAAGATAGGGGGCCCAAAACTGCACACAGTATTCCAAATGAGGTCTCACTAATGCCCCATAGAGCCTCATCAACACCTTCTTACTCTTATACACTATTCCTCTTGAAATGAATGCCAACATAGCATTCGCTTTCCTTACCGTCGATCCAACTTGGTGGTTAACCTTTAGGGTATCCTGCACGAGGACCCCCAAGTCCCTTTGCACTTCTGATTTTTGAATTTTCTCCCCATCTAAATAATAATCTGCCCGATTATTTCTTCTTCCGAAATGTACAACCGTACATTTGTCAACGTTGCATCTCATCTGCCATTTCTTTGCCCATGCTCCTAAACTGACTAACTCTCTCTGCAACCTTTCCGTTTCTTCAACATTTCCTGCTCCTTCACCTACCTTGGTGTCATCCGCAAATTTAGCCACAAAACCATTTAATCCATAATCCAAATCATCGATATACATCGTAAAAAGAAGCGGCCCCAACACCGACCCCTGCGGAACACCACTAGTAACCGGCAACCAATCAGAATAGGATCCCTTTATTCCCACCCTTTGCTTTCTGCCTATCAGCCAATGCTCCACCCATTTCAATATCTTTCTTATAATTCCATGGGCTCTCATCTTATTAAGCAGCCTCATATGCGGCACCTTATGGAAAGCCTTTTGAAAATCCAAATACACAACATCCACAGCCTCTCTCTTGTCAATCTTATTCGAGATTACCTCAAAAAATTCCAATAGGTTGGTGAGACAGGATCTTCCCTTCATGAAACCATGCTGGCTTCGGCCTATCTTGTCATGCACCTCAAGGTATTTCATAACCTCGTCCTTGAGGATTGACTCCAAAATCTTTCCAATTACCGATGTCAGACTAATAGGTCTGTAATTTTCTTTTTGCTGCCTCCTTCCTTTCTTAAATAACGGAACAACATTTGTGATCTTCCAGTCCTCCGGAACCATGCCAGAGTCTACTGATTCCTGGAAGATCATTTCCAATGCTTCCACAATCTCCAAAGCCACTTCCTTCAGAACCCTTGGGGGCACCTCACCCGGACCGGGAGACTTATCTATTCTTAGTCCACTTAGCTTCCCAAGCACTTTCTCTCTAGTAATCTTGACTGTACCTAATTCTATTCCCTGATACCTCTGGCTATCAGGTATATTGCTCATGTCTTCCACTGTGAAGACTGATGCAAAATATTCATTCAGTTCCTCCGCCATCTCTTTGTTATCCATTATAATTTCTCCAGCATCATTTTCAATCGGTCCCGTATCTACCCCTGTCACTCTTTTACTCTTCATATATTTAAAAAAACTCTTAGTATCCTTTTTTATGTTAATCGCCAACTTCCTTTCATAATTCATCTTTTCTTTCCTAGTGACTTTCTTAGTTTCCTTCTGTAAGTTTTTAAAAGTCTTCCAGTCCTCATTTTCCCCACTAATTTTTGCTTCCTTGTACGCCGTTTCTTTTGCTTTTATTTTTGCCTTAACCTCTCTCGTTAGCCACATTTGTGCCATTTTTCCATTCATGATTTTCTTTTTTTCTTGGAATATAATTTTCCTGCATTTTCCTTATTTCTTGTAGGAATTTCATCCAATCCTGCTCTGCCGTCCCTCCAGCTTACTTTTCCAATCGACTTGGGCCAGTTCCTCTCTCATACCACTGTAATTTCCCCTGTTCCACTGAAATATCGATACACCTGATACCAGCTTCTCATTTTCAAATTTGAAACTGAACTCAATCATATTATGATCACTACTTCCAAGGGGTTTCTTTACCTCCAGGTCCCTAATCGTCTCAGGTTCGTTACACAGCAGCCAATCCAAAACAGCCGGTCCCCTGGTGGGCTTCTGGACAAGCTGCTCCAAAAAGCCATCCTGTAGGCATTCTACAATCTCCCTCTCCTGAGATCCATTACCTTCCTGACTTTCCCAATCCACTTTCATATTAAAATCCCCCATAATTATTTTGACATTTTCCTTCTGACACGCTTTTTCTATTTCCAGCTGCAATTTGTAGTCCACATCCCGGCTGCTGTTTGGAGGCCTGTATGTAACTGCTATTAGTGTCTTTTTACCCTTGCCATTTCTTAATTCTACCCATAAGGATTCTACCTCTTCTGATCCTATGTCCCTTCTTTCTATTGATTTGATATTGTTACTTACCATCAGGGCCACGCCACCCCCTTTACCTACCTTCCTATCTTTCCTACACACTGTGTATCCTTGGATATTCAGCTCCCAATCACATCCATCATTTAGCCATGACTCGGTGATGGCCACAATGTCATATCTTTTAACCTGCAGCTGTGCAGCAAGGTCATCCACTTTATTTCTAATGCTGCGTGCATTTAAGTACAGTACATTTAGATAAGTATCTGTTGTTGATTTTGCTATATTTCTATTTTGCAGCAAATTATCCTGTATATTCACCGGCTTGTCCTTCTTGCGATCTTTGCTGCACAGTATTTTTGACTCATTTCTATTTTCCTCTTCCTTGACCCTAACACCTTGGTTTCCTTCCCCTTGCCAACTTAGTTTAAACCCTCCCTAACAGCTATATTAAACAATCCCGCCAGGATATTAGTACCTTTTGGGTTCAGGTGTAATCCATCTTTTTTGTATAAGTCATACCTTCCCCAAAATAGAGTACCATTAACTACACACTAGAGGCAAATTACAGAGGCCAATTAACCTATTATGGAATAAATTTCCAACTCATTTAGCCTTAAAATGATACGTACTCAGTGGCCACACCTGTACTCCTGCTTGTTAATGCAAGCATCTAATCAGCCAATTATATGGTAGCAACTCAATGCACAAAAGCATGCAGACACAGTCAAGAGATGCAGTTGTTCAGACAAAACATCAGCACGGGGAAGAAATGTGATCTAAGTGACTTTAACTGTGGAATGATTGTTGGTGCTAGACAAAGTAGTTTGATGGCTTGAGTACCTCAGAAACTGCTTATCTCCTGGGATTTTCAGTGCAACAGTCTCTAGGCTCTAGAGTTTGCAGAGGATGGAGTGAGTACCAAAAAAAATCCAGTGAGTGGCAGTTCTGTGGGTGAAAATGCCTTGTTAATGAGAGAGGTCAGCGGAGCATGAACAGACTGGTTCAAAACTAACAGGAAGGTGATAGTAACTCAAATAACCACACATTACAACGGTGGTGTGCAGAAGGACATCTATGAATGCACAGCACATTGAAGAATGAAGTGCATTGGCTACACCTGCAGAGGAGCACACTGGGTTCCATTCCTGTACCTAATAAAGTGGCCACTGAATGTACGTTACTTATAAACTAGAATTAATTCTTTACAGGTAAGCTATTGCTTATTAACTGCATCTTTTAAAGTAGTTTTCCAATCTACCGTGGCAATTCGCATCTCTACTTTTGTAGTTGCTTTCAATCAGACACAGATTTCAGATTGAATTAAATCACTTTCAGTTTTTATATAAAACTTGATCACCAGAGAGCTTGCTCTCTTTTTGGTTCCTCAGGAAACTGATATCACCATCTCTTATACTCTCCATAAATTTTTCCTGCAGAGCAGAGGGACATGCATTTAGAATAGAGACAAGAAAGAATTCCTTTGGCCAAAGGGTGCTGAATCTTTGGAATTCATTGCCACAGATGGCAGTGGTGTTCAAGTCATTGGATGTATTTAAAGAGGAGTTTGATAGTTCCTTGATTACTCAGAGTGTCAAAAGTTATGAGGAAAAGGCAGGATAATGGATTTGAAAGGGTTAATAAATCAGCCAGGAATGAATGTTGGAGCGGACTCAATGGGCCGAATGGCCCTAACTCAGCTCCAATATCTAATGAAACTGTTCTTTATACATGAGCAAGGAGTTGATTGCTCCTACTTCTTATGGTTTATTATTGTTGCTGGTTTTCTCTTGCATTATCTAAACAAATGTCCCTTATGCTTACTGCATAAACCTTTTTAATCCTTCATCTTGCTGACAGAAGCTTAACCAAACACTTTACTGTTTAAGAACAATATTAGCATGGAAAGTTTGTAGAGGAATAAACATCTTGAGGGAAACCTAGACTCTTCTCTGTGGATGGGGCAATTGTTGGAGGTAATTTATTTTTCTACATCGATAAGGACCTTGTAGGTAAGCCATTTTAATCATGGTCTATGCTTTTTGAAGGTAGGCAAAAACAGGTGAATTGACTTTCTCCATATTTGCTCACTTGTATGTTTTGTGGTCTTGAAAATAAAATATCTTAAAGACTTAGCAATATCTTGGCTGGCTTTAACTTTGTATCCCTTATGGGTCAAGTTGAAGGAGTGCATGAACTTCAGGTCAAGAAATTCAGTTCTGATTTCAAGGAGGTTTCACTGATTAAACTTTTGCATAATTCATCTACATTAGAAGATACAAGTAGTAGAATTCAACTTCTATTTATTCAATGCATAGTAGAATTAATCTAACTGGATGACTAACTGACTTTCAAACTAATTTCCCTAATGTCTCTTCAAATGCATTAACATTAGAACTCAAACATCATTCAAACTATACTTTTTGATTTTCAAGCTATACCTTCTCAACGTTGGCTGTTCACTTCCCACAAAAATTTTTAAAAATGTTGTTGACAATTTATTTCTGTCACCACTGTTACCAGGTATTGTTTTTATCGACTTTGTTGGTCAATTAATTGGACGAATTTAATCCTTAGTTTCATGTCAATAAACATTTTGTATGTTGGAAATATGGAAGTATTCTTGCCTGATATGCAGAGCACAATAACTTATTCCTCTCAGTTTATTAGGTCCTCTAAATCTAAGTATACTTACAAAATTTTGAGAGGACAATGTTCACTGTTATGATGGAATAAATGCAAATGAATTAAAAACAAAGAATTTTTTCTTGAACAGTTGAACTGTTATGTTGCGGAATCTGATTAACAAGAACTTTCAACCAGCAAAATGCACCTCTGGCGTTTAGTTTCCTAGTTTCTTATTTTTAATGTTTTGCTTGGCCTGTGTTATCTTTAGCCTATATGTATGAAAGGTAGAATAAGTGAGAGTACAAATTTTAAGGAGGGGAGCCACCCTAGATTAGATTGAAAGTTTTGGTTGTATGGGGAACACTTTGGAAGTTTTTTGTTTGGTACTGCCTGCGATCATCCTCAGTTGGGGAGGTAGATCTAGGTTTCGGGGGTTAATTGTCTTTTCTTGTTTGTGTTAAGGGGTAGGAGAAGAGTTTTGGGGGATGACCATGGCATTTTATTCTTTTGTGTGTTACGGATGGGCCAGACTTTTTTTTTCATTGTGCTTTATTGTGTGCCCTTGCACTGTTTTGGATTGTAGGCCCTGTGTGCCTTTTGATATGGTTAACGTGAGTGCTGCTGGTGGAGGCCACCCTGTGAGGTTTATTTCTTGGAATGTAAAGGGGCTCAATGGTCCGGTTAAAAGAGCTAAAGTTTTCTCTCATCTGAAACAATTAAAAGCAGATATACTATTTCTACAAGAGACACATTTAAGAGTGGAAGACCATAATAGACTCCATAAAGCATGGATTAGTCAGGTTTTTCATTCCAGATTTAATAGCAGGTCCGGGGGGTGGCAATACTAATCACCAAAAGAATGCAGTTTACACCATCTGATGTAATCAGTGACCCTAATGGCCGCTTTATTATAGTCTCTGGGTCTCTTTTTCAGATACCTATCATTTTGGTAAATGTTTATGCCCCTAATAGGGATGATGTCCACTTTGCAAATGAGGTTTTGTCATTAATACCTAACCTGAATACACACCAGCTAATCTTTTCAGGAGATTTGAACTGTGTTATTGATCCATTGCTTGATAGGTATAGCTCTAGGGGAACTTCTTCTAGTATGGCAAAGGCCTTCTCAATATTTATGCAACAAACTGGTTATATGGATCATTGGAGATTTTTGAATCCATCGGTTAGGCAATTCTCTTTCTTTTCTCATATTCATCACTCCTATTCTAGGCTAGACTATTTCTCTATAGATAGCTCCTTGATACCAATGATTAGACAAATTGAGTACACTGCTATAGTTTTATCTGATCACTCGCCCATGAAACTGGACCTGTGTTTTCCCTTAAACATTAGAGAATGGCCTCTGTGGGGACTTAACCCCCTTTTGATTTCCAATGAGAAATTTTGTAGTTATATATCGGCTAACATTGACACATTCTTCGAGACTAACAAAACTGAGTTGGTATCGTACTCTTTACTTTGAGAAACTTTAAAAGCTTACTTGAGGGGTCAAATAATATCATGCCAATAAAGAGCATAGGAAGGAAATACAAATGTTATCACAATCTATTTTGGACCTGGATAGGCAATATTCTGAGGCACCCACTGCGGAATTATATAAAAGCTGGGCTGATTTGCAAGCAAAGTTTAATCTCCTATCTACAAACCTATCAGAACAATTAATCCTTAAGACACGTGGCCTCTATTATGAATATGGTGACAAGGCGAACTGGCTTATGGCTCATCAATTGAAGCATCAAGCTGCATCACGACTTATTCCCTAGAGAAGAGACACGCACCAAAACTTGACAAGTAACCCAAAAGAGATTAATAACATCTTTGCAGTTTTTTATTCCTCTCTGTATACCTCAGATTTTCCCTCAGATATAACAAATGTGGAACGTTTTTTAGATACAGTAATTTGGAAATACCAACTCTTGAATCAGAGGAGATGGAGAATTTATGTCGGGCTCTTGGGCAGGAAGAGATTAATAATGCCATTATGGCTATGCAGAGTGGTAAGTCCCCAGGCCCTGATGGTTATCGGATAGAATTTTATAAGAAATTTAGGGATAAGCTCATACAGGTCCTTCTAGAAGTGTTTCAGGAATCTTTGGAGAATGGTTCCTTACCCCCTACTCTTTCACAGGTATCTATTTTGCTACTTCTTAAAAAGGACAAGGACCCGACTTAATGTGGATCATATCACCCCATCTCATTTTTGAATGTGGATGTGAGAATTTTGGCTAAAGTGCTTGCATGCCGTTTAGAACACCCCTGTCCCAAGAAAATCTCAGATAATAAAACAGGTTATATTAAAAATCGCCACTCTTTTTTTAATATCCGTTTTCTGGCTGATGTGGTTTATTCACCCACTGCCTCTCCGAGTCCAGAGGTTGTTATCTCCTCGGACACGGAGAAGGCGTTCGATAGAGTGGAGTGGGTATGTATACTTGTTTAGTGTTTTGGAGAAATTTGGATTCAGCAGAATATTTGTAGCCTGGGTTAAGCTATTATATCACTTGCCTTTAGCATGCATACAGACGAATTATTCTCGATCTGACTATTTCCCATTAACACATGGCACTCGCCAAGGCTGCCCATTGTCCCCTCTTCTCTTTGCAATTGCAATTGAGCCTCTTTCTATTGCACTTAAGTCAACTATGTTATTTCAATGCATTAGGAGGGGGGACATGGAAAACCGTGTATCCCTATATGCTGATGACTCTTACTTTATGTTAGCGATGCTGCAGGTAGCAGTCCTGCTATTGCATCATTATTAGGTCAATTTGGAGCCTTCTCTGGCTATAAACTGAACCTTCAAAAAAGAAAATGCTTTCCCATTAATAACTTGACCCTCCAGATCCGACAGGAATCTTTGCCTTTTCCTTTATCTCAAGATGGTTTTGTATACCTAGGAATACACGTTACTCGTTCTTTTACATCTCTGTTTGAAGCTATTAACCCTTTAGCCATCTGGACACAAGCTGGGGTCTGATCAGCCCTGGTTAGGTCACCTGGAGGAGGTTGTATGATGTTGAAAGACCCGAAACACCTGATGATTCCAGGAACATCACTGAAGATGTGTCCAGAAGCATCAGTAGATGTATGTACACAGCAGGCCTCAGTTTAGCTAAATGAAGGCTGATTTTGAGAGACGACACAGTTTACCCCTTACTATAGCTAGGAGAATTCAATCAGTGAAAATGACTATACTTCCTAGATTTCTTTATTTGTTCCAGTGCTTGCCAGTTTTCTTATCTGAATCAGTTGACCAAGCTAGAACCTCCTTTATTTTGAAAAATAAGGTCCCTAGGGTTAATAAGCAAATTCTCCAAAGAGGTCGTGACGTAGGTGGAATGGGCCTTCCTAGCTTTATTCATTATTACTGGGCATCGAACATTCAAAAGGTATTATTTTGGCTCCACCGGCCAGATATAAACTGGTACCTGCTTGAGACACGGTCTTGCCACTCCTCATCTCTCCCAGCTTTAGTGTATTCTTTGTGGCCATTGAAATTCTCTCAATTCACATCTAACCCGGTTGTGCTCTTCACCCTCAAAATTTTTAGTCAATTTCGCTGCCACTATAAGTTCACATCTGCTTCAATTTTGGGTCTCATTCATCGAAACCATCTATTTCCCCCCTCTACACTCAATTCAGTTTTCAGACAATGGGGTTTGAACGGTCTTATGGATATTAAGGATTTGTACACTGATAACATATTTGATAGTTCTGATGACCTGTGCAGTAAGTATGGTCTTCCGCATAATCACTTTTTTAAATACCCGCAGACTCGCCACTTTGTCAAGGAAAATTTCCCTCCTTTCCTGTTCGACCACGTGCTATGTTGTGGGAAAAACTCACTCTTAGCTTTAATGATAAAGGGCTGATCTCTGTACTATACTCTCAGCTGATGTCTTTGGGAGTTCAAGATCTAAACAAAACTAAGACTAAGTGGGAGGATGACCTTGGTATGGATCTGGCTGAGGAATATTGGGCAAAAGTTTTGAATAGGGTTCATTCCTCGTCATCATGTGCTAGACTGGGGCTCATACAATTTAAAGTTTTACACAGGGTACATTTAAATAAAGCCAGGCTTGCTGACATATATCCTGGGACAGACGCTGGCTGTGATAGGTGTTCCTTCTCTCCGGCTTGTTTAGTGCACGCATTTTGGTCTTGCCCTCTACTTGATGGTTATTGGGCACTGGTTTTTAAAATCATCAATGAGGTTTTGGGGGTGACATTGAGACCTTGCCTGCTTATAGCTGTATTTGGTGTGACAGATGATGCTTTGGGTTTAAATGCAAACCAGTCAGATATCATTGCATTTACATCACTATTGGCCCGTAGGAGAATCTTGCTGGTCTGGAAATCTACTACTCCCTCATCTGCTGCTGCGTGGTTAGAGGACATAATGTTTTTTCTGAAATCAGAAAAGATTAAATTTACTCTGAGGGGATCTGTGAAAAAGTTCTATTCAAAATAGGGACCTTTCTTGTCATGTATTGGGAGTCTTAAGGAATTACCTACCAGTTGAGGGCATTTGATTGTACTTGGAGATTTGCCCCCTTTTAACAAGCATATGGTTTACCTCATAGGGTGGTTGATGTATTGTAATATGAGTGTATTCTGGATCATCTGAAGTGTTGTGGATGTGAGTGGGCCTTCGCCTTGAAGGAATGTGGGGTATGGCTGTGCAGTGTCCGTACTTGTATTTGTGAAGTGTTGTATTGTAAATATATTAGCTGCCATGGTATGTTTGGGAAGGGCGGGTGAGGGGAGTTTTGTTTAGGGGTAAGATATAAAAGCAAAATGGAGGAAAATGTAATGCATTACGGATTCTGTATTTTATCATTCCTTCAATAAAAATAAAATTTTAAAAATAAAGAATTTTTTGATAAATCAAGCATAAAATGATGAGATATGTCAGTGTTTGCATTTTAGTATGAGATGTTGAATAGCAGTATTGAAAGTGGAAGAAGATTATGACCTTCAGTTCGAATGTTAATGCAATATTATTGAAGGTCATAATCATCTATGATTCCAATAGACTAGGACTTAGTTCACTTTCAAAATTTATAAAATAGATTAATCATTCCAACTTAAAATGATATTTTAACCTTGTGTAGCTTATCTATATTTCTAAAGACTGTCAAAGCAAGTAGTCTTCCCAACATGTAGCTGTAGGAAATAAGGTGGCAATCATTGAAACATCAAGGTGACTTTGAAGGAATAATGAATTGTACAGCTTTCATGCCTACAATCGGGTGTAATTTCATAAAGCACTCATAATGAGGGCAAGGGAAAAGAGCACCATCTTTGGTGTGATCTGTTAAAATGAATATGCTCATTATCATTGTTCAGTCAACTCCCCTGGGTCATTAGAATTACAGTCTTTAGCATGATAAAATAACAAATATGCAGATATCAAACATATCAGTGCATCTGTCCACCTAAAGGTTACATTTCACAATGGCATATAAAATTATAAATAATTTACAGATTTGAGTGGAAGTCAAAGTCATTTTAACATTTCAAATGTTGATTGTTGGGCTTCATCAGAATCCAGTTGTCCTTGTATACAAATCACAGCAAGTTAATGTGTAAGTACAGTAACTAACTATTAAAGCCACACACACACAAAAATGCTGGTGAACGCAGCAGGCCAGGCAGCATCCATAGGAAGAGGTAGTCGACGTTTCAGGCCGGGACCCTTCATCAGGACAGATGCTGCCTGGCCTGCTGCTCTCACCAGCATTTTTTGTGTGTGTTGCTTGAATTTCCAGCATCTGCATTTTTAAATGAACTATTAAAGCTACCATTTTTTTACAGAGACAGTGAAGTATGCAAGTGAACATGTTTAGTACAGATATGTATATTTGTATAGAGACTGCACTAGGTGTACCGTTTGCACGTTTTTTTCTTTCTTGCCTAAGGAGAAATATTCTTTCCTTTGAGGTAGAGCAATAAATTTTCAATAGACAGATTTCTGGGATGAAGGATGGAGAAATTCACTGTTCATAACACTAAATGCACTTATAGTTCCTTCACCTCTTGGTACTTCCTATAATAGTGTATAATGTTCATGATTATTAATGAATTTCTAGGCAATAATATTCATAATGCATTTTGCAGGTAGATCTGTCAGGATGTTCACCTCTGGGTTTAGTTATAGGAAGCGACAATTTCAAAATAAGGAAATGGTGAAATTTGTACGAAGTTTTGTGAAACAGAAATTCTGTAAGCACCAAATAGCAATACTTTTGAACAATGGAGCAGGTATGCATTGCTTCTGCCATCTCAGTCGTGAAATGCTCTGCAATTATTATTTAGTGAAAATTAGCTTCCTAGCTGTTGGACAATATATGAATTGCTTCAGATTATTGTTGGGTTAAGTTTAATATCTCTGACAGCACTCTGAGACGTTTTCTGTAATAGCAGCTTTTTTTTAAACAATGATTTAAGTATTAAAATTCATCTGCAGAAGTCATAATTTTGCTGCTATATTGTCTTTCATGATATAAAAGCATAAGGTATGATTAAATCAATTCTGTAGTATCACTTTTGTTTCTTGATATCTAAGTTTACTGAATGATCAGATTTATTGGTATTAGTTGCTGTTCTTATTTTTAAAGTAATATAAATGAGTTTTTATTTTGTGGGAAATTAAATATGAAAAGTTAACACATTAGAATCAATATTAAATACATTTTCTGCCTATTTAGGTTGTTTGAGAATGATTATGAAACTTACCATTTAATTGTCACCTTGTCATTAGTATTTTGTAACTTTGATCCAATGTTTTTTTTATTGGCATCCACTTGTAAGTTGTTGGATGACCAGTCCACCATTATGAAAGTCAACTTGGCTCATTAGCTAACTGCTAACAGCAATGTGAGTCAGCAGTGAGAAAGTCACCTTTCATAAACAATATACTACTAGGGTTGGTGTAATTTGGAATTCAACCAAACAGGAATGTTGTGATGTTCCAATTAATTGAAACTCGATTTGAGTGAATGCTGTGTAATTACTGCCCAGAGACAGTTATCAGTAGCTTAGGAATGCCAGATCATACACCAGCATAAAATTATAAAGTAAGTATATTTACCAAATTATCAACTTTAAAAAAAGAGTAACAGGAAAAAAAGAAAAGAAAAATAAAAGGGCCAATACAGCCAAACCAGTCCAATGTGAACATAACATTGGAGCTCATACAGGAGAAGTCAGGATTTATCTGTTCCCTCATGTGCTGGATGCTTGGTCTGTGTGAAAGCACCCACTATATTCTGAACTCCCCTTGAACACCTCTTGAACAAGTTGGCTCCATTCATCTACATAAAGCACTTCTTAGAATGGGGACTCTCCTTCAAACAACATCCTGAAATTCTCGAAGAAAACATCGAAGGTTGGTGTCCCAGCAGGGGATTGGTGTATCGTGGGAGTCAGAAGATCTCTGGCTGTGTGCCCAAAGACCTGAGATCTTTGGGCACAAAGCTCGGAAAAAGTGATGCAACGGACTTTTAACATCGTAAACCAATGAGTTGCCTGTTATGTCTCCCCTCTTGCTGTGAAATGGAGTCACCCCTTTCTCCCTTATTAGGGAGAGAGGGAGAGCCTGTGGTATGTCAAATACTGGGTGAACAAGTAGTCTTTGGGGTGCTGCAAATCTGTGTCTTTGCTGTTGCTTTGCTGCATGCTTGAGCGCTCAGTGGTAGGTGCTGAAGCTTTTTTTGCTGGTGGGGTAGGGGAGATTGTTGCTCTGCTGCTGCTTATGCGTGGGAGGGGAGAGCTGGGGGGACTTTGGGGTGCTAACATTTAACGGTCATTCATTCTTTGGGGGCACTGCTATGTTTTCGTGGATGGTCGTGAAGAAAAAGTATTTCAGGATGTATATTGTATACATTTCTCTGACTTTAAATGCATCTTTGAAATCTTTGAAGTGCAATGAGATGCTCAAGTTAAAAAAAGCACAGTGAGAAGCAGCCAAGTTAAAAAAGAACAGCAGTGCAGACCGTGCTTCTTTTGAAGGGATGGACATGCTTTTTTTCAAAAAAGGTAAAAACCGGACAAATTCATGGGTTGATAAATAGTGAGTACTGGATGACAATAATGATAAATTTTTAAAAAAGTAGAAATGGCTGCCTACATTGGAAAGATTGATGCAGTTTAGAAACTGAGCAGATTGAACAGTATTTTGAAACAAATGAAATAGCCAATGGGAAGTTTTGATGAATACATTGGATTGAAAGGCATACAGTTTGTTTAGAGGTTTAACAGCTCCAACTAAACCAGCTTAAATAAGTTTTGCTGGTATGGTGAAAGTACTGCAGGAACACTTAGAACTGAAACCATTGTTTATTGCAGAGCTTTCTAGTTTCCATTAGTGGAATCAAAAGGAAGGGGAGTCTATTTCTACATGGCTGAATTGCCTGAGCATTATCAGTTTGGCAATGGGCTTAATGATGCACTGAGAGATTATTTAGTTTGTGGAATCCTACAACAAAATATTCAAAATGGCTCCTAACTGAAGTACAACTTGCATTTAAAAGAGCAGTTGAAATAGCTGTATCTATAGAAACAGCAGACCGAGACCAATTGAGTTGCAGTCAGGAATGAAAGTGAGATACTAAAAGTAGAGCATGAACCCATGGTCAGTTGAATACTCACTTGCCTTCAGCTCTCATCTTTGACAATTTCAATCTTGCCCGATGCTTTATTTAGTGAGAAGTAATGGACCTGGTCATCAGCTCATGCTCTGCCTTTAGGCTACAAACTCCACTCTCAACCTTTCCGAATTTTTCCACAATCAGCAAAAGCACCAGATTGTTTAGTTGGCCCAAAAACACAATGTCAGAATTTAAATTGCAATCTCCAATTGTACACACAGTTTTGTAGTAGAAGCATACTTAAAATAAGTAGTAGCCTGCAGGACATCGTCTTTGGTCTTGTTGGTCACTGGCGTGATCTTGTATGTTGCAATAGCATCAATAAATATCACATTTATTGACTCTATTTTACATATGCTTTCAGTCAGTATGTGGGATGCAGATGGACAATTATTTTTCCTGGATCCAAGTAGTTAAAGCAGCCACAACGGACCACCTTTGAAATGAATAATTGAGATAGGAAATATAAGAGTATTATTAATTCATGGACTTTTTTATCCACATTCAATTAGAACTGGAAAGCAGAGAGCTGTTTTACTCATAGTCACTGAATTACTGTTTCATTTTATGATTCCGAGAATTCCAATAATTCATGGATCACTTCCCAGTCTTTGAGGCAATGTGAACAGCAATCTGTCTCATTATTCGCTGCTGTTTGAATTAGTGCAAGGTATCCTGGTATGGGTGTTATGAAGTTTCCGATTGACCTACTCCAACTGCATGTATATTTAATTGTTTTTAAACAAAAGTCAGAGGTCCCGCATTTTGCAACTTTCAGCCCATTATGATATAACTGCAAGGGCTGGGGAGGAAGGTGATTTTCTGGAACTACTGGCAGGAAGTTTGCTACTGTTCTCCTGGGACAAGCTATTTGATGTTAATTAGGTAAGCTTTGGTACCAGTAATCAGTAATTCTGTGGTCTCAAGCCATACTGATGTCATAAATTTAAGCTTGCTAGATTGAATTCATGAAAACTAACAGGAGCAAGATTTCTATGCGGATTATCTATATTTCAAATTAGATACATCAAACTTTGACAATCAATTTCAAGCAACTCGTGAGGGTGCAGTATTTAAATAAGTAAATCATTGTTGTTTTGCTTTTGGTGTTTGGTGATCTTGACTAGAATTAGAATATCAGTACATAATTGTGAATAGTTTGTGGCACTCAGATATGAGTAAATTGTCACATGCACCTCTTCAATTAAAAAAGAACAATTGTGTGCCTTTCATTTTTCTTCCATTTAAATTTTGCCCACCATGTCTCTTCCCAGTTAACTCCTAAATTCAAGCTAAAACTTGATTTTAATGTTGTTTTAATTAAACCCAGGTGCAGTGTCTCTAGTTGCAGGATTCATTGGGGTTTCTTGGTGAGGTAAACACAAGCTTCCGTTTGCTGGAAGAGTCTCAGAGATGTGTGGTCATGCCCTTAAGATCTGTTGAGTTAACCCTCAGCTGTGTGTCTTTGTGTTAGATCAGTAAGAAAATAGATACATAGCCATTCTGTGCTTGAAACAGATTATACATACAAGTGGGAGTCCAATACTTCTGTATTGTTGTGATGAAAAAACTGTATGATGCATATTTAAATGGACATGTTATAAGCCTTTTGCTTCCATCCTCAGCATATCATTTTAAATGTTTGACAAATAGGAGTTCCGAAATGTGTATCTTTGAGAAATATCTTACTTTGTTCCCTCCTTAAGAAGTTATGAAAATAGTGGAAGATTTAATGTTTTGTAACAACAGAGAAAACATGTTATATTTGTATTTCCTTCTGGTTATTCATTTCAATAGTTTAGCCTGAACCTTAGCCATGCTGTCTTATGAACTTTTTTAATACAGTAGCACTGGCTATTGCCAACAGAGTGAAGAGATCTCGTCACCTCTGGAGAAGAATTCTGAATCTTGTTAGTACTGGTATATTGAATCAGTAGCTGAAAACAGGAGTTATCATCCTGTTTTATTATGTTTAGTGTCATAAAGTTATTTGAGCAAGATAAGAGACTCCCTATATTGTTAGGCAGAGTAGATTCAAGATAATTTTTAAGGCATTGTCAATGTAAAATTATTTTTAAAAGCAAAACAGAATAGAAATAATTCTCATCTTTCTATATACATCTTTTAGTATTACCTAGGAGAAAATGGCATGTTAATTGTGAGCTAATGAAATATATATTTAATATATTTATTTTTTGCTGTAAATCAAAGAAGATATACAAATCACAATGGATACTATCACCAGTGGCATGGAATCAATTAAATTTTTAAACTCCTAACTCTCTCTCTGTCTCTCTCTCTCTCTCTCTCTCTCTCTCTCTCTCACACACACACACACACACACACACACACACACACACACACACACACACACACACACACACACACACACACACAGAGTCCTCCAACCCCATGGCCTTTAGAAAGTTCACTGCTGTCAAAAGCTTTTGAAGAGTTTCAACAATCTCTAATAGGCAAATGGAGTTAAATAAATAAATATTAAAAAATTAAATGACTTAAAATTGAACTTATTTGACAGACATTAATTGAAAACTTTAAGATTAGGTGAAACAATGAGAAAGTAACAGACTACTTACTGACTCATGCTACATCAGCTATCTTGGCCATTAAACTAAATGCATCTGACTCCTCCATTGAGGACATTGATACTCTGAACCTGGAGCCAGTAGCAGATGTCCAATATGTTGACATATGACCTCTGCTTATTTTGGACTTTCACATTGTAATGTTCAAGCATGGAATTCAGGGACAAAATGACCTTGCACTGTAGCTAGCAAGTAGCTCCTTGCAAAGCTGCCATCAGAAGATCAGTACAATCCAGCTTGTTGATATATTGACCAATTCAATATAAGTTTTTAGATTTTAGATAGAGACGTAATGTCATTAAATATTTAAAAATAAAACAAGAATCTGGTCAAATTGTCAAAGTGATCTGGATGTATGATACACCAGCACCTTGACTTCATTCAATAAGGCCAATGCATAACCAAATTCAGCATAATTCTCTAGAGCAACACACACAAAATGCTGGTGGAACGCAGCAGGCCAGACAGCATCTATAGGAAGAGGTACAGTCGACGTTTTGGGCCGGGACCCTTCTGCGTATTCCTCCAGCATTTTGTGTGTGTTGTTTGAATTTCCAGCATTTGCAGATTTCCTCGTGTTTGCGTTTTTAAATTCTACAGAGATAAGCTTGAAAATGGATGGGTTATACTAAATGTTGAACTTTGTAGTCTTGTATAGAGAAAACATAGAAAGTGCAAAATAAAGCAAGTTCAAAGAAATTACCAGAAATGTAGAACTATTGCTCTCAGGAAAAAAAAACACACATGGTTTACTTTTCCTTAACAAGAGAAGTGACAATACAGATCTTTAAAATTATCAAGCTTTTGATAGAATTGTTACAATGGGTAGGTTTTCATTGTTGTTGTAAAACTAACTGCAAAGATTATACAATGTTTATACAACGACCAGAAAGAAATCAAAAGGGGAATCCTGAAGAAAGATTTACCCAGTGAGTGTTGATAACTGCTGGAGGGAACAATAGAGATGAATTACACTGTGGCAGTTAAAGGCAGGAGGTATGGAATAGATGAGTATATGAATGCTATAATGACAGAGAATGGGAGAAGGCTTGGGAAGGAAATTAGCATATGCACTGGGCTGAATGGCATGATTCTGTGTTTTATATTCTTTATGTGTGTTTGGCGTGGCTGGTGAACACAGAGGTTTACATTTTAAGAACAAGAACACCACAGGGAATTCAGCATATCCTCTTTGTGCTGGCTCTATGGCAGAGCAATTCAAAACTAATTCTACTGTCACCCAATAGCGATTTATCTTTCTCTGATTCAAATATTATCCAGTTTCTGCTTAGAAGATGCAGTTATCACTGACTTAATCATACACTGTGACAGAGCTTTTGATGCATCAACAATAACCTAACAATGTTTCTGATGTTAAGAAAACATATTTTTCCCACAGAAATTTTAAATGGTGGGTTTGTACTGTTCATTCTAGTCTTATTGTAACTCTGATTTAGGTAACACAGGCTACCAGTGCTGATCATACATGAGGTTGTGTCCTGAATCGATAAACATTATGGTTAATGCTGATTGATTGCCAAAATTATGACAACAATGGGATTTAACTCTATTTGGCTGCTGACATTTCCCACCGTCAAGTCCACTGGCAGTGTGAGAGCTTACTGGGGGTTCCCAAATGAGCTCTAATGTTGACTTGATGTGCTAAATGTGTCTCTGCTATCCTGCAACAATTCTCTGATTCTATTATCTTAACAGTTCTCAGTAGCATTTGAAGCATCGAAAGTTCTCATTAGCTTCGGCGGGGCTTTTTGTGTGTGAATATTTTCTGAATATTTCTGCAACAAGAGCTTTCTCTGACCCACTGAAGTCACTAGTTAGGGCCATTTTTTGCAGCTCCAGAACTATCTGGGACAGCAGCATGAGCCTGTCGGATCTGGTAAAACTGAGGGAATGAAGACGTACAGCCAGCAAAGGCTGTTGGGACACACTTGGGGAAATTCTGTAGCACAGAGTGCACATACTTCGTTTGCTTTCTGCACTCTATTGAAAGTTGTAATTTCACATAATTATTCTAGTGCATACTGTCTATTGCTAGCACCTTTAGTAATTCTGCAAATTTTTGTACTTAGCCTCACCATACTTTAAGTTTGCATTCTATCCTAAATCTCCATGTTTGACTTTGGAATATTTGTTCTAAACGGATTCCATGAGCTTAATGTCTCTTATACTCAAGAGCGCACATAATTATATTCCAAAGATTATTGCAACGAATTTATAATTACTTTACACTTGAACGTTCTCTTCATATTCAAAATACAGCCAGAACATGCAGAATAATGTACATGAACCCTATATTTATCAGGTCCTTTTCAGTTTTAATGTAAAGATTCTGTTTCTTCATTTTGCTTTCAAGAAACATTTTTTCCACATTCATTGCTATTAGTCAAAATGTACATCCCTCAAACATTGACATTTGTGGAAGGTAATTACTTCCCTATGCCTGGTTCCAAATTACACACATATATTCACAATAGAGGTTGATCTTGAAGTGACCTCCAGAGTGTGCTGTTGGGTATTTAATATTTCAGTAACGTTGTAAATACATTTTTTGATTAAGCATTCTATGTTGTTTACATAGAACATAGAACATAGAATAGTACAGCGCAGTACAGGCCCTTCGGCCCACAATGTTGTGCCAACCCTCAAACCCAGACTCCCATATAAGCCCCCACCTTAAATTCATCCATATACCTGTCTAGTAGTCTCTTAAACTTCACTAGTGTATCTGCCTCCACCACTGACTCAGGCAGTGCATTCCACGCGCCAACCACTCTCTGAGTCAAAACCTTCCTCTAATATCCCCCTTGAACTTCCCACCCTTACCTTAAAGCCATATCCTCTTGTATTGAGCAGTGGTGCCCTGGGGAAGAGGCACTGGCCATTACATAATGCCATGTGGGTTATCTGTAAAAGCATGTAAATGGCATACATCCACCACCACACATGATATGTGTGCGCCTTACTTAAAAGTAAAAATAACTAACTGCTCCCTTGATTTTCTTTCAGTTTTGTTTTCGTTACTGGAGTTACAAAACTCAACAATGGTGAGTAGGTATTGTTAAAATGAATCCATGATGACCACCGACCTGTTGAAGCACAGCAAGCAAAATGAATGGAAAAAAACATATTACATCTGCATTGTAACCCCCAGCTACAAATATCTTGGCAGAATGGTTTGTCCAGAGTCTAAAGAATGCACTGTGAGCAATGTCAGCAGCACACACTGCAGTAACACCTAATCAGAAGCCCACCAATTTTCTCCTTGCATATGACAAAGTGGCACGCTCCACAACTAACGACTCACCAGCAATGCTGTTCCTGTGTCATCCCTTGCATTCATGCTTGGACCTCCTTAAACCCACTCTCAGAAGGAGTATGCCAGATAAACAGCTGAGACAAATTGAAGGCGGCTGAAGCAAGGGGTTTTGATGTTTTACTCCTGTACAAGCAGTCGTAACGAGCAGTTGTACAGAGGCGATCAAAAGTGAGTACTTGAAAAGATTAAGGATGGAACTGGACTGCTCCTACACAGTGGAGATTGTGTTTGATATCATCTGGAGGTGGCTTCAATCAGTTGAGGAGTACAGAGTCAATTGTTAAAGAACAAAGGTGGCCAGAGCTGCCAGATTCACTTGCTGCAGTGTGAGAGTCAATTCCACAACCACCACAGAGGGCCCAGAACTTGAGATTGTTTCACAGTCACATGAATCACCTGCCAAGCAGAGAAAGACTTTAGGAAAGACATTATACCACAAGAGTAAGAAAACTACCATAGCAATTAAATCTTTAGGGCTGAGTGGGACAATTTAAAATTTACTATGCAGTGAATGTCTGTAAAGTAGTTGTATTATATAGTATATTGTGTATATATTTGAGATGCATTGTATATTGAGTTGGAGTTTATCGTTAAGCAACGAGGAATGTTGTGTTGCCACAACCACGGACTCGGCTGCACAGCAGATTCGGCAATTGCGCTCATGAACATGCACATCTCAGTGAATTATTATTACAACGTATTTAATTCCTTTCTTTTCGTTGTAGCACTCGTTGACACTTGAGAAAACCATGGCAACATTATGCTGCCTGATTGCATTTGGCGTTGCCTGAGAAAGAGGACTATGGAGTTGACTGACACTGTAGACTAGCAGTATTTGTTCTATATCTAGATATTCCTTTCAGCTGCGGTGTGGCATCTGTTTTCTATTTGAGAGTCTTAGTTAACAGCCTTGTTTGGACTAGCATTTACTTTTTTATTTTCCTTTAAAATACTGCTCATCTTAAAGTCTGTGAACTATCGGCCTGCTTCAGTGTCTCGCTCCGCACTTGGGCCACATACGAACGTATTGACATGTGTATTTAATATTTCAGTAATATTTGAGTAATACTATAAATATATTGTTTAATTAAGCATTCTTTGTTGCTTGCATAATACATTGCATATTATCTGTAAAAGTATGGCAATGGCATACCTCATCACAGAACCACGTAATATATATGCGCCTCACTTAAAATTCCATAACAAACTAATGCACGTGAGTTATCCCAGCTTCATTGTTTTCCTTTCTAGTTTTATGTTCTGGAGTTACAAATCATCATAACATGGACCACATCTACATTTTCACTATTTGAGATGCCACCCAATGATCGTAACCCTAGGTTTCCTGTCCATCAAATGTCTTACTAGCTATCCATTGAATTGCATTCTTTACCTTATACCATACTGATTGAATTTCTGTCATCAGCTTCATACACTTTTGACACCCTTGACAAATTTGGAGACAGCAGGGTGCAGTGTTTCAACTTTGTATTGCATTTTAAAGAAGCTTAACGTAATCTTGAGGAACAGTAACTTATCATCTGACTAGACATATGAACATATGATCTCCTTCCAGACTTAATATTCAGTTCCAAGATCTCTGATTTGTGGTCTTCTCGTCCTGCCTTATATATTTCAAGCATTCTGTTGTTTTATTTTGCTTCTTTTTTTTTGCTGATTTAGTCACAATTAAATGTAGATGCATCATGCTGGAAGTTGTGAATTCTGAGTTAATTAAAATGCTATACTTATAAATCCCACGCTTCTTCTGCAGTAAATATTATGTGTAGACCTCAGATCATTGCAACTTGACTGGGGTTCCTGTAGTCCCCAAACCTTATTTGGGCTGCTCCTCTAATGAAGGGGCCTTTGCCCCCAAGTTTCCTCTCCTCTGCTTTTTTTTCCATCAGCCCAATATACGACATTCATTTTTCTGCCATCCCACTCAGTTCTCATGTCTGCCTTGCATTCATATCTGTATTCCATACTTGGTACACAAATATTGTGATTGTTATCCAACAAACAGCAGTGTCTGTGAAGCACATCAATCAGATTTCAGCATCATTTGAAAGGAGTAAACAACAATTATGGTTTCTTAATGCAAAGATATTTACATTTGTCCATTATTCTTGCAACTCCCAAATGGTAATGTCATTATACACAGTATACACCAAATGCTGAGGGAACTCAGAAGGTCAGGCAGCATCTATGAAGAGAAATAAAAAGTCAACATTTTGGGCTGAGATCTTTCATCAGCTCTCTTTATTCCTTTCCATAGATGCTGCCTGACTTGCTGAGTTCCTCCAGTATTTTGTATGTGTTAATCCACAGAATCTCTTGTGTTTATGCACCACATCCACTAAGCTTACAGAGATGCCTAAATTTTAACTTCTCAGCAACGAAATATAGATGCAGAAAAGTAGGAGAAGGTTATTCAGCCCATCCTGACTGTTCCTCCATACAACATGATAGAACTGATTATCTAAATTTAGAGGTTCTTTCTGTATTACCATCATGTCTCTTGATCACTTTAGCTATAAGATCTATGTATAACTTCTTGAACATATTTAATTGTAGATTAGTGATTCTGAAGGAAGGAAGTTGATTAATCATTAATCAACTATGATATATAATACACAGGTTTCCTAAATTCTAGGTGAAGAAATTTCTGTATGTCTCACTCCTATTTTCCTAGGCTAGGCCTCATGTTTCTGGTCTCCCTCTCAAATCAGGAATATCCTTCTTGCATCTAGTCTGTCCAGTCCCAACAAGATTTTATAATTTTCAGTGAGGCCTCTTCTTATTCTTCTAAAACCTTCTAAATATAAGCCTCGTCTCTGTTCATACATTGGTTCTGTAATACTAGGAATCAGCCTGATGAGCTCCTGCTGCATTTTCACCATAGCAAGGTATCTTTCCTCAGTTAAAGGGAGCAAAAATACACATGCTCAATATCTGATACCACCCAGATCCTGTTTGATTGCATTAAGATATTCCTTTTCATGTACTCAAATCCTTTCACGATAAAGATCAACATTTGCTTTCTTGATTGCCATTTTATCAGAATGCTCATTGTACAAGGACACCCAGGCTTCATTATATTATCTACTTTATATTGTATGTACCACAGATATGCTCACCTTCTCAATCTGTCCAAATCACACTGAAAGCTCTTTGCAACGTCCTTACAGGTCATACTCTCACTTGCTTTTTATGTCATTACAAATCAATAGATATTTCATTTAGATCAAAAAGAAGAGACCATAAGATCATAAGATATAGGAGCAGAATTAGGCCATTCGACCCGTTGAATCTGCTCTCCCATTGTATCATGGCTGATCCATTTCCCTCTCAGCCTCAATGTCTTGTCTTCTCCCCATATCCTTTCATGCCCTGACTAATCAAGAATCTATCAACCTCTGTCTTAAATATACCCAATGACTTGGCCTCCGCAGCTGTCTGTAGCAATGAATTCCACAGATTCACCACTCTCTGGCTAAAAAAATCCCTCCTCATTTCCATTCTAAATGGATGTCCCTCTATTCAGAATCTGTGTCCTCTGGTCTTAGGTGCCCTCACTATAGCAGGCATCCTCTCCATATCCACTCTGTCAAGGCCTTTCAACATTTGATAGGTTTCAATGAGATCCCCCTCATTCTTCTAAATTCCAATGAGTACAGGCCGAAAGCCATGAAATGATTCTTATATAATAAACCTTTCTTTCCCTGGATAATTTTCATGAAACTCCTTTGAACCCCAGCGGTGCAGTGGTAGCCTGAGCACACCCAGCACATCTTCAAGAAAAAAGCTGAACTAAACAAGCTAATTAATTAGGTAAACATGAGGAAATCTGCAGATGCTGGAATTTCAATCAACACACATAAAAATTGCTGGTGAACGCAGCAGGCAAGGCAGCATCTATAGGAAGAGGTACAGTCGCCGCTTGGGGCTGAGACCCTTCGTTAGGGCTAACTGAAAGAAGAGATAGTAAGAGATTTGGAAAGTGGGAGGGGGAGGGGGAGATCTGAAGTGATAGGAGAAGACAGGAGGGGGAGGGATGGAGCTGAGAGCTGAAAAGTTGATTGGCAAAAGGGATATGAAAGGATCATGGGACGGGAAGCCTAGGGAGAAAGAAAAGAGTGGTGGGGGAAGCCCAGATGTTGGGCAAGGAGTATAGTGAGAGGGACAGAGGGAGAAAAAGGAGAGAGAAAAAATATATATAATAATAATAAATAAATAACGGATGGGGTACAAAGGGCAGGTGGGGCATTAACGGAAGTTAGAGAAGTCAGTGTTCATGCCATCAGGTTGGAGGCTACCCAGATGGAATATAAGGTGTTGTTCCTCCAACCTGAGTGTGGCTTCATCTTGACAGTAGAGGAGGCCGTGAATAAACATATCAGAATGGGAATGGGACGTGGAATTAAGATGTGTGGCCACTGGGAGATCCCACTTTCTCTGGCGGACAGAGCGTAGGTGTTTAGCAAAACGGTCTCCCAGCCTGCGTCGGGTCTCACCAATATATAGAAGGCCACATCAGGAACACCGCACGCAGTATCTCACACCAGCCGACTCACAGGTGAAGTTTCGCCTCACCTGGAAGGACTGTCTGGGGCCCTGAATGGTGGTAAGGGAGGAAGTGTAAGGGCATGTGTAGCACTTGTTCTGCTTACAAGGATAAGTGCCAGGAGGGAGATCAGTGGGGAGGGATGGGGGGGAACGAATGGACAAGGGAGTCGCGTAGGGAGCGATCCCTGTGGTAAGCAGAGGGGGGGGGGGACGGAAAGATGTACTTAGTAGTGGGATCCCGTTGGAGGTGGCGGAAGTTACTGAGAATTATATGTTGGACCTGGAGGCTAGTGGGGTGGTAGGGTGAGGACAAGGGGAACCCTACTCCTAGTGGGGTGGCGCGAGGATGGGGTGAGAGCAGATGTGCGTGAATCTATTTATTTATTTATTTCTCTCTCTCTCTCTCTCTCTCTCTCTCACTCTCCTTTTTCTCCCTCTGTCCCTCTCACTATACTCCTTGCCCATCCTCTGGGCTTCCCCCCTCTCACTTTCTCTCTCCCTAGGCCTCCTGTCCCATGATCCTCTCATATCCCTTTTGCCAAACAACTTTCCAGCTCTCAGCTCCATCCCTCCCCCTCCTGTCTTCTCCTATCATTTCAGATCTCCCCCTCCCCCTCCCACTTTCAAATCTCTTACAATCTCTTCTTTCAGTTAGTCCTGACGAAGGGTCTCGGCCCAAAACATCGACTGTACCTCTTCCTATGGATGCTGCCTGGCCTGCTGCGTTCACCAGCAATTTTTATGTGTGTTAATTAATTAGGTGCCGCCCTGGGTGATTTGAGTATCTCAGAAACTGCTGATCTCCTGGGAATTTTACGCACAACAGACTCTGGAGTTTACAAAGAATGGTGCCAAAAACAAAAAAAAACATCCAGCGAGTGGCTGTTCTATGAGCGAAAACACCTTGCTTTATTAGATTAGATTATGAGGACACTCAGTCCTCGTTTATTGTCATTTAGAAATGCATACATTAAAAAATGATACAATGTTCCTCCAGAATGATATCACAAGAAACACAGTACAAATCAAGACTAAAACTGACAAAACCATATAATTATAACATATATTTACAACAGTGCAAAGCAATACCGTAATTTGATAAAGAGCAGACCACTGTATTTTTTTTTGTTTTTGGCACCATTCTTTGTGAACTCCAGAGTCTGTTGTGCGTAAAAATCCCAGGAGATCAGCAGTTTCTGAGATACTCAAATCACCCGGGGTGGCACCTAATTAATTAACTTGTTTAGTTTGGCTTTTCTCTTAAAGATGTGCCAGGTGCGCTCCGACTAGCACTGCACCCCTGTTGAACCCTCTCTAATGTCAGCACATCCTTTATTAGGTAAGGGGCCCAAAAACTGCTCACATTACTCTCAATGAGGCCTCAGCAGCACCTTATAAACCCTTAACATTACATCCTTGCTTTTATATTCTAATCCTCTTGAGATGAATGCTAACATGGCATTTGCCTTCCTCACCACCAACTCAACCTGCAAATGATTAATCATTTTTATATTCAAGATTTCAAATTAAGTCCCACATTTTTGATTTGTATGCTACAAGACAATATACTGTACCATTGTCAAATTGCCAATATCATGGGTTACAAATTAAGCAAATCAAACTCTAATATTGTATGTCTACTTTATGTATTGTGTGCTTTAAAAAAAAGACAGTGGAAAATAATATGAAAATTCATATTGCATTGAATATTAATTGCTCTTAGAATTCTGCTGCCTTTTACACCAGCTTTGCTATATTTTTCTTGGCTCAATTCAATTGTATAACCTAACACACTCAAGTGGAAAATCTTTGTTCATATCTGTAAGTCTTATTATGCATTAAATTGATCTTTATTTGAAAAACTATATTAGATTTGCTTAATGAATCTCTTTAGAGGCTAACTTTATTTAAGTGAGCTGCATTTTCTGAATGTTCACTAATAATTCCTTGAATTATTCATTCCAGGAGTGGGCACAACTGGCATTAGACTAACTAATCAGCAATGGTTTATCATTGTTTCCCTGCTTGAACAGAGGTGCAATACACAATTTGCATATGTAAGGAGGTTTACATTTTATTCATAGAACAACTGCTGTCTTCCATTATAAATAATTTCAAAAATATATTTACATGAATTTGTCTTACCACAGCATAAAATGAGCAGCACAAGAAAAGAATAATAGGACAGAAGTCCTTGGGATTATGAAGCATCTTTACATTCAAATGTGTCTCTCTCAATTACATGTAACTGCAGACTATGGCACTACACTTCTTTACAAGACCACAAATCTGGCCTATCTGACGGCTCCTTCTGCCTAACAGCCTTGGACCAAGGGGAAACAAAAGTACTTCCATTCCCCTGAATCGGAGCCACTACCATTTCCTTATTACAATAATGCCCTGCAAATTATGACATGTTGCAGCAGTGTTCCCAGAAAGGACCAACAGAAATACAGTTTTGATTCCCACCAGGATTGTAATGGCCACCACTAATACAGTTCTGATTCTGCTCTGTAGTTTTGGCTATAGCATGTGACATGTCTCCGTCAGGATCACTTGAATAAGGTTGAATCCTGAAACAATGCTTCCTAAAGAGATGCACATAGTAGGGAATTGCATTGTGAACACCTTTGTTGAGTAGAGCCTTTTGCTGAGAGCCCTTTCCATATAAGAAGGGGTTGGTTCTATATCTGATTTTACCCAGCGTGCTGGATGCTGAGGAACATTTTCCCAAACACTCATAGCTCAGCATAACAAGATTGAATGGAGGTATGAAGTCACCTTTCTTCACAACTTTTTTTCGGCAGCATTAATCTGTCTAAACTTCAAACACTATCATGTTCTGTAAAAAGACGGTCAGTGGTTTACTCAAGCCAGCACTCTATTGATCAATCAACAACAAACTACAAGTAATTAATAATCCTTTCAAGCAATCGAATATGAGGGAGAACCTCTGCCTTGTGTTTATAGCAAGGTACGTGCACCTTCACGTCCTTCATCAAACGGAATCTGTTCCTGTGCATGTTCCAACAATATACATGTTGGAAAATGATTTTTTATCCCTTCTCTGTCATCTATATAGTAAATCATCCATATAAGAATAGCCTCCTGTTTATTTGATCTAAATACACTTTTGGCTGTACAATCTTGCTGTTTTACATGAATTGGTGTGAATAGGTTTTGTAGTATGAGGAGATTATGTTGTGTTTTATTAAAAGCTTGAATTTGCAGAAACTGATTTCATTCAATACTGTGAATGGAAAATGTAATCTTTCACATCCCATCTATTACTCATGGCTGCCTCGGTTACATGAAAGAATTAACATGCACAAGTTGTAGCCAGTTCTGGATAAATTCTTTTCTTATTCAAACATGTATAGAAACTTTAAAAAGAGATAACTGGGACACGTGTGGTGAAAATGATTAAACTGCTATGAAGCTATTTGGCATAATGGAAAATTAATGACAGACTAGATATAAAGGTTTGTCATTTAACGCAAAGGGTCTTTTTTTAGACAGTGAAATGATAGGACTGTGCCCAACCATACTATTGTTCATTCAATTGGAGACATTAAACGATACTGATATTGTGAAGTAATTCAACATCAAAGAGCAATGGAGTAATTTAAATTTGTTTTATACGTGGATTTGTCCCTGTAATGAAAATTGTTACAGTAGCGTGTCTGATTGGGCTCCTGCATGGTTCTTAATCATATGTTTTTAGGAAGACATCTGTCAATCAAGCTCAATATTCTACTGGGATTATAAATAGAAAATGATGGAAATGGATATGGAGACTTAGGAATTTGTCTGCATAGTGGTGGGAAAAATTAGTGTCCCACAGACAATGGTCATGTCAATATGGAATTAAGTAATTGTGTACATGCTTCTAGGAGAATTAATGCCAGGTATTTTTGGTACTAGATTTTGGTGTATCTGTGTTTCATTTTTCTGTTGTCCATTTCATCCAAGATAAATCTGGGGAAGTGATAACTATCTATCTCCAGCAATATTTCTATCGTATTATCCAAAATAATGATTGGCGATATCTCTCAGAGAGAGTAAAAAAAGAACAACTCTTTCTAATGCTGAAGGCACCAAATGAAAAGTATTTGAGTGGTTGAACACAACTCTCCTGTAATTATTGTCGTGCATATTTATCTGTAAAACAAGCCTCATGTTTGCTTTGCAGACTCAATGGGCTGAATGACCTCATTCTAACTTATAAGACCATAAGATACAGGAACAGTATTAGGCCTTTTGGCCTATTGAGTCCTTTTCATCATGGCTGATCCATTTTTCCTCTCAGCCCCAATCCTGCCTTCTCCTCGTACCCCTTCATGCCCTAACCAATCAAGAATCTATAAGCCTCTGCCTTAAATATAAATATGTTTCCACTGCTCCCTGTGCAAAGAATTCCACAGATTCACCACTCTCTGACTAAAGAAATTACTCCTTACCTCCATTCTAAAAGGACACCTCTCTACGCTGAGGCTGTGTGCCCTGGCACCATAAAAGGGATCCTCTCCACATTCACCCTATCAAGGCCTTTCACCATTTGATAGGTTTTAATGAGGTTATCCATCATTCTTCTGAACTCTAGTGAATACAGGCACAGAGCCATCAAACACTCTTCACATAGTAAGTCATTCAATCCTGGAATCATTTTTGTGAACCTCCTTTGAACCCTCTCCAAGTTTCAGAACATCCTTTCTAATATAAGGGGCCCAAAAATGTTTGCAATACTCCAAATGTGGCCTCACCAGTGCTTTATAAAGTCGCAAAATTACACCTTTGTTTTTATATTCTAATACTCTTGAAATAAAAGCTAGCATCACATTTGCCTTGCTCACCGCATGTTTAACCTGCAAATTAATCTTTAGGGAATCCTGCACAAGGACTCCCCAAGTCCCTTTGTGCATCAGTATCTTCTCTCCATTTAGAACATAGTCAGCCCATTCATTTCTTCTACCAAAGTGCATGACTATACACTTCCTGACACTGTTTCCATCTGCCATTTCTTTGTTCATTCTCCTAATCTGTCTAAGTCCTTCTGTAGCCTCTCTACTTCCTCAAAGCTACCCAGTCAGTCAGCCACTGTTTTATCCATGCTGGAATTTTTCCTGTAATACCATGGGCTCATACCTTGTTAAGCAGCCCTATGTGTGGCACCTTGTCAAAGGCCTTCTGAAAATCCATGTACACAACATCAACCAATTCTCCTTTGTCTATCCTGCTTGTTATTTCTTCAAAGATTTCCAACAGGTTTGTCAGACAAGACTTTCCCTTAAAACCTTGCTGACTAAGGCCTATTTTATCATATATCTCCAAGTACCCTGTGACCTCATCCTTAATAATCAACTTCAACATCTTCCCAAACACTGAGGTCAGACTAACTAGTCTATAGATTCCTTTCTTCTATCTCTCCCCCTTCTCAAAGAGTGGATTGACATTTGCGTTATGTTCTGTTTTCATCAGATGAGAAAGCAGTAGGAAGGAGAGGGACTTCTGACAAAAGGGATAGGTCTAAGATTCAAGCTGGGTGAAAACTATGGTGATGAGGAAAATGCTGAGAGTCATGCTCTCATTAACACTTCTTCCAGGAACTACGTCCATGTGAAACACCCTTCCACAATGTTGTCCTCACTCACACAAATTCACACAGATCAAAGCCAAAATTAAGTTAGTCAACTAGCAGCAGGAGCTTACCTGATTTTGAGTCACTTCTTTGCTAACTATTACATCACAGGAATAAAACAATGGAAACATAGAAAACCTACAGCACAATACAGGCCCTTCAGCCCACAATGCTGTGCCAAAAATGTACTTACTTTAGAAATTACCTAGGGTTACCCATAGCCCTTTATTTTTCTAAGCTGCATGTACCTATCCAAGGGTCTCTTCAAAATGCTATTGTATCCATCTCCACTACCATCGCTGACAGCCCATTCCATGCCCTCACCGCCCTCTGCATAAAAAACTTACCCCTAACATCTCCTCTGTACCTACTTCCAAGCACCTTAAAATTATGCCCTCTCATGTTAGCCACTTCAGCCCTGGGAAAAAGCCTCGTATAATACGATGTTCAAATAATACAGTGGGAAGTTCATAACTTTTACAGAAATATCTGTGGAAATTGCTTGTCATAGATACTCTTGGACAATGAGTCTGCTCCTGAGCATATTGTTCCTCAGAAGAATATGCAGCTTTCCCTGAATTATCTGGAGGACGTTTTACCTTACCTCCTTTCACTACGGTGTTCACTTCCTTGATGAATTTAGTCTATTGGTTGGATCATCTGTTACCCTAGGCAACATACCTGCTATATTTGGTTTTCCTAGGTGTTCTTCCAATCAACCAGTGATGAACTTAATTTTTGTTTTGCTGGTGCTCATAGGGAATAGAGCATCCACACTGATCTCTCTCACTCCCCATTGAAACATTGAGGGAGTTGACATTCAATCTTCATTGTAATATGAAGTTTGCATAATGAAAATGAATTTCAGAAGTGGATTATTTTTATGTCTTTTATTACTAGGGATCTGCAAGTCTCTGGTAAGGCCAGAAGTTATTGCCCATCTCTAACCACCCATGAAAAAGTGATGGTGATCCACCTTCTTGAATTCCAGTAGGCCCTTTTGTGAGGTACAGTATCTCAGCAATGCTGCAGGGTACTGAGTTCCAGGGTTTAGGCACAATGACAATGAAGGACCAGCCATACATTTGCAAATCAGGTGAGCTAACTGAAGGGGAATCTAGAGGTGGTAGTTTTACTTGCCACAACATAACTAAATGCTGATCTGCCCTTGTAGCCGTATGATTATCATGGCTGCTCTGTGTTTATGATAATGGTGATTCCCAGGATATTGACGGTGGGGAGTTGGTGATGGCAATTGCACTGAATATCAAGGATAGATGGTTAGCCTCTCTCCTGTTGCAGATGGTCAATACCTGACACTTCAGTGGAATGAGAATTAATTGCTATTCATCAATCCATGCATGAATATTGCCTACTCCATACAAATATAAACTGGTTCATTTACTGAGGATTTGTGAATAAAATTAAGCATTCAGCAATGATGTCCTTGGGCTAGAAAATTGTTCTCCAACAGTTATCAATATCTTCCCTTGTGGAAGCATTACTCTAATGATGACAGAGTTTACTCCTTGATGTCCACTAAATGCAGTTTTCCCTGGGCTCCTTGACATTGCATTTTGTCTAATGCTTCCAATGCCAGACACTCTCACCACTTATTTACAATTCAGTTCTTTGAAGCAAGGCTGTGATGAGGTCTAAGGTTGAGTGGTCATGATGAAACACCAGCTGTGCTATGGTAAGAAGGTACTTGGAGACTATTCGATACCACTGATAATGACTCCCTCCATCATGTGACTGATGACGGAGTAGAAGTTTTAGATCATAGTTAGTTGAATTGGATTTGACCAGCTATTTGTGAGCAGGATATCCTTGCGTAATCTACATTGTCGGGTGGAGACTAGCATATCAGCAGGTCCACAACAGATGCCATTTCATTCTTTCTTCAATCAACCCTAGAACATCTGGACAGCAATGATGCATACATCAGGATGCTCCTTATTGACTGCAGTTTGGCATTCAATACTATTACCTCCTCAAAACTAAGCAATAAACTTCAAGACCTTGGTTTCAATACCTCGTGTAATTAGACCCTCGATTTCCTTACTTGTAGACCCCAGTCAATTTGGATTGGCAGCAACATCTTCTTCACAATCTCCATCAGCACAGGTGTACCACAAGGTTGTGTACTTAGCCCCCTGCTCTACTCACTTTACACTTTTGACTGTGTGGCTTTGTGGCTAAGCACAGCTCCAATGCCATATTAAAGTTTGCTGACGACACTTTCACAGGCCAAATCAAAAGTAGTGATGAATCAGCAGATAGGAGTATTGTGTATTTAATATTTGAGTATTATTGTAAATATATCGTTTGATTAAGCATTGTCGGCTGTTTAAAAAATTTTCTACAGGTTATATGTAAAAGTACATGAATAGTATACATCATGATGCTACCACATGATATATGTGCACCTCCCTTAAAGTAAGGAACAGACTAAAACTTATATCTGTTGGGCTCCTGTCTTTTCCTTCATATTAACTTTACATGTTGGAGTTACAAAATATAAGAGTGGCGACAAGGTATTTTTAAAACGAACCTGAGATGACTTTGTACGTGTTGAAGTACAGTAAGATGTTCAAGTTAAAAAAAAAACTGCAGCATGATTTTTTTCTTCGCAGCAATATGTTTTCATTGCAAAAGGGAAGGCATGATTGAGTAAAATAAGGCAGAAAAGAGAAGAATTCACAGGTTCTTAACCAGTGAGTGCCAGGTGATAATAATCATTAAAAAAACAGAAATGGCAGGCTACTTCAGAAAGATGGATGCATTTAAGTGCTCAGTGGTTAACTGGCTCACCGAGCTAATTGAACAGTATTTTGAAGCAAATGAAATAGCCAATGAGAAACAAGTACCAACTTTGCTGAGTGCATTGGTTTTAAAGGCATAGAGATTGCTTCGAAGTTTGACTGCTCCAACTAAACCAGACAAACTGATCTTTGCTGATACTGTGAAAGTAATACAGGAATGTTTAGAACAGAAACCATTGTTGCTTTCAGAAAGATTTAGGTTTAATTAGTGAAATCAAAAGGAAGAGGGCTGGGCTAACCAAGCTGTCCCAGTATAGTTACAACACTGTATCCACCCCACAATGTGGAATATTTCTTATTATCACTTGGAGTGAATTACATTAGATGAAGGGTGACAACCAGAACTTCAGGAAGAAGCTGAGATGGATCATTTGTTTGGCATTTCTGCTCTACCTGAAAATGAGCCTCATACTCCATTAAATACTTAATTTCCCACCATCACTTACCACTAGGTATGGCTTTGATCTAATCTATTGGAGATTGCATTGCTTAACTTTGTCTCTGTATATACTGTTAAGCACTCATATTCTTGCACTGAAGATTCACTAGATTGGGATCTGTCAGGCCATGGGGTTAAAAATCATGACTGTGTGCATTTCTGCTGCCGTTGATTGTCTTCAAAACTTCATGTTTGAGCTGTCAGACTTGTTTTCAGCCTATCCCATTTAGCATGATTTTAAATCACACAATGCATTGGAGGGTAACCTCCATACAGACTGCGTGTGGCCACTTCTATCAATGCAGCCATGGGTGCAGATATCTGTAGTGGATGGATTCGGTGAAGTTGAGATGATAAGCCAATCATCATTATGTTGGTTTGCTCACAATCTGCCAGGGAACCAATCTGGCAGCTATGCTTTTCAGGACTCAGCAAGTGCTGATGCAAGTGTGCGCAAAAATGGCTGCATTCATTGCTTTTTTAAACCAAGGTTTTAATGGAATTCAAGGATTTCTTAATAATGAAAGGATTTTTTTTATTTGTTTGTATCACTTTACTTCTTTGTTATTGATTATTATGTTGGCCAGATTTTATGTTGTTATGAAAAAAGAACTATTGGCTATCTCCTCTTGTTTGGCAGATTGCATTACCATACTCAGAAGTATGTCAAACATAGAAATTGTTAAATAATAGGACGGCAGGTATGTCAGCCAAGGAAATAGGTTCAGAGGTGCTTGATGGCTGGCCAAGTATTTATATTCCACAGTTTTTGAATCTACCTTTCAACTATTGCCTTGACATGGCCCAGCCTTTGGCAAAGTTAACAATAAATACAATGAGCTTACAGTCTTTTGAAAGTCAGATAACTTTTACTCCATTCATTGTCTTTTACAGTTCAAGTATGAATTGTGGCAGCCCTTTATCTGTGAGCATGTTACAAACTGGATTTCACTCCCTAAATCCTTGGTCTTTCTAACTTCATTTCTAGTTTACCGAATAACAGCTGTATTGCTTTTTTTTAATACTTTATTTTCAAAATTTCAAAAAAAATAAAATCAACAAGAACATATAAGCTCAGACATGTATAAAATAAAATAAACAAAAAATAAGAAAAAAAGGACATAACATTAGAGGGATGCCTGTTATACAGAGTGCTCAAAAATGCTAAACATCCACCCTTAGTACACTATGAAGTAAATTGGGCTATGTTTTCCAATGGAGTATTTTTATATAATTGTAGCTTGTTATTGGTTATAATTGAGGTCATGCCCTACTTTGTGAAACATTCATTTTTGTGATCTGATTTATCTGGTACCAGAAAAGGATTAACAAATATATAGCTGCTTGATGATCTCTGAATCAATTTATTTGGACTGTTCCTGAACCAGCAACATCAGTTTTCCTATCAGAAAATCTGAATCCCTCTTCCTTGAGCCAGCCCATGCTCGTGGCTAGCTATACAATAGTTACGGTATCACAAAACCACCAGATGACTCATTGTTAAATTGTGAGAGCTGTCCCATAAACTAGTCGAACAATACCCTGATTTAGTTGTCTCAAAACCATATCATACAGTCAATGTTCCTTCATCTCAGTTTCACCTGGAAGAGAGGAGGTGCAGTCATATTACAAATTCAACAAAAAGTATGAAAAAAACATGAAGTTATCCATTTGGTGCAAAAAAAAAACTGAGAAGGAAGTGATTCTTGAAGATATGAGATTTAAAATAATATTAATTTAAAATGCATCTGGGTGTCTGTGTATGCAAGACATGAAAGTTAACGATTAGTTAGGCCCTTGTGTTTACTTATTTATAGGTACAGAGTGGAATAGGCCCTTCCAGAACTTCGAATTGCACCGCCCAGCAACTCCTGACGAACCCAATTTAAACTTAACTTAATCACGGGACAATTTACAATGACCAGTTAACCTACTAGGTATGTCTTTGAACTGTGGGAGAAAACCAGAGCACCCAGAGGAAACTCATGCATTCCATGGGGAGGACAGAGACTCCTTACAGAGAACGCTGAGATTAAACTCTGAATTACAATTTCCAGAACTGTAATAATGTTTGGCTAACCGCTATGCCACCATGGCACCCAACATTGGATCTATATTAGAAGAGGATTTGTGTACAGATAACTTACTGTGACTATATAGGATATTAGGAGACCATGCATGCAGTATTGTGTACAGATTTGGTCTTTTTTATTATTTTTTATTTTTATTTTTGAGGACCAGCATGGTAACAGGCCCTTCCACCCCAACAAGCCCACACTGCCTAATTTCATCGATGTGACCAATTAACCTACTAACTCGTATGCCTTTGGAATGTGAGAGGAAACCAGAGCACCCGGATGAAAGCCATGTGGTCACAGCGAGAATCTGCAAACTCCTTACAGACAGTGGCAGGGAATAAACCCGGGTCACTAATAACACACACAAAATGATGGTGGAACGTAGCAGGCCAGACAGCATCCATAGGAAGAAGCACAGTCGATGTTTCGGGCCGATCGTCCTGGTCTCGGCCCAAAATGTCGACTGTGCTTCTTCCTATGGATGCTGTCTGACCTGCTGCGTTCCACCAACATTTTGTGTGTGTTGCTTGAATTTCCAGCATCTGCAGATTTCCTCGTGTCTGGGTCACTAATGCTATAACAGTTTTACACTAACTGCTACTCTACTGTGCTGTCCCCAAAATTTCAGAACAACCTTCTTAATTAAAAAATTGAAATAGTTGTCATAGAGGGAATGTTGCAATAGAAAAAGGAAACTCTTGACTAGTTCCAGGGTTGCCAGGTTTGCTGTTTGATGAGAGTTTGGGCAGACTAGGTCTGTATTTCTTAAAGTTAAGAACATGGCAAGGAGATCTCATTGGAAATTATAATTTTTTTCAAGTTTGACAAGCTATGTGCAGCAAAGATTATCCCTTGGCTGAGGAATTAAGAGTAAGGAACAACCTACGTCAGTATAAGGATAGGCCATATAGGACTGAGATGAGGACAAATTTCATTACAGAGTGTGTGGAAAATCTTTTGAATTCTCTGTTGAAGAGTGCAGTGGAGGATCAGTTATGAGTTCACTCAAAACGGATCTTGGTAAATTTCTGGAAATTCAGGGACATGGGACTAGTGCAGGAAAACAGTGTTGAAGTAAAAAATTAAGCAGGATCTTGATGAACTGTGACAAACTCTCAAATGGCCAAATGGCCTATTCCTGCTCTTATTTCATGTTAGTATTAAACTGTCTCAGTATTAAAACATCTAGTTTCTCGTGTTCCACACTCCCATTATTTTCCTACACTTTATCCCCTGTTTCTCCATCTTTTGCATAATGTTGCTGCCTTTTTGTCAGCATCTACCAAGTATAATACAAAGCTTGGAATGATAAAAAAAAAACACCAAAAATCCAAAGGTGCTGAGAATCTGAGATAAAAGCAGAAAATACTGGAAACACTCAGTGTATCAAGCAAACTGACCTGCTGAGTGTTTCCAGCATGTGATGTTCTTATTTCAAACTATGAAATTCATCAGCTTTGACAAGAGGTGCCTTTGTCTTCTTAGCATGACATGGCAACCAAATCATGTTGGAAGGAATTTTAAAGATCAAGGCCCACACATGAAAACTTTCTTTTCATTACTTGAAGGAAACATAGGAGACCATTTGATTCGGAGCAGATGTCAAAATGCTCAGCATCACTCTGGCTGCCATTTAAACAGTTCTAGTCCCTCAAAGGAAACTGAAACAGAAACAGGTGTTTAATAGGTGCAACACACATCAAAGTTGCTGGTGAACGCAGCAGGCCAAGCAGCATCTGTAGGAAGAGGTGCAGTCGATGTTTCAGGCCGAGAGCCTTCGTCAGGACTGCTGCGTTCACCAGCAACTTTGATGTGTGTTACTTGAATTTCCAGCATCTGCAGAATTCCTGTTGTTTGTGTTTAATAGGTGGCTATGTTTGTACTGTTATCTTAAACATAGAACACAGCTGTACAGCACAGTACAGGCACTTTGACCCACGATGTTATGCCAACTCTTTAACGTTCTCTAAGAAAAATCTAACCCCACATAGCTCTCCATTTTTCCATCAATTTGCATATTCAAGGGTCCCTTATACAGGTATGTACTTAATGCCTCTACTGCCACCCCTGGTAGGGGATTCCATGCATCTACCACTCTGTGTAAACAAACTTATCTCTGACATCCCACTATACTTTCCTTAAAACACTTTCCTTATGCCCCTTTCCCTGGTAAAATATCTCCTGCTCTCCACTCTATCAATGCCTCCTCATATCATCTTGTACACTTCTATCATGTCACCTTTCATCCTCCTTCTCTCCAAATAGAAAAGTCTTATCCTCATATGGCATACTCTCTAATCAAAGCAGCATCCTGGTAAATCTCCTCTGCACCCTCTCTAAAGCTTCCACTCCTTTCCTATACTGTGGACACCAGAACTGAAAACAATACTCCAAGTGTGGTCATGTAGAATTTTGTGAATAATACATGCATGAATCATTTTATGTGTTTAACAAAAACCACAGCCTTTTACTTTCATTACAAACAAAATCAAAAGCAGTCCCCTTACACTGATATCATTACATCAGACACCATCTCTTAAAGTGAACACAGCAACTCAATGACAGTGTTTGTGAATTATGTATGTTGTCCATTATGAAGAATCTGTGTCATCTGTCACCCATTACATTAAGTTACAGTCTAACCAGAGTTTTAAAGAGCTACAACATTACTTCATGGCTCTCGAACTTAACTCCCAACTAAATAAAGGCTAACATAACATATGCCTTCTTAGCCGCACAAAAATCTTGTGCTGCAACTTTGAGAAATTGATGGATAGGTACTACAAAATCCTTCCATTTCTCCACACTGTTAAACCTGTATTCTGCCTTCATTCTTCCGAAGTGAATTACTTTACACTTTTCCGGATTGAATTCTAAATCCCATTTCTCAGCCCAGCTCTGTATCCTTTCAATGGCCTGTTGTAATCAACAACAACCATCTACAGTATTCAAAACACCACCAACTTTCATGCCATCTGCAAAGTTACTAACCCATCCTTCCACTCATTTATCAAAATAACAAATAGCATGGGTCCTAGAACAGATCCCTGTGGAACATCACCGGTTAGAATATTCTGAGAGGTCTATGTACTGTATATTGGATAAAAGATCTTATTTCTCCTTGTCAGATAACCTAGAACTAAGGATTATTTGATACTCAGTGAATCATGAGTCTTTGACCTTCCAACGTTTATCACTTCATACTTTTCTGGTTTGAGCTCCATCTGTCACTTCTCAGCCTAGATTTGCATCCCATCAGTATTCCATTGTAACCATTGACAATTTTTGTCACTGTCCACAACACCACCAACCTTTGTGTCATCTACAAACTTACTAACCCTCCCTTCCATTTTCTCATCCAAGTCATTTAGAAAAACCACAAAGAGCAGCGGAACACCACTGATCACTGACCTCCGGGCAGAACATTTTCCATCTACTGCCACCCTCTGTCTTCTATGGGCAAGCCAATTCTGAATCCACGCAGCCAAATTACTCTGGATCCCATGCCTCCTGGCTTTCTAAATGAGCCTAGTATGAGCCATGTTGGCTACTCCTAATCAACTCCTGATGAAGGGTCTCAGCCTGAAATGTCAACTATACTCTTTTCCATAGATGCTGCCTAGCCTGCTGAGTTCCTCCAGTGTTTTCTGTGTGTTGCTTGGATTTCCAGCATCTGCAGATTTTCTCTTGCTGATGCTTCTCCAAATGTTCATAAATCCAGTCTCTAAGAATCATCTCCAATATTTTGCCCATTACTGATGTAGAACTCCTCATCTTTAATTCCCACAATTATCCCAATTACCTTTCTGAATAAAGGAATAACATTTGCCATCCTCCAGTCTTCTGATACTATTCCTGTGGCCAGTGAGGATGGAAAGATCATCACCAAAGGCACAGCTGTCTCTTGCCTCATTTCCTGAAGTTACCTGGGTATCCCTGGTCTGGCCTTGGGGTCTTATCTACCTTAATGTGTTTCAAGTTTCTAGCATATCCTCTTTCTTAAATTTGATATGCTCCCTCCAGCATATCAGCCTGTTATATGCCGACCTCACATTCCCTCTCACTGGTGAATACTGAAGCAAAGTATTCATAAAGGACCTCCCTTGCCTTCCCTGACTCAAGGCATGTTTCTTTTTTTAAATCCCTGATCAGTCCTACCATCACTCTAGTCATCCTTCTGTTCTTTACGCATATGTAGATATCTTTTGCGTTTTCTTTAATTCTACTCACCAAGGCCTTGTCATGTCCCCTTCTAATTCTCCTAACTCTATTTTAAGCTCCTTCCTGGCTACCTTGTAGCTCCCTAGAGGCCTGTCTGCTCTTTGGTTCCTAAACTTTAAATATGCTTCTTTATTCCTCTTGACTAGATGTTCCACCTCTCTTGCCAACTACAGTTTCTTCATCTTACCATCCTTTCACTGCCTCCATGTGACAAACCTATAGAGAGTCCCTTGAAAGAGCTGCCTAAATGACCTTCACATTCCCATTGCATATTTCCCTGAGTACATCCATTCCCAATTTATGCTCCGAAGTTCCTGCTCAATAGCACCATAATTTCAGCTCGCCCAATTAAATACTTTCCTGTACTGACTGTCCAAAACTATGATAAAGGTCAAGAGGTTGATATCATTATGTCCAATATATCTACCGAAAGAATTGACACCTGACCAGATTTATTACCTAGTACCAGATCCAGTACGGCCTCTCCTCTAGTTGGTCTGTCTACATATTGTATCAGGACCCATCATGGACATACCTAACGAACTTCACCTCACCTGAATGTTTTGCACCAAGGAGGTGCCAATCAATATTAGGGAAGTTGAAAAGTTGAAGTCACCCATGACAACAACCCAGTTATTTTTTCATCTTTCCAAACTCTGCCTCCCCATATATTCCTCAGTGTTTCTGGTGCTGTTTAGGGGTGAGGTCAATAGAATACTCCCAATAAAGTAATTGCTCTCTTCTTGTTTCTGACTTTCACCTACACTGACTCGGTAGGTGAGTCCTCCATGAATTCCTCCCTTTCTGCAGGTGTGACACTATCGCTGATTAGCAATGTCACACCTACGTCTCTTTTACCTGCCTCCATGTCCCTTTTGAAACATCTAAACACTGGACCATCCAGCAGTTATCCTTGCCCTTGTGACATCCAAGTCTCTGTATTGGCCACAACGTCGTACTAACACATGTTCAAAGTTCATCGCTCTTGTTCTTGATACTTCTTGCATTAAAATAGACACATTTCAACCCATCCAGTTAACTGCAATTATGTTATTTCCACTGCCTATCTTTCCTCACAGTCTCACTACATGCTGCATCTACCTTTATACCTTGTGCCCCATCTTCTGACCTATATCACTGATTCCCATCCTTTGTCCCAGTAGTTTATACCCTCCCAACTAACTCCAGCAACACTGGCTGCAAGGATATCAGACAATAAGACAAAAAGATAGAGGAGTAGAATCAGGCCATCCGGTTCATCAAGTCTGCTCCACCATTGCATCTTGACTGACTTATTATTCCTCTCAGCCCTATTCTCCTGCCTTCTCCCTGTAACCTTTGATGACCTTACTAATGAAGAATCCATGAACCTCCTCTTTAAAAACACCTAATAATCTGGCCTCCTGTGCCTTCTGTGGCAATAAATTCCACAGATACACTACCCTCTGGCTAAGGAAATTCATCTTTACCTCTGTTCTATTCTGAGGCTGTGTGCTCTGGTAGACTCCCCCACTATAGGAAGCATCATCTCCACATTCTCTTTGGGTATTAGTCCCCCTCTTTGAATTTAATCCCCTGTTGGCAGTGCTAAACATGTATAATAAGAATGCACCAGGCCATAGTATATAGTAGTAAAATGGAATGAATTCTAAGAGCAAAGTGAGTGGAATGAATTTTAGAGGCAGAGTAAAATGTGCTGATGCCACAAAATAATTTGTCTAAAATTATTGACCTATGATTAATTTCTAGGCATGCACATCATCTAAGGTGAGAATTATCTTCAAATTCTTTTTGGTTTGTCTATGTAGTCACTCCATCTTCACTGTACCAATGTCCCATTGTATGTCTCTGGTGATGCTTAAAAACAATCTTTTTCATTATAATGAGGGCAGTCAGGTACTTTAGAGGCAATTTCTTCTTTGTGAAAATTACCCCAGTCAGCATCCACCCAGCAAAAATACACCCACTTGGGCCCTAAAATAACCATTCCTCTTTAAATTAACAACACAAAAACTGCTGAGGATACAAACGAACATGCTTTCTCAACGAATTGTTTTTTACTCATTCATGGGATTTTTACATTGTTGCAAAACAACATTTATTGCCAAAAGATGGTGATGAAACACTGAATCACTTTCTTGAACTGCTGCAACCCATGTAGCAGAATTACTCTTGTAGCGTTACTAGGCAGTCTGTGTTGAAGATCAGTAATAAAACTTCACATGTCACTTGTAAATGCTGGAGGAATGCAGCAGGCCAGACAGCATCCATAGGAAGAAGCACAGTTAATGTTTTGGGCCGAGACCCTTCATCAGGACTAACTGAAAGAAGAGATAGTAAGAGATTTGAAAGTGGGAGGGGGAGGGGGAGATCCGAAATGATAGGAGAAGACAGGAGGGGGAGGGATGGAGCTAAGAGCTGGAAAGTTCATTGGCAAAAGGGATACAAGGCTGGAGAAAGGAGAGGATCATGGGACGGGAGGCCTAGGGAGAAAGAAAGGTGGAGGGGAGCGCCAGAGAAAGATGGAGAGCAGGCAAGGAGTTGTTCCGTGTTCCAAGCCTATACTGGTATCCATCCCCCACTTTTCCTTCGCTACATCGATGACTGCATTGGTGCTGCTTCCCGCATGCATGCTAAGCTTGTTGACTTCATTAACTTTGCCTCCAACTTTCACCCTGCCCTCAAATTTACCTGGACCATTTCACACACCTCCCTCCCCTTTCTTGATCTTTTTGTCTCTTTCTCTGGAGACAGCTTATTTACTCATGTCTACTATTAGCCTACGGACTCTCACAGCTACCTGGACTATTCCTGTTCCCACCCTGTCTCATGGAAAAATGCCATCCCCTTCTTGCAACTCCTCCGTCTCCGCCGCATCTGCTCTCAGGATGAGGCTTTTCATTCCAGGACAAAGGAGATGTCTTCCTTTTTTTAAAGAAAGGGGCTTCCCTTTCTCCACCATCAATTCTGCTCTCAAACACATCTCTCCCATTTCATGCACATCTGCTCTCACCCCATCTTCCCGCCACCCCACTAAGGATAGGGTTCCCCTTGTCCTCACCTACCACCCAACCAGTATCCGGGTCCAACATATAATTCTCCGTAACTTCCTCCACCTCCAACAGGATCCCACCACTAAACACATCTTTCCCTCCCCCCCTTTCTGCTTTCTGGAGGGATCGCTCCCTATGCGACTCCCTTGTCCATTAGCCCCCCCCCCCCATCCCTTCCCACTGATCTCCCTCCTGGCACTTATCCTTGTAAGTGGAACAAGTGCTACACATGCCCTTACACTTCCTCCCTTACCACCATTCAGGGCCCCAGACAGTCCTTCCAGGTGAGGCGCCACTTCACCTGTGAGTCAGCTGATGTGATATACTGTGTCCCGTGCTCCCACTGTGGCCTTCTATATATTGGCAAGACCCGACGCAGACTGGGGAGATCATTTCGTTGAACACCTATGCTCTGCCCGCCAGAGAAAGTGGGATCACCCAGTGGCCACACATTTTAATTTCACGTCCCACTCCCATTCTGATATGTCTATCCATGGCCTCCTCTACTGTCAAGATGAAGCCACACTCAGGTTGGAGGAACAACACCTTATATTCCGTCTGGGTAGCCTCCAACCTGATGGCATGAGCATTGACTTCTCAAACTTCCGTTAACGCCCCTCCTCCCCTTCTTATCCCATCCCTTATTTATTTACTTATTTGTTTGTTTGTTTATATTTTTTTCCTTGTTTTTCTCTCTCTGGCCCTCTCACAATAACTCCTTGCCTGCTCTCCATCTTCCTCTGGCGCTCCCCTCCCCCTTTCTTTCTCCCTAGGCCTCCTGACCCATGATCCTCTCCCTCTCCCTTTGGCCAATCAACTTTCCAGCTCTTAGCTCTATTTCTCCCCCTCCTGTCTTCTCCTATCATTTTGGATCTCTCCCTCCCCCTCCCACTTTCAAATCTCTTATTATCTCTTCTGTCAGTTAGTCCTGACAAAGGGTTTCAGCCCGAAACATCGACTGTGCTTCTTCCTATAGATGTTGCCTGGCCTGCTGCGTTCCACCAGCATTTTGTGTGTGTTGCTTGAATTTCCAGTATCTGCAGATTTCCTTGTGTTTACATGTCACTTGCCTTGCCTGTGACATGTAAACACACCGATGTCCCAGATTACCCAGATTACTTGTTAAGTACGGTTAATGTAGAGTACTTTTTTCATGTTCTTGATTTTGCTGGGATTTATCTATTTCTGGAATTTTGGCCTGGAATTAGAAGAGGAAACTTTGCTTCGCTTCATACAAGTTTTCTTCATAAGCATATAAGTTTTCTTTTCCCCAGCACTTTGTGCCATACAAATCGACAGGGTATGAAGAAGATGTTTAGCATGCTGGTCTTCAACAGGCACAGCATTGAATTTAGAAGTAAGGATATTATTTTCCAGTTTTATAAGTTATTGATGAGATTGCAATTGCAATATTGTTTACAGTTTTGGGCATGTTATTACACAAAAGATATTGTTAAGCTGGAGAGGGTGCAGAAGAGATCTACGAGGATGCTACTTGGATTAGAAATTCTAAGTCATAGGGAGAGGTTGGTCATGCTGGATCTTTATTCCTTGGAGTGTAGGAGAATTGGGGGGGGGGATGACCTCACTGAAGTTTATAAAATCATGAAGGGTGCCAATAAGCAGGACTGTTATAGTCTTTTCCTTTGGGTTAGGGAGTCCAAAAGGCACAGATACAAGATAAGAGGGGAGAGATCTAAAAGAGACTTGAGAGGCAACTGCTTTACTCAGAACATAGTGAGTATCTGCCTGAGGAAGTGGTCGAGGCATTAAAGATGCATTTGGATCAGTATGTGGAAGGGAGAGGCATGGAGGATAATAGGCCGAATGTTGGCAACTAGTACTAGCAGGGAGAAATCTGTGATCAGCATGAAGAAGTTGGGCCGAAGGGCCTGTTTCCAATCTGTATTACTCTAAGACACTAAAGAACAGCAGATTACTCCTGGAGCTTCGCAGTGTCATCTGGGCAATGTCCCTTAAATTGCTGTCAATTTTCATTGATGCTTTCTTTCCTCTGTGCTTACTGAAGTACAGAATGATCAATAGGTGAATTAGAGTGAGCAGTCTATACATTCATCTGGTTACTAACTTTGTCACCTAATTCTTTAGTACAATGATTTTTACTTTTTCTTTTTCAAGAGTCAATGTATTGTTTGCTTGTATTTGCCATTGTTTTGTTTTGCTGTCAAGGAAAATTGGTGCTATTGTGGAAATAGAAACTTATACCAGCATCCATTAACTCAACTCTGCTTCTCTATTTCATGTGGTTCTTACGGTTTTGAAAAATACTACAGATCTGGGTCGCAAGTTCTTTAGTGCCTGAGCTTTCAATAAGTGAAGTTATAAACCCAGTCATTTTCTGACTGCGGTTACCATTGTCCATGTGATTTCAAATGCCTGTTCAAAATTCACTTTCTTCTCAGTGGACAATCACCTTCGAGTATGCACATCGTGGTTTGCACAACCTTCAGTCTTGTACCATACTTACAGTGTTCGACAATCAAAATTAAATCTGAAACAAAGCCCGTCGGGATGCTAATTTCCTGTGTGGGCAGCATGGCGGTGTTGCAGCTAGTGTAATGCTTTACAGTGCCAGTGATCCAGGACCAATGACTAGCACTGTCCATCAGGACTTTTACATTCTCTCCAGGACCATACGAGTTCATCCAGGTGTCCTGGTTTACCCCCACATTCCAAATACATCCTGTGTGAGTTAGTATGCTATGTGGGGGCACCAGAGGCATGGTGACACTTGTAGGCTGCCATCAGTATACTCCCAGACTGTGTTGGTTATTGACGCAAACAATGTGTTTCACTGTATGCTTTGATGTACACATCGCAAATAAAGCTAATCTTGAATTTCTTCTTGTACCATTGAACTACTGAGCATGGGGTGTGAAACTAATTTGTTCAATTAGTTTTACAATTCTCCAATTGCAGTGTCTCTTTTATTTTGATTGGAATCAGCAAGGACTATTTTTTCCACCAACTCCTATGCCTCAATACCTACAGCTGAAAGCAAAACAAATGACATGTTTTCCTCTACAAAGTTATTTCTCTGCAGTAATGGTTTTTATAAATATTCATGGCAAGAATGAACTATTGAATCTAAAGGACCAGCTGTGGTTATCTTAACTTGATTACGCTATGATACGCTGATAATATCACAACACAATGGCAATAAACCATTTTCTCCTCAGCTCCAAAAAAGAACCCCAATGTGTCATGAAAAACAAGTAATGATTACTCTTGAAATTATCATGATTAGTCTTTATCCTCATCTTCACTTATCATAGTAAATTAATATATTCATACAGTGAGTAAAGTCAGCACTCTTTTCAACAGTTAACATGTGGAGTTCTTGTGTTGGAAGCCATCTTTAGATGGCATTTAGATGCCACTAGATGGCATTGACAATAAGAGGATCACAAAATGGTGTGCATGTGATTCACGAGGTTCTGTACGGTTTATTAAATGAATTCAACTTTGATTTAGTTGGCAAGGGCTATGCTATCAATTCTTCTCCTCCACAGAACTTCTCAAGATTTAATTGTGAATTGAATTTACATTGTGTTGATCATTTTCTATTTTACAAACAATTAAAATAGAAACTTCTGCTCCTTCAAGTTCCACAAATATAATTCTGTGCTTATTTCCAGCAGGCCTCTTTAGTTCTAGCATTTATAGAACTGATTGATCACTTCTGGCCACAAATGCCAATCAGGAATTTAATTACTTTGGAGGATCTCAATTACCACACTAAAATGAGCCTGCTATCTGAAACAGACAGCCGATTTAGACACTCAATGGATGACCGGTTGTCGACAGATATAGCCCCCTACCGAATCCATGTTGTGGCTATTAATACCATTGTCAATAGTAAGAGAAGATGGTGAAAATTGACCTCTATCTATCGTTGATTGCTGATACTTGCTTTCAACAACCTGTCTAAGAAATGCTTTGATGTTATTAAAAGAAAAAGATAAAACAGGTTTTGAAAGAGACCAAATAAAAAATGTAATATGAAATTATTTATCATTCTGCTTTGAAGTTCAGTACTCCTCGTAAACTGCTTTCCTTGTTGGCTCATACCCATCTACGTTGCAAATATTATGTAAAATTGATGTGTTCACTCAAGGACAGGAACTACTGAAGCCTTCAGAGATAAAATTTACATTATTGAACGAATATGTTCCCTGAACGTGGAATGGCAAGAGAAAGAAGAGTTACGTAACAGCAAAGAATCAATGAACTAGAATGGAAAGAGTGTGAAAGGACATACAGGAAGTATTAGAAATTAATAAAAATAAAGTTCACTTTTGTAATGCCAAACAGAATTAGCATATTATCTATGTGCTTTGTCATCTGCAGTATTTTATATATTTACATTAAATGAAAAATACTACAGACAAGAGTCACCTCACTGATGGTTTGATTACCTCTACCCTATCAAACGCCTATCAGATTGCATTTAATCCTCATACAACATTCTGTTTCGGGTCCTGAAGTTAAAAAATAAAATATCTTTCTCTATAGGTCAAACTATTACTCACAGCACGAGAAAGCTATGTAGGGTTAGTGTCATTAATTTTGCAACAAAGAAGTGCTCTTCACAGACAGATGGAAGAAATAAAACTTGATCCAACATTGCTGACCTATTGGTTTCTCCCTTGCTTACAGTTCTTGATCAGAGCGAAGTCACCCTGTAAATCAACATTTGCTTCTTCGATGTAAACAGTATTCCCCTTGGTCACAAGCAATACCATCTCATTGATCCTATTATACATATTAACTGATGTGACCTAATTTTCTCACGTCTTCCTGTGATTATGGTCATTTGTAACAGTGACCAGAATCAGAGGAAATTTTATTTGAGAAGTTGATGTAGGATGCTGAATAGATGGTCCCACCAGCCCAGACAGTCCTGTAGCCCAGTATCAAGCTCCTGAGCAGCAATATGATTCCAAAATAGTGCAGCATGGGTTTCACAAACAAACCTTGACCACAAGCTTCGCTAGAAGCCTCTGACAATCCCTGTTGCTTGTTCTGTTAATCAATCCAGAAATATATAAAAATCAATAGAAATAAAATAAATAATTTTAAACATCTATATTACTTAAAACAATTGATTAAAATGCTGTCAAATAACTGAGAATATTAAACTGAAAGCAAATAACTAAAAGAATACAACATATTTTATTTGTCCTATTTTTCTGCGTAGCTTCTTACCCTGTAGAATCCAAATGCACAGTTCGCCATGCAGATCTGCTTTGGTCCTGAACCCTGTGGTGAGTCTGCTGAATGGAAAGTGGTAGGCATGATTCATCCAGTAAGTTTGGGACTGTCATTATCAAAGGAAGTCCTAAAACATTCCCGCAGATTTGCTGGAAAAGTTTCCATCTTTAAAGTCACATGGTGTATAAGTCCTCATTTAAATTCTCTAATTGCCCTTGGGAGGACGGTAGTGATCTCACCCCCTCTACCCTTCACCGCCTGAACTGCCGAAGTCCTTCTGAAAGAGTTATTGCAGCAAAACGTTTGGATAAAGAGGTCCAGGATTTAAATCAAACAATCATGAAATCACATCAGTTTATTTCTAAATCAGGGTAATGTGTACTTGGAAGAAAATCTGAAGGTGGGGGTACTTCCAGCTCATAATGATCTTATCTTTCTTGGTGGAAAAGGTTCGAGCTTGTAAAATATTGTTAGAGTAAACTGGACAAGCAACTGCAATGCATTTTGCAGACAGTACTTACAGCAAGGGGTGTATGGGGTGTCAGGGAGGGGTAGCACCTCTGGTGGGGGAACATATCGTGTCCTTTTCAAGGCAGTTAGTCCACCTTTGGTCCCCACCTGGCACTCAGCTCTCACTTGTGGCTCCCCCGTAGCTGTTTGCATGCGACAGCGGCCACACCCCAGGCAACGGCTTCGACAAGCCGGCTAAACCAGGTGAGGGTAGCCGACGGGTCTCAAACCCTCGGTGAGATAGGGAGCTGTCTACCCCAGCATGTGAAGACAGACTCCGGCGGATTGAGTGGACGAGACCAATGGAAGGTCCAACTGTCAAGAAGGTGGTCTCTGCAAGCGTCGTGGAACGTGTAGAGCAGGACAAGACACAGAAGACGTCCTGGTCATCCACTGCACCTAGTCCCATCTCCAGCCATCTTGACTCTGTCTTGCCACTGGATCCAGATGGGAATTGGGAAGAGAAAGTGAGCCAGACGCTGTGCAACTCTCCCTCACTTAAATCCAAATCACGCGCTGGTCTCGACACCATCATAATGGTGTCGAGGTCCTCATCGACATCGACGAAGGACGAACACACACTTACCGCAACCACTATCTTTCAAAGGAGGAGTTACTGAAAGTTTAGAATCGTAGATGGGCTACCAATCAAATTAAAGTTCAAGTTTATTGTCATCTGAGTGTACATACATAATATACAACCAAATGAAACCACTTTCTTCTGGACCACGGTGCACCCACAGCATATAAAATACACCCAGCACACTAAACAAAATAGTCTCACAGCCTGAGGGAAGAAGCTGCTACACGATCTGTCAGCCCTAGTCCTGATGTTCCTGTACTCCTTCCTCACGGTAGTGGATCAAAGAGATTTTGGGATGGGTGGTAGGGATCCTAAACAATATTTTGGGCCCTTTATATACAATGATCCCAGTAAATGTCCCAAATGGGTGGGGGATGGGGGTGTGGAGGACCCTAGTGATCCTCTTGTGATCCAGTTGGTAGTTTTTACTATCCACTGTAGGCTCTTGTGGTCTGATGCCTTACAACTTTCATAATCATGCAGCCAGATGGGACACTCTTGAAGGTGCTTCTGTAGAAAGTTGTTAGAATGGGGGCAGGGAGACTTGCATGTCTCAGTCTCCTCAGAAGTTGTGGATGTTGCTGTGCCTTCTTAACTAATGAGAAGGTGTTGTGGATCCAGGATAGATTGTCTGTTACGTGCACACCAACGGACTTCACTTTCTCCACGGCAGAACCATTGATGTGCAATGGAGAGCGGTTGATCTGTGCCTTCCTGAATTTTACAAACATCCCTTTTGACTTGTCCCATGTTGACACTTAGCTTGCTGTTTCTCTTCTCATTTGACAAGTTTCTCTTCCTTCTCTCTGTATGCTGACATTATTGCTGTTGATGAGGCCAATCACTGTTGTATCATCAGAGAACTTGATGATGTAGTTTAAGCTGGATCTGGCAGTGCAGTTGTGAGTCATCAGTGGGAACAGCAGCGGGCTGAGCACCCAGTCCTGCGGGACACCAGTGCTCATCATGATGAAGCTTGAGATGTTGCTGCCAACTTGGACCGATTGGGGTATTTCTGTCAAGAATTCCAACATCCAGTTACGGAGAGCACTGTTGAGACCCAGCAAGGACAGTTTACCCACCAGCCTCTGAGGGATGATAATGTTAATTGCCAAGCTGAAGTTGATGAACAGCAACCTGGTGTACGAGGCATCATTTGCCAAGTGGGACAGAATGGAGTCGAGGGCCAAGACTATGGCATCACCAGTTCACCAGTTTGAGTGATAGGTGAACAGGAAAGGGTCCAATGTAGCTGGAAGCTGGAATTTTATGCAATCTATTACCAGACACTCAAAGCACAAAGAGATATTAAAGATGCCTGTTAGCCTGGCCGCACAATCCATCAGCACCCAACCAGGCATCTCGTCCAGCCCTACAACTTTGCGTGGGCTTACCCTGGCTAGGATCCTCTTTGTCGTGGTTGTGGCCAGACAGGGTGCCTGTTCTTCACGAGAAGAGAAGGGTTTCTTCAAATTCATATCATTCATTGCATTAAGTCGTGCATGAATGGCTATGCATACCTTTACTCACGTCACCCTGCAGATGCGCAGCGGGGAGCAGCTTGACAAGCTGCATCAATGCTTGGTATGGAAACCGCACCACAGAGGATCGGAAAGCTCTACAAAGCGTTGTCGAAACTGCCCAATGCATCACTGGCACCAGCCTACCCACTATCAAAGATGTATATACAGAAAGGCGCCGGAAAAGGACCAGTAACGTCGTGAAGGATCTCACTCAAATTGATCATGAACGCCTTCTACTCTCATCGGGGGGAGGCTGCGTATTAACCATGCCAGGACCACCAGGCTCAACAGCAGTTAGTTTTGTCAAGCAGTAAGGCAGATCAACGCCTCCATCCACTAACTCCACCACTATTTTATTATTTCCTCTCAGTCATCTTATGTGCAGCCTAGAGCCATTTTATGAACATACAATCAATCTAGTTATATAAGCCATCGTATTTATTTTTTATCTATTGTGTTTTTTTATTATTATTGTGTTATTTATCTTTTGTGGGTTTTTTAATGCTGCACCAGATCTGGAGTAACAATTATTTCATTCTCCTTTACACTTGTGTTCAGGAGATGACGTTAAACAATCTTGAATTTTGAATCTTGAGAAGTCTATCAGGAAGGGAGGCATTGCTGTTGTTGACACACAGAGTGGATTTGTAGTCTGTTATGGCATGTATAATTTGTCACATGCACTGCATGTCCCTGGTGTGTCCATGAATATTCTATGAGTACTCTCACTTTACTTCCTGATGGCACATGCGAGCGCAGCTCTTGCTGACCTTAGAGACATTCTATGCTGTGTTCTGAAGGCAGCGTCCCAATCCCTAGGCAGTCCATGGGTCTCTGCAGTCAACCATAGTTTCTGGTTTGTCCTGGCAGTGTAGTATCTAATCACAGTAATATCCTCAATGCATTTTCCTATGTAGCCAGTCACTAATCCTGCATATTCATCAATGTTGATGTGATGTTCGTAGGTAGCTGTCTCCCTGAAAATGCTCCAGTCCGTGCTTTTGAAACAGTACTACAGCACTGAGGTGACTCCTTCTGGCCAGGTTCTGATCTCCCTATAAACTGGTTTGAGCTGTTTAACCAGTGGTCTGTGTGCCATGGTGGTGGCATCCATTAGTCTCGCGAGACCATGGACCTGCACCTGGAAAGACTTGCTTCAGTCTGCATTAGAGCAGCGTCTGTTGTGGCTGTAGAGGCCCACACAGGAGTGACAGTCTCGGCTGCAGCGACTGCACTTGAAGGCGCTGTCCTCCAATGTTGTCTTGGTGCTGTTTTTCTGACGAATGCGCTTTTCTTCAGCAGCAAGCCTCAGCTTCTCTTCTCCTCTTTTCAGACCTCTGCGTAGTTCCAGCCTCCAGTGAGCGCGATCGCTTGTGATGTCCTCCCACCTCTCGACGTTCATTTTCAGTGACTTCATGTCTCTCTTGCAAACGTCTTTGAAACGAAGATGAGGCCACCCTTGTGCTCTCTTGCTGGAGGCCAATTCCCCGTACAGCAGGTCTTTCGGGATCCTCCCGTCTGACATGTGGTGCACGTGGCCCAGCCATTGGAGACGGCGTTGTTGGAGCAGGGTGAAGAGGCTGGGTATCTGGGCGCGGGCCGGGACCTCATTGTCGGTGACTCAGTCAGTCCACGTGATGTCCAGGATGCGTCTCAGGCTGAGAAGGTGGAAGGCATTGAGACTCCGCTCTTGCCTGTAGCAGAGGCTCCAGGTCTCGCTGCCATAAAGCAGTGTGCTGAGGGCGCAGGCCCTGTAGACTGCAACTTTGGTGTGCGTCGTCAGCTTTCTGTTCTCCCAGACTCTCTTTCTCAGCCTGGTGAATGTTGAGGCTGCTCGTCCGATCCGTCTGTTGATCTCAGGGTCTAGGGAGAGGCTGTCTGTGATGGTGGAGCCAAGATATGAAAACTCGTGAACTACCTCCAGCTCGTAGTTGTTGATGGTAATGGCAGGGGCATGCTCAATGCCTTGGCCCAACACGTTGGTTTTCTTCAGGCTGATGGTCAAGCTGAAATTCTGGCAGGCTCTTGAGAAGCTGTCCATGAGGCGTTGCAGTTGCTCTTCAGAGTGTGTTGCCAGTGCCGCATCGTCTGCAGACAACATCTCCCTGATGAGTACTTCACAAACCTTGGTTTTTGCCCTCAGCCGGGACAGACTGAACAGCCTCCCGTCTGATATGGTGTGGAGGTAGACACCATCAGTTGATGTTCCAAAGGCGTGCTTCAGCATAACTGTGAAGAAGATGCCAAACAGGGTGGGGGCAAGCGCACAGCCCTGCTTCACACCGCTGTGGATGTTGAAGGCCTCCGAAGAAGAGCCGTCGAACTGAACGACACCCTTCATGTCTGTGTGGAATGACTGAACTATCCTGAGGAGCCTCAGGGGACACCAATCCTGACGAGGATTTTGAACAGGCCATCTCTGCTCACAAGGTCGAAGGCCTTCGTAATGTCAATGAAAGCGATGCAGAGTGGTTGTCTTTGCTCTCTGCATTTCTCTTATAGCTGTCGAAGGGAGAAGATCATGTCCATTGTGGAGCATTCTGACCTGAAACCGCACTGAGACTCGGGATATACCCTTTCAGCTATTTTCTGCAGTCTGTTCAGGACCATGTGGGTGAAGACCTTCCCAACGATGCTCAGCAAGGAGATTCCCCTGTAGCTGTTACAGTCGCTTCTGTCCCCTTTGTTCTTATATACAGTGACAATGTTGCAGTCTCTCATGTCTTGCGGCATTGCTCCCTCTGTCCAGCACTGGCACAGTAGTTTGTGCACGTGGTTTAGCAGGATGCCCTTTGCGCATTTGATGGCCTCTGGTGGAATGCCATCCAATCCTGGTGCCTTCCCAGTGGGCAGGCTGTCGATGGCTTTACTCAGCTCTTCGGCAGTCGGCAATGCATCAAGTTCCTCCATGACAGGCAGGCATTCCACGCTGTCTAGCCCACCGTCCAAGATGCTGTTTTCTCTGGAGAAGAGTTCAGAGTAATGCTCCACACATCTCTCCATCTGCTTGCCTTTGTCACTGATAGTCTCACCTGTTATGGTTTTCAACAATGCTGTCTTGCTCTGGGTTGGCCCGATGGTTTTCTTGATCCCCTCGTACACTCCACGGATGTTGCCTGTGATAATGATGACTGAATGCTTTCGCATAGTTGCAGCCAGTAGTCATTTGCACAGTGTCTGGCTGTTTCCTGGGCCTTGCTTCTTGCTGTCTTTAGTGCTTGCAGTGTTGCCTGGGTTGGGTGGTGTTTGTGCTGTAGTAGTGCAACACGCTTCACCTCAATGACAGGGGTGAGCTTACTTGAGCTCGCTTCAAACCAGCCCTGTGTCTTGCCCCGTTTCTTCCCAAAGGCCTTGAGTGCAGTGCTGTGGATAGTGTCCCTGAGAGAGTCCCATCTCTGCCGAGCATCTCCTTCTGGTGGGTCTGCAAGGAGAGCATCCTCCAGTGACTTAAACATAGAACATAGAATAGTACATCACAGTACAGTAAAAAAGGAAGACATCTCCCTCGTCCTAGAATGAAAAGCCTCATCCTGAGAGCAGATGCGGCGGAGACGGAGGAATTGCGAGAAGGGGATTCGATGAGGCTTTTCATTCTAGGACGAGGGAGATGTCTTCATTTTTTAAAGAAAGGGGCTTCCCTTCCTCCACTGTCAACTCTGCTCTTAAACGCATCTCCCCCATTTCACGTACATCTGCTCTCACTCCATCCTCCCACCACCCCACTAGGAATAGGGTTACCCTGGTCCTCACCTACCACCCCACCAGCCTCCGGGTCCAACATATTATTCTCCGTAACTTCCGCCACCTCCAACGGGATCCCACCACTAAGCACATCTTTCCCTCCCCCCCTCTCTCTACATTCCGCAGGGATCGCACCCTACACAACTCCCTTGTCCATTCGTCCCCCCATCCCTCCCCACTGATCTCCCTCCTGACACTTATCCGTGTAAGCGGAACAAGTGCTACACATGCCCTTACACTTCCTCCCTTACCACCATTGAGGGCCCCAAACAGTCCTTCCAGGTGAGGCATCACTTCACCTGTGAGTCGACTGGGGTGATATACTGCATCCGGTGCTCCCGATGTGGCCTTTTATATATTGGTGAGACCCGACGCAGACTGGGAGACCGCTTTGCTGAACATCTACGCTCTGTCCGCCAGAGAAAGCAGGATCTCCCAGTGGCCACACATTTTAATTCCACATCCCATTCCCATTCTGACATGTCAATCCACGGCCTCCTCTACTGTCAAGATGAAGCCACACTCAGGTTGGAGGAACAACACCTTATATTCCGTCTGGTTAGCCTCCAACCTGATGGCATGAACATCGACTTCTCTAACTTCCGCTAAGGCCCCACCTCCCCCTCGTACCCCATCTGTTACTCATTTTTATGCACACATTCTTTCTCTCACTCTCCTTTTTCTCCCTCTGTCCCTCTGAATATACCTCTTGCCCATCCTCTGGGTCACCCCCCTCCTTGTCTTTCTTCCCGGATCTCCTGTCCCATGATCCTCTCGTATCCCCTTTTGCCTATCACCTGTCCAGCTCTCGGCTCTATCCCTCCCCCTCCTGTCTTCTCCTATCATTTTGCATCTCCCCCTCCCCCTCCAGCTTTCAAATCCCTTACTCACTCTTCCTTCAGCTAGTCCTGATGAAGGGTCTCGGCCTGAAACGTCGACTGCGCCTCTTCCTATAGATGCTGCTTGGCCTGCTGCGTTCACCAGCAACTTTGATGTGTGATCCTGGTATATCTCCTCTGTACCCTTTCCAATGCTTCCACATCCTTCCTATAGTGAGGCGACCAGAACTGGACACAGTACTCCAGTGTGGCCTAACCAGAGTTTTATAGAGCTGCATCATTACATCGCGACTCTTAAACTCTATCCCTCGTCTTATGAAAGCTAACATCCCATAAGCTTTCTTAACTACCCTATCCACCTGTGAGGCAACTTTCAGGGATCTGTGGACATGTACCCCCAGATCCCTCTGCTCCTCCACACTACCAAGTATCCTGCCATTTACTTTGTACTCTGCCTTGGAGTTTGTCCTTCCAAACTGTACCACCTCACGCTTCTCCGGGTTGAACTCCATCTGCCACTTCTCAGCCCACTTCTGCATCCTATCAATGTCTCTCTGCAATCTTTGACAATCCTCTGCACTATCTACAACACCACCAACCTTTGTGTCGTCTGCAAACTTGCCACCCCACCCTTCTACCCCCATATCCAGGTTGTTAATAAAAATCACGAAAAGTAGAGGTCCCAGAACAGATCCTTCTGGGACACCACTAGTCACAGTCCTCCAATCTGAATGTACTCCCTCCACCACGACCCTCTGCCTTCTGCAGGCAAGCCAATTCTGAATCCACCTGGCCAAGCTTCCCTGGATCCCACACCTTCTGACTTTCTGAATAAGCCTACCGTATGAAACCTTGTCAAATGCCTTACTAAAATCCATATAGATCACATCCACTGCACTACCCTTATCTATATGCCTGGTCACCTCCTCAAAGAACTCTATCAGACTTGTTCGACACGATCTGCCCTTCACAAAGCCATGCTGACTGTCCCTGATCAGACCATGATTCTCTAAATGCCTATAGATCCTATCTCTAAGAATCTTTTCCAACAGCTTTCCCACCACAGACATAAGGCTCACTGGTCTATAATTACCCGGACTATCCCTACTACTTTTTTTGAACAAGGGGACAACATTCGCCTCCCTCCAATCCTCCAGTACTTCCCTTGGACAATGAGGACATAAAGGTCCTAGCCAGAGGCTCAGCGATCTCTTCCCTCGCCTTGTGGAGCAGGCTGGGGAATATTCTGTCAGGCCCTGGGGACTTATCCGTCCTAATGTATTTTAACAACTCCAACGTCTCCTCTCCCTTGATATCAACATGCTCCAGAACATCAACCTCATTCATATTGTCCTCACCATCATCAAGTTCCCTCTCGTTGGTGAATACCGAAGAGAAGTATTCATTGAGGACCTCGCTCACTTCCACAGCCTCCAGGCACATCTTCCCACCTTTATCTCTAATCAGTCCTACCTTCACTCCTGCCATCCTTTCTTTCTTCACATAATTGAAGAATGCCTTGGGGTTTTCCTTTACCCTACTCGCAAAGGCCTTCTCATGCCCCTTGGTGAACACTGCAGCTTTGTGTGGGTGTTGTGTCTTACTGGCATCGATGCGCTGCTTGCCTGGAGGCTTGGTGCAGTGCATTTTCTTTGGCCGTAGTCTGATCTTGCAGCAAACCAGAGAGTGATCCCTGTCGCAGTCGGCACTCTGAAAGGAGTGAGTCATGAGCACGTTTCTCAGGTGATGGCGTCTTGTGATTATCAGGCCTAGCTGGTGCCAGTGTTTGGAGCGGGGATGCAGCCAAGACACTTTGTGCTGAGCTTTGGTCTGGAAGTAGGTGTTGGTGACACACAATTCGTGGAGCATGCAAAGCTCAAGCAGTCGTTGCCCGTTGTCATTCATGCTGCCAATCCTATACCACCCCAGGCAGCTTGGCCAGGAGTCGTGGTCGGCGCCCACTCTGGCGTTGAAGTCGCCAAGTAGCAGCAACTGTTCCTGACTTGGGATCTCCCGTATCATCATTGAGAGTTGGTCGTATAACTTGTCCTTTGTGTCTTGTGTAGAGTAGAGGGTTGGGGCATAGACGCTGACAAGGTTGACAGGTCCATCGGATGTGTGGAATTGAAGTGAGAAAATCCGCTCTGTTCCTTTCTCACTAGGCTCTACCATCTATAGCAGCAAGTTCTTCACTGCAAAGCCGACGCCATGCTCTCTGGTCTCGTCTGAGCCCTTCCCCTGCCAGAAGAAGGTATAGTCTCTTTCACGTAGGGTTCCCGATTCTGCGAGACGTGTCTCTTGCAGCGTTGTGATGTCCACTTGGAGTCTCGACAGTTCATTGTTAATCACTGCTGTCTTGCGTGTGTCGCTGATCTCCCGAAGGGCATCTGATATACCAGTTGTCATGGTCCGTATATTCCAGCATCCTAGACTGAGTGCTGGCTTCTTTCTTTGTCTTCTACTTGTGCTTGGTGCAGTGTTTACAGTCCGCAGTTCGGGCTACTTGTATCCCTGAGCCCCACGCACCCAGTGGAGCAGGCGGACTGTGGCGGGACAGCACCTAATTGGCTGGGGGCTGCCCAGCTTGAGGTGGGCAGTAGCTGTCCAGTGAGACATGATGGTCTCACCCTCCATTGATAGCAACCCCTGGCGCCTTGTTCTACGCCAGTCGAGCGCAGGCTTATAACCGGTAGACTGCTGCTTTCCGTGTTGTGCCGTCGTGGTGAGGCGACGCTGGAGTGTCCTCTCCAGGTCGCAGGACTGGGCAAGGTTGTATGGAAGACCAGCAGTTGCCCATGCTGCAAGTCTCCCCTCTCCACGACACCGATGTTGTCCAAGGGAAGGGCAAGGGCCGATACAGTTTGGCACCGCTTTCGTTGCAGGAGTTGCCAGAACGAGGTTGAAGGCAACGTTCAGACTGCCTTAGGGACTCCAGCTGTGGATTTGTCCTTAGGGTTTACTCCTGAAGCCTTTCCCATCAGTGGGTATGGCCGCAAGTCAGTGGAGGTTTGAAATCAGAGTTTCCCTCTCTTCGATAGAGTGCCTTCCCAGGCTGACGAGCTCCATCTACCCGAAGCACTGGTCTTAAGGCATCAGGACCCACCTCCACCCCTTCTCCTGTCGGTAGAAACAGTTCCGCCAAGCTTAGAGGCTAAGCCACATGAGAAGGCCAGGAGTTCGACTTAATTGTCAGAGGCTATTTGAGGTGCATGCCGTGAGGAGCATATTTAGGTAGTGGGAGCTTGTCCCCACTACTACTCCTCGGCTTGACAATCTTGGAACAAGGTCTGTGTGCAGGGATTAGCGAAATGGATATGCGATTTCAGTACCCGAGGTAAGGGCAGAAGATAGCTTGGTAGCATCCAGGAACTTTGGTATTGACCAGGTCTAACATATTCCCTGGTTGCAAAGTTGACCTTCTGGTAGAACTTCAGCAGGACTATTTTTAAGTTGACGTGATTGAAGTCATCAGCATCAATGTAAAAACCATCGGGGTGAATGGCTTCAAGGTTGTAGATGGTGCCTTAGACCTCCTACAGTGCTTCCCCAGCACTAGCACGGGGACCGGGGGTTGGGGGGGTGGTTTGGGGGTGGGAGCGGTGGTCAGTGGATGTAAATAACAACAATTGCAATGGTAGTGAATTCCTTGGGTATGTAGAAGGGCCTGTACTTCACCATTAAATGCTCTATCTTCAGTGAGCAGTGGGCCGTTACTACCAAGGTGCCGAGGCATCCACATACCAAACTTCATTGACACAGACCTCCTCCGTGGGTTTTACCAGAGGTTGCAGCAGTTCTGTCTGCCAGGAAGGAGATGAGGTCTTCCAGCTGGATGGTTGAGTCTAGAGTGGTGACCTGGAGCCACCTTTCTCTCAGGACAAGTGTGTAGTCATTCAACTCCCACTGGTTCAATTGCAGACACGGGTAATCCAGTATTTTCTAGTGATCGGATGTTAGCAAGTAGAAACATCAGGACCACGAGCCTGTAGGGATCCACTTTATGTCTTGCTTGAATATTGGCATGCTGACCGTGCTTCTGCATCCTCCTGCAATCTGCTTCCCTGAGTGGCTGTAGTAGACCGTGTTGCAGAGCGAGGTCCTGCATTAGCCTGTAACTGTGCAGCACCTTTGTTATCCTGATTGCTAGTGAGGTGGTCTTGTAGAATTTATTGGTCTTCATGTTCAGCAGAGTTTCATGATCATAGAAAGGTTGAACAGGAAAAGAATTTTCACCATTGATTGGAGCTGGAGAGACCACTGTGATATCAATGGGGTGCTTTGTCTTAAATGATGCCAAGCATTTTAAAGTTTTCCAAGGCAAGTGGAAAGTACTCCATTATGTTCTTGACTTCGACAGTCATTCTGCACAGAAGCTGGTCCTTTGACACTACTCCATATTAGCTATTTACACTAAACTTAACTATACTCATTTTATTCTCCCCTTCCCCATTCTCCTTGGCTCCCCCTACAATATTCTAAAACTCAACTACAAACACTACGGGTAATTTACAACAATCAGGTATTGCACCAATCAGCATATTTCCTGGGATGCTGGAGGAAACCAGAGCACCTGGAGGAAATTTGAGATGCTGAAGAGAGAGAGTTTTCAGGTCCACACCAAGAGCACTGGATTGAACATGGAACATTTGAGTTGTGAGCTGTTATCTTCATTAACAGTGCCACCGGCCTCTCGGCTGTGCTATTGTACCATCAACCAAAGCATTTTATTATTGATAATGTTTAGGGGTATTTGAATTTGTTTCAACGGTGCACGATACCTAGTCTCTGACATATGCTTACAGACATTTCGTGTGGCTGGTCCATTGAAGTGTTTGGTCGATGCTAATCCTAAGGATATTTATAGTAGAAAACTCAATAACAGTAGGATCTTTTTATGCTGTGGTGGTGTTGAATTGTGGCGGCCCTCTGCCTGTTTGATATCTCCTGCCAGTTCTCAGCTTCCTAACTTACAGGCTCACTTAACCTGGTAGTGTCCTTGTTCAGGTATTGCACAATAAGCACAGCTGCAGGCTGTGATAAAAGTGAACAGCACATTGTGTGACACTACCACAGTGGCAGGCAGCTTGATTAAACACAGCTCAAAGTTGGGTAGTCAGTGATAGTGCACTAACAACTTGTATTCCATTCCCTGTAATGTTATGATTTCACTTCACTTCATTGTTCACCATGATGCAAGGTGACCACATGAGAAAATAACAGCAGTCACTCATCCCATCCTGCTATTCAAAATGATCATGGCTGAATTGCCCCAACCCACAAATCCTCTTCTGTATTCATTCCCTGTTGACCCCAGTCCTCCCCCTCTTTAAAGTCCCCAGTGACCAACCTCCAGCATTGAGAATTCCAAAGGTTTATGTTCCCTTGTGAGAAAAAAATTCCTCCACATCTCAGTTTAAAATGGCTGCTGCTTTATGTAGGAAGTTAAAATGAGTACTCTTTAATTGAATTGAATTAACTTTATTATTTACATCCTTCATATACATGAGGAGTAAAAATCTTTACATTATATCTCCGTCAAAATGTGCAACATGCAATTTATAGTAAATTATAATAAATATTATATACAACAGGATAGCCAATATAAAATAGAAATACAGTTGTGTCAGCATGAATTAATCAGTCTGATGGCCTGGTGGAGGAAGCTGTCCTGGAGTCTGATGGTCCTGCCTTTTATGCTGTGGTACTGGTTCCCAGATGTTAGCAGCTAGAACAGTTTGTGGTTGGGGTGACTCTAGTCCCCAATGATCCTTCAGGCCCTTTTTACACACCTGTCTATGTAAATGTCTTGAATAGTGGGAAGTTGACATCTACAGATGCACTGGGCTGTCTGCACCATTCTCTGCAGGGTCCTGTGATTGAGGGAAGTACAGTTCCCATACCATGCAGTGATGCAGCCAGTCAGGATGCTCTCAATTTTGCTCCTGTAGAAAGTTCTTAGGATTTGTGGGCCCATGCCAAACTTCAACTGTTTGAGGTGAAAGAGGCACTGTTGTGCCTTTTTAACCACACAACCAGTATGTACAGACAATGTGGGATCCTCAGTGATGTGTATGCCGAAAGATGTTCACCCTCTCAATGCCAGATCCATTGATGTCAATAGGGGCTAGCCTGTCTCCATTCCTCCTGTAGACCATAACCAGCTCCTTTGCTTTTGCGACATTGAGAGAGAGGTTGTTTTCTTGACATCACTGTGTCAGGGTGATTACTTCTTTTCTGTGTAAGCTGCCTCGTAGTTATTTGAGATTTGGCCAATCAATATAGTGTCATCAGCAAATTTAATTAGCAGATTGGAGATATGGGTGGCGACAGTAATGAGTATACTACGAGTAAAGGAAGGGGCTTAGGACACAACTCTGAGGGGCTCCTGTGTTGAGTGTCAGAGGGTCAGAGTGTCAGAGGGTCAGAGGGGCAGAGGTGAGGGAGCCCACTCTTACCACCTGCAGGTGATCTGACAGAAAGTCCAGGATCCAGCTACACAAGGCAGGGTGAAGGCAGAGGTCTCTAAGTTTCTTGTCAAGCCAGGAGGGAATTATTGTGTTGAATGCTGAACTGTAGGTCTAAGAACAGCATTCTCACATAAGCATCCCTCTTCTCCAGGTGTGTAAGGATGCTGTGAAGAGCTGTGGCTAATGCATCATCTGTCGATCGGTTCTGAAGGTAGACGAATTGTAGGGGGTCCAGCGTGGATGATAGCATGCTGCAGATGTAGTCCTTGACTAGCCTCTCAAAGCATTTGCTTATTATTGTGGTGAGTTGACAGGACGCCAGTTGTTCAGACATGTTATCTTAGCCTTTTTTGGTACTGGAACAATGGTGGACGTCTTGAAGCAGGAGGGCACTCTATACTGGGAGAGGGAGAGATTAAGAATGTCTGTAAACTCACCTGCCAGCTGTGCTGCGCACATCCTGAGTACCCGTCCTGGGATGGCGTCTGATCCTGCAGCCTCTTGACTGTCCACTCATTGGAAATACCTGCGTATTTCAGCCTCAGAGATGACCAAGGTGCCGGTCACATCCATGGCTCTCCTTGGGGGCTTAGTATTGGCGACATTGAATCGAGCGTAAAAAGATTTAGTTCTTCTGGGAGAGATGCAGTGATGTTGGAAACTCCACTGCGTTTAGCTTTGAAGTCTGCGATGAAGTGCAAACCTTGCCATAAGCTACATGTGTTGCTGATGGAGAGTTTAGTGTGACTCTTGTCTCTGTATTGTTGTTTCGCTGCCTTGATGACTTTGCGCAGATGGTAGCAGCATTTCTTGAATTCCTGGTGCAGGGGGCAGAGCTTCAGATTCTTGGATAATTGGGATCTCTTCTGGGGGAAGTACGACCTGTTCAAAGTGGACAGGTTACACCTGAACCCGAAGGGGACCAATATCCTGGTGGGAAAGTTTAATAGAGCTGTTAGGGAGGATTTAAACTAATTTGGTAGGGGGATGGCAACTGGAACGATAGAGCGGAGGAAGGGGAAAACAGAAATAAATCTAAGAGAGTGAGCAGTAAAGATGTCAGGAAAGACAGGCAGGTGATGGGGCAAATTTGTTAGCCATTGGGATGAGTTGCAGTGCAGTAAAGTTGGAGTGAAATCAAAGCAGAAGTACCAAATACTGGTCTTAAGGTGTTATACTTAAATGCACGCAGCATAAGGAATTAGGTGGATGATCTTGTTGTACAGCTACAGATTGGCAGGTTTAATATTGTGGCCATCACTGAGATGTGGTTAAAGGATGCATGTCTCTGGGGGCAGAACGTCCAAGGATACACGGTGTATCGGAAGGATAGGAAGGTAGGCAGAGGGGGAGGCGTGGTTTTATTGGTAAGAAATGATATTAAATCATTAGAAAGAGGTGACATAGGATCGGAAGGTGCAGAATCTTTATGGGTTGAGCTGAGAAATCGCAGGGGTAAAAGGACCCTGATGGCAGGTATTTATAGGCCTCCAAACAGCTGCAGTGATGTGGACTACAAATTACTACAGGAAATAGAAAAGGCTTGTCAGAAGGGCAGTGTTATGATAAATGTGGGGGATTTTAACATGCGAGTGGATTGGGAAAATTAGGTCGGCACTGGATCTTAAAAGAGAGAATTTGTAGAATGTCTGCGAGATGGCTTTTTAGAACAGCTTGTTGATGAACCCACTAGGGGATCGGCTGTACTGGACTGGGTATCGTGTAATGAACCGGAGGTGATTAGATAGATTGAGGTGAAGGAACCCTTAGGAGACAGTAATCATAACATGATTGAGTTCACTGTGAAATTTGAAAAGGAGAAGCCGAAATCTGATGTGTCAGTATTTCAGTGGAGTAAAGAAAATTACAGTGGCATGAGAGAGGAACTGGCCAAAGTTGACTGGAAAGAGGCACTGGCAGGAAAGATGGCAGAGCAGCAGTGGTTGGAGTTTATGCGAGAAGTGAGGAAGGTGCAAGACAGGTACATTCCAAAAAAGAAGAAATTTTCAAATGAAAAATGGATGCAACCGTGGTTGACAAGAGAAGTCAAAGCCAAAGTTAAAGCAGAGGAGAGGGCATACAAGGAAGCAAAAATTAGTGGGAAGACAGAGGATTGGGAAGTTTTTAAAAGCTTACAAAAGGAAACTAAGAAGGTCATTAAGAGGGAAAAAATGAAATATGAAAGGAAGCTAGCAAATAATATCAAAGAGGATACTAAAAGCTTTCTCAAGTATATAAAGAGTAAAAGACAGGTGAGAGTAGATATAGGACCGATAGAAAATGATGCTGGAGAAATTGTAATGGGAGATAAGGAGATGGCAGAGGAACTGAACGAGTACTTTGCATCAGTCTTCACTGAGGAGATATCTGCAGTATACTGGATACTCAAGGGTGGCAGGGAAGAGAAGTGTGCGCAGTCACAATTATGACAGAGAAAGTACTCAGGAAGCTGAATAGTCTAAAGGTAGATAAATCTCCCGGATCAGATGGAATGCACCCTCGTGTTCTTAAGGAAGTAGCTGTGGAGATTGCGGAGGCATTAGCGATGATCTTTCAAAAGTCGATAGATTCTGGCATGGTTCCAGAGGACTGGAAGATTGCAAATGTCACTCCGCTATTTAAGAAGGGGGCAAGGAAGCAAGAAGGAAATTATAGACCTGTTAACTTGACATCGGTGGTTGGGAAGTTGTTGGAGTCGATTGTCAAGGATGAAGTTACAGAGTACCTGGAGGCATATGACAAGATAGGCAGAACTCAGCATGGATTCCTTAAAGGAAAATCCTGCCTGACAAACCTATTACAATTTTTTGAGGAAATTACAAGTAGGCTAGACAAGGGAGATGCAGTGGATGTTGTATATTTGGATTTTCAGAAGGCCTTTGACAAGGTGCCACACATGAGGCTACTTAACAAGATAAGAGCCCATGGAATTACAGGAAAGTTACATATGTGGATAGTGTTGGCTGATTGGCAGGAAACAGAGAGTGGGGATAAAGGGATCCTATTCTGGTTGATTGCAGGTTACCAGTGGTGTTCGACAGGGGTCCGTGTTGGGGCCGCTTTTTTTTACATTGTACATCAATGATTTTGATTACGGAATAGATGGTTTTGTGGCTAAGTTTGCTGACGATACGAAGGTAGGTGGAGGGGCCGGTAGTGCTGAGGAAACAGAGAGTCTGCAGAGAGACTTGGATAGATTGGAAGAATGGGCAAAGAAGTGGCAAATGAAATACAATGTTGGAAAGTGTATGGTTATGCACTTTGGCAGAAGAAATAAACGGGCAGACTACTATTTAAGTGGGGAAAGAATTCAAAGTTCTGAGATGTAACGGGACTTGGGAGTCCTCCTACAGGGTACCCTTAAGGTTAACCTTCAGGTTGGGTCGGTGGTGAAGGAGGCAAATGCAATGTTGGCATTCATTTCTAGAGGAATAGAGTATAGGAACCGGGATGTGATGTTGAGGCTCTATAAGGTGCTGGTGAGACCTCACTTGGAGTACTATGGGCAGTTTTGGTCTCCCTATTTAAGAAAGGATGTGCTGACATTGGAGAGGGTACAGAGAAGATTCACTAGAATGATTCAGGGAATGAGACGGTTAACATATGAGGAACGTTTGTCCGCTCTTGGACTGTATTCCTTGGAGTTCAGAAGAATGAGGGGAGACCTCATAGAAACATTTTGAATGTTGAAAGGCATGGACAGAGTGGATGTGGCAAAGTTGTTTCCCATGATGGGGGAGTCTGGTATGAGAGAGCATGACTTAAGGATTGAAGGGTGCCCACTCAGAACAGAAATGCGAAGAAATTTTTTTAGTCAGAGTGTGGTGAATCTATGGAATTTGTTGCCACGGGCAGCAGTGGAGGCCAGGTTATTGGGTGTATTTAAGGCAGAGATTGATAGGTATCTGAGTAGCCAGGGCATCAAAGGTTATGGTGAGAAGGCAGGGGAGTGGGACTAAATGGGAGAATGGGTCAGCTCATGATAAAATGGCGGAGCAGACTCGATGGGCCGAATGGCCGACTTCTGCTCTTTTGTCTTATGGTCTTATGGTAACTATACCCATTTATTCCGGCTAGTAGAACCATCTCACCATCTACCCTAGCACGCCACTTAGATTCTTGTATGCTTCAATAAAATCAACATTCATTCTTCTAAACTCCAAAGAATACTTATCAGAGGACACAAACACGAGGAAATCTTCAGATGCTGGAAATTCAAGCAACACACATCAAAGTTGCTGGTGAACACAGCAGGCCAGGCAGCATCTCTAGGAAGAGGTACAGTCGACATTTCGGGCTGAGACCCTTCGTCAGGACTAACTGAAGGAAGAGCTAGTAGGAGATTTGAAAGTGGGAGGGGGAGATCCAAAATGATAGGAGAAGACAGGAGGGGGAGGGATGGAGCCAGGAGCTGGACAGTTGATTGGCAAAAGGGATATGAGAGGATCATGGGACAGGAGGCCTAGGGAGAAAGAAAAGGGGGAGTGGGGGAAAAGGCCAGAGGATGTGCAAGGGGTATAGTGAGAGGAACAGATGGAGAAAAAGGAGAGAGAGGAAAAGAATGTGTGTATATAAATAAATAACCGATGGGGTACGAGGGGGAGGTGGGGCCTTAGCGGAAGTTTGAGAAGTCAATATTCATGCCACCAGGTTGGAGGCTACCCAGACGGAATATAAGGTGTAGTTCCTCCAACCTGAGTGTGGCTTCATCTTCACAGTAGAGGAGGCCGTGGATAGACATGTCGGAATGGGAATGGGATGTGGAATTAAAATGTGTGGCTACTGGGAGATCCTGTTTTCTCTGGCGGACAGAGCATAGGTGTTCAGCGAAACGATCTCCCAGTTAGAGGACAATCTTTTTATTATGTATTTTTTTGTTTGTTGTGTTCTTGTTCTTGCTTGTTCTATAAAGATTGCATGTTTTCTGCTCAAGATTGTGGGCATGCTATGTTGGTGCTGAAAGTATGACAACACTTGCAATCTACCCCAGCACACCTCAGATTAATACATGTGATTAATAAATAAATCAAAATCAAAACCTTAATCTGCTAAGAGCAGTTTGGTATACTTTTGTGTGTTGAAGATAGTCAATATCTTACTCTTCTGTTGTACAAATGTTAATTAATGTTAATTACCCAAGCATATCACTGTCTACGTCTTGTTATATGCCTGCTTTGGATGCTACATTTCATGAGGAATTGCAAATGGAGTTGGGTGTTTTATAATTACTAGCAAATATTCCCATTAATCGCTTAATGCCTATAGATAAAAGTTTTATCGGGGCTTCTTGATGCCAAATTATGTTGAGTGCTGTCTTGAGATCAAGGACAATCACTCTCACTTTCTGGTTGAAATTCAGCTCTTGAATTCGCATTCAGAACGTGGCTGGGATGTGGTCTACTGGATTAGTCATCTGAGCAAATGCTGAACTAGGCCACAGAGCAGCAATATCACTCCAGGTGGATATTTTGAAATTTTAAATAAAACAAAGACATTTCTGTTAAAACTTTTGGAAATCCGCATCAAAGATTTGTGAATAAAATGAACTGGGTCATTTCCTGGGGCAAGAAAAGTGTCTTCTAAGAAGAGACGGAAAAATAACAAGCTATACACTTGAATGTTTAGAGCAAAGGAATAGAGATGGTGAATTGACCTCATTTAACCAGCCGTGCTTTGACTTTATTGAAAGCTTGGGAGGTGGTTCCTTTGACTTGGAAATTTTGAACAAGATGTCATAGTTTCAGTTTAATGATTTGACAATCTAGAAATTAGCTGAGGAGGAACTCTTTATCTTAGTGCGTTATGAAACTTCAGGATTCTTTATTCGGGTGGGTGGTAGATGTTTTGTCATGGAATATATTCATGTAAGAAGATGACAAATTTTTAGGCACTTAAATGAATCAAGGAAGAGAGTGGATTTCAAGTTAAGGATCACCTCTAGTGGCATAGTGGACCAGGGTTCAATGATTACATTGAATAATTTATTTTGTTTTCTCTTCTGCTGTTCCTTACATAAGGTTCGAAGAAGTTGAGAGAAAAAAGAAATTATTAAATAACCCTTATTATGGAATATGCTAAAAAAAGGTTGCTCTGGCCCACTGCAGATCACTCCCTATGACATTTTCTCTGTTTTTTGTAAATTTTCATCCAAAATCAGCATTCAAACTGTCTTAAAATGAGTTTCCTCATTTGTCTAATAGCCAACAATTCTAACCGTAGATTTTTCTAGTTGTTTATGCTGCACAAAACTAATTGAGTCATCTTCCTTCTGGACAGCAATAACTGGTAAATGTGTATCAGGGCAAGTCGTGAAAGGAGGAGAAGAGAAACCTCCCCGTGGCCTAAGTCCCACACCTGCCCATTTACCTCCAGTCTCTCCTCCATTTTGGACCACAAACTGTCCTTCCAAGTGAGGTAACACGTCACCTATGAATCTGCTGGGGTCATCTACTGTGTATGGTGCTCCTGGTGTGGCCTCCTTGGCCACCTCTACATTGGTGAGACCCATCGTCATACACTGGGGGGGGGGGGGCATGTCATCGAGCACTTCTGCTCTATTCACCAAAAGTAGAGCCTCCTGGTGGCCAAACATTTTAATTCCCATTCCCATTCCCATTCTGACATGTAGGTCTATAACCTTCTCTTGTGCCAAGATGAGGCCACCTTCAAGGCTGAGGAGCAACACCTTATATTCTGACTAGCTGGCCTCCAATCTGAAGGCATGAATCAATTTCTCTTTCCGGTTAAAAAAAAATCCCTCCCCTTCTTCTATTTCAAACTCTGACCTCTTACCTCTTCTGACCTACCCTCTTTCCCCAGTGCCTCTTTCTGTTTCACCTATGGTCCACTCTCCTCTCCTATCAGATTTCTTCCTCTCCAGTCCTTTACCTTTCCCACCCACCTGGCTTCACCTATCACCTTCTAGCTATCCTCCTTCCCCTCCCCTTTATCTTTTTTATTCTGTTGTCTTCCTCCTTCCTTTTCAGTCCTGATGAAGGGTTTCAAAATGTCGACCATTCATTCATTTCCATAGATGCAGTTTGACCTACTGAGTTCCTCCAGCATTTTGTGTGTATTGCTTAAAGGTTTAGAGATGATTTGTGAAGGAACGTTTTTTTCACCTAGAAAGTTGTTAGATCTAGATCGCATTGATTGAGAGAATGGTGGAGGCAAGTGTTCTCACAAAAAGAAAAACGTAAGCAGAAGTTGGACAAACTTGGCGAGTTTTCTTTGGAGGGGTAGAGGCTGAGGGAAGTCCTGAGAGAGGTTCATAAGACCGTGAGAAGCATAGACGAATGAGAGAGCCAGTATCTTTCTTCCAGGGTTCAGCTATCAAATACAAAGGGTATACATGTAAGATGAGAGGGGCTAACTTTAAAGGGATGTGCAGGGCAGTTTTTCTTCAATTAGAAGGTGGGAGGTGCCTGGAATATGCTACCAGATGTGACAGAGCAGGCAAATACAATGGAGGTCTCTAAAAGCCTTGCTTAGGCACATGGATGTGCAGAGAAATGAAGAGACTGGCAATTATATAGGCAGAAGAGTAAAATTTCGTTAAGCATTTAATTATTAGCTTAATTAATTTGCCACAACAGCATGGGTTGAAGGGCCTACTCCTATGATGGCTTGTTCTATGCTCTAGGTACAGAGCAAGCACTTGAAATGCCATGGCATATAGAAGTTACAGGCCAATGCTGGGAAATATCTAGATAAATACTTACAGTACTTGCCCAAAACGCAAAGGGTTGAAGGATTTGTAGCCATTTTATATATTATACGGTAACATATTTTTAAGAGCTATGAACACCCAGAACACAAATAATCAATTTGCACATTAGGCAATGCCCTGTCATTGGTCCTGTTATTATGCAACCAAAAACATATTCCCTTTTCCACAATTTCATGTGAATTGTGGTTTATCAGCTCATAGGTATTAGGGTAGTGTCTGCTGGAGCAAATCTCCAGCTAATTTTAACCTCAGTGCCTCAAGCACTTCAAACTTACTCCTGTAGTTGTGTATTGATTTATCCTTGTAGTAATGCTGCTATTTTGTTGAAATGTGTCCATATTCTTCATTTTCTTCACAACTAAGGTTTAACCTCTGTGGTCCCTGAATCTCGGGTGCCAACAAAAGGTCCCTGCAGCTCAACCAGACTATTGAATTTCTGTTTGTCTCTCACCAATCTTTTATTTTAGCACTGCTTTCAGAAGGTAGATCTTTGGGATTTCATTATTAATTGTAAAGGGATTTCATGGAGTGTGTCAGTAATTGGGATGTAAAGCTACATTCTACATTAGTGAAGGATCAGTCAGAGGTTTGAATGCTTTCTCCAAGCAGACTTATTGAATGGGTTTAAATATCTCAAATTATATTTTCTCTGTTCAGTTATTTTAACACATCTTTAAGTTATAAATATCTATTGCATAATGTCATAAAGACTGACCTTTCATGCATCTTGCTTTATCTAGATGCAGCATTACACAATCCACATTTCACATTGTTGTGAACAAGGCTTTATTGAAATTAAGTTCTAGCATATTGTATTTCCCCAAAAATTGTGGTCAGTCAAGTCTCAAGTTGGACTCAGTGAGATCCTGAATTATGGAATTTGCAAAGTCACTTTAAACCAAACCATTTGACAGTGAATTCAATATTTATTCCAAGGATTTATTGGCTTTGCTAAATAACCCATCCTGATTATAAAAGAAAAACTGTGATATAAGCAGCTACATTGGCTCTTTTACAGTTCGACTATCTGATTTTTAATGGGTTATCTAATATGCTCCTGGCAAGTAATTCATTGAGAAAAATCTATTACTATCCTTTGTAAAATTTTCAGATTTTATGTAGATAACTGAAATCTCCTCAGGGGAAAATACAAATATGCAGCTCTTTGTTATAGATTTAAATAATTTGAATTATTTACTAATCTCTCTCACTGAGATTCAATGAAGTGTATATCTCTTACCACTTGGTGAATTCAAACTATTATCCTTTCTTTACTTATTTGTTGTTGTATTTTCCACAAAATCAGCTGGGATTCCTTGTCAGTACTCACAGGAGGAAGAATCAATGTTTATACTTCCTTGGCTATGCAGTTCTATTATGCTGATTAATCAGATTTTCACATGGAGCCATTTGACTAAACCTGGAGGCAGAGCTGGTCAAGCGGTTGTCTCACAGCTTCAGTGATCTGTGTTTGACTCTGACCTCTGGTGCTGAATGTATGAAATTTCCATGTTTTTCTTATGACAAGTGTGATTTTCTTCTGGATGGTCTGGTTTCTTCCCATATCTCAATCAAGCGTGGCTTGATAGGTTAACTGTAGGCTGTCCGAGTGCACATGTGGGTAGCAGAACCTGGAGAAGGTGCTTTGAATATGAGATTAGAGTAAATAGGTACTTGATGGCCAATAGAGATTCAGTTGACCAAAAGGCCTGGTTGTCTGCTGCATAACTCTAAAGATTTCTCTGTACATACTCTATGCTTTTATTTTAGATGTAATTAAAAAAGCGTAGAATTGTTGAAAATGTAGAAACTGGCCCTTATTCTGAATTTTAAAAGCTGACAAATCCATACTGTGCACAAATATTGTCAGAAACACGGAAGATTTGGTAGATTTTGGAAATCCAGAGTGAAATACACAAGCTGCTGCACGATCTATGGAGGCTGAGAACCTTCATCAGGACTGAAAAGGAAGAGCAAAGAAGCCAGAATAAGAAGGAGGGGTTGGGGTGGGTAAGATGTACAAACTGGCTGAAGCCAGGTGAGGAGAAAGATTGGGTGAGATGCTGGGAAGTGATAAATGGAAAAGGTAGAGGCTTGAAGAAGGAACTTGATAGGTGTGGACCATGGGTGAAAGGGGAGGAAGAGAGCCACTAGAGGGAGGTGATGTGCAGTTGAGGAGAAGGGAAGTGTAAGAAGGATGCAAGAATATGGAAAAAAGGAGAAGGTGAGGGAGAGAAGTTACCAGAAATTAGAGAAATCAGTGATCATACTGTCAGGTTGGCCACTCTCAGGCTGGAGGAGCATCACCCCATATTCCTTCTCAGCAGCCTCGATTTCATCGATTTCTCTGACTTAGTAATTTCTCCCCCCCCCCCACTTTTTTCTTTTTCCATTCCCCATTCAGGCTCTCCTCTCACCCCTTCCCTTCTCCTCACCTGACTGTGACCTCCCTCTGCTGACCTTCCTGTCTCTCATGTTCCACTCACCTTTCCAATCAGATTCCTTCTTCTATTGCCCTTTACCTATTCCACCTATCACCTCCCAGCTTCTCACTTGAGCCTTCCCGAGACCACCCCAACCCCACCTTCCCAGAATTGGGTTTATTATCACCGGCATATTTCATGAAATTTGTTAACTTAGCAGCAGCAGTTCAATGCAATACATAATACAGAAGAAAAAATAAATAAGATTGTAATAATAATAACCAAATCAATTTCAGTATATGTATATTGAATAGATTAAAAATTGTGCAAAAAACAGAAATAATATATGTTAAAAAAGTGAGGTAATGTTCAAGGGTTCAAGGAATTAGATGGCAGAGGGGAAGAAGCTGTTACTGAATCGCTGAGTGTGTGCCTTCAGGCTTCTGTACCTCCTACCTGATGGTAATAGTGAGAAAAGGGCATGCCCTGGGTACTGGAAGTCCTAAATAATGGAATCTGCCTTTTTGAGACACTGCTCCTTAAAGATGTCCTGGGTACTTTGTAGACTAGTACCCAAGATGGAGCTGACTAAATTTACAACCCTCTGCAGCTTCTTTCGGTCCTGTGCAGTAACCCCTCACCCCCATACCAGACAGTGATACAGCCTGTCAGAATGCTCTCCGCAGTACATCTATGGAGGTTTTTGAGTGTATTTTTGACATACCAAATCTCTTCAAACTCCTAGTGATGTATGGTCACTGTCTTGCCTTCTTAATAGCTGCATCGATATGTTGGGCTTGCTCACCCGTCTTCACCTATCACCTGCCAGCTTGTATTCCTCCACTCCCCCACATTCTGGATTCTTCCCTCTTTCCAGTCCTGATGAATAGTCTTGGCCTGAAACATTGACTATTTATTCCTCTCCATAGATGCTGCTTAGCCTGCTGAGTTGCTCCAGCATTCAACGTGTGCAATTACAGAGATCTTCAGATTCGTTTTATTGAAGAGAAAGTTATTCTTTTAAAATCTATCTATATATTGCCCACAGACAAAATACTGATTCCAAATGATCACAAATGAAATCTTCTTCAAGTATTTTTGGTAAACTCTGGCAATATTAAGATTTATTGACAATAATTTAAAAACCATATTTGCCATTGATCAAATGACAACACCATGGAGAAACTTGATTGTTTAAAAATGTATATCTTAGATTTCATATTTATTACCAGTATAGATTTTTGATTTCATTGCATTACAGGCTTGAAGCACTATTTCATACAACTTTCAGTGGGATTTTAGTGATTTTTAAAAAATGTTTTCTGAGGTTTATGCAAATAAGGCCAGGCTTTGAATTAGAAATAATAAGCTATTTGCCTTTTTAAGGGCATAAAAGATGCATAACACATCTCCATTTATGCACACAAGATTAGATTAGATTAGAATAGATTCAACTTTATTATCATTGTGCTGAGTACAGATACAAAGCCAATAGCATCTAACCAGAAATGCGAAGAATAGTGGTATTTACAAAATAACTGCGAATAAAAAGTAAGTGCTACAGTACACAAATATAAAAGTACTGAGACAGTACAATATGGGTGCAATACTACTTAGCGCTGTGATGTGAGGTTCAGCAGGGTCACAGCCTCAGGGAAGAAGCTCTTCCTGTGCCTGCTGCTGCAGGAACGGAGGCTCCTGTAGCGCCTTCTGGATGGGAGGAGAGTAAGAAGTCCATGGTTAGGGTGAGATGCATCCTTGATAATGCTTTTCGCCCTGCCTAGGCAGCGTTTATGGTTGATATTCTCAATGGTGGGCAGTTGGGTGCTGATAATCCGCTGGGCAGTTTTCACCACACGCTGGAGTGCTTTGCAGTCCGATACGGGACAATTGCCATACCACACTGAGATGCAGTTGGTGAGTATGCTCTCAGTGGTACAGCGGTAAAAGTCTGTCAGTATCCTGAGACAGAGGTGAGCTTTCTTGATGCTCCGCAGGAAATAAAGGAGCTGTTGCACCTTTTTGATTAGGATGGAGGAGTTCAGGGACCAGGTGAGATCCTTAGAAATGTGGACATCAAGGAATTTGAAGCTTGATACACACTCTACTACAGCTCCATTGATGTAGATGGGGTCGTGACTGTGGCTCCTAGCAAGGCCCTGTCCACCTGCACATTTACAATATTACTCCTTCTGATATCCAGCGAGGTTCCCAAAATTTAATGTTCTATCAAATTAAGTAAATGAATGATGTCCTAAAGCAGTTTCAACATCCTTCTGTATTATTATTGAAGAAAATGTAAGTGGAGCATGCTCCATCCACAGCCTAACTAAATTTCCCAATTCTGTCCTGCTACCCTAAAAAAGAGTCTGTTAAAAATGACAGGAAAGCTAGTTTTACTCCCTTATAATGAAGCTGGAAATGCTTCTTTTCAATCTCCTATTGAGACAGCTGTCCAAATTTAATCTTCATTCAAACAGGCCTTCCCTGGAGGCATGACTCTTAAGCTCTTACATTTATGATTAAAATTAAGCTAAATTGGGAAATAGGTCCTCTTCTTGCTCAATTGTGTCTGTCATAAATCAACTATTTTGAGTCCAGAGATATGGCAAAGCCAAATTCTAATTGTGATTACTGCTTTTATGACTTTGTAATAAATATGTCCACCTTTAACTCACCCACTATTCAAAGCTTAGTAACTGCATTTTGAAAGTTGTGGCAAATTTGACACAATTGGATTTAAGGGAAAGCTTAAGAATTTCACTCTTTTGGATATATTTTCTTTGCTTTGTTTCATTTTCTGTAAATATATAATTTCTGGTTGATTAAATGGCAGAAATATTCTTATTATTTCATTAATACATAAAATTGACTCCACAACTCAGAAATGTTAACATTAATCCCTTAGGAAAACTAACGTGATTCACCACCATATTGGATGATACTTTTGGTTGTTGAAATTAGATCATTAGTGTTTGCTGAATGTTTACAAATTTTTTCTTTTTGCAGTTTCTTTTTCAGCTTGAAAACAATCATGCCCAGAAATTAGATTGCACCTAATTTTGATGCACTGAAATATTGCTTCATTTGGATTTATATCAGCTTGGATCTCCTTCAAAAAAATTGCAACATTGGTGAAAATACATTTGAAACAGCATCGGGGTGTTTTAAAGCCAGAAATAAGCCTGGGAACATGACCTGTCTGCTTTCTGACAGGACCGCATTCAATTCAGTCCAACTGCCAACAGTTTACTGCAGAGTAATTAGAAAAAGGTTTCAGCCTTTAAATGCTCTGAAGATTTTGAGGGAATTTCAAGTGTCAGCTGGTTATGAACGTACTATCAAAAAACAAAAAAAAAGCATGGAAAGCTAAAATTAAAATGTTAGATAAGACTGAGCAAGTCAGGCATTATCTGTGGAATGCAAAGCTTCTTCAAGTCAATGATTTTTTATTAGAATTAGGCAAAGCTCAAAAGAGAAAGTAGTTGAAATGTAAGAGAAATGTCTGGGCAGGGTGGAGCCGAAGATCTTGAAGAACAACAAAGGTAGTGGTAGTGCTGGCTGAGAAATGTTGGAAAGGAAGGTTACATTTTGTTTAGAATTCACCCATTTATGATTTTTTTTTGCTATACACACAAAGTGCTGGAGAAAGAGTGGGTCAGGCAGCGTCTATGGAAATGAAAAAGCAGACAACTTTTTGTACCAGGACCTTTCTCTATTCTTCATCTCTCTGAAAATTAAAACATAATTGGCTTTTGATTTTCCTAGTTTTGGTGAGAGGTGAACAATCTGAAATATCAGTTCTGTTTCTCTCTCCACAGATGTTGTAAGATCTGGTCAATATTTCCAGTATTTTCTGTTCTTATCATTTTTCTGTTCTTATCATGTTACAATTTTTTTAAATTAATTGTTACAGGTCAAAGTTTACTTTAGTGATTTTGATTTAGCTGATTCCTTATGAAAAACAACTTCCTACAAGTGACACCCATATAACCCAGGTGAACAATGTCTTCTTCCTCTTATCTGGGAGATGAGACTGTCGACTTAAGCAGTAACATCTTCCTGATAATCTTCCTTGGCCTCCTGTTCCTCAGGCTTGGTTTCCCAATGCTGCCCTTACTTTCATGCTGACTGCTATGTTGTAGGCAAGGATGTGCATCAAGAAACACAAGACACTGCAGCTGTAGGAAGCTGGAACAATAAACACATTTTCTGAAAGAACTTAGTGGATCAGGCAGCATCTGTGGAGGAGATAGACAGTTGCTATTTCGGGTCAGACCCCATATCAGAACTGGTTGTGTATAATGCAGCAAATCATGATGTTGTTTCTGTACAAACAAGACATTGTACAAGAGGCAGGTTCATGCTCTGTCAATGGACTCTACAGGAACAGGCCCTTCACAGTTTGGTATATACTTATCTCTTGCCCTGTGGTCGCCAACCTCGTTCAAGTGGTCTAACATTCCCATCCTGAAGTCTTCAGTATTTTAGTTCTTCCAGAAATACCACCACCCATCAAATAATTAGATTAGCAGCTAAACCCATGGAGGCAGGAATGCTGGGAAGAAGAATGCGGTAGATGAGACTCTCCATTTAAGCCGCAGCACACATTGTAAAGTGTTGAAAAAAAAACAACCTGTAATCATTTCTGAAGCTGCAAGTATTTGACATCATCCAACTACCTGCCTCAATTTTATGCTCACTTAAATTTTAGTTCAATCAGGTTATGGTGAGATATGGTGCCTGCTTCTCTAGCTCTGATTTAACAGAATATATTTGGTATCCTTCATACTAAAGCAAATAAAAGCTTTCCAATGTATCTCAACAATAAACCCAATAGTCTTGTTTTCCAAATGACGGGTCCTGATTACATGAAATTGGTGCCAATCTTTTAACCAAAGCTTTGATAGAGAACTAGAAAAACAAAAAGTGTTTTCAATTCTTAGATTCTGGTCAATTTAGTGCTTATTGTAAGCTAAGTCAAATAAAAAGCTAGTGGTGCCTGTGGCTGCTATTAGGTGAAATATCATTCATTTAATAGATGTGTAATGTGCTTATGGAATTACAGGGCCACCTTAAGACCAGAGTTCAATTCCCACCAGTGTCTGTAATGAGCTTTTGTACATACACCCTGTGACCACATGGATTTCTTCTGGGTTCTCCCACCTTCTAAAGGGCTAGACTTAGTAAGTTGTGGGCATGCTATGTTGCCACCCGAAGCATGGTGACACATCTGAACTGCCCCCAGTGCATCTCTGATGCGAACAATACATTTCATTGTATGTTTTGATGCTTCAATGTGCATGTGACACATAAGCTAATCTTTCAAATGGTGTAATAGGGAGAGCCATTGAAACATGCAGATTTATTTATAGTCAGGAGACCAACTTCTTTGATTTAACAGAGTGATCCTGCAAGCTGAAACTCATTGGTGTTGGGATTCAGGTGGGAGATGAAAAAAGGAACAAATTGGGACCCACTGTCCTCTATTCTCAAGTTGCTATAAAGGAATGCTTGAGCTAGTGGGAGAGCTCTTCTGCTTGCTGACATTATAAGTAGAATTCATTTTACCTCTTGAAATCTTCAGGCTAGCCTATATATAAAAAAATTAAGGAAGATATAACAAGATGGATCCTAATTCCTTTTCTTGGTCTCAGTTCAAGGATTGAATCTGTTAAAATGAATATACTGCCCAAACTACTATATCTCTTTCAGACCCTACCAATAGAGATTAACTAAAATCAATTCAATGAATGGAACAAGATGCTATCAAGATATATATGGCAAGGTAAAAGGCCTAGGGTTCGTCTCAAAACTTTGCAATTAGCCAAGGAAAAGGGGGGATGGGGCCTATCTTCTCTTAGAGATTATTATTTTGCAGCACAGTTGAGAGCCGTGATATGCTGGTGCAACCCATCATATGACACTCAATGGGAAAACATTGAGGAGAGGATACTTTTCATCCCCATACATGCAATTTTGGCTGATAACAACCTACAAAGTTACATAAATAATATTGACAACCCATGGGTGAAATGGACTCTTAAAATATGGAAAACTATTATAAAAGAATATAAACTAGAGAGAGACATTGCAATTCTTAAATGGTGTGCATATGACTCGGATTTTACACTGAATAAACTGGATGCTAGATTTAAGGACTGGACAGCTAAAGGAATAACAACTATTTGCAATATAATGAAAGAAGGAACACTGTTCAGTTTTGAAATGCTCAAAGAGAAACACTTATTAGAAAAACAAGTCTTTTACTGGTATTTACAGATGTGGCAGTATGTTAACAGGATGGTTAAAAATGTAACCAAGGCAAGTACATGTCTGATAGAACTATTAAGAAAAGCATATAATTCAGACAACGGTGGTAGGATAATTTCAAGCGTGTATAATGGTTTGTCAAATCTTATAACACATTCGACTTCATACATTAAAACAAAATGGGAGATGGAAGGAGGAATAATAATACCTGAGGAAGACTGGACAATAATATGGAGGTATCAATGGAAGTGTACCAGTTCACAGAAATGGAGGGAGTTTAGGTGGAAAAACTTGATAAGATATTTTATTACACCCTCTCAAAAATCCCATTATGATAGTAACCCCACTGTTTGGTGGAGAAATTGTGGAAACCAAAATGCAAACCATTATCATATGTTCTGGGAATGCCCCGTTATCAAAGGCTATTGGAGTGGGATACATAATGCCCTACAAGACATATCTAAATATGAAATACCTTTAGAGAATAAGGCCATATATTTTGGGTATATACCTCAAGAATGGTTGAAAAGAGATAAATATTTAAAGAATGTATTACTGGTGACTGGTAAAAAGACCCTTACCAGGAAATGGTTATCACAGGAGAGGCCAACTTTAAATGTATGGATGGAAATTACAATGGATATTTGCAAAATGGAGAAGATAACAGCATCTGTTAATCATAACTCGGAACAATTTTATTCATATTGGGAAAAAATGGTTTAACTACAAAACACCTCACAGGCCTGATTTTATTCTCACAAGTCAATGAATACTTTAAAAAAAAAGATCACTCCCTACTCTGTACATAGTTTTCTTCTTTTGATTGTTCTTTTTTTCCTCTCCTTCCTATAAATGTATACCTCAGATAAATATTATGTGGAGATTTGTGACAAATATGATTATATGATATATATGTACAGTATCTGAAATACATCTTATGGAAATGTTTGTTTGATGATGAAATTCAATAAAAAATAAATTACAAAAAAAGAAATCTTCATGCTGGCAGCATAAAGCATACTTAATTTGTCAGAGCATAAATTTTAACTTATTTTGTTTTTCTTTCAGAGGAATAAATTGACCTTAGGACTAGATGTGGCTGAGCATTCTATGACTAAGAGAACCTGGATCACCGATACAGCAACATTTCATTCCAGCAACTCAACAGAAGTAAGCTGCACTCTTAACCAGGTTATTCTGTAGCTGAAATAGCTTTTTGGTCATGGTTGTGTTTTACAGAAGTAGTATATTAAAGAGAAAAAAGCATTTATTCTCACTTTGCATTAATATATCATGATTATAAAATAGAGTTGAGAATAAAATAGAAACTATGGAAAGGAAGGAGTTATCAGCTAAATAAAAATCTACTAGTTAAAATCTACTAGCCTTTGGAAATTGGAGAGTTTAACTTTACTGCATGAATGAAAAGAAATAGGAACAGAATAGACCTCAATTTTTTCTCAATAATATTTCTCCACTGTCGCAAGAGGGCCAAAAGGCATCACAATGTCTATTTCTCTTCCTTTCAATTGAAAATTCCCTGGTTCAGATCAATAAGAACATGCTGCCTTTTATTGAGACAGACATGTCACTATCCCCATGGGACTTCAGTCTGTCAAAATCACATCGATTTCTGGGATTATGTAAATTAAAATGGAGGAGCACTGTCAGTTAAGCTCCTTTTTTTGTTGAGCATGCTCTTTTCTGTGACTTTACTTCAACAGTATGTTACTGAGCTTTGTTATTGACTTTACTTCACAATATTCTCTCTGGTGAATACTTTGCCACAAAGGAGTTATTTTTGTAAACTAAGGCCCTAATTAAAGATAGAATACAAGATCCATTTGTAAGCTTATACCACTTTAGCAATTCTTAAGGGATGAAGGTTAAAATATATTGTTCAGAACTTCAAAGATTTCTGAGTGGTGTAATTTTGGTCAAAAGCTTTGGATGTTTCAAATGAAATGGGAATTTCTTGCTTTTTGATCAATAGCTGCAGGAGGTTCTTATATTTAAATGAATATTTGCTGGCTTTTTAGAGATTTGCTTTATTGCTAAGATCTGAGAACCTATTTTGAAGTTTTGCCAAGGTAGTCATGGAAAAGGATACAGTTCTAAATTGGAAAGATGCTAATTTCCACGGCATCAGATAGGGACATAAACATATTGATTGGGAGAGAGTGCTCAGAGGTAAACAGATGTTTGGCAAGTGGGAGGCTTTTAAAAGTGAGATAAGAGTACAAGGTCAGCATATTCCTGTTAGAGTGAAGGACAAGGCTGGCTGGATTAAAGCTAATGATGCTGGTCAGGAAAAATAAGAAGGCAAATGTCAGGTAAAGGCAGCTGGTATCACCTGATTCCCTTGAGAAGTATAATAAATACAACAATGCATTTAAGTAGGTAAGTAGTACAGCAAAAAAGGGGCAAAAGAATGCCCTGGCAGATAAGTTGATAGAGAATCTTAGAAGATTCAAGGATGTTCAGAGTAAAAGGGTAGCAGGGAGAGAGCTGCGCTCTTTAAGACTCAATGTGGTAACCTGTGTATGAAGCCACAGAAAATGCGTAATGATTTAATTGAATACTTTTCATTTATATTTATGCTGGAGGAGGACATTGTAACTAAGTTTGTGGAGTGGAAGGGAACTGAGATATCCTGGAGTATATCAGTATTATGAAGGAGTCGGTGTTGGAAGTGCTAAAATAGCAAAGGTGTATAACACTCTAAGGCCTGACCAGGGGTATCCTCAGATGTTATAGGAAGCAAGGTGAGGGTGATTACTGGGCACTGGAAGAGATATTTGTTAGCTTGTTAGCTACAGATGGGATAGGATTAGGCAGTTTCGACATGAATTTCACTTGCGTTGCACTCTTTCCAAAAAATGTAGACATTCAGACACCCATGGCAACTTCCTGTCATGGGCGCTTGGCCGTCCCCATGAAGCAGTGAACAGTATCCTGCAGAAAGCAGACTTCACCATTCCATCCAGATTTCTGTCATATTGTGCACCCTCCCACCACCGCTGATCAATGCAGCACCCACCTATCTGATGGAAACACTCTAATGCTTCTGGAAAAGTGATAGTTGTGCTCAGATATAGTATGTTCCGATAAGAACTAATTACACTAATCACAGCTGTTGGGGGCATGCAGTAAACTGTGAGAACTTGCAACAGATGACTGGGTAAATCAAGTTAGACAATACTAGTTTCCACGTGATTTTGTATGATAATAGTCTGAATTTGCCTCTAGTTCCTAAAATGGTTAAACTCAATCGCAAATTAGGTGCAGTTTTCCTGGAGATTTATATATGGGCCCTACAAACTCTTTTCCACTGTAGGCATGGCACATGTTGGATGTCCACCTAGCAAGAAGTTGTAAGGCAGTTTAGATACACTTCATGAGAGTACATCCCACCTTGTTGATCCAAGTCCTGAGCAGACGTGCCCTTGTCTTTTGTTACCTAATTATTTTGTTTCCATGCATGTGCCTTACTCAGCTTAATATTTTCTTACCGCATAGTATGTGGCCATTTGACTGGCTTAGAGAGAAATTCTATTCCTCTGCTAATTTTAGCTGGAAGCTATTTTCCACATATTTTCATCAATTCCTCCCTGAATTCTACCATTCACCTGCACTAGGGACAATTTACAATGGACAATTAATCTACCGTCCCACATGTCTTTGTGACATGGGAGGAAACCAGAGCACCTGACAGAAACCCATACAGTCTCAGAAAGAGCATGCCGACTCCACACAAGCAGAACCAGAGGTTAGGATTTAACCTGGTCACCGTCAATTTAACATACACCAATTAGGTAAATAGAAATTGGAATTGGAATTGGCTTATTTCAGGGGTGCAGTGCTGCTGGAGCTCACTGGAGCGCTGTTCCAGCACCTCTGTAAAAACAAAAATCAAAATAAACAAGCGGGGAATTTAACAGCGGCCGCATATTAAATAGAGGGAATTTTAGGGAAGTGGGGGTTGGGGAGAAAGAGTGGTGGCTAGTGGGGAAAATACCAGTAATAACATTAGGATATTTGATCATTTTTGGTGAAATTCTGGAGTTGTGACTGTTTTGTGAAATTCCTCCTCGCTCGACCCGTTTTCCCAGCATACCCTGCTGTAGCCTCCTGCCATTTCACAGATCCTCAGTCTCTCTCCAGCACTCGTTGTTTGAGCATTGTTTGTCGAGAAAATAAAATCTTAGATCTTTTGAAAAGTGGCATGTCACTTGCCGAAGTGGGCCGTGAGGTCGGTAAGAATGAATCGAGCATTTGCACAATAAAGCAGAAAGAAGCTGAAATTCGTGGTAGTGTTAGTGCTACCCCTACAACAGGAAAATGGTCTCTCTGGTTCATGATAAAGTGCTTGCAAAGACTGAGAAAGCACTAAGTGTGTGGCTAGAGGACATGTCACAGAAGCATATCCCTGTCAATGGCAAAATTATGCATGAAAAAGCCCTTATCTCTATTAGCACTACTGTGAGGGGATTGAAGAGAGCGAGAGGAAGGAGTTTAAGGCTAGTAAGGGATGGCTGGCTAGCTATGTAAAGCGCTGCAGCCTCAAGAGCGTAAAGATCACAGGAGAACCAGCATGGAAGGTGTACCAAGTATCCTATTATGGAGCCAATTGAAGTACACGCTTGAAGTCTCTCAGAAAAAAAAAAACTGTTGATCACAAACTATCAAAAGCTCACACTGCTGTTCTAAGTGTTAAAAATATATCTATTGAAGATGCTCTTGAAAAATGATATGACACCATGAATGCTTCACATCTAAAGGCAGCTTGTTCAATTTTTCATTCTGTATACTATTTAGCTCAGAATGACATACCATACTCTGGTCACTTTGGCTTATTGGAACTTCAAAAAAAAATGGTATTGACATTGGAATTGGGCTGCATTCCCGTACTAGTGCTACAGAGATAATTAATCACATAGCCATTAATATGAAAAAGAAAATTTGCCAGCATATCAAGCAAATAAATGGCAAATTTTCTGTTCTCATTCATGAATTAACAAGCCTGAGCATTAAGACCGCCCTAATAGTTTATTTGAAATGTGAAAGTGATAAGTAAGATGTTTTTAGATCTAATTGAACTGCCTGATCAGAAAGCTGCAACTATTGCTAAGCATCTATTGAACTGTCTCTATTGAATTATGGGTTTGATAACTCTTACTTGAAACAGAACCTTGTAGCATTTGCCAGTGATGGGGCAAGCATAATGCTTGGTGTCAAATCTGGTGTTGCTGCAATTCTCAAGGAACATTACCCTGATGTGATAATTTGGCACTGTCTTTATCACAGATTAGAACTTGCAGTAGGTGATTTGATGAGAGAAGTTCATGGAATAAATAATTTTCAATCATTTATGGACAAATTGTACTCTGTTTACAGTAGATCACCTCTAAACCAAAAGGAACTGTCTGAATGTGCCTCTCAACTAGAACAACAAATTTGCAAAATAGGCTGTGTTCTGGGCACCAGATGGGTAGCTAGCTCATTTCAAACAGTTTCAGCAGTGTGGCAAAATTATGAAGCACTGTGTTTTCATTTTGAAAAAGCAATGAAGGATGAAACAAGATCTGGGAGTGACAGAAAAACCTATGAAGGTCTGTTGAAAAGACTCTCTTCAGAACAGTTTCTATTGGACTTAGCTCTAATGTATGACTCGTTGCATGAACTTGGTTTACTGTCAGACTGTTTACAGAAACGCACTACTAGGATTGTTCATGCAGCCAAACTGCTCAAACGGAGCCAAAGATCACTGCATGGACTCAAAGAGCAACCTGGTACAAAAACTCTAGAAGCTCAAAAAGCAATTGAAAAGGGGAAGTATGGAGAAATTACCTTAAAAAGCAACAACAAAATTGTCTCCATTAATTATCTACAGTTTCTTACTAGTCTTATAAACAACTTGCAGCATCGTATGTTCACAGCAACATCCTTGAAAGGTTCTCAAACTTCTAAACTTCAAAGTATGTATAAATCCCTGCTAAATGAAAGGTGTGTCCTTGATAAAGATAATTGGACTGCTGAAATACCGCCTGATTATGGAATAGCTGCAATATCATCTCTCTGTAAGAGATTTAAGCTTTCTTCTTCTTCTGTAATAAATGCCTTCAGAGATTATGTGGAGGATCGTGGACGCCGCATCCCCCAAGATTTAAGCCCATTACTGAGCTGTTCACAAGTTATTCCTGTTAGTACTGTTGAGTGTAAGAGAGGATTCAGTCACATGAACTTGATAATAACAACAACATGCTCAAGGTTTCTCATAGATGACGTATCAGCACTTACGTTTGTTAAACTTCATGGACTCCTCTAGCTCAGTGGAATCCTGAGCCATATGTCACATCATGGCTGTGGTACCACAGATCAGCAGGTGATGCCAGGACAAGAGTTGCTTCAGACACCCGAACACATATTATGCCTGACCCTTTGTGGAAATTGTTGTGAATCTTCTCATTGGTGGCATTTGGTAAGTAGGTAATTACTTTTAAACTGGTAAAATACATGATTATCATCTTTTTCTTTACTTGCTTGATAATTATATTTTATGATAATTAGTGAGTGCAACCATTATATTATTAAATTAAGCATTATATGTTTTATTGTACCAGTTATACACTGAAATGTAGTGATAGGCTATAATCTTGTTAATGTCTTAACTATCGCTATATTTCTGTGGCGCTCTGGAATTCATATATTTCTTTCACCTTGGTTTAGTGTTTGACATTATAAGAAGCCCTATTCATATATATATGTCACACCCAATTTGTTCATCTGCTCATTACATGAATGGGGCAAGGAAGTTGCCCAGTACATGAAATGAGCAGGTACACAAATTGGGTGTGACATATATATAGAGAGAAGATATAGGAAATGGCAAGCATTTTGTCAGCTCCAGCACCTAAAAAATTAGCACTCCACGCCTGCTTATTACTGTTATATGTACCAAGGGACAATGAAACATTTGGCTTATGTACTGTTCATGCAGATCAAATCATTAGATTCATCATCAAATCATCTCAAGTGCATTGAGGTAGAACAAGGTAAAATAATAACAAAGCAGAACGAAGTGTAACAGCTACAGGGAAAGTGCAGTGCAGCTTGACAATAATTTGCAACATTATAACAAGGTAGATTGCCAGGCCAACAGTTCAACTTATAGTACTAGGAAATATTTAATAGTTTTACAACAGTAAAGTAGAAGGTCTCCTTAACCCTGGTGGTCATGTGTTTAGGCATTTGTATCTTCCACCTGATGGAAGAGACTAAATGGGGTCTTTGGGTTCTGGCTGCATCACTGAAGCAGTCAGAAGTGTAGACAGAATCTATGGAGGGAAGGCTGAATGTGTTAAGTTGTGTCCACAACTCTTTGCGATTTCTTGCAGTCATGTGCAGAGCAGTTGCCATACCAATCTGTGATGCATCCAGACAGGATGCTATCTATGATGCTGTCTATGATGAATTGATAAAAATTGGTAATGGTTGATGGGGACATGCCCAATTTCTTTAACCTCCTGAGGAAGCAGAGGCATTGGTAATCTTTTGTGGCCATGATGTCCACATAGTCGGATCAGCACAGGTGGTGTACACTTCTAGGAACTTGGAGCTCTCAACCTCAACACCATTCATTATCAGGCAGTACACCATTGTAATGCAGTACACCGTTGCTTCCACCATTGACAAAACTTTTTTGTTTGGGGTGGTGGAACTCTACTGCCCCAAAACTTCCCTGCACAATAACCACCTCCACCACCATGATACCCATTTCAAACTGTGAACAATTACTCCTGGTTCAGGCATTCTAGTTCCACCTCCAGGAGATATGGCTCCCTATGAGAATAGTCATGCTCATTGCAACTTGCATGTCATGTGTAGGAAAATAGTTTTCCAAACAGAGCTAGTTTGATTTCAATTTGTAGCAGCTTTTTAGCTGAAGGTTCCATGGTTTGAAACACTGTGTCTCAAAAATCTAATTATGATCAAAGATCATTTGTTCTGAAAGGATGTTTATCAATAACCATGAAATGCAATTTCAAAATAGTTTCATGCTTTCTTTTGGACACATATTATTAAATGAAAATGGTACCGACGTTTCCTTGAAGCAGTGAACCATCTGCTAAAATTGTTTTTAGCTTGTGTCAGTCCAAAATTGCAAACATCTGCAGCGAAGTTTACTTGAAATTAACGGGTAATTTCCTGATCTCCAGATCATAAGTGCCACTGAAATGCTTTGACAGATCATAATTTACATTCCAGGCTGAACCAGTTGTCAAAGAACATGCTGTAAATATTTGTCCATGAAATTCAAGAACTGTTAGAAATTAAATGGATCATTAAAATAAATAATGCAACCTTTTGACATATCAAAAATCACTTTAATAATAAGACATATTTCTATTAAATCTATAAAAAACAGATACTTTTCTCTTTTGTATCCAATGTAAGTGGAGGTGCTGCTTCAATATGGACGTTCCTCAGCATTGACAGCATGAGGTGTTCAACAATGAATCACACCGGGAATAAGTTTGGTGAACTGTGACATGTGGGCCTTTTACATTTGTGCGGGGTTAGTAAGAGTTCTGGGTTTCCTTTGAGTTATTGAGTTGTGAGACTGAGGCAGATTCTATGAATTAAATTGTTAACACTATTTCTTTTTTTCACAGAATGTACCTGAACTGTTGAAGTTTCCATAACCTGCTTTTATTTCAGTTAGCTGCAACTGGAGTTTTATGATTTTCACTTTGAAGTGTGGAACTTGCTTTAATAAGTTTTTGTTCCTTTAATGCAAAAGTTTTACATTAATGTAAAAACTGTAGACCATTATTTCTGACTGGCAGCAGTTCAAATACAATAAGTTCACAATTGGATCTTTTTCATAGTGTACAGTATCTTGCCTCTGGATCCACCTTCAGGGAGTCTACTGCCATTTCCTTCCTTCCTTTGATTTATTGTCAATCCTCTTCCTACTTCAGGTAACATTGAGCATTCTGATATTATCATTTCATTTCTTTTAACTATCACAGTGATTGTTAGAATTCTCTCCAATGATTTATGTATATATTCTGAAAATCCTCACTTCTTCACGGGTTGTATTGATTTAAAGCAACTAAATATCACACTAAAATCTGATCAAGAATCTTTTAGAATTTTTGCTAGACTGTAATATTTTACATTAGGCAAACAGTATTTTAAAAGGTCTCATTAATTTCATCAAACAACTTAATAGTTGGAATCATTTATTGTCCATATGCAGCCAGCAAGGTAAGTTTAACCGCTTCATAAAGCTGGTAAAGTTGTTGCCCATTTCTAACTGTTAGAAAGTTCAACACTGCCCTAAACTCTTAAATCATAATCAAAATTTTCAAATTTTACAAGATTAAAACATTGTTTTTAAAACACACTAATTATCACATAAATATTAGCTCAACCAAGCATTGAAGTTGTAAAAGGACCATATTCCACAAATTGAATTCATGCCTAACGTGACTCAAATTGTTGGGTTGATGGTTTTGGACTGACAGGAGCCACTTTTCCATTGGAAGCTCATGCTAAAAGTGATCAAGAGTAAAACTGTATAGAAGCTGGGTGAATTTAACTTGTAATAAATGAGGGAAGTTTGTCAAGTTTATCCAATGATTTATGTTTTATCTGTCAAAAAACAGCACAGGCATGACTATAGGAGACAACTTACATATCTTGTTGATTGACTGTGTGCAGTCTGAACCAGAAATCCAAATTAACTGACTCATATTTGATGATTCTGTCACTGGAAATAAGGATGATGTCTCCTCTTCAGTGACATTTATGAATGTCAACATATCACTATCTGAAATGACTAGTCAACCAATTTGGATATAACAAGGGATGGATTTTCATTATACAGAAGGCAAATTAACTTTCCAATAATTCTGCATTTAAAGAACACAGCTTGTACATCTTCTAATTGATGAAGCTGGCAAAATTCTCTTTGAGATAGTAGTCATCAAAGCTTTAAAGAAAGAAAATGCAGGTGGATGTGTAAGTTGTTTAAAATTAATTCAATGAGATTTTCTTTATGTATGGGAAGGGAATGAAATTTCAAATTTTAGTAGATTTAACTCCTAACACAATTAGTAAGCATATCTGTTACATGAACTGAAAGAGTGAAAATCATTCAGACTTTTCAGTCTGGTTAATGTGATGCTATTACAGCCCAGGGCAGTGGAGTTTGGAGTTCAATTCCAGGGTCCTCTGTAAGCAAGTTTGTATGTTTCTTGCATGTGGGTTTCCTCCAGGTGCTCGGGTTTCCTCCCCCAGTCTAAAGACATATCAGTTAGCAGATTAATTGGTCATTTCAATTATTGGATGATTCACAAGAATCAATTCTTGGCTGATTTTTGTTCTTACTCTATGTGCTCCCGTTAGGTCAGATTATTTCAAAACACAAGGCGAGTTACCACAACTGTGCAAACGACACACAACTGTATTTGTCTATTACACAAGATGATCCTAAGGCTCTAAACCCTCTGGTCCAATGTTTTACTAGCATTACAGAATGAATGAGTCCAAATTTCCTTAAACTAAGTAAGGGAAAAACAGAAATTTTGGTTATTAGTAGCAATAAAAAAGAAATTTAAAAGCTTTGAAATAAACAATCATCTGGCCCTACAAATCAGGTCAGAAGAACTTGGGGATTATTATTGGCTCTGAGTTAAATTTCAAATCCCATATTAACCATATTACCAAGGCTGCATTTTTTAAAATTAAGGAACATTGCAAGAGTTTGATTTCTTAAAACATCTCAAGATCTAGAAATATTGATACATGTTTTTGATTTCAAAGATGTACTACTGTAATGCACACTTCTCAGGACTGCCTAAGAAATATATAAAATGACAACAGCATGTCCAAAATGCAGCAGCAAGAATCTTAACCAAAAAAAGAAAACCTGAGCACATTTCACTGGTTGCTGTGTCCTTTAGCACAGTATGGTCACATTGTTTATTCCAGGGACCAGCTGATTGCGCTTATGCCGGCCAGTTTAGCGAACAGAGTGGCGGACACCCCGGCTGAAATCTGGAGGAAAACACACAGACGATGCAGAGGGGGATCAAAAAGGCGAGAAAAGAGGACCGGGTTGAAACAACAGAGACATATGGAGAAGAGGACTTATAAGCCGTGTCTTCCTTTTCTCAATATGGGCAATGTGAGATCGCTGGGTAATAAAATGGAGGAGCTGACGGCACTAGCCAGGAGTCAGAGAACATTTCAGGAGAGCAGTGTTATGTGTTTTACTGAAACGTGGCTGCACGTGGACATACCCGACCAAAACGTTTCCATGGAGGTCTTCCAGACCGTTCAGGCTGACTGGAAGTGCACTGAGAGTGGTAAGCGTAAAGGAGAGGTGCTTGCTGTTCTGGTTAACAACAGATGGTGCAATCCTGGTCATATTATGATCAAGGAACGTGTTTGTAGCCCAGATATTGAACTTTTTGCTGTTGGACTCCGGCCATATTCCACCGAAATGCAACTCTGGGTGTCATGGAGGTTGTTGCTGCCTGTGGCCATTGAACTTTGCAGCTCCTCCCATGGAAGGTCAGACACCCTGAGCCAATGGACTTATTTCCATCTGGCATAGTTTGCCTATTGTTATTTGATTTTTTGTGGTTTTGTATTGCTATATTTATGCTCTATTCTTGGGTGGTGCAGCTGTAATGAAACCCAATTTCACTCGGGATCAATAAAGTATGTCTATGTCTATGTCTATGTCTATAGAGTCAATTTTAAAATACTCGTAATTGAATATAAGCTTCTGAATAATCTAGCTCCTCCAAATATTTTGGAGTATCTACCCCTTAAATCCTTAACTGTAATCTTAGACCCACGAATACTAGTTTGCTTAGTGTTCCTTGAGCCAAGCGTGTAAGAACTGTTGATGCTGCTTTTTTCTATTACATATGGAATACTCTACCGACTGAGATATGCCAGGCTAGAACTGTGGAATGTTTCAACACACTTCTAAAGACTTACTTTTTTAATTGGTCCAACTTATAGGATAAATTAATGCCTGTTGATGTTGATTATATTTATATAATTTGGTATACCTGATTACATTTTATTCTACATAAAGTTTGTCTTTACTTATGCATTTTAATTTTGTCTTGTATTTTTTATGATTATATTGATTTATCTTTATAGTCTGTGTAAAACACTTTGAGCCTGCATCATAATGCATGAAATGTGCTACACTGTATAAATAAAACTATTATAATTATTATTTTAAATTATTTTGTGAATAGGCCAGGGTTAAATGGCTGAGTTACTGGGTGGAGCAGCTAGAAGGGACAGAAGGGTCTGCTCCATGCTGTATCTCTCAATAAATAAATAAATCAATCAATCAATCAATAGATAGACAGATTTATAGATAAAATAAATATATTCTCCATTGCTGGGCCACAGGGAACCTCCAGTGCATTCTACCCTCTACTACGTCTCATTCACGGGTGTTCCGTTTATTTTATCTAAGGTTTCAGTATGTTGTAGCGATTTGTGATTCTCACTCTGACATTAATATAAATTGGGTTTGAACTTACAATAGTTGTTTTTCTTCTTAGCCATTAGAGGAGCTAATATGCTACAAAATGCAGGGAGCATAACGCCTTCTGGTTTGATCTAATGTTTGCTGCATTCTGATTGTGGGAAAAAACTGATGAAATAGCAACCTGTCTTAGGTAGATAACTCCTCTGAAATCCAACATTTAATTAAATGGGATATTCATCTCGACTTACAAGTCATTTTCTACCATGATTATAATGGCTGATAAAAATGACAAATTGAATCAGCACTGTAAATTGCTTTCACAAATATCATAATTACCACTTACAATAGCAATTCTGTATGGATAATGCTTTATCTCAATTTTTATCATTGGTGTTTATTAATATCTTTTCTGAAAAATGGAATTGTTTTAGTGCATGCGGTTGAAAGGTCCACATTTTCATTAACTATTATGTAATACATACGTGAAAGTTAAATGCCATTCACAGATTGCACAAGTAATATATCAGAAACTTTATCTAGAATGTTGAGTTGACAGTGTGGTGGCAGGAAAATTACCTTCATATTCCAGACTGAAACTATTTTCAAAATTTTAGAATCAATGGATTAAATTACTTCATCTTCATCCGCTCAGGTTCTTACTAACTCTCTGAATTCTAAACCATTTAAACTTCAACGTGGAACTAAACAGGGTTGTCCTCTCCCAGAAAACAAAAAAAAGAAGGTTGTCCTTTGAGTCCTTCGCTTTTTGATTTGGTCTTAGAACCTTTAGCTGTTGCTTTCCAGGAATCTAATGATATCACTGGTATTTTAAGGAGGGGTATTAACCACAAAGTTTTGCTTTATGCTGATGACCTTTTGCTCTACATTTCTAATGCAGAGCCTTCTCTACCTTCCGTACTTCCTTTACTCTCCTGCTTTAGTCAGTTTTCAGGATATAAGCTTAACTTTCATAAGAGTGAGCTTTTCCTTTTGAATAATTCGGTATTTGTCAATACTAACCTTCCTTTTAAAATTGTATGAAACCGATTTACTTATTTGGGCATAACAATTACTAGGAATTATAAATGCCTTTTTGAAGAAATTTTTTTGCACTTCTGAATTATGTTAAGAAGGCACTATCAAAATGGTCACCCCTCTCTTTATTGTTGATTGGCCAAATTAATTCTATTAAAATTAATATTTTGCCTGATTTTTTATATTTATTTCAGGCCGTACCTGTTCTTATTCCTAAATCCTTTTTTGATTCTCTGGATTCTATTATATCCTCTTAAATATGGAAAAATAAAATTTCTCAATTAAATAAAGTTCATCTTCAAAAAGCTAAAAAGAATGGAGCTTTAGCCTTACCCAATTTTAGGTTTTATTACTGGACAGTCAATATACGGAATCCTACATTTTGGTTATATTATATTAATCGAGAGGACTGTCCCGTCTGGGTTTCTTTAGAAGCTAATTCTGGGGCTGGCTGGAGACGCGATGACATTGGCGCTGGACCCCGGAGCGGAGGTTCCCAGGTTAGAAACCATTCGGGTCCGCTCCCAAGTACGCTTTCCATCCGTGCCGGGTTGAGTGTCGAGATCGCAACTCGACCTCGTAAAATAAAGGGAAAAATACTGCAAAATGTCTGTGTGAGGAGTTGCACGCCGCACAGTCTCTCTCTCTCACTGCACCTTGTAAAAGTCATGAAAAAGATATCATCACGGATGCACGCAGGGACACATGCATGCACATGCAGATACAGACGCACAGACTCGCACGCTTGCAGGCACATGCCAAAAAAAAAGAAGCTAATTCTGTTAATAAATTTTCTATCATTTCTCTTCTCGGATCCTCAATTCCTTTATCTTTAAGTAATTTAACTGATAATTTTGTAGTTAAACACACTTTGAGGATTTGGGTACAATTTAGAAAATATTTTGGTTTATTGAGTTTTTCACTTTCAAGTCCAATTTTTTATAACTTTTTTTAAACCTTCTATGACTGATGTAGTTTTTAAAGAGTGGAATAGATTGAGTATTAAATGTTTTCAGGATTGTTTGTTGGAGATAGTCTCTCTTCATTTGAACAACTGTCAGCTATGTATAGCCTACCCAAAACCCACTTATTTTGATACTTACAAAGTAGAGACTTTTTGCATTCTCAAGTACATATATTTCCTAAAAGTCCAGATAAGAATTTACTTAATACAATTTTTAATTTGAAACCCTTCCATAATTGATCTATATCTAATATTTATGGTATGTTGTTGGGAATGAGAAATATTCCTTTAGACAAAATTAAAAATCTCTGGGAACAAGATTTACAGATTCTAATTTCTGAGGACACTTGGAATGAAATTTTTAAATTGGTTAATACCTCATCGTTATGTGCCTGTCTTTCCCTTCTACAATTTAAAGTGGTTCATAGGGCCCACATGACTAAAGATAAGCTCTCTCGTTTTTATTCGGATGTATCTCCCTATTGTGATAGATGTAACAATGGAGAAACTTCACTAATTCATATGTTTTGGACTTGTCCAAGTCTTGAAAAATATTGGAAGGAAGTATTCCAAACCTTTTTGATGCTTTTAAAAGTAAATTTTAAACCTAATCCGTTGACTGCCTTACTTGGTATTGTTGGAGGAAATGATATTATTTTGGAGACACTTGATTTGCATATTTTGGCCTTTATTTCTCTTATAGCCAGGAGGACATTGTTGCTTAAGTGGAAGGATGCCACTATACCTACTCATACTCATTGGTTAAATGATGTTATGTCATGCTTAAATTTAGAGAAGATTCACTGTTCAATTTCTGAACCTAGACAAGATTTTTTAACATTGTGGGGACATTTTTTGTATTATTTTCAAAATCTTTGATTTGCTATTAAGCACAGATGTTGGCTAATAATATGTTTTACTATATGATAATGTTTTTTTCCCTTTTTTTAACCAAACAGCTGTTTTTTTTTCTGGTAGTGGGTTTAGATTTTTTTGTATAATAAAATTATCTCTTTTCAATATTATGTTTAAATTTAATTTATATGGAAATGGGGTAATGAGACTATATTTGTGATTCCAATATATTGTAATTGATATATATTTTATATCCTATTATACTCTGTATTCTTTTATGTAAGGAATCAATAAAAATATTGAAAAAGAATGCCCTTCAATTAAAATATGTTTTTCTCTCAAATGCTGTGGAATAAGCAGTTTAATACTGTTATGTTGAATGTGGGTAAATGTATTCTGTCTTTTGTATTAATGGGTACTTCCTTTGAGTTACTTCCTTGGGAGTTTTGCATCTGTAAATATTGCAAGAAATTGTTCCTCTCTTTTTTGAGGCCTTGTATCTCAGATTTGTTGAATCTTTCATATCCTAACTATCCCATCACAAAGCATATTTTACACTTGTTGCAATTATCTATAACATGCAGATTTAGCAGGGAATAAAATTTTAATTTAGCTGCACAATTGTCTGCTCATGTGATCTGTACAGACCGACTGTGTGGTGAAAAAGGCACAACAGTGCCTATTTCACCTCAAACGGTTGAAAAATTTGGTATGGGTGGGGCCCCCAAATCCTAAGAACTTTCTACAGGGGCACAATTAAGAGCATCCTGACAGGCTGCGTCACTGCCTGGTATGGGAACTGTGTTTCCCTCAATTGCAGGTCTCTGCAGAAAATGGTGCAGACAGCCCAGCGCATCTGTAGATGTGAACTTCTCTCTATTCAGGACATTTACAAAGACAGGTGTGTAAAAAGGGCCCGAAGGATCACTGGGGACCTGAGTCACCCAAACCACAAACTGTTCCAGCTGCTACCATCTGGGAAATGATACCACAGCATAAAAGCCAGGACCAACAAGCTCCAGGACAGTTTCTTCCACGAGGCCATCAGACTGCTTAATTCATGCTGATACATCTGTATTTCTCTACTATATTGACTATCATGTTATACATAATATTTATTATAATTTGCACATTGCACATTTAGACGGAGATGTAAAGATTTTTACTCCTCATGTATATGAAGGATTTAAGTAATAAAGTCAATTCAATTCAATTCAAAAGCAGAAAATGCTGGAAACACTCAGCAGGTCAAACAGCAGTTGGGGAGAGAGAAGTAGAGTTAACATTTCATATGAAGATATTGTATCATATCTGGGAAAATGACAATAACAAACTAATCTGCAGTTGCAACTCAAAGCTAACTTGTGTTTGCCTCTCTGAATTCTGACAGAGGGTCTTCACCTGCAACATTAACTTTGTACCGCTCTTCACAAATGCTGCTGATCTGCTGAGTGTTTCTTGTCATTTCTATTTTATTTTAGATTTTCAGCAGCTGCATCTTTTTTTCATACCATGAGCTAGGAAATTATTTATTGAACACTTGTTTTCACTGACATGAATTGGAGCAGAATGGGAGATGGCACTTATGTAGATCTCAGGGAAATTTTGGCACATCAGTGAGAATAAGCAGGATTGTGCAGCACAGAGCCAAAGACAAATGAATGGGCCAAATGATGCCTTCTGTACTGTATTTGTTCTCTATTATTTCTGTTGGGTTCAAAGTACCATGAGGTATGAAGTTCATTCATTTCTTCTATTATGATTGTGATTGTGAAAGATAGCCCTACAAATAGTAAGAGCTGCAGTAAGGTATCTTACTGGATACTGAATGATAACAATAAACATTGGATTTCACATGCAGTTTACAGAAATTAGCTTGAAATCTTACTTTAATCTTAGAAATAAATGAAAATTGTTTGAAAGAAATTGTCAAGTGACGTTCTAATTGCCATAAACAAGTCTTGCCCAGCCCCTCATATTTGTTAGTGTCTTTGTTACTTTGGTATTGTCAAAGAATAGACATTGGAATATTTATTGGCTGGCAGAAGCAGAAAATATGTGTTCTCCTGTGTTCGACATAGTTACACGACAAAATCACATTCACACAAATACAGTCTATATGAACAACTCACTGAAGTGTTTTCATTGCTGAAATAACTCCTGCCAATTCTAATATTCTTATTACAACTTTAGATATGTGTTACATTCTCACAGTGAATGTGTAATTATGTAAACATGATCATTTTGAAACCTTACCTAAACCTAGAAAACTTATATCTTTTCAAGAACTTAGATTTTAATATAATTTTGCTGGTATGTTTATTTGTATATATAAATGAAAATATACTGGTTATAACAATGCTTTCTGTGGGAAGGAGGTTAGATTGTACAATGTCACATCAGGGGCATTTGACCCAAAGTGATTGTAGGACTCAGAATGTAGATGAGAGCAACAAAATTAATCCTTAACACTATGGCAATCAACGTTCTTTTTGAAGCTTAACCATCTTTATTCTTCTCATAAACAAGAGAAAATCTGCTGATACTGGAAATCCAAGCAACACACACCGAATGCTGGAGGAAATCAGCAGGCCAGGCAGCATGTATGAGTCTCAGCCTGAAATGTCGACTGTACTCTTTTCCATGGATGTTGCTTGGCCTGTTGAGTCCCTCTAGAAGTTTGTGTGTGTTCTCTTTTCTCTTTTCTCAGACTGGGAATCTCAACCTGTGCACCTTTTTCAGTCTAGCACTATTAAATTTGGGGATTCCCAGGTAATCCCATGATTGGGACAGAAGGAGATTTAAGGATGCCATCTTTTGAATTTTCAAAGTACTTTCTTACTTTTATTAGTAATCAACTACGATTATTTGAAAACATGAATGGCTTGCTAACGTTATTCTGACCCTTAATCCAAATTAGAATTGGTATATAAGTATATACTGAAAAGAATGTTGCAATATGATATAACCTTAGCACTGTGATGAACTGTGCATTCTTTCAAGAACAGAGCATTCGACCAATATAGGTAAATAGTGGCAACTCCTCCAGCTTCCAAACTAAATGCTTAGGAATTGCCAACATTAAACAAACAAATAATTGGGCTATATAAATCAAATATTTTAAAATTAACAATAATCTGTAGAATTAAATGATAGTTTGGTGACTATATTGCTTGATGGATTTTGTTTTAAAAGTCTGCTGAAATTCTGGTTAACTGAACTTAAATCTGTCACTGTGAACTTGAAACAGCATCATTACATTCGGGGCATTGCATTACACTAACTTGTTTTCAAAAACAGAGAAAACTTGAAGCTAGTAGACAAAATATATTGCTCCCAACTAATATCTTCTTTCTCTGCATTCCTGAAGATGAAAATCAAATATAAATCCAATGTTTGGTTTTACTGTCTGCAGTGACTTTTTTCACATCTTTTTTGGTAACTTGAGGAAGCCTGATACTGTATCATAGAAGTCTTAAAATGTAAGGTTCAAAGTAAATTTAGTATCAAAGCATGTATATGTTATTATATACTAAATTGCGATTCATTTTTTGCTGGCATTTACAGAAAAAAAGGAAAAAAATGAGTAGGCTTTTGCAAAAAACTATATATGAACAGACAAAGACTGATAAACACTAATGGCAACATGAGATAAATGACAAATAAAAATAATACTGAGAACATGAGTTATAACGAGTCCTTGAAAGTGTGTCTGTATGTCATAAACTCAGTTCAGAGCAATGATGAATGAAGTTATCCATACTGGTTCAGGAACCAAATGGTTGTAGGATAATAACTGTTCCTGAAAATCGTAGTGTAAGACCTAAGGCTACTGTACTTCCTGCCCAAAGCCAGTAGCGTGAAGATGCACAGCCTCAGTGGTAGAGGTCTTTGACGATGCATACTGTTTTCTTGTTGTAGTGTTCCAAGAAAATGTACTCAATGCTGAGGGGAACTTTGTCTGTGATGGACTAGGCTGCGTCTATCACTTTCTGTAGACTTTGCGGTTCCCGGGCATCGGTGTTTCTATACCAGGCCAAGAATCAATCAGTTAGGATACTCTCTTTCCTTGCAGAAAAATTTTAGTATAACATTTAGATGGATCTTCCTAGAAATTGCGATTGTGAACATGATTAAAATGTGCCTAAATAAGCCTTATCATGCACCACCATCCATGGATAATGTGCATATTTTTTGTAGCTTCTTTAAAGCTGCTGAAATTTCTAATGAAAAATCCTTGCATGAAACCTCTAGGGGCATTTTATATCATTGCAGTTTGGATTCCTGTTTGAAAACATGTCTTAAGTATAAATATTACCCATGATTAATTCCTTAAATGGCTAACTGTACCTTGCTTGCATAGCCAAATTTTCAATAATGCATCTAACCCATCATAATCTCAAGTGATTGAAATACTATGTTCCCTTTAATATCTCATTTTCACTAAAGTATTGTAAAGACTTAAAGGAGTTATTTTTATGTTCTATAAAATACTTCAGTAGGATCCTTTCTGATTAATAGGAACCATGCTGTCAGACATATTACAGGACTGCAAAAGCAATAATCTGAGCAGCAACATGAAAATACCACAAGGATTACAAATGAGTTGAATCTGTATTGTTCCCATTATCTTTATCTGAAAAGAGGCAACAATTGGCGTAAAATAAGTAATCAGTCAGATATAAAAAGAGTCATTAAAGGACATCAGCTCTTTATAATTTGATTTATAATTTGATTTTTTCTTGGTTATCCCAATGAGATCAACCATTAAGTATCTATTTTAAACACTGTTGGATGCTAATTAATTGGTAAAAGCTATTTAATAGAAAAATATAGTCCAATAGATAATGAGCTCTATTATTTGACTGTTTGAAACCTGTATTTGTATGATGTTGACCATACATGTTGCATCCTAGCTGTTGAGATCAAATATGTAAGCCAGGGCAGTACAATAAGGAAAGCAATCAGTTGCCCATGCAGCAGGCTCCTCGTCTCCACACAGCTGATGAATCCAAAGGAACAGCAGACCAATATTGTTCGCCACCAGCTGCATCACAGGAGTTGAGCGTCAGCATTGAACTGAATGTTGGACTGTCTTAGGAATTCCAGCTCTGGTGTTTTCCCTTGGGGTTTACTCCCAAAGCCTTCCCCATCAGTGAGTATAGCTGCTAGGCAGCAGAGGTTTGAGGTCAGAATTCTGCTTCTCCTAGATGACCTGCCAATCATGGCTGATGAGTCCTATCTGGCTGAAGCGAATGCTTTTAAGGCACCTTTGCCCCTTCTCCTGTCAGTAGAAATGGTTCCACTGGGCTAAGTAGCTAAGCCACATGTCAAGGCCAGGAGCCGGATTTGGTCAACAGGAGCTATTCGAGGTGCATGCCTTTGGGAGCAATAGGTAATGGGAGCTTGTCTCCACTATCTGCTTGGCTATGACAACCTTAAGAAACCATACTCGTATGGAGGAATTGATAAAGGTTCTGAATTTCTCATTGACAGACCCTAGTTAGTATGAATTGACAACAACATCGCCTACAAGATCATTATCTGCACAGTTGCACCACAGTGCCCTGTGCTTATCCCCCTGCTCTACTCACCTCATACTTCTGATTGTGTGGCTAAGTACAGCCCCAATGCTGTATTTAAGTTTGCTGAGTATTGTTGGCCGAATCAAAGGTGGTGACAGTTCAGCATATAAGAAGAAGATTGAAAATCTGGTTGAATTGTGCCGCAGCAACAACTCATCACTCAGTGCCAGCAGCACCAATGAACTAATTATTGATTCCAGGAGAAGAAGCTGGAAATCCAGGAGCCTGCCTTCATTAGGGGAATAGAGGTGGAGAGCATCAGTAGCTTTAAGTTCCTTGATGTCAATATATCAGAAGATCAGTCTAATGCCTTTGGAAACACCAGTGCCAAGGAATGGAAAAGGCTACAGAAAGTAGTGGACACAGGATTGCACATCATAGGCAAAGCCCTCCCGACCATTGAATACATTTACATGGAGCACTGCCACAAGAAAGCAGTGTCAAGCATCAAAGACCCCAGCTATCCACGACACGCTCTTTAATCGCTATTACCATCCGGCAGGACGTACAGAATCCTTCAATCCCATTCCACCAGGTTCAGGAACAGTTATTACAATACAACCATCAGGGTTCTGAATCAATGTGGAAAACTTCAATCACCGTTTCACAGAACTGAATATACAACCTGCAGACTTGCTTTCAAGCCAACGTTTTGTGCGTGTGACTCACTTCCAAGGACTTTTTACAGCTTATGTTCTCAATACTGTAATTTTATTTGCACAGCTTGTTTTCTTTTATACTTTGGTTTTTGTCAGTCTTTGTTCATGTATAATTTTTCATAAATTCTTTGTTACTTCTTTTTTTCTTGTAAATGCCTGCAAGAAAATGAATCTCAAGTTAGCATATGTTAACAAATAAATAATTTGATAATAAATATACTTTGAATTTTTTGAACTTTGAATGCATTTTGCAGTCTAGTTTGACTATAGCTGTCAGCTAGACAACTATTGATCTATCACTGTGGTGAGCTTTCCAATAATTTTTTTTCTGCATAACTTCATCACTGGAGTGAGCAAACAACAATCAAAGAATAATATACCTCATTAATATTACATCTCAAAGACAACCTAACTGTGCATCTCTATTTTCATGTGTTTCAGATCCCATATTGATCATTTGGATCTATTTTTGCTGAGGATAATGAACAATATCTTGTCTAGAGCAATAGGTTCCATTACTTTGCATATCTGTTGTAAAGGAGAATTTCTTGCTGTTAGGGAGAACCTGTATAGTGCTTTATAGAATTATCAGCCTCCTATCTATGGACTCTGTCAATACTTCTCTCCGCTTCAGTAAAGCAGGCAGCAAAAACAGAGACCCCACTGAACCCAGATATTCTCTCTTCTCCATCTCCCATTGGACAGAAGATACAAAAAGGCTGACGTGCATGCCACCAGATGCAAGGACAGCTTCTATCTCACTATTATCAGACTCACAAATGGACCTCTTGTAAAATAAGATTGACTTTTGACTTTGCAATCTACCTCTTTGTGATCTTGCACTTCATCGCTTACTTGCACTACCTTTCTCTTGGTCGCTTTGACTTTGTATTCTGTATTGTTTTTCCTAGCTCAATGCTCTGTATAATGATTTTATCCGTATAAACAGTATGCAAGACAAGGTTTTCACTTTATATGTGATGAAAATGAACTAATAGTAATACCAATAACGCAAAATGAATCTTAAAGGCACTAAATTATTTTCTAAAACTTCTTTTAAAAATTCAGACTCTTCAGGTGCAATGTTGAATTTGTATAAGGCATTGGTAAGGCCAAATCTGGAGTATTGTGTACAGTTCTGGTCACTGACTTATAGGAAGGATGTCAATAAAATTGAGAGAGTACATAGGAGGTTTACTAAAATATTGCCTGGGTTTCATCTCCTAAGTTACAGAGAGGTTGAACAAATTAGGTGTTTATTCTTTGGAGCGTAGAAGGTTGAGGGGAGACTTGATAGAGGTGTTTAAAATTATGAGGGGGATTGATAGAGTTGACGTAGTTAGACTTTTTCCATTGAGAGTGGGAAAGATTCAAACAAGAGAGCATGGGTTGAGAATTAGAGGACAAAAGTTTAGGGGTAACATGAGGGGGAACTTCTTCACTCAGAGAGTGGTAGCTGTGTGGAATGAGCTTCCAGCAGAAGTGGTTGAGGCAGGTTCGATGTTGTCCTTTAAAATTAAATTGGATAGATATATGGACAGGAAAGGAATGGAGGGTTATGGGCTGAGTGCAGGTCGGTGGGAATAGGGTAGGGTAAGAGTTCGGCACAGACTAGAAGGGCCGAGATGGCCTGTTTCCGTGCTGTAATTGTTATATGATTATATTATATGGTTATAGGTGAAGCTTAGAGAATGAAGTATGCTACCTATTAACTTAACATAAGAATATTTTTTAAACCAGTTTTGAAAATCCAGTTCTTATTGCAGAAGTGAGAGAGACAGAAAAACAATGAAGAGGTGCGAGGAAGCAACCCCCTTGAGGAGTTTTGTATAGATGAAGTGATTTAAAGCAAGGCTATTCATGCAATCTAAAAATAAGAACTATAGACAGTAAAAATCAGGAGGCAATGCAAATTTCAGAAGGTCTCAATGAGCATTCTTCACCCTATGCTGTAAAATGCCTTTTCAGTATTATGAGAGACTATCACATATTTACTCTATAGCTAACATCAAAATTACTTATTAAATCAGGATCCTCAGATTACCACTGGCATACCCTGAGTTGCCTGGTTTTGTTTGTAACTCTTAAACTATTGAGTTCTATTAGGAAGGTTTTTTTTTTAAAAACGGGTGAATTATCAGGATAACTTATTAAAAGACAATCACTATTCTCTAATTCTAAATGATGGTTCTAAATAGAATGGCACCTTTGAAATTAACTCGAACATCTTACTACATTCAAAATACTTAATTAATACATTACTGTCTTTGTGTTTATTGGACAACTTTTAAAAAATGATTTAAATAGTATCAAGAAAGCAGGGTGTTAATTGTAGGGCAATGTGGTTAACATTTAATGGACTAATTGAAGCTATAAATAGAATTTAAATGTTAGAAATTTGTAATAACGCATGTCTATGTAATGAAGACATCAATCAACTGCAGTACTTGCATAATTAGATGTACACTGTTGCAGTAAGTGTTGTCAAGTGTAGAAGTTTTTGCAATAAATCCCCTTTTTATACTACACACATCAAAGTTGCTGGTGAACGCAGCAGGCCAGGCAGCATCTCTAGGAAGAGGTACAGTCGACGTTTCGGGCCGAGACCCTTTGTCACTCAACTTTGATGTGTGTGGCTTGAATTTCCAGCATCTGCAGATTTCCTCGTGTTTGTCCTTTCTTATACTCTTATCTTTACTAATACTGGAAAACATTTTAAGGAAATTTAAAATCTGAAATGAAAGTTAAAAGACTGATTTTCCTTAAACTGCATAAATTTAGCAAAGACATTTGTGGATATTCATCCATAGTCTTTAAATATTGTTTCACAGCTGAACTATTATTCCTTTTCACGAACAAGATAAGATCTTCAGGTGCTGGAAATCAGAGTAATACACACAAAATGCTGGAGGAACTCAACAGGTCAGGCAGCATCTATGGAAAAGAGTAAACAAGTGATGTTTCAGGCCGAGACCCTTCATCAGGACTGGAAAAAAAGAGATGAGAAGTGGTGTAAGAAGATATGGGGGAGGGGTGGAAGACGTACAATGTAGTAGGTGATAGGTGAGACTGGGAGAGGGACGGGTGAAGTAAAGAGCTTGGAAGTCAATTGGTGAAAGAGATAAAGGGCTGGAGAAGGATAAAACTGAAAGGAGAGGACAGAGGACCATAGAAAAAAGGGAAGAGGGAGAAGCACCAGAGGGAAGTGATGGCAGTTTAGGAGATAGCATGAGAAAGGGAAATAGGAATGGAGAATGGTGAAGGAGAGGGGGTAGCAATTATCAGAAGTTCGAGAAATCAATATTCATGCCATCAGGTTGGAGGCTACACAGAAGGATATAAGCTGTTGCTCCTCCAGCTTGAGTATGGCCTCACCGTGGCAGTAGAGGAGGCCATGGACTGACATGTTGGAATGGGAATGGGAAGCAGAATTGAAGTGGCCACCGGGAGATCCTGTTTTTTTTTTCTGGCAGATGGAGCGTAGGTGCTCAACGAAGCAGTCTCCCAGTCTACAAGCGGTCTCACTCATATGTAGGAGGCCACAAGAGGAGCACCAGATGAGTATGTGACCCCAACAGACTCACAGGTGAAGTGTTGCCTCACCTGGAAGGACTGTTTGTGTCCCTGAATGGTAGTGAGGGAGGAGTAGGTGCGGGTATGACACTTGTAGGGGTGATGTAGTAGTCTGGCGGACTGATGTCTACCTTGTGGATAACAGCTCTCAGGTACCTCGTCTTACTTATCCCTTGAACAGGACTCCACTAAAGAGCACCAGGCCATTGTCTCCCACACCATCACTGACCTTACTAACTCTGGAGATCTCCTACACACTGCCACCAACCCTATAGTTCCTTTACACCCACCTCCCATTTCTACCTCCTACCCAAGATCCACAAACCTGCCTGTCTAGTCAGACCCATTGTTTCTACTTGTTCTTGCCCCACTGTACTTATATCTGCATACCTTGACTCTGTTTTATCCCCCGGTTCAGTCCCTTCCTACCTGCATCTGTGACGCTTCACATGCCCTTGATCTTTTCAATGACTTCAAGTTTCCTGGCCCTGGTTGTGTCACTTACGCTAAAGATGTCCAGTCCCGATACACCCCCATCCCCTATTTGGAAGGCCTTAAAGCACTCTGCTTCATTACGGTGACCAGACCCAACCAGTTCCCCTCCACCATCACTTTCCTCTGTCTGGTAGAACTGGTCCTCACTCTCAATTATTGCTCCTCTAGCTCCTCCCACTTCCTTCAAACAGATGGCGTATCCACGGGTACTTGGCCAGCTATGCCTGCCTTTAAGTTGGCTATGTGGAACAGTCCGTGTTCCGTGCCTTTACTGGTATCACTCCCCAAAATGTCCTACATTACATCAACGACCGCATCGGTGCTAATTCCTGGACCAATGGTGAGCTTGTAGACTTTATCAACATTGCCTCTAACTTCCACCCTGCCCTCAAATTTGCCTGGTCCATTTCTGACACATCCCTCCCCTTTGTCGATCTCTATGTCTCTACCTCTGGAAATGGCTTATCTACTGACATCTTTTATAAACCCACCGACTTTCACAGCTACCTGGACTATATCTCTTTCCACCCTGTTACTTGTAAATCTATCATCCATTTCTCTCAATTCCTCTGTCTCCACCATATCTGCTCTCAAGATGAGGCTTTTAATTCCAGAACTAATTAGATGCCCTCCTACTTCAAAGAAAGGGACTTACCTTCTTCCACCATCAACGCTGCCCTCACTGCATCTCTTCTATTTCATAAGATCATAAGAAATAGGAGCAGGAGTAGGCTATCTGTCCCATCGAGTCTGCTCCACAATTCAATAAGATCACGGCTGATCTGGCAATGGCCTCATCTCCACCCAGCTACCTTTTCCCCATAACCCTTAATTCCCCTATGCAATTCTACTCTCACCCCACCCACCCACCACACCACCAAGGATAGGGTTCCTCTTGTCTTCACTTACAACACCACAAGCCATGGCATCCAGCACATAATTCTCTGTAACTTCCATCACTTCCTATGGAATCCCACTACCAAGCACATCTTTCCATCCCTCCACTTTCCACTTTCCACAGGGATCACTCCCTACATGAGTCCCTTCTTATTCGTCCCTCCCCACTGATATACCTCCTGGCACTTATCCTTGCAAACAGAACAAGTGCCACACCTACCTCTACACCTCCTCCCTCACTACCATTCAGGGACCCAAACATTTCACCTGTGAGTCTTTTGGGGTCACCTACTGTATACAGCCTTCCTGCTGTGGCCTCCTGTATCTCGAAGAGACCCAACAAAGACAGGGAAACTGCTTCAATGCGAGCACCTACACTCCATCTGCCAGAAAAATTGGGATCTCCCGGTGGCCACCCATTTCATTTCTACTTCCCGGTCCTACTCCGATATGTCAGTCCATGGCCTCCTGTACTTGAATAAATTGCCCCTCTTCACCATTCCCCATTTCCATTTCCCTCTCTCAGCTTTTCTCCTTTCCTGCCCATTACCCCTCTCTGGTGCTTATCCCCTTTCTATTTCTTCCATGGTCTTCTGTCCTCTCTGATCAAATTCCCCCTTCTCCAAATCTTTATCTCTTTCACCAATCAACTTTCCAGCTCTTTACTTTACCACTCCCCCTCTCCTGGTTTCACCTATCAACTACTACCTTGTACTTCTTCTTAGCCTCCTCACAACTTCTTACTGTACTTCTCATTTTATTTTTCCAGTCCTGATGAAGGGTGTCGGCCTGAAACATTATCTGTTTACTCTCTTCCCTAGATGCTACCTGACCTGCTGAGTTCCTCCAGCATTCTGTGTGTATTACTATTATTCCTTTTAACTCCACCAAGTATAAACCACTTCTATATTTTATGACTTTCTTCTGATTTCTTCATTGCTTTAAGTAAGAGAGGTAATTAGTAAGTCTGTGGCCTAAAGAAGAAGGAGACAACTTTAGAAAACCTAGCAAATTTATTTTTCAACATAGTCCCCTCCTACATTTACACACTTAGTTCAGTGGTCATGGAGCATACAGATCTTGGACCTCCAGAAAGTGTCCACAGCAGGGGTGCTTGATAAGTTTGTGGCCTAAGGTAGAAGGAGGTAAGTTATACAACTCTTGTTACATGCACATGCAGTTCAATGCTTTGAGTGATTATGCAGAAAGTTTGAAGTTAATAACTCATCTCCTTCTACGTTAGGCCACGAACTTATCAATCACCCCTGATGAGGTCGTCATCATCATTTGTCTTTGTCTTCCTTTTGCTTTCCTTCCTTCAATCTTTCCCATAATTACCGTACATTCTAACTGCTCTTTCCTAATCACATATCCAATGAAGTCACGTTGCCTTTTCATGATATCATACATTATTTCTCTTTTTGTGTTTGCTCCGTTCATGACATCCTTGTTAGATATTCGTTTCGTCCATGATATTCTTTGCATCATCCTCAAAAACCACATCTCTGCTGCTACAATTCGTTTCCTCATGTTACTAGATATTGTCCAAAATTCTGAGCCATATAACATAACTGGATAAACATAACATTTCAGTTCTCTGAGGTGGGTTGTCATGCCTAGTTTAGTGTTGGTCAGTATACTCTTCATTCTGGTAAAGGTGTCTTTTGCCATCCCTATTCTTCTTTTGATGTCCATGTCGCATCTGCCATCTGATGTCACCCAGCTTCCTAAGTAGCAAAAGTTCTGTACTTGTTTTATGTCTACCCCGTTTATTCTCAGCCTGCAGATAGGATTACCCTATTAAATTGTGTGTTTTTGACATTAAAGCAAGCATAAATGTGTTATACTCACTTATTTATTTATTTATTTGCTCAGCATAACAAAACTGTCGATTTACTGATACATTTACATTTACATTTCTTCCCCACACAGATATCAGCTATCGGAGCACTTCCATCAAAATATAGACATCACCCCAACATCCTATACAAAAGCCCTTATTAGTATAGCAGACAGGTTTACATCTACATACTGCAGAAAAGGTTGCCATGTTTTATGAAAACTATTTGTTTTTGAGTGTAGCATACATGTCAAAAAGTCCAAAGGAATGTATTCCATGATTAATTTACACCAACCAAAAAGGCCAGGGGCCTTATCGGATATCCGACAAAGTAAAATGTTCTTCCTCGCACAAAAAGTCAGTGTGTTAAAATGTTTTTTCTGATGTGCATTAATAATACGACAGCTAGGTAAGCCTAAGAGAAAAGACATTGGGGCCACTTCAAGCTCCATCTTCAGAATCTTTTCCACTTCACCCAAAATATCACTCCAGTATGTCTGAAGTTTGGGACAAGTCCAAAAACAGTGGGTGAAATTTCCACTATTTACTTTACATTTAGAACACATTGGAGAAACCACCATCTTAAATTTCAAGAGATGATCTGGAGTCAGATGGGCTCTATGCAGAATTTTGAGTTGCAATGCTTTAGTTCTATTACAAACTGAAATTTTCTTTGCATTATCACAGATGTCTTCCCATGTTTCAGCTGTAATTTCTAGTCCCAGCTCTTCCTCCCAGACCTTCCCAGCTGCTCAGCCTCTCCACAAGAACATTCCCTCCGGATGCTGTAAAAAGTACTGATGGAGACTTTACCCTTAGAACAAAACACTCTCTTTTCTATGTCAGAACTGTAGAAATCAGTTAACAATGATGTTTTTTTCTGTATATAATCTCTTATCTGAAAGAAACGAAAAAGATCCTTGTTGGGTATGTTAAATTTCTGTACTATTTGACTAAAAGACGTCATCATTTCTTCATCAAATAAATCTCCTAGATGGAAATTACCCTTAGAATTCCAAGGTTTAAATCCAGAATCCATTATGCCAGGCTGAAAATCTGGACTGCCGGTTATTGGAGTGAAGGGTGATATTTTCGTTGCATTGCTCTCAATTTGTCGCACCACCCTCCAAGCTCTGACTGTATTAATTGTTACTGGATTGTGACAATATTCCTTAACTAGTTTCATCTTATTGAGGAAAAGCAAATTAATAAGAGGGCATTTTGCTTGTGAGGCTTCAATGTCCAGCCAAATTGAGGAAGGGTCCCTGCAAACCCAGTCAACCACATAAGATAAAAAGGAACTTAATTGATATTTTTTGATGTCTGGAAAATACAGACCCCCCCAGTCCAGGGGTCCCCAACTTTTTTCGCACCGCAGACCGGTTTAATATTGACAATATTCTTGCGGACCAGATAACAAGGGGCGGGGTGTTAATCACGACCGGAATATAGGTGATAAGTCAACTATAAGTCACTTATGAGTGGCTAATAAACTCAAGTTTGTTTCTAAAAGGGTTTATCTAACAAATTTAATATTAAACACACAGTGTATATTTTCCTCGCATGAATATAATGATGTCAATTATAAGTCAATAGCATCATAACATTTTAAGTAACGTTTGGATGTTAAACACATAGTACATATTTTCCTCGTGTGAACATATAAAATCATTGCAACACACCAATATCGCTGAATCAGTGGGAACCTTGGGCTTGTTTCCCTGCAACAAAACAGTTCCATCGAGTGGTGATGGGAGACAGCGATATTCGAAAGGGGTTCCTTATGTTCAGTCTATTCCACTTCACAGAGATATGATGTTGGAAATGGAAGCAACATTTTCAGTGCTTTGGTGACTATCTCAGGACAATCAGCCTTGACTTTGATCCAGAATGCCGGCAGAGATGTTATGTCAAACATACTTTTCAGTCTGCCATCATCTGCAAGCTGGAGGAGTTCATCTTCTTCCCGCACAGACATAGATGACGCGTGGGTAATGACCTCACATGTGTAATGACCTCACGTGCGTAATGACCTCATGTGCGTTCAAGTTCAACAGTGGGTGTGACAGGGAATGAGGAAAGATGCATCTGACCCATACAGGGTTACCAGATTGGCTTTCCAATTCAAGAAATCTGGCTTTTTTCCAATTTGGTTGGCGCCAGAAAAGTCATTTGGCTTTCTGGCTTTTCCCTGGCTTTTTTATATGCTAAAATTATCTGCATGAAAATTACATACCATCTTTTTTCTAAAACATTTTCCTTTAAGAAAAATGTTTTTTGGTCAGTTACATTTGGCAATATTTCTGCCGCCAAGCGTCTGGGCAAGAAGGCGCCAACTGGCAATTCGGCAACACTGTCACATCACCGTATCATATCATTTCCTCGCAGCCCGGTAGCACATGCTTTGCAACCCGGTAGCGGTCCAAGGCCCGATGGTTGGGGACCACTGCCCTAGACTACTGAGAAGCTGTAACTTAGACATTTTAATACAGGGTCTTTTTTTGTTCCAGATGAAAGAAAAAAAACAGCTATTTTTTTTAAAGTATTTGCTGGGTAAAAATGACTGGAATCATTCATATTGGGTAGAGCAGACAAGGAAGAATGTTCACTTTGGGCAAGGATATTTGTCCAGGCCAAGAAATGGAAAGAGTGCTCCATCGCTCAAGATCCTGTTTGATTTTGTCAAATAACTGCGTAAAGTTAGCTTTGAACAATCGATCAAACGTAGGTGTGATAAATATGCCTAGGTAAACAAAACCTGTCTGCGACCATTTAAAGGGGAAAACACCCTGAGTGTCAGGTACCTGCTGCAGATTCCCCAGAGGCATAGTCTCTGATTTAGTAAAGTTGATTTTATAACCTGAAAAAGCGCTAAATGATTTGATGCATTGTTGCAAAGGATGACTTAGCAATTATTACCACACACTTTACTACCTTTATCATTCCAAATGTTAATATTGTTAATTTAGAATCAATTAACTGATAATCAGTTGCTGACACTTGTAGTTGTGGTAGTGGTTTGAACATTTGACTTATTATTTGTATTCGATGAAACAAGTTGTTGTTCTATCAATGCTGCCTAGATACTGTTTAACAGTGCATCTTTTATTTCAAAGGCTGTCAGCAAATTTGATCTGGAGGTGTGAGATATTTTGCACTTTATACTTTTTCAGTCAAATAAATTTTCCAGCAGAAAATCCATTTCTGATGTCTCTTTTGAATACACAGAAATGGTTTCAGACTTACTTTAGATCGTTATTTTTGTCCTATTTGTGGCATTTGCTCCTCTGTTTATGAAACTGCATAAAATTAGCCTTAATGCAATTTACAAAGATTCTTAAAAAATAATGACAGGTTAAAAAGAAACATTATATTTATTGAGAGTGTACATTGATTGATTTTGTTCAAACAGGTGTAGTTTGCAGAGTAGAGACCAACATAGATGGATAATCCAATTGACTTTCCTTTGGCGAGCAGTGCTTTCACTGCAATGGGACAAAAGAACATGTGGCATCGAATGCCAACTTGCTGCTTGATGCATAAAGCTTAGTTCTGGAAAGACTTTAAATCACCCTTTTTAGTGTGTGATAATATCACTTCAACAGTGAAGTTTTTAAGAAACTTTTTAATTTTCCAAATGTAGCTGCCAAGCATATCAAAAGATTCCCTCGTTCAAATGTGAAACTCGGCATTATATCTTCTGAGGTTTCCTGGTTGCAAGAAGGAACTAAGTATAAGCAGCATACATCAAAGTTGCTGATGAACGCAGCAGGCCAAGCAGCATCTATAGGAAGAGGTGCAGTCGACGTTTCAGGCCGAGACCCTTCGTCAGGACTAACTGAAGGAAGTCCTGACGAAGGGTCTCGGCCTGAAACGTCGACTGCACCTCTTCCTATAGATGCTGCTTGGCCTGCTGCGTTCACCAGCAACTTTGATGTATGTTGCTTGAATTTCCAGCATCTGCAGAATTCCTGTTGTTTAAGTATAAGCAGCAGTAGATTACCCTGCTATTGGAGCCTACTCTGTCATTTCCAGGACTATCTCTGGATCCCTTGATTCATTGAAATGTGTCAATCACTGTTTTGAATGAACATATGTGAGTGTCCACCATCTCCAGGATAACAAATGCTAAAGGTTAGCCTCCCTCTTTGTTTTGATTGAAGAATCACTACTAAAGGACGTACATTTCACTTAAGTTTTTGTCATGCCAAAGACAATTTTCTCAGCTTCTAATCTTTCTCAGACCACAATTTTGGTATGAAAATGATAAAAAAAAAAGTCATCCCTAGACATGGCAGTAATCAACTAAACATCAATTCCATTGTTTATACTTATGTTCTTTCTGATAAAGAACTCTGCTTAAATGAAGTACCCACACTGTAGTTACATCCTCCTGGTAGTGGCAGCGCTGTACTTTTTCTCTTCCCAGATCCTCAGTTAGCTTGGGAAAAGATTCCAACCAGGTCCACTCTTTTGTTTCTAAAACCATTGGTTTTCCTAATGTGAAATTCTAATGGTACATTAAAAAATGTGGAATTGAAACTTCTCATAAATTAAGAACAAAAATTACAAAAATATTGTACATCATCTTAAACATAAGAGATTCTATGCTGGAGAAACTTAGCTGTTCAGGCAGTATCTATGGAGGGGAATAAACAGTTGACATTTTGGGAATAGTCTCGGCCTGAAACGTTGACTGTTTATTCCCCTCCATAGATACTGCCTGACCTGCTGAGTTCCTTTAGCATTTTGTATGTCTTGCTCTGAAAAAAAAAGTAGTAGAAACAATTTTGTATAACTTGCCAGCTGGCATGAATATTTTCCTGTGGATTAAATTTATCAGGTACAGGTACAGGTTCAGGTTATAAAGGATAGTCTCATCATCTTCCAATCCAAAATGGTAATTAGAGGCTTAACAGTTTGCTGCTGAGAAATTTCCATTATCCTACTGTTACCAAAGGTAAAGCTAAAGAGGGATGGGCCAATTACAACCAGATTGCTATCCCGTGGAGCATTAAAACTTTCAGAATAGGCTGAAGCCAAATTTTAAGGAAAATTGACAGTTTTTAAATAAAAGTAAACATTGAATACTGCAAAAGATAAAGGTAACACCTAGAATAGATCGTGAAGTCATACAGCATAGAAACAAGCTTACAGCTTTGAAATGCAAGTGTGAAACAGGAGAATAAAGTGACAAATGAGATAAGGACAAATCAATTTGAAAAACACAGAATAAAATCTTCCAACATGGAATACAATTACTGAGAGGTATTCATGAAAGAACAGCCATGTGTAATGGATGATGAATCAATGAAGGTTCATATTGTTAGAGAAGGAAGCATATGAAAAGCAAACTGAAAGATATAAACAGTAAAGGCATATAGATAACACTGATTATACCCTTGTAGATGAGTTACATAAAATTTATTTTGGAAACTACATGAAAGCAGTAGTCAAAAGTGGAATATCCTTTAAACTTGAGGTTTGCTCTTTTGAATTGGTTGCCTGGAGTGATAAGCAACAATCTTTACATCTTCATAGACATTTTGATGTTGATCTTCTACGATCTCTCATGACTGCATCACAAAATTTTTCAACAGTTTTGTGTTGAAGCATTAATTTAAAAAAACTAGAGCATTATAACAGAGTTATGGTGGTTTTGTTCTTTTCTTCTTAACTGTTGAATCATCACTAAACAAAGACAGATGAAGCAAAATTATACATATTCCTCATTCTAATTGGTCTTTGTTAAATTCTGCAAAAGCGTAACTATCCCTGGTTTGTACTCTCACTATGCTTCATCTCTGACTATAAGAAAGCAGATGTTTGAATGCCCAGTGGAGATATTCATAAATGGTATGACCCAATAAATGAAATTTATCATCTGTGACAATTAAACTAGATATTGTCAGTAATATTCACAGTAGTATCATTCATCCTGTGAAACAGATGATTTGATGAGAAAATTTATTATTGTCTTTTGAAGCTCATTAATTATGAGAAGCCGGGTTATTGTCTAAGTTACTCTTTTGGTAGGTTACAAAGTTGTATTACTGATATTTTATTTTGTTCTTGTAATCAATTTCCACATTTTTGCTTAGTATTAGCGCAGGTAAAAATAGCCTCAACGTGTTAGCAATAATGAACAGACCAAGACCCTGAAGAAATCTTTGTAACAGGGTTATCTTGGAGTGTCTAGAGCTTAAATGTAGGCATTCAGCATATCTTATTCTTAAGTGAATGATGTCAAGATGACTTAGAGATTATTCCGTGAGCTTGGAAGAGCAGGAGTTTTGCTCCCGTCCTCAAAATTCTAATTTCACCTACTGCTGTCCCAGGCTTCATTTTCAGAACCTTCACCTAAGCTTATCTTGCTGGAAGTCTGCAACATAATAATGTTCTCTACTAGTGCCTAACTCAATACTTGGAGGTTGGACCATGCATACATAGCTGGTCATAACTCCTTTGGAGAACATCTACACACAGTCATGAGAACTTAACACTGTTTACTGTTCTCTATTTTATCAAGACAGCAGGCACGATGTGCAGAATGCCCCCAGCAGTAATGAGCATGGAGAAACCTAGAGTAGCACCTAAGTAGAGCTTATCTGAGCTGCATAAGTTTGTTGGCAACATCTCTTTTGGTGATGAGAAGGCATACAGGAGTGAAATAGATCTACTGTTTGAGTAATACTGCAACAACATCCTCACACTCAATGTCAGCAAGATCAAGGAATTGATAATGGATTTCAGGAAGAGGAAGTTGGGAGAACTTGTCCTTATGGAGGGGTCAGTGGTGGAAGGGTGAACTGCTTCAAGTTCTTGCACTCATAAAATCTCAGAAGATCTATCCTGGGCCTAACATATTGATGCAATTATGTAGAAAGTACACCAGTGGCTCTACTTCATTAGGAGTTTGAAGCAATTTTCTATGTTACCAAAGACATGCAAATTTCCACAAATACTGTGTATGGTGAAGAGCAGCACAGTCTAGTATGGAGCCTCATATGCACGGAATTACAAAAGGCTGCAGAGGGTTGTAGAATTAGACAACCCTCCTCACCAGTGCCTCAAGAAGGCAGTATCCATCATTGAAGACTCTCATCACCCAGGACATGTCATCCTTATGTTATACCACCAGAAGGAGGTACAGGAGCTTGAAGACACACACTCAAAGCTTTAGGAACAGCTTCTTTTCCCCTACTATCAGATTTCTGAATGGTCCATGAGCTCATGAATACCAGGTCATTATTCATCTTTTGCACTATTCATTTCTTTTCAGATCTTTGGTAAATTGTTAAGTTTTACAACTCAACAAACTTCATGTCATACATTAGTGATAATAAACCTGGTTCTGGTTTTGATTCCCTTATTCTGCACTGCTGTGATGTTGTTGTTGTTCTAGCTGTAATGAGCCACTTAATGGACCAAACAATAAAGATTTCCAAGAACACTAAGGCAGCTGCATCAGGGACACTTGCAGATATAGCTAATGAGCCTTTTGAATTGCATGTCAATTACCATTTGGTCTGTCTCTTTGTTACCATTTTTAAACAAAGTGCTATTTAAGAGTTGAGTATCATAAGAGATTGAGAGAGTCATAGCATCATAGGAAAGTACTACACAGAAACAGGCTCTTTGGCCCATCTAGTCCGTGCCGAACAATTTAAACTGCCTAAACACGAGGAATTCTGCAGATGCTGGAAATTCAAGCAACACACGTCAAAGTTGTTGGTGAATGCAGCAGGCCAGGCAGCATCTCTAGGAAGAGGTACAGTCGACGTTTCAGGCCGAGACCCTTCGTCAGGACTAACTGAAGGAAGAGCTAGTAAGAGATTTGAAAGTGGGAGGGGGAGGGGGAGATCCAAAATGATAGGAGAAGACAGGAGGGGGAGGGATGGAGCCAAGAGCTGGACAGGTGATTGGCAAAAGGGATATGAGAGGATCATGGGACAGGAGGCCCAGGGAGAAAGAAAAGGGGGATGGGGGGAAAAAGCTCAGAGGATGGGCAAGGGGTATAGTCAGAGGGACAGAGGGAGCAAAAGGAGAGAGAGAGAAAAAGAATGTGTGTATATAAATAAATAACGGATGGGGTACGAGGGGGAGGTGGGGCATTAGCAGAAGTTAGAGAAGTCAATGTTCATGCCACCAGGTTGGAGGCTACCCAGACGGATAGCAGAAAACAGGAGGGGGAGGGATAGCGCTAAGAGCTGGAAAGTTGATTGGCCAAAGGGAGAGGGAGAGGATCATGGGACAGGAGGCCTAGGGAGAAATTAAGGGGGAGGGGAGCGCCAGAGGAAGATGGAGAGCAGGCAAGGAGTTATTGTGAGAGGGACAGAGAGAGAAAAACAAGGAAAAAAATATAAACAAACAAACAAATAAATAAATAAGGAATGGGGTAAGAAGGGGAGGAGAGGCGTTAATGGAAGTTTGAGAAGTCAATGTTCATGCCATCAGGTTGGAGGCTACCCAGACGGAATATAAGGTGTTGTTCCTCCAACCTGAGTGTGGCTTCATCTTGACAGTAGAGGAGACCCTGGATAGACATATCAGAATGGGAATGGGACATGGAATTAAAACGTGTGGCCACTGGGAGATCCTGCTTTCTCTGGCAGACAGAGTGTAGGTGTTCAGCAAAACGATCTCCCAGTCTGTGTCAGGTCTCACCAATATATAAAAGGCCACATCGGGAGCACCGGACGCAGTATATCACCCCAGCCAACTCACAGGTGAAGTGTCACCTCACCTGGAAGGACTGTCTGGGGCCCTGAATGGTGGTAAGGGAGGAAGTGTAAGGACATGTGTAGCACTTGTTCCGCTTACAGGGATAAGTGCCAGGAGGGAGATCAGTGGGGAGGGAGGGGGGGGATGAATGGACAAGGGATTCGCGTAGGGAGTGATCCCCGCGGAATGCAGAGAGGGGGGGGAGGGAAAGATGTGCTTAGTGATGGGATCCCCTTTTGTCAATCACCTGTCCAGCTCTTGCTTCCCCTCCTGTCTTCTCCTATCATTTTGGATCTCCCCCTCCCCCTCCCACTTTCAAATCTCTTAATAGCTCTTCCTTCAGTTAGTCCTGATGAAAGGTCTCGGCCCGAAAAGTCGACTGTATCTCTTCCTAGAGATGCTGCCTGGCCTGCTGCGTTCACCAGCAACTTTGATGTGTGTTAATTTAAACTGTCTACTCCCATTGACCTGCACCCAGACCATAGCCCTCCATATCCCTACCATCCATTTACCTATTCTCTAGACTTGCACAAAAATGAATGCGTGGCTGAGAGACTGGTGCAGGGGGCAGGGCTTCAGATTCTTGGATCATTGGGATCTCTTCTGGGGGAAGTATGACCTGTTCAAAATGGACAGGTTACACCTGAACCTGAAGGGGACCAATATCCTGGTGGGAAGATTTAATAGAGCTGTTAGGGAGGGTTTAAACTAATTTGGCAGGGGACTGGGAACCAGAATGATAGAGCGGAGGAAAGGGAAAACAGAAATAAATCTAAGATAGTGAGCAGTAAAGATGTCAGGAAAGACAGGCAGGTGATGGGGCAAATTTATAGCAATAAAGTTGCAGTGAAATCAAAGCGAAAAGTACCAAATACTGGTCTTAAGGTGTTGTACTTAAATGCACGCAGCATAAGGAATAAGGTGGATGATCTTGTCGTACAGCTACAGATTGGCAGGTATGATATTGTGGCCATCACTGAGATGTGGCTAAAGGATGCATGTCTCTGGGAGCTGAACGTCCAAGGATACACGGTGTATCGGAAGGATAGGAAGGTGGGCAGACGGGGAGGTGTGGCTTTATTGGTAAGAAATGATATTAAATCATTAGAAAGAGGTGACATAGGATCGTAAGATGCAGAATCGTTATGGGTTGAGCTAAGAAACCTCAGGGGTAAAAGGACCCTGATGGCAGTTATATACAGGTCTCCAAACAGCTGCAGTGATGTGGACTACAAATTACAACAGGAAATAGAAAAGGCTTGTCAGAAGGGCAGTGTTATGATAATTGTGGGGGATTTTAACATGCGAGTGGATTGGGAAAATCAGGTCGGCACTGGATCTCAAGAGAGAGAATTTGTAGAATGTCTGCGAGATGGATTTTTAGAACAGCTTGTTGTTGAGCCCACTAGAGGATCGGATGTACTGGATTGGGTATTGTGTAATGAACCGGAGGTGATTAGAGAGATTGAGGTGAAGGAGTCCTGAAGAGGCAGTGATCATAACATGATTGAGTTCACTGTGAAATTTGAGAAAGAGAAGCCAAAATCTGATGTGTTGGTATTTCAGTGGAGTAAAGGAAATTACAGTGGCATGAGAGAGGAAGTGGCCAAAGTTGACCGGAAAGAGACACTGGCGGGAAGGACGGCAGAGCAGCAGTGGTTGGAGTTTATGCGAGAAGTGAGGAATGTGCAAGACAGATATATTCGAAAAAAGAAGAAATTTTCAAATGGAAAAAAGATGCAACCGTGGCTGACAAGAGAAGATAAAGCCAAAGTTAAAGCAAAGGAGAGGGCATACAAGGAAGCAAAAATTAATGGGAAGACAGAGGATTGGGAAGTTTTTAAAAGCTTACAAAAGGAAACTAAGAAGGTCATTAAGAGGGAAAATATGAACTATGAAAGGAAGCTAGTAAATAGTATCAAAGAGGATACTAAAAGATTTTTCAGGAATATAAAGAGTAAAAGACAGGTGAACGTAGATATAGGACAGATAGAAAATGATGCTGGAGAAATTGTAATGGGAGATAAGGAGATTGCGGAGGAACTGAACGAGTATTTTACATCAGTCTTCACTGAGGAAGACATCAGCAGTATACCGGACACTCAAGGGTGGCAGGGAAGAGAAGTGTGCGCAGTCACAATTACGACAGAGAAAGTACTCAGAAAGCTAAAGGTAGATAAATCTCCCGGATCAGATGGAATGCACCCTCGTGTTCTGAAGGCAGTAGCTGTGGAGATTGCAGAGGCATTAGTGATGATCTTTCAAAAGTCGATAGATTCTGGCATGGTTCCGGAGGACTGGAAGATTGCAAACCTCACTCCACTATTTATGAAGGGGGCAAGAAAGCAAAAAGGAAATTATAGACCTGTTAGCTTGACATCAGTGTTGGGAAGTTGTAGGAGTCGATTGTCAAGGATGAGGTTACAGAGTACCTGAAGGCATATGACAAGATAGGCAGAACTCAGCATGGATTCCTTAAAGGAAGATCCTGCCTGACAAACCTATTACAATTTTTTGAAGAAATTACAAGTAGGCTAGACAAGGGAGATGCAGTGGATGTTGTATATTTGGATTTTCAGAAGGCCTTTGACAAAGTGCCACACATGAGGCTACTTAACAAGTTAAGAGCCCATGGAATTATGGGAAAGTTATATATGTGGATAGAGCGTTGGCTGATTGGCATGAAACGGAGAGTGGGAATAAAAGGATCCTATTCTGGTTGGCTGCCGTTTACCAGTGGTGTTCCACAGGGGTCCGTGTTGGGGCCGCTTCTTTTTACATTGTACATCAACGATTTGGATTATGGAATAGATGACTTTGTGACTAAGTTTGCTGATGATATGAAGATAGGTGGAGGGGCCGGTAGTGCTGAGGAAATGGAGAGTCTGCAGAGAGACTTGGATAGATTGGAAGAATGGGCAAAGAAATGGCAAATGAAATACAATGCTGGAAAGTGTATGGTTATGCACTTTGGCAGAAGAAATAAACGGGCAGACTATTATTTAAACGGGGAGAGAATTCAAAGTTCTGAGATGCAACGAGACTTGGGAGTCCTAACCTATTCATTCTTTCCTTTTAACTCAGGTCTTCCAGTCCTGGAAACATCCTTGTAAATTTTCTTAGTATTCTTTCAGCATTATTTGCATCTTTCCTGTAGCTAGGTAACCAAAACTGCACACACTCCTTTAAATTTGGCCTCACCAATATCTCATATAACTTCAACATAACATCCCATCTTCTGTACGCTATACATTGATTTATGAATACCAATATGCCAAAAGCTTTCTTTACAACACTACCTAGCTGCGCCACCACCTTCAATGAATTATGGACTTGTATTCACAGATAACTGTGTTTTACCACACTCCTCAGTGCCTTACTGTTCACTGTGTAAGACCTACCCAGGATGGGCTTCCCAAAATACAACACCTCACACTTGTCTACATTAAATTCCATCTGCTATTTTTCAGTCCATTTTTCCAGATGGTCCAGATCCCACTACAAGCTTTGATAGTATTCCTCGTGGCCCACTACACCCTCAATCTTGATGTAATCCACAAATTTGCTTATCCAGTTAACCACATTATCAGCCAGATCTTTGATATAGGTGACAAACAACAACCGACCAAGCCCTGATCCCTGCGGCACTTCACAGGTCACAGGCCTCCAATCAGAGAGGCAACCATCTACTACCGCTCTCTGGCATTACCTACAAAGCCAATATCGAATCCAATTTGCTACCTTATCTTGAATATCAAGCAACAGTCTCCTACAGAACCTTGTCAAATGCCTTGCTGAAGTCTTTGTAGACATCATCCACTGACTTTCCTTCATCAACTTTCCTGGTAACTTCCTCAAAAGTTAGACACAAAGCCATGCTGGTTATTCCTAATCAGACTATGTCTATCTAGATTCATATCTACCTGGTCCCTTAGAATGCTATCCAATAACTTTCCCACTATGGATGTCAGGCTCTTTGGCTTATAACTTCCTGGTTTATATTTTAGAGCCTTTCTTAGACAGTGGAACAACAATAACTATCCTCCAATACTCCTGTATTTCACCTGTCACTAAGGATATTTAAATATTTCTGCTAGTGCCCTTGCAATTTCTGCACTTGTATCCCACAGGGAACACCTTGTTAGGCCCTGGGGATTTAACCACTCTAATTTGCCTCAAGAGAACAAACATCTCCTCTTCTGTAATCTGTATAGAGTCCAGGAAGTTGATACCTTTTTGCCTTACTTCTCTAGACTCTGTGTCTATTTCCTGAGTAAATACAGATGCAAAAACATCCATTTAAGATCCTCCCCATCTCTGCTGGCTCCATGCATAGATTACCCCTCTGATCTTCCAGAGGACCTAGTTTGTCCCTTGCAATCCTTTTGCTCTTAACATATCTGAAGAAGTCTTAGGATTTTCCTTCATGTTGTCTGCTAGGAGAACCTCATGCTTTCTTTAAGCCCCCCCCCCCCACACCAATTTCTTTCTTAAATGTTCTCTTGCATTTCTTATTCTCCATAAATATCTCATTTGTTCCTGTCTGCCTATACCTGCTATGCACCTCCTTTTGTTCTTAACCACGATCTCCATATTTCTTGAAAACCAAGGTTCCCTAAACCTGTTATCTTTACTTTTATTTTGATGGGCACATACAAGCTTTGTACTCTCAAAATTTCACTTTTGAAGGCCTCCCACTTACTAAGTACACCTTTGCCAGAATACAGCTTGTCCCAATCAACATTTGCTAGATCCTTTCTGATACCATCAAAATAGGCCTTTCTCTAAGTTAGAATCTCAACCTGTGGACTAGACCTATGTTTTTCCATATTTACTTTGAAACAAAAAGTGTTCACCTTTAAATGGACATCTGCTCTACTGTGCTTAGCATACCATCATTCATTTTTGCTACAGAAGACAGTAGCTCTATTGTTGAACTGCAAAGGAATAATGGATTGTTATGGCTCTTAGTACGTTTGTAAATAATTAAACAGGATATGTAATTGTAAGTAAATCTATTATCTTGTAGTCATTTTGAAATGAAGGCCAATGAGAAATAATCAGCCATCAGGAACCAAATTCAGTGGTCTGAATTTTCTTTGTCATGCTTAGTCTGATCACCTAGGGGCACCACAGTCCTCCAGGCTCTGACACTCCTACTCCCCTGATTATCAGTTCATTATTCTCACCTGTATCTTGTTTTAGTTTTCAGTACACCTATTTTGTTTCTCTATTTAAGTCCCCTATGGTTTGTTTGTCATTGCTTGGTCTTGAGGTTATGTACCCTGTGTGTAGTGAAGTTCAAGTCCTTGTCTGAATTCTCTCTAAACCAATCCTTAAGTAAATATTCTTTGTTCAACTCCATCCCTGTCTCTGGTCTCCCCTGTGTTTGGGAGCACCTGGTCTAAACCTCTCTTGGCTGTCTATTGGTTGAAGATATGGAGCTTCACCTTAACAACCACAGATCAAACCATTCCTGCCAACCACCCCTCAGGTCATGTCTTCAATATTTGAGGTAGTTTTTAAATGAAGATTAATTATCCAAATTACTCAGTGAACTGGTATGTTGCTATGTTTTAAGTGTTGTTCGGAGTTGCAATAGGTATCATATCCCTGAAGAACTTGTTATTTTAAACTTTTTGCTTGGCATCAAATGAAAGCAGCACTACTAGTTCTTGACAATTATTCATTATGTTCTAAGGGGATCCACGCATTGTGGAGTTTGAAGTGGGGCCTACTAGTGCTGATATAGTAAAGTTAAAAAGGAGATGCAATTACAAAAACTCGGGTTATTTTTATTCAGAGTGGAGTATGGGAAAGGGGCAGAAAAAGCCTTTGAAGTGAAACAAAGCAAAAGAAAAACTTTGGAATACTCCAGTTTACAGCAAAGGGAAAAAAGAAGTATAAACTCAAATGCATTTCCAGGTTGTTTCATGTCATTACGGCTGGGCACTTTCAATGTAAAACACCTTTGAAGGACTAAGTCTGTTTCAGCATCAGATGCACACAGGATAACATCATTCAATAGGTCCAGAGTTCCATTTTTCCATTTAGTATCAGAGAATGTACTACAACCTGAAATTCTGTGTGCAAGAAGAATATGGCCATAAGATAAAGGAGTAGCTGTGCAGGGAGTTCTCTTCATTGGGCACTTCCAAGACCATATGACTATACTAACATGACACTGGGTTGGAATCTCTTCAATTACCTCAGGTCCTTCATATATCCCCATCCCAACTTTTTAATAAATGGGCCAAGGCCCAAACTTCCTGTAGTTGTTCCAAGTATGACTAGCAGCTGTGACCCTTGGCCTCGTCTCCACTATTGACCCAGAATCTAGACGAATTGCCCTCCATTTTCTATCCCATCCTTCTAGAAACTCCAGCAGTTTTGCCTACATAACAGATTTCCTTTCCCCAGAAGAATTCTGCTGCTGAGGCTGGCCAACAATTTTTGATTTATGCATAGAGAGCTTCATGCACAAACGCTGCTCATTTGACCCTTTTCTCCAAACAACTCCTTCTCATCATTTACCAATGTTAACTGATGTTATTCGTACTTAGATTGCCTCAGTTATTGTTCCTTGACACCTCATATCTGCCACCTTATCAAAATAAAAGAAACCAGCCCCAGCAGAAGCCTTTTCACATATTTCTCCTTCAATGTCCAGCTGGAGAAGGCTATTTTCAAAAATTCAGTGATAAGAGAATTAGCTACTTCCTCCTACTTTTGCACTGACTAACTTATCTTTGATCCATTTTATTCTTGTGTATCACTGCCTCTTGGTACACCATTCAAAAAACACATCAGGTTGCACAGATACATCATCATCCAGTTGGATATCTCCTGATTCTTTTCATGTTTGTAGTTATTACACTCTGGTTCAATTTCCTGTGCTGGATGAATAGAAGATTTTTTTCTCCCATGTATACACTACACTGATCAAAACAGCAAAATTGTGTGTGGTCTTTTTCAGCACTAAATTAAACTCAACATGAGCCTCCAGTCATAATCGTTCGATAACCCATATCACATCTCCAGGTTCTGGCTTTCTTTAGCTGTCTGCTGTTGAAGCATACACGAAGACTTTTTATTATTTCTATATTTTAAAGTTATGATGCTTCCCTGGCCATCTCCTCATCTTTCACCATTTATAAGTATGTAAATTCTTCTTCTTCTGACTTTTAATGGCAGTTGGCAGTCCAACTTAAAGGTGCATTACCGCCACCAACTGTAAGTTATTGAATGTGAAAACAATTTAACTAATTTATGGAAAATTGGAGGGAAAATTGATATGATCTGATGTTTGGCATAAATTTTGAGTGTCGTTGTCAAAGAGTTGCCATAAAATGGCCTTTTGGACTGAAAGAACAATGCCCCAATGTCACATTTTCTAGCAGCTACACAAAAGTCTTCTTTTCACATACTAAGGGAAAGTACTGTAAGTGCATTAACTGCATAAATCCTGCACTAGCTGAATCCGAGAGAGGTAATTCCTCAGGTTACAGAAAAGAGTGGCAGACAAACAGCAGACTCGCATATGCTAAGGGGATGAAAATTCCCTGGTTAAAGTAGAAGTAAGGATCCAAACTGAAAAACATGGTTCTGTTTGCAGTGTTACTCAATAGACCCAATGGTGGGATCATTGTTTCCTTTATGAAGTTGCTGCCAATTCTCAGTTTGAGTTCTGGGGTTAGTTATTTTATATTTATCCCAGCTCCATGTCTTCTCCCCCAACTATGATCCACATGCTTCTCAGGATGGAGCTTTATCTTACTGAAAATTTCAAAAAAAATTTGTAAAGACAGAACAGAGAAGAGCAATTTAAATCAGCATTGCTCTGCTATTTACTGTACATACATCCACATTTCTTGAAAAATGAGAGCCCTGGGGAAATATTTTCCTATATTTTCTAACAGGAAAGTGAAGCATATCTTAATTTAAGATTTTAAATCATTTAAATTTTATAGATGTAGCCATAATATTTAGGCAGTGAAATGAATTGAACATAGATGCAAGCGACTAGTGAATTAATTATTGGAAGCCATGTAAGCTTTGAAAAATATACATTAGATTCCTCAAAACACATACATATTGGAGGACCAGCTGATAATTCAAATAGTTCATTAGAGTTGTCCTCAAGGCACAAGGCAATAGCTTCCATTTGTGACCCAACATTTAATTTGGTAGTATACCTCTAAATATGTTTTCAGGAATGCTTGCAGACAAGTCTTGACATGCAATCACTTAAGAATAGATAACCAAATGATTATTTTAAATAAACTACATCTTAAAGGAGAACAGAGAGGCATCAATCTTTATGAACCATATTTAAAAATTATTTTCCAAACAGATGAACTCATGAATGACAAAAGTGAAAATAGGATTGTATAAGGTCTTGGCATTACAGCAGATCTTAGGAGGATGGCAAGGTTGAAGGAGATTGGTGTTTGCAATGAACGAGGAGGAATTTAAACATAATAATGGAAATTACAACTTTGAATAGTTGCTGGGAAAGAGGACGGCAATGAGCAACTAGGATGTAAATAAATAAAGAAAATATGTTGCAAGTCCTACCTAAGTTGCCGTTTCAGGATATAACACAAGAATTTTGCCCAAGATTATTCAACAAGACCCTGTAGCTCAGAAGGGTAGGGCAAGGAAGAGGAGGGCAGTTGTGATAGGGGACTCGATAGTAAGGGGGTCAGATAGGCGATTCTGTGGACGCAGTCCAGAGACTCGGATGGTAGTTTGCCTCCCTGGTGCCAGGGTCCGGGATATTTCTGATCGTGTCCAAGATATCCTGAAGTGGGAGGGTGAAGAGCCAGAGGTCCTGGTACATATAGGTACCAATGACATAGGTAGGAAAAGGGATGAGGTCCTGAAAGAAGAATATAGGGAGCTAGGAAGGGAGTTGAGAAAAAGGACCGCAAAGGTAGTAATCTCGGGATTACTGCCTGTGCCACGCGACAGTGAGAGTAGGAATGCGATGAGGTGGAGGATAAATGCGTGGCTGAGGGATTGGAGCAGGGGGCAGGGATTCAAGTTTTTGGATCATTGGGACCTCTTTTGGCGCAGGTGTGACCTGTACAAAAAGGACGGGTTACACTTAAATCCTAGGGGGACCAATATCATGGCAGGGAGATTAGCGGGGGCTACTGAGGTGACTTTAAACTAGAATGGTTGGGGGGTGGGAATCAAATTAAAGCGGCTAGGTGTGAGGAGGTTAGTTCACAACAGAGGGATGGGAACCAGTGCAGAGAGACAGAGGGGTGTAAAGTGAGCGTAGAAGCAAAAAGTACAAAGGGGAAAAGTAAAAGTGGCAGGCCGACAAATCCAGGGCAAGCATTAAAAAGGGCTAAGAGAGTTGTAAAAGAGCGCCTGAAGGCTTTATGTGTCAATGCAAGGAGCATTCGTAATAAGGTGGATGAATTGAAAGTGCAGATTGTTATTAATGATTATGATATAGTTGGGATCACAGAGACATGGCTCCAGGGTGACCAGGGATGGGAGCTCAACGTTCAGGGATATTCAATATTCAGGAGGGATAGACACGAAGGAAGGGGAGGTGGGGTGGCGTTGCTGGTTAAAAAAGAGATTAACGCAATAGAAAGGAAGGACATAAGCCGGGAAGATGTGGAATCGATATGGGTAGAGCTGCGTAACACTAAGGGGCAGAAGACGCTGGTGGGAGTTGTGTACAGGCCACCTAACAGTAGTAGTGAGGTCGGGGATGGTATTAAACAGGAAATTAGAAATGTGTGCAATAAAGGAACAGCAGTTATAATGGGTGACTTCAATCTACATGTAGACTGGGTGAACCAAATTGGTAAAGGTGCTGAGGAAGAGGATTTCTTGGAATGTATGCGGGATGGTTTTTTGAACCAACATGTCGAGGAACCGACTAGAGAGCAGGCTATTCTGGACTGGGTTTTGAGCAATGAGGAAGGGTTAATTAGCGATCTTGTCGTGAGAGGCCCCTTGGGTAAGAGTGACCATAATATGGTGGAATTCTTCATTAACATGGAGAGTGACGTAGTTAATTCAGAAACAAAGGTTCTGAACTTAAAGAGGGGTAACTTTGAAGGTATGAGACATGAATTAGCTAAGATAGACTGGCAAATGACACTTCAAGGATTGACGGTGGATATGCAATGGCAGGCATTTAAAGGTTGCATGGATGAACTACAACAATTGTTCATCCCAGTTTGGCAAAAGAATAAATCAAGGAAGGTAGTGCACCCGTGGCTGACAAGAGAAATTAGGGATAGTATCAATTCCAAAGAAGTAGCATACAAATTAGCCAGAGAAAGTGGCTCACCTGAGGACTGGGAGAAATTCAGAGTTCAGCAGAGGAGGACAAAGGGCTTAATTAGGAAGGGGAAAAAAGATTATGAGAGAAAACTGGCAGAGAACATAAAAACGGACTGTAAAAGCTTTTATAGATATGTAAAAAGGAAAAGACTGATAAAGACAAATGTAGGTCCCCTGCAAACAGAAACAGGTGAATTGATTATGGGGAGCAAGGACATGGCAGACCAATTGAATAATTACTTTGGTTCTGTCTTCACTAAGGAGGACATAAATAATCTTCCAGAAATAGTAAGGGACAGAGGGTCCAGTGAGATGGAGGAACTGAGCGAAATACATGTTAGTAGGGAAGTGGTGTTAGGTAAATTGAAGGGATTGAAGGCAGATAAATCCCCAGGGCCAGATGGTCTGCATCCCAGAGTGCTTAAGGAAGTGGCCCAAGAAATAGTGGATGCATTAGTGATAATTTTTCAAAACTCGTTAGATTCTGGACTAGTTCCTGAGGATTGGAGGGTGGCTAATGTAACCCCACTTTTTAAAAAAGGAGGGAGAGAGAAACCGGGGAATTATAGGCCGGTTAGCCTAACGTCGGTGGTGGGGAAACTGCTGGAGTCAGTTATCAAGGATGTGATAACAGCACATTTGGAAAGCGGTGAAATGATCGGACAAAGTCAGCATGGATTTGTGAAAGGAAAATCATGTCTGACGAATCTCATAGAATTTTTTGAGGATGTAACTAGTAGAGTGGATAGGGGAGAACCAGTGGATGTGGTATATTTGGATTTTCAAAAGGCTTTTGACAAGGTCCCACATAGGAGATTAGTGTGCAAACTTAAAGCACACGGTATTGGGGGTAAGGTATTGGTGTGGGTGGAGAATTGGTTAGCAGACAGGAAGCAAAGAGTGGGAATAAACGGGACCTTTTCAGAATGGCAGGCGGTGACTAGTGGGGTACCGCAAGGCTCAGTGCTGGGACCCCAGTTGTTTACAATATATATTAATGACTTGGATGAGGGAATTAAATGCAGCATCTCCAAGTTTGCGGATGACACAAAGCTGGGTGGCAGTGTTAGCAGTGAGGAGGATGCTAAGAGGATGCAGGGTGACTTGGATAGGTTGGGTGAGTGGGCAAACTCATGGCAGATGCAATTTAATGTGGATAAATGTGAAGTTATCCACTTTGGTGGCAAAAATAGGAAAACAGATTATTATCTGAATGGTGGCCGATTAGGAAAAGGGGAGGTGCAACGAGACCTGGGTGTCATTATACACCAGTCATTGAAAGTGGGCATGCAGGTACAGCAGGCGGTGAAAAAGGCGAACGGTATGCTGGCATTTATAGCGAGAGGATTCGAGTACAGGAGCAGGGAGGTACTACTGCAGTTGTACAAGGCCTTGGTGAGACCACACCTGGAGTATTGTGTGCAGTTTTGGTCCCCTAATCTGAGGAAAGACATCTTTGCCATAGAGGGAGTACAAAGAAGGTTCACCAGATTGATTCCTGGGATGGCAGGTCTTTCATATGAAGAAAGACTGGATGAACTGGGCTTGTACTCGTTGGAATTTAGAAGATTGAGGGGGGATCCGATTGAAACGTATAAGATCCTAAAGGGATTGGACAGGCTAGATGCGGGAAGATTGTTCCCGATGTTGGGGAGGTCTAGAACGAGGGGTCACAGTTTGAGGATAGAGGGGAAGCCTTTTAGGACTGAGGTTAGGAAAAACTTCTTCACACAGAGAGTGGTGAATCTGTGGAATTCTCTGCCACAGCAAACTGTTGAGGCCAGTTCATTAGCTATGTTTAAAAGGAAGTTAGATATGGCCCTTGTGGCTACAGGGGTCAGGGGGTATGGAGGGAAGGCTGGGTTCTGAGTTGGATGATCAGCCATGATCATAATAAATGGCGGTGCAGGCTCGAAGGGCCGAATGGCCTACTCCTGCACCTATTTTCTATGTTTCTATGTTTCTAAGACTGTCGATGCCTGGGGCAACAGATAGTGTAAGATAAAGTCAAACATAGATATTATAATAGTGGAAGAAGTAAGTAGTTTCAGGTAAAAATACTGAATTCATAGCTAAGAAACAGATTTAGGAAGGAAGCAGAAAACGATGATTTTTGTCCCTCCTAAATTTCAAATGGGGGACAATTCTACTAATCCAGGACCAGAGAAGCATGTGTGACTAATTTGAGAGATTGAGAAACATTCTAGAAAGGCAATACTCTGATTAACAATGTAAACATGAGATATGTTATCAAATGAGGCCACTGAAAGCTACCTTGTGAATGAGAAATAGAAAAGAGGCACAAATGTAACCATGAGGAAAATTGGATGTAAGAAAATAATATATTGCAGACAATTATCTGGCTTTGGTTGAATAAGTCAAAACAGAACAAGGCAGGAAATATTGTTCAAAAGTGGCTGACAGAAGAGAAGTATTGATGGATGTTAATATTTCAAGTGTTCCAAAGTGTGAAGAGGGAGATATACCATGGTCACAGAATTCAGGGATACCCTTTGTGACCTTAATAGCTATGAATCTGTATTTTTGAAACCCCAAACAAACCAGATTCGGAGGGACTAGATAAAAAGACTTTGCCATTCCTAGATCTGTAAAAGTAGCTTCCCTGCATGAGAGTGAGAGAGAGAAAGAAAGAATGAGAGGGAGAGAGAGAAAGAGAGATGGAGTGAAGGGGACGGGGGGAGAAAGAGAGAACCAAAAGCTTCTATTACTGAAAGACCAACCTGTAGCCTTCATTAACGTCTAGCATCCTCTGTCTAATGTGCACATCACATCACTAGTGACACATTATTTGAGTCAGGAATCAATGGAAATTAGCTGACCTCATATACTCCAGCAAGGCCAGTTATCTTTCATGCACAGGCACACTTAGTGTCTGTACAGTGTCAGCAGTGCGGTCTGAAGGCTCCATAATGTATACTGCAAACATTGTTGCAATCTGAATGATGAGTTAAACAAGGTTATCCTTTAGTGCAAGCATGATCCTTGTTCTATTTAGGAATAATAAAAGCAAACTTTAGCCTAATAATTGTATCCATGGGCAAATAATTAGCTATAAATAACTGATTGATCTGTTTGAAGGCAATATGTAACCCAAAGCTAAGAGAAAGAGAAAAAAAAACACCACAAAAAGACCCAGGTACTAATTGTCCTTTTCTAAGTTTTTGTCTTTACAGAATCTTATGAGGTAGTGAGTACACACTTAAGAAAGGGCTAAGTATTGATTGGTTCACTGAGTTTTTCTGAAGTCTAAATCAGTTATCAGTTTGGACTCCATTGTCTAGCTGTGAGCCAGTCTGATTTCTTCATGGTTTTTTTATTGTCCAAAACAAACTATACGATTTATTTTAGTTGCATTACCACTTTTCATGCAGCAAATTGTTTCCCCTAAAATTGATGCTTAATTACCTTTTCAAAATATCTCAAGGCACAAAGAGATTTTATACAGATAATTGAATGAAATGAGCTCCAGAAGCATCTTCAAAGACTCGAGGGAAGTGAACAATTTTAGGGAGCAATTCCAAAGTTTTGATCAATAGATCTGAAAGCATCACAGAGTGTGGAAGAGTCATTAGAATCCCAAGAAGCCAGAAAAGGAACAGTATTAAAATCATAGGTTTGTAGGTATAAAGGCCCTGGGTGATTTGGAAAAAAAAATGATGAGGATTTTGTAAATGACGTTTGGTTCAAAGGGAAGTATGTTTTGGTAATGAAGCACAGATAAATGGCCAAAGGAAACCAGGAATCAGTTAAAATTTGGACAGCAGAGTTCGGGATGAGCAGGGACTGAGACTGGCCAAGACATCTTTGGAATAGTCAAAGTGAGAAATTCCAACAACTGGTGAGATGAACCAATTTATGGATTTGTTCTTGTAACTTTTCATGGAAAAGTCTTTAAAATAAGAATTATCCAAAACCGTACATTGTGCCAGCTCTAGGGAAGTTGAGTCTCAACATCATTCACTAGCTTTAGGTAACTCCTATCTTCTGACTTTTTTTTTGGCATTTGTGGTCATCTAAAGAGTGATAATTCTGCTTGACTACCTCTCAAGAAGACATAGGCATTCCACCACATCAAGGTACATTCACAAAGTGAAGAGTCTACTTGTCTGTACTGATATATGACATTGAATGGGACACATTTTAGAGATAAGAATTGAACAGTAAAAACTAGCAAAGTACTTTTTAAAAGAAAAATACCTGTCGATGTCAACTGACCTAATCGACCCTCTGGTACATGAAGCAATTGTATACACATTTGCTATGCTGTAACACATGTGTTCACAATCAAGCTCTGAATTACAAATGGTCTCTCAGTATTTCATCTGTTTTACTACGAAATATCATTTCGAATGAATATTTCACATTTTACCAATTTGGACCATGAAGTAGTCCATACTTTGATATCTTTGCACTGTAACTTCTCCAAACTCCATCAATATAAAGCCAGGTTAAATAATTATTAATTATTTCTGTCAAAAATTTAATAAAAAGTGAAAAACTCAATCAGCTTTAAGTTTCCCCTGCATAAAATTCATAACTTAATTAATTTTTAAGATTTTCAAGACAGTATATATCAATTTCAGTTTTATTGAATAGTTTTCTTGAATAGATACATGGCTAGCGGTCAATGATATATTCAGAAGCGGAGTCTTAAAATTGGAGCAATGTTTTTGAAGGACATGAGTCAAGTGTGAATATTTGATGGAGGAGAAAAATTGAGTGATGCATAATTTTAATGGGATTAGGCAGAAAGAAAACAGATGAGTCTCATAGAAAAACGTTTGAAATGTGAGAAGTACTGGGAGCAGGATGCTCCGGGTAGGGGAGATTGGATGTGTGTGTACATGGTGAAAGCTGCCTAGATATTCCCAATAGGTGATGAAAAGTCACCTAAAATATTGCATACTTGGTAATAGATGGTGTTTAAAATTTGTGCTAGTTGTAGAAAGAAACACCCTGATGCTGTATTTGTATTGCAAGATCAGTTGATGGTTCTATCTCTATGATGGAAATCTATGTGAAGTATGGAATAAATGTTAGTGGAACCAAAGACATAATTAATACCATAAAAGTCTTACTTGATACTGTTTAAGATTTTTAAAAATCTCAGATTGCACAGACAAGAGTTGTTGAGTTCTCAGTCAACATCGATGGTGGGATTTGTAGAAAAAAATCATTTAACTTAGTAATAACGTATTTTCACAAAGCTGCTGTCAAATTTAGGCACTTTTATTTTTGAACTGTATTTCTCTTCTGCTCTTGATAAAATATTTTCACAGACATTCAGGATACTATTTCCTTTTAATGAAGAGTTGTAAGATTTAAATTAAACTGAAACAATATCTTAGTTATGATTTGAATAGAATTATTGCATAATAAATTGGGAAAAGTTCACAATTATTCTGATAATGTTCCATTCATTTTTATTCATAAGCATTCTGTAACATTGCAGACAAAGATGTGTCACAACAGTTGCTGTGAGCATTTTGCAAACATATTTGCATAAGCTCTTTTAGATCATGTGAATAATTATTTTATTTTGCATAATGTGCATGATTTTGACATTTTCATTAGCATGATATCAATACAATATTTGATTAATGCAATTACTTTATCTGGACCAATTATAAATTTAGTTTGCAAACTTATATGTTTAAAAATATATAACAATTCGCAATACATATTCTGCCCACAGTCTAAAGTTCTCAACCACAACAATTTTATAGAAGTTTTAATGCTAGTCCACAACATTACCTTTTACACAGTGACTTTAATTATAGCATGCCTTTCATTATAGCATGCAAATACTGGGGTCTCAAGAGCAGCACTGTAATTAAGGCACATTTTTACAACATATTTCAAAGTCAGTACTGATAAGAATAAGCATGTCTATTTGACCAAACTCTTTTACACTGCTCATTTTCATCAATTTTTTTCATCCTACAGGCCCAACAGTTTTCAGTTTTCCTTATTATTTCTAACTATATGCAGATGATATTTAAGTGATTGTCATATTTTAATTGTTAAATTATTCAGGGAATGTTTTCTTTTATGATATCTTCAAGGCATTCAGAACATGGCAAACTGAAATGTGCTCATGAAGGTATGAATAATGAAAGACCAACTTAATTGTCAAGCAAGTCATAAATGTATATAAATAGCTTAAGGTGAAATTCACCTCACTTCCACTGGAATGGGCTCAGTGCATTTTTTAAGTGGTACCAGTGAATCATTATTTAATGCCATATAAAACCAGATTATATCCTTTCTGACCTTTGCTGTAAAATGAGACAAAGCTTTTTTTCATCTACTGAAAACAATGCCATTAAAAATACACTTGTCCGTAATGTTTGTAGCAATATTTAGAAACAAAATATTCTTTTCTATAAATTTGTGAGTTGTCTACTTCAGACCTGCACAAGTCATAACTTTAACTAGTCAGTTTATTTTTGTCACAAAGACCTTAGTGCTTGATGTCAGATATTATTTTCTGATCTTGTTGCAGATTTTGTATCCGCCACATGCCCTTAACAGTTGCAGGAGAGATTAGTGTGTATCTCCACTGATCTTTCTGCTACACCAATTCTAGGAATGCTGCTGAAAATAGTTGAAGATCTTAAACTGGAGGTATAGATGGAAGGAAATAGATGGGATCGTATTGCAGCTGGTGGAAATGATAGAGCATGTTATGTTGGATGTTCACAGGGTGAAAGATAATGGTGAGAGAAACTCTATTTCTTCTCTGTCTGTGAGGAAGCAGGGTGAGAGAAACAGAGTGACATGAGAGCAGGCTCTATCAACTGCCACAGAAGGGAAGATACACTTTCTGAAAAGAGAAGGCGCTTCAGATATCTTGGATGAGGATGCCACATCTTGAGAACAGATGTAGTGGAAGCAGAGAAACTAGGAGAAAGTAATGGCATCCTTAAAGTTCAAAGTTCAAAGTGAATTAATCATCAAAGTACATATATGTCACCATATACAACTATGAGATTCATTGTCTTGGAGGCATACTCAGTAAATCCATGAAATAACAACCATTACAGAATCAATGAAAGACTGCACCAACTTGGGCATTCAACCAGTGTGCAAAAGACAACAAGCTGTGCAAATACAAAAGGAAATAATAATAAAAAAATAAATGAGAAATAAATATCAGGAATATGAGATGAAGAGACCTTGAAAGTGAATCCATAGGTTGTGAGAACATTTCAAAGATGGGATGAGTGAAGTTATCCTTTTTGGTTCAAGAGGCTGATGGTTGATGGTTATTAACTATTGCTGAACCTGGTCATGTACCTTAAGACCATTACCATAAGATATAGGAGTAGAATTAAGCCATTTGGACCATCAAGTCTGTTCCATCATTTCATTATGGCTGATCCAATTTCCTCTCAGCCCCAATCTCCTACCTTCTCCCTGTATCCCTTCATGCCCTGACCAATCAAGAATCTATCAACCTCTGCCTTAAAAGTACATAAAGACTTGGCCTTCACAGCTGCCTGTGGCAAAGAATTCCACAGATTCACCACTCTCTGGCTAAATAAATTCCTCTTCATCTCCATTCTAAAAGGACACTATCTATTCTGGGGCTGTGTTCTCTGATCTGTGACTCTCACACCACAGGGAACATCACCTCCACATCCACTCCATCCTTTCTCTGTTTGAATGGTTTCAATGAGCTCACCTCTCATTCTTCTGAATTCTAGTGAATACAGGCCCAGAGCCATCAAATGCTCTTCATATGACAAGCCATTCAATCCTGAAATCATTTTCATGAATCTCCTTTGAACCCTCTCCTGTTGTAGCACATCATTTTTAAGATAAGGGGCCCAAACCTGCTCACAATATTCCAAATGAGGCCCCACCAGTGCTTTGTAAAGTTTCAAAATTACATCCTTGTTTTTAAATTCTAGTCTTCTTGAAATGAATGATAACATCACATTTGTCTTCCTTACCACAAGCTCAAACTGTAATTTAACCTTTAGGGAATTGTGCACAAGGACTCTCAAGTCCCTTCGCACCTCACTTTTTTTGTGTTTTCTCTCCATTTAGAAAATAGTGAACTTTTTCATTTTCTCTACCAAAATGTATGACCATACACTTCCTGCTACTGTATTCCATCTGCCATTTCTCTGCCCATTCTCCTAATCTGTCTAAGTCCTTCTGTAGCTTCTCTGCTTCCTCAAAACTACCTGGCCCTCCACTTCTCTTAGTATCATCTGCAAACTTTGCAACAAAACCATCAATTCCATCATCTAAATCACTGACATATAATGTAAAAAAAATTGGTTCTTACACAGACCCCTGTGGAAAACCACTAGTCACCAGCAGCCAGTCAGAAAAGGCTTCCTTTACTCCCACTTTTTGCCTCCTGCCAATCAGCCACTGCTTTATTCATGGTAGTATCTTTCCTGTAATACCATGGGCTCATAGCTTGTTAAGCAACCTCATGTGTGGCACCTTGTCAGAGGCCTTCTGAAAATCTAAGTACACAACATCAACTAATTCTCCTGTGACTATCCTGTTTGTTACTTAATCATAGTATTTCATCAGGCAAGATTTTCTCTTGAGGAAACCATGCTGATCATGGCCCAGTTTATCATATGCCTCCAACTACCCTGAGACTTCATTCTTAATAATCAACTCCCACATCTTCCCAACCACTGAGTTCAGACTAACAGGCCTATAGTCTTCTCTCTTCTGCCTCTCTCCCTTCTTGAAGAGTGGAGTGACATTTTCAAATTTCAAAACTATTCCAGAATCTCGTGTTTCTTGAAAGATCATTACTAATGCCGCCATGATCTCTTCAGCCACTCTTTCAGAACCCTGGAGTATACAACATCTGGTCTAGGTGTCTTATGTACCCTCAGTCCTTTCAGTTTCTTTAGAATCTTCTCTCTAGTTAAAGTAACTTCACACACTTCATGTCCTCCGACAGTTGGAACTTCCACTATACTGTGTTACGTACCCCGTAACTGGGTTGCCAAACCAGCAGAAATGGATCACTCAGTTGGAGTCTGGATTACTGGAACTAAGAAAGTTTTATTAAAGAAATAAGCAACACAGTACTCTAATCGAAAGAATAATAAATGCAGCAGTTCAGCAATGATAAACACACATGTCCACAGAACTAGGATAATAGGACCAATCAAGCTCTATCGTCGTCTAGGGGTAAATGACCAGTTTCAGAGTGACGCAAAGTTCAGTTCAGTTCACAGTAATCACTGCCGTGCCGGTGGACGGGGGGGCGGGGGGGAGGGAGGGGAAGGAGAGAGAGGGCGAAAGCAAATGAATATTCAAAACGGCTTCCACACAGACCTTCGATATTCCTCGCAGTCAGCTTTCGGGTGAGCCCTTTGTAATGTCTTCTGAGGTCACCGATTGTGACCCCTCTGTTTCAGATACGATCGTTCCTCTGCAGTGAACCTGGCACCCAGGCAAGGGCGGACACACACCAGGTTCCCGCCGATCGTACCTTTCCACCCTGTGCGTCTATGGCTTGGTCCCGCAACCAGCCCTCCAAAACTCCCACCGACTTGTGGGAGGCGCACCGCTTCCAGGGTCTCGTTACCTCGTGGTGTCGTGTGTGTCCTGCCTTAGCGAACCTGTCCCTTTTTTATCCCCCTGCTGGGGTATCGCCTGTCTATCACACTTCAAACAGTTCAGGGTTGAAAAAGGAGCCGATCTTGAGTGTTCTCAGACCGGTGTCTCCTTCCGTTAAACTCTCTCGTCTCTTCATTAAGATTTCCAAATGCTGCTCCATTGTTTTCCTTATCTCTCTTTCTCCTGAAGACAGGTGGCAGATCAATTGCTGATCCCACTAGTGCCAGCACAGGACAGTTAACATCTTAGTCTATGTGTACTTTTGGTAACCCTCTTTCGTCACAACTGCTTGTGTCTTCCATAGTGAAGACTGATGCAAAATACTTATTCTGTTCATCCGCCATTTTGTTGTCCCTCGTTACTACCTCTCCAATATCATTTTCCAGCAGTCTGATACACACTCTCGCCTCTCCTTTACACTTTATGTATCTGAAGAAACTTTTGGTATCCTCTTTAATATTATTAGCTAGCTTACTTTTGTATTCCATCTTCAGTGATGCGTACAACATTGCACCTACCAATCTGCAAATGTGCTGCAAGTTCATCTGCCTTATTCTGTATAGTGCGCTCATACAACTTCAGTCCTGTATTCACCCTTTTTGATTTTGTCTGTCTTTTACATTGCAGCTCATTCTGTTGACTGCAATTTTGCCCTATCAACAGCTTCTCCTCACTATACATTGCCTCTGTTTGTAAACTAGCTACCTCATCTTCAGCACTGTTATACTCCTTTCCTATGATACATCTTGGATTTAAACGTGGGTAGCTCAGGACATTAGTGACATTGTGCTCAACCTTTTGATTCCTAACTTTGTCTGAAATTTTACCAACATCTACCACCATAATCTCTCCACTAACTGTTCTGGCACTCTGGTTCCTGAACCTTTTTCCAAATGACAGTAAAGAGAAGAGAGTATGTCCTAGGTCGTGAGGGTCCCTGATGATGGATGTTGCTTTTATGCGATAGTGTTTTGTGTAGATGTTCTCAATGATGATGGGGAGGGCTTTACCCGTATCTACTACTTTTAGATAGGGTGGGAAGAGGTGTAGTCCAAGTAGCTGTGGGAATCGGTGGGTTTATAGTAAATATCAGTGGGCAGTTTGTCTCCTGAGTTGGAGGCAGAGAGATCTCGAAAAGGGAGAGTAGTGTCAGAAATGGTCCAGGTGAATTTGAGAGAAGGTGAAGGTGATAAAATTGATTAGTTTTGCATGCATGCAAGAAGCAGCATTAATGTAGTAATCAATGTACGGAGAAGAGTTGGGGTGTGACACTGGAGAAAGTTTAGAACAGAAATTGTTCAATTCACCCAACAAAAAGACAGGCATAGCTGAGGTCCATGCAAGTGCCCATGGCTACTGCTTTGGTGTGTAGAAAGTGAGAGGAGTTAAAAGAAAACTTGTTTATAGTAAAAAAAAACAAGTTCAGTCAGGCAGATGAAAGTGTTGGTGGAAGGAAAATGGCTGGATCTTTATTGTCGAAAAAAGCAAAGGGTTTTTCAACCTTCCTGATGGGGGATGGAGGTCTATAAAGATCCGACATCCTTAGTGATTATGAGGCAATGGGAAATGGGGAATCAGAAGTTGTCCAAATGAGGGAAGTCATGCAGGACTTCCTGGATCTAGGTGAGAATTGACTGGATATGAGGAGACAGGATGGACTTGAGGGATACAGGTGTCCCCCGCTTTTCGAACATTCGCTTTACGAAACCTTGCTGTTACGAAAGACCTACATTAGTTACTTGTTTTCGCTAACAGAAGGTGTTTTCACTGTTACGAGAAAAGGCAGCACGCGAAAAAAGCAGCGTGTTTTAAAAGGCAGCACGCGTCCCAAGCAACCAAGCTCCTCCACCGGAACTGCATTCTAGCCAGCATTGCTTAATCACGTGCCTGTGAGCATCCATTAGCAAGATGAGTTCTACGGTATCGTAAAAGCCTAAGAGAGCTCGCAAGGGTGTTACACTTAGCGTAAAACTAGACATAATTAAGCGTTTCGATCATGGTGAACGAAGTAAGGACAAAGTGAGTTTGGCTTGTGGAAGTTGACGAAGATGATGTTGAAGAGGTTTTGGCATCCCGTGAGCAAGAACTGATAGATGAAGAGCTGAAGCAATTGGAAGAGGAATGGATAACAATTGAAACTGAATGCAGTAGCGAATGGACCGAAAATGAAGTCGTCCAGGAGCTGAACGTGAAGCAACTGCAGGAGACAATAGAAAAATGCACGAGGCTATGCAGTCAAGCATACAGTCGTTTTTCAAGCCTTCCACATCAGCCACAGCAGACGATGAACCTCGACCTTCAACATCGAGGCAGGCAGACATAAAAGAAGATGACCTGCCTGCCCTGATGGAAACAGACAACGATGAGATGCCACCCCAGTATCCCACCACCCCAACCCCTGGGCTGTGGATCGATACATTGCCGCGGAGAATGCAGCAGTAGCCAGGGTGCACCCAACACATCTTTAAGAAAAAGGCCGAAATAAACAAGCTAATTAATTAGGTACCCCTTAGCACGTAAATGTCAACCCAGATCAGAGGTGAATGCTGATTGGTTTCCCCCACCAACCCCCTTCAGGTTCCAATTGTCATTCAGCTCTCCCATACTTACATGTTTGCTTCAAAAAGGACAATAAAACTACAGTTATGAGTATCCCAGCAGCTCTCAATGACCCTGTGATCTCTGTCTTGGAGGCCGACATCAAATTGTCTTTTCTTGCAAGGCAATAGGCCTGAATGGGGTACCAGGTAGGGTTGTGAAAACCTGTGCCAACCATTTCGTGGATATTTTCAAAGACATTTCCAAGCTCTCATTACTATGGTTGGGAGTTTCCACTTGCTTCAAAAGGGCAACAGTTATACTAGTGCCCAAGAATAGTGGGGTGAGCTGCTTTAACAACTATTGGCCAGTAACACTCACATCTACAGTGATGAAGTGCTTTTACTGGTTGGTTATGACTAGAATTATCTCCTGTCTCAGCAAGGACTTGGACCCACTACAGTTTGCCTACCGCCACAATAGGTCTATAGTGGATGTGATCTCATTGGCTCTTCATGCGGCTTTGGATCACCTGGACAATACTAATACTCACATCGGTCTTCTGTTTATTGACTACAACTCAGTGTTTAATACAATCATTCCTCCAGGTCTGATCAAAAAGCTCCAAAAACTGGGCTTCTGTATCTCCCTATGCAACTGGATTCTTAACTTCCTTACCGGAAGACAACAGTCTGTACTTGTCAGAAATAGCATCTCCGCCTCGCTGATAAATCAATATTAGTACACCTCAGGGATGTGTGTTCAGCCTACTGTTCTACTCTCTCTACACCAAGCACTGTGTGACTAGGGACAGCTCAAAGTTGTCTATAAATTTGCTAATGACACAATTATATTTGACAGTATTTCAGATGGTGATGAGAAGGCGTACAGAAGAAAGATAGATCAGCTAGTTAAGTGGTGTAGCAGCAATCACCTTGCACCCATTGCTAGTAAGACCAAAGAACACGCAGCGGTCCTCATAGAGGGATCAGAAGTGGAAGGAGTAAGCAATTTCAGACTCCTGGGTGTCAACATCTCTGAGGATCTATTCTAAGCCCAACATATTGATGAAGTTACAAAGAAGGTACAGCAGCGGCTATATTTCATTCGAAGTTTGAGGAGATTTGGTATGTCACCAAAGACACTTGCAATTTCCCACAGACGTACTGTAGCGAACATTCTAACTGTTGCAGCACTGTCTGTATGGAAGGAGGGGCATTGCACAGGATCAAAATCAGCTGCAGCAAGTTGCAAACTCAGTCAGCTCCATCATGGATGCTAGCCTCCCCAGCATCATGAACACCTTCAAGGAATGGTGCCTCAGAGGGGAACAGGTTCTTCCCCTCTGCCATCAGATTTCGAATGGACATTGAACCGATGAACATTACCTCACCACCTTTTTGCAATATATATATATACACATACATACATATACACACACATACATACTTCTTACAGTATTTCAGTTTTTATTATTATATATTGCAATGTACTGTTGCCGCATAACATCACATAGCGATGATATTAAACCTGATTCTGGTTCTGATAATGGCTTCCATTCTCACCTCAGTTACTTGTCAGAATCCAATACTTTTGGCACTTTTGTTTTCCTGATTCTGTCCCTCCAGCAGCTGGCTCCTATTTTCACACTCACCCTGCTCAGTCTATTTTTTCCCTCTTTTTCCCCTCTCACTTTGTTTGCCTCCTTCTATCATTTAATTGTGTTTGCTTTTCAATCCACCTTTTCTACTCACCTTCCCTACCTGACACTACCTGCTTCTTGCACTTCTCCTCAGTCCACCAATCAGCTCAGAATCCTTCCTTACAACTCCCCTTCCGCTCTTCATGCTGGCCATCTCACCTCTCCTCTCTCTGTCCTGATGCAGGTTCTTGAACAGAATCCTTCACAGTTTCTTTACTCCCACAGATAGGGCATGACCATCTGAGTTCCACCAGGACATTGATTTATTTGCTTGTTCACTGCACTGGAAATCCCTCAATACTAACCTGTGAATCTCACAATTAAACTCCTTCCTTTTAAAGATGGTAAGCCACATGTTATGTTCTGTAATGCCAAGAAAATGGCATGAACATTTTCCAGACTATGGAGTGAATTAATTAAATTATCTAGAGAAATAAAGATAATTTAAAAAAATAATCGACCAAAGGATTGAGGGGAAAATAAAGAGACAGACAAATTTACATCATTAAAAAAATCCTCCTGAACAATTTACTCCCACTTTATTTTGTTAGGTTCCAAGGCAGAGTGGCATGTCAGTTCCATAAATCATATAATGAAAAATGTCTTTAAAGATGAAATAGCAGCCCTAAATGACTTTGGTGAGATTAGTTAGTATTTAAGGTCAAATTCAGCAATTTATTCACACTCAATAAATGTCAATGTGAAAAGCGAGGACCCCCTATTCTTTTGCGAGGGAAGATGGAAATCACCTTTCATTTGATTATGATTCATGGCAATGCTGTACTCCTTTTCCTGCCATAATTTGCCAGTTTCTTCACTGGAGAGTATGATGAATTTTGGATAAAATTTGCATATTGTCAATATGTCTATTTTTTTAATAGAATTATTTTTCTTTTGGAGTATAAAGTTGATGATGATGATGATGTCAACTCAGGCCGGAGAGGCCAGCGTCAGGCATTTTCATGTCCTACAAAGCGCGGAACGAAAGACTGTGTGGCGCACCCCTCTTCACACAGACATTTCGCAGTATTTTTCTTTATTTTACGAGATCGGGTTGCAAGCTCAACACTCAACCTGGCACGGATGGAAAGCATACTCGGGAACAGCCAGAATGGATTCGAACCCGGGAACCTCCGTTTGGGAGTCCGGCGCTGATGTCACTGCACCACCAGCCGACCAAAAGTATAAAGTTATATGCACTATATACAGTAAATTTTAAAATATATACCTGTTAAACAAAATAATTAATACAACTCAATAAATGATCTAAGGAAGATAAATGTATTATCATCAGTGAAGATTTACAGAAGCCTGAAGACCCACACTCAATGTTTTAAGAACAGCTTCTTCCTCTCCACCATCTGAAAAGTTCATAAATCCATATTATTCATATTTTCCACTATTTATTTATTTTCATAACTTATAGTAAATTTTATATCTTGCACTACACTGCTGCCACAAATTTCACAACATTGTCAATGATAATAAATGAGTTTCAGATTCAGATTCTGATGATGAATGACAACAGAAGTTCTTCATTTGGTTGATTGATTAAAAGTGAATGGCCACTACTTTGATGTTGGTGTATTAATTGCAATGAGAAATATTCTTATTAATTTGAACAAGTGTTAATCTTTGTAATAATAAGACCCATAATCAAATTACAAGCAATATTAATACAGTTTGAAAGGTTTCCAAATCCTACAAATTTAAACCATTAATTCACAGCAATACCATCTTAAATGTGCCATTATTAATACTAGAATATAACATATTTTTCAGCCCACTTGCTTTGAAGAATTAAGGTTTCTCAATTAATTGTAATTTAAATAACCATTACGTAAAATTGAGTGGAAGATTCTGAATGTAGGTATGTTTGTTGTTAATGAAACTAATGTATTTATGTGATAAATAAATCTGACTCTGAATCTGATCCAAATCTAATGGTGAGTACTCTCCACCATACAACGTTTAATTTCTTGGCCATTATCTTGTGTTAATGATCTGCCTTTACTCCACAATTAGAAACACCCAGATGAAAATTCCTTCTTGCTGTAATTGTATGATATAGAGATAGATTCATACTATTCTGAAAGCCAGTTCCATTGAAGTTAATGTTAGGCTATTCAAAGTTGCAGCAGAATCTAGAGAAGCTACTATAAAATATGTTTCCTGCATGTGGCAGAGGATGAACTCTACTTCATCATTTTTGTGACCAATCTATCTACGTCTTTCAGTTTTAAAGTACTCCAGTATTGTCTTTGTAATGGAATGGAGTCCTGTCTGTTTATCCTTTTTTTGTGGTGTAAACTCTAGCACTGGTATTCTATTTGTAATTTTTTTCTAGGTAGGTCTTCAATTCCACTTTTTTCCATAAAATGCTGACCAAGACTTCATGCATTTTGAGTAAGCCTTGAGAAAAGTTTAACAGACTTTTCAACTCTACCCCTCAACAGAAAAGCCCCAAGGTTTGTTTTGTTTTTGTTTCAGCAACACTTTTCCATGGTTGTCATTGTGTACTCCCAAAATCTTGTGCTTCTCTACCCATTTTAGATTAATTTCTACAGTTATTCTGCATGTTGTGTTTTCCTTCTCATGTTTACAGGTTTGCGTAGCCAAAGTGCTTATGCATGCTACTTAATACTCACAGAAACCTGAAGCTGAAGTGAAATGCCTGTGGGAATGAGATTTTATCCGGCAGTTTGCTTGTGTTGATCTGTTCAAGTGAACTTGCTGATTGCAAGTCACTACATGCTATCTGATAAATTACTGTATAACACCAGTGCTTTGATTAATTTTATTTCAAAAGCTAGTAAAATCTATCAACATTTTAAAATTTATGTGTTGTTTCCTCCAATGTCAATGCTAGGAAATTCCACAAATTCATGTTTCACCACCGGACTACATGCAGAGCATAGTGACAGATTCACTTGCAAGAGACAGTCAGTAGCTGAGAGATGCTGGCATTCAACTTGATGGCATTTTATGGAAAAATGCCGACAGTTTTTATTGAAAAATTTCCAGCAAGTTCCAATCTGATATGTCCCATTTTTTTTTCCGATAGTTGTAAACTAAGCCAATGTATAGAGGCATAGATTTGGAAGCACAGATATAGAGCCATCGAAACAGGCCCTTCAATCCATCTGGTCCATGTCACCCAAGGTGCCCAACCAAGCTCTACCTCAATGATAATGTCCAGCAGTCCTTCTTTTATTACAATACATATATAACATTTGAGCAATTCCACATTGGTACCTTTACTGGATAGCAATGTGCAGGCAACGGGACTACTGCTTTTTTCGTAAAGTACAGAATTATTGTTGTAATTGTAGTCTTACTGAAACCAGCTCTGCTATTCACTAAGATCATGGTTGATTCATGACCTATGTGATAACTACAGGTGTCCCCTGCTTTTCGAACATTCGCTTTACGAAACCTCACTGTTACAAAAGACCTACATTAGTTACCTGTTTTCGCTAACAGAAGGTGTTTTCGCTGTTACAAAAGAAGGCAGCGTGCGAGAAAAGGCAGTACGCGCCCCAAGCAGCCGAGGTCCTTCCCTGGAACTGCATTCTAGCCAGCGTTGCTTAAACACATGCCTGTGAGCATCTGTGCCTTATGTTAATTTATTTTGAGCAGCCGTTAACAAGATGAGTTCTAAGATATTGGAAAAGCCTGAAAGAGCTCGTAATGGTGTTACACTTAGCGTAAAACTAGACATAATTAAGCATTTCGATCGTGGTGAACGAAGTAAGGACAAAGTGAGTTTGACTTGTGGAAGTTGACGAAGATGATGTTGAAGGGGGTTTGATATCCCATGACCGAGAACTGATAGATGAAGAGCTGATGCAACTGGAAGAGGAAAGGATAATAATCGAAACTGAATGCAGTAGCAAACGGACCGAAAGTGAAGTCGCCCAGGAACTGAACGTGAAACAACTGCGTGAGATTTTCGCTGCAAAGGTAAAGTACGACTTTAATTTTGAAAGGGTATGTCGGTTTAGGGCATATTTGTAGGATGGTTTGAGTGCTTACAAAGAACTGTATGATAGAAAAATGCGTGAGGCTAAGCAGCCAAGCAAGCCTTCCAATCAGCCACAGCAGACGACGAACCTTGACCTTCGACATAGAGGCAGGCAGACATAGAAGAAGATGACCTGCCTGCCCTGATCAATGATGAGATGACACCCTAGTGTCCCACAACCCGAACCACCGGACCAATACATTGCCGCGGAGAATGCAGCGGTAGCCTGGACGCACCCAGCACATCTTTAAAAAAAAACTGAAATAGACAAGCTAATTAATTAGGTGCCACCCAGTACGTCAATGTCTACCCAGATTAGAGGCAATTGCCGATTGTGTCTCCTCTGATCTGGGCCGACATTTACGTGCTGGGTGGCACCTAATTAATTAGCTTGCTTATTTCGATTTTTTTTCTTAAAGATGTGCTGGGTGCGTCCCTGCTACCGCTGTACCCCTGCATGCTTCACAGATCAGTATCGGTCAGCGGCCTGGAGGGTGGGGGCCACTGAACCACCCCAACCTCCAACGACTCAGTCTAACACACCATCATCAGTGTGCTCGGCGCTGTCTTCCCAATTCCGGTAAGTGATACTACACTGTACATACATTATTTCTACTTTATATCGGCTGTGTATTTTTATGTGTTATTTGGTATGATTTGGCAGCTTCATAGCTTAAAGGTTACTGGAGAGAGTGTTTCTGCCAAAAGCGCTTGTGTGAGATTTTTGCTACGAAGAACAGTGTAGCAATGATTGTAGAGAAGTATTTCTACTTTATATAGGCTGTGTATTTATCATATCATTCTTGCTTTTACGATATGTTACCGTTATTTTAGGTTTTATGTGTTATTTGGCATGATTTGGTAGGTTATTTTTGGGTCTGCGAACTCTCACAAATTTTCCCCATATAAATAAATGGTAATTGCTTTTTTGCTTTACGACATTCCGGCTTACAAACCTTTTCATAGGAACGCTCTACGTTCGGATGGCGGGGGAAACCTGTATCTGCCAAATTTATTTTTGAAAGACCTAGATCTATTTTTTCTCCTGGGCCCAGCCTCCCCAGGCAACAACAATAGTTTCTTTAGCTATTAATATTATCATTTTCCCTTTAATACCTTGAAAATTTTAATTATCTCCTCCAAACTATTGTTCTTTCAATGGGTGCAACCTGGGTCCTTATAATGAGCCACCAGAGTTCAGATATTATTCTGGTAAATCTACAATGTATTTTGTCTAAGACCAATAAATCCATCGTAAAAGTAAGTGCCCAGAACTTCTAATAGTACTGATAGGCTCTTATATATTTACATCTACCACCTTGCAATTGAGTGCTTGAGACCTAGCTGAGAAATAATAAGTAAATAAAAAAAAAATCAAAGTCTACATACAGGCTAAGACATTGATGAAAAGCGCAGAATATTTCAGAATGTTAGTAAGAGATCAAAAGCCAGGTTTTTAAATTTGCCGATAATTCACAAAGGTATTATATAGTTAGATGTCTAAGTGGAAACATAAAAATATGGAGAAATTAGAAACTTCAGTGATTTCCCATTAATTTCTCCAATTCTGAGCTTTCATCTCGACTGCTTACAATGGCATTCATTTTTTGTTATTACCTAATTTAAATACCTGGCCTTTTTTTCTGCTGGTATTTCAGATACTGAGTGCTTTACATTGAAGCCTCAGCCAGTATATTCCTGTATGTATACATCATTAATTTTCCCATGTGCCATTTCTAAGCAAGGCCTCTAATTAACAACCAAGAAAACTGTATAACTAACGCATAATGAGAAAAGTAATAAATGTATGCACATTTTATTACATTTAATGGCACATTTCTTACAACTAATTGACTATTTCTTTCTCTGAGACCGACAAGAGAAGGTGAACCCACAGAAAGCATCCAGCCCAGATGGTGTACCTGCTGGGTACTAAAGACCTGTGCTGAATAACTGGCTGGAGTGTTCACCGATATCTTTAACCTCTCGCTTCATCAGTCTGGGTTACCTAACTTCTTAAACAGGCTTCAATTATATCAGTGCCTAAGAAGAACATCCTCAACCTGACTCAATGACTATTGTTCAGTAGCACTAACGTCCACTGTGATGAAGTGCTTTGAGAGGTTAAAACACATCAACTCCTGGCTGAGAAGTGACTCCTACTGGCACAACAGGTCCAATTTTATTGGCTTTTCACTCAACCCTAGAACATCTGCACAACAAAGATGCATATATATCAGTACGCTCCTTATTGACTTCAGCTTGGCATTCGATACTATCATCCCCTCAAAACTAATCAATAAGTTTCAAGACCTTGGCCTCAGTACCTCCTTGTTCAACCAGATCCTCGATTTGCTCCCTTGTAGACCCAAGTCGGTTCAGAGGTAAGGGGACATGTATAGCACTTCTGCCACTTGCAGGCATAAGTGCCAGGAGGGAAATTAGTAGGGAGAGACAACTGGACAAAGGAATCATGGAGAAAGTGATCCCTGTGGAAATTGGAGAGTAAGGGAGAGGTAAAGGCGTGTTTGTGATAGGGTCCCATTAAAGATAACAGTAGTTGTGGCGAATGATGTGTTGGATGCAGAGTCTCATGGGTTGGTAAGTGAGGACAAGAGGAATTATATCCCTGTTAAGGTGGTGGGATGAAACTGCCTGTCCTTTCCTTCATTCAATCACATTTTTGTAATTACAATAATATCATAGCTCCGTATGCTAATCCACTCACTAAGCTCAATTGCCTTATCTGTGGAGCAGTTGACAACTGGCCCTCCAATGTTCCCTTTGACTATTCTGCCCTCTGTACTTACGGACTAGTTCACTTGAGTCAACTTCTCTACCTGCTGCTCAGCCACTGTGTTCCTCCCACCCCTTTGTCAAATTAGTTTCGTTTATTACAAGAATATGACTTTATGATTACAACTATGGGTGTCATGGGAGCAGAATGACTAGTGCAACACTATTACAGCTCAGGACGATCCGGAATTTGGAGCTCAATTCTGTCACTGTCCTGTAAGGAGTCTCTGTATATTCTCCCTGTGAAATGCTTGGGTTTTCCCGGGTGCTCTGGTTTCCTCCCAGAGACTAAAGTCATACCAAGTAGGTAAACTGTCCCATGATTAGATTAGGACTAATCAAGATTGTGGGGTTGCTGGGGTTGGATGACTCAAATAGCCGAGGGGCCTACTCTGTGCTGTATCACTAAGTAGATAAATAAGTTAAATTAAATAGAGAGTAAACGATGGAACAAAGGGTATGTTGTTCCTCCCAGAAGGATGACAAAAGAGACATAAAATGACAGATATGAATATATAAATAGCATGAATGAAAATTCCACAGTCATCACCAAACAAATGCAAACCAGAAGCTCTGTATGAAACAGGAGATTCACAGTCTGCTGGGAGCAATATCTGCGCTTTTCAAGGCAGTAACCCAGAACCCTGGAGGTAAAACATACAGAAGGCCATTGTGAGAGCAAAATTGCAATTCCGTGTGAAATAAGAGACACAATTGGATGCACAACAGCTGTGGTAAGGTTTGCATGCCATTACTCCCTATAAGCATAAACGGCAGTGACACCTCAGTCCCTGATGAATTCAATATTTATTATGTAAGAGAGAAAAAAATATTGCTTCTCTCCAAATCCCCAGAGCATCTGGTGACTGTGTGATCTCTGTCTTAGAGACTGACATCAGAACATCCTTCACAAAGCTTGCAAAGCATCATATCCTGGTGGTGTACCCGCAGGGTATTAAAAAACTAGCTGTTTGCAGAGCTCAAGGACAACTTGCACCTTTCACTGCTGGAATCACAGGCTCCTACCTGCATCAAAAGTGCACAAATCATTGTCCAACAAGAACAGGGTGGGCTGCCTGAACAACACAGCCGGTAGCAATCACATCTACCTTGAGAGATTGGCCATGGTTAGCAGTAACTACTGCCTGAGCAAGGACCTGGACACACAGCCGTTTACCTACTGCCACAACAGCTTTACAGTGGATACAATCTCACTGGCTCTCCGCTCAACGTCAAAACATCTGCACAACAGCAATTCGTACCAACGTTATACTACAATTAGGAATGCCTAGCATTTCATCCCTAGACTGCATATCAGGAAATCTGATCATCGGTCTGGTCTGTTACCTGCATAATGGCAGAGGCTAAAGAGCAAGACTCCAGAGATAAGGACAACAAAGAGGTGCTCATATGAGGTGGTGAAGCAGCTACAGGATTGCTCTGAGTCTGTGGACTGGGCTATTTTCAAGGACTTATCAGAGGATCTAAACAAATGCACCATGATTGACACGACTTTATAATAACAGTCGTAGATCAGTGTTTCTCCACAACATCATTCAGAATCTTCTCAAATCAGAAGCCCTGGATGAACAAAGAGCTTCACAATCTGCTGAGGGCCATATCAGCAGCATTCAGGTCTAGTGACTAGGTCCAGGTATGATTTCTGGAAAACCATCTCACATGTGAAGTAGCAACTCTGGACCAAACTTGAATCACTGAAGGATTCTCGACAGCTGTGGCAGGGCTTGAATGCTATCACCGCCTACGAAGTGCAATCAAGTGACATAGGTGACAGCAAGGTTTTTCTCCCAGGTGAGCTCAATGCGTTTTATGCTCGCTTTGACCATCAAAACATGGGGGCGCCTTCACAAATTCCCACAGCCCTGATGACCCTGATATTTCAGACTCTGAGACTAATATGACAGCATCATTCAGGGGGGTGAACACACAGAAAGCATCCAGGGTACCTAGCTATATACTACATACTTGTGCTGATCAACTGGCTGGCGTGTTCGTTGATATCTTTAACTTTTCACTTCAGCAATCTGAAGTACCCACCTGTTTCAAGCAGACTTCAATTATACTGGTGCCTAAGAAGAACAGGGTAACCTGCCTCAATGACTATTTTCCAGTAGCATTTACATCCACTGTAATGAAGTGTCCTGAGAGCTTGGTGATGAAGCACATCAATTCCTGCTTGAGGAGCGACTTGGATCTGCTCCAATTTGCCTACTGTCACAACAAGTCAACAGGAGATGCCATTTCATTGGTTCTTCACTCAGCCCTGTGTCACGGATCCTGTGATGGGCTAAAGAACCAACAGAGATGGAAAACACTTTGGAGTCCAGTATTGCTATTAACTAATAATATTTATTAGTAACTACGCAATACAGTAATATAAATGAAGATAAATCAAACAGGTTAGCAAGGATTATATATAAGTAAGTGGGGAAAATATATAAAAACCAAGCTTCTTCAAGTCTAGGGGTAAATAGATAGTCTTATGATAATGAGTAAAGTTCAGTTCAGTTCGTGGTATTGAGTTGAGTAGTGATGGAGAGAGAGAGAGGGAGAGATTTGAGTCTTCGGATGAGCTGACGCCCTCAATCTTCCCGTTGTCCTCCGAAATCCTTTAGAAGTCACCGACTGTGACCACAACAAAGGGGACCGTTCTTCTGTGGTGGAATCATCAACCCAGGCAAGGGTTGAAACGTGGTCACCTACCCACCGGTCACTCCCTTTTCACACTGCGAGAGCCACTGATCGATCCGCCTGATTGATCCTCCAAAAACCCACTTTCTCTGTGGGCACAATAAAGCTCATTCAGTGTCCAAAATCATGTGCTGCAGGTCTATCATCTGACCTCCTATTTATCTCACCGTACTGAGTACCAACTGTCATTCAAATAACTCTTCCCTTCTCCGTCTGTGTAAGAATGCACTAGCAGGCCATGTCCTTGGGAAGTATAAACACGCTCCAGAGAAACCATAACAACTCCAATGTCATGTTGAAGTTCACTGATGGCATCACTGTCATTGGTTATGAATCAGCATACAGGAGAGAGATTGAAAATCTGACTGTGGGGTGCTACAACTGCAACCACTCACTGAATGCCAGCAAGACTAAGGAACTGATTATTGACTGAAGGGGAGGAAACTGAAGATCTGTGTGCAGTCCACTTTGGGGGATCAGAGGTGGAGAGGGTCAACAACTTTAGATTTCTTGGTGTTATCATTAAGAAGGACCTATCCTGGTTCCAGCACAGCACATTGGTACCATTACAAAAAAAAGCGCAGGACTGCCTCACTTTCTTAGAAGTTTGTGAAGATTTGGCATGTCATATAAAACTTTGACAGACTTCTCCAGATAAGTGGTAGACAGTATATTTCCGGTAAGATGGCAGTGACTGTGAATCCAGTGGCCATGCAGGGTCCAAACAAAGGTGCTTTTTGTCTTTGTAAAATCAGATTTTTACGGTCCAAAGACAATTCTACAAGAACATCAGGTACTGCAGGGTGATTCCGCCAGTGAGCTGCTCGTTGATCAGAGTAGCTGGACGGGTGTTGGTGGTGGAGTCAGCCGAGGTGTCGAAGGGCTCAGCTGAGGTGTCGATGGAACTGGTTGGGATATCAGAGGAGCCTGTTGGGATATTGGAGGAGCTGGTTTGGGTATGAAGCATCAGAGTTCGTGCAGTATAACCATGATAACCATGGGGGATTGCTCCAGACATTTCACTTGCAATCATAAGACTCTATTGGACCGTGATAATGTAAGTTGCCACAGGCCTCTTACCCTTGTCTAGTGGAGGACAATTGACATAGGAGCTGTGTAGCCTCAGTTGTAGTAAGAACTAGGCCTCAAGCCTCGGGCTTGCCTGCTGCTGCAGTCCAGGTGAGAGATGAGAAAGTGCTACAGCGTGGTTGAGCTCGGCTGGGACCTGGGCTTACCTGTTGGTGCTGCCCTCCCGTGGTTGAGTGGTAGAATAACAGACTGGATTGTGTTAATCTGTGCATGCGGGAAGACTCCACCATCGATTGCTGGACATTGACAATCAGGATCTTGGACTACATGTGTTTTTTTTTGAGTGAATATGCTTCTTTGCTCGATATTTTGAATTGTGATACTTGCCGTTTTTAAAAGTTTGCTTGCTATCTTGAGTGTTTTACACCTTGACCCCAGAGGTATGCTGTCTCATTCAGCTGTATCTATGTACGGTTTGAATGATAAATAAACTTGATTTGATTTTATTTGATTTGACTAATGGTTTGCATCACGGCCTGGTATGGAAACACTAATGGAAAAGTCTACAGAAAGTAGTGTTTACAGCCCAGTCCATCACGGGTAAATCCCTCTCCACCGTTGAGCACATTTACAAACGGTACATCGAACAACACAGGATAGCAGCATCCACTATCAAGGGTCCCCACCATCCAGGCCATGCTCTCTTCTCATTGCTGCTATCAGGAAGGATGTACAAGGGCATCAGGACCCACATTACCAGGTTAGGAATGATTAATTTCCCTCAACCACCAAGCTTTTAAACCAGCACAGATAACTTCACTCAACTTCACTCACCCATTGCTGAACTTTTCCCACACACTATGGCTCATTTTCAAGGACCCTTCATCTCATGTTCTCTATATTTATTGTTTATTTATTATAATTATTATTGTTTGTTTATTTTTATTTACTGTGAATGCCTGCAAAAAATGTGCCTCAGGGCTGTATATGGTGACATACGTGTACTTTGACAATAAATTTACTTTAAAGTTTGAACATCAGCCTGCTGTTTATTGATTGCATCTGGGTATCTGACACCACCATCCCCTCACTACTAATCAGCAAGCTTCGAGACCTGGTCCTTTCTACCTCCTTCGGCAACTGGAACCTCGACTTCCTTATTGGGAGACCATAGTTAATGACATCTCCTCAATGGCAATCAACACAGGTGCACCTCAAGGATGGGATGCTTAGCCCACTACTCTACTCTTTCTACACTCATATCAGAGTGGCAAGGCACATAATCAAGGCGCACTGTTGTTGGCAGAATCTCATTTGGTAATGGAGAGACATGCAGGAGCATTGAGTGGTGCTGTATCAATATCCTTGCAGCAAGACCAAGGAATTGATTGTGGACTTCAAAAAGGAAAATTCAGGAGAACACATACCACTCCTCACTGAGAGGTCAATGGTGGGAAAAAGTGAGCTGATTCCTGCGTGTCATCTATCGTGGACCCACCATATAAATGCAACCATGACAAAGGCACACCAGCAACTATACTTCTTTAGGAGTTTGAGGAGATTTGGTATGTCACCAAAGACTCTAGCAAATTTGACCTGTGGCGTCACCAGCTGATATAGCAGCTCCAATGTGCAGGATCAAAAAAGGCTGTGGAGGGCTGTAGACTCGACCCGCTCCATGATAGGCACACCTCCCTACTACTAAGGAAATCCTCAAAAAGTGGTCCCTCAAAGAGTTTGCAGCCATCATTTAGGACCTGTGCCATCTGGAACATGCCAGCTTCTTGATACTATCATTGGGTAGAGTCATGATGTACATCCAGCATTTCCTGTTTATAATCTCACATCTCCAGAATTGACAATATATTCCATCTGTCCCATCTTGTTCTTGTTAGAATGTGGAATTGTTACTATAATTTTCAAGACTCTTCTGCATGTGAACATTATTTGGTTGTTCTGTATTCATCTCATTTTTGACATAAAACATAGAATATTACAGCACAGTGCAGTCCCTTCGATCCACGATGAGGTACCAACCTTCAAACCTAATCTAAGATCAATCTAACCCTTCCATGCTACATACAGTAGCCATACATATTTCTGTCGTCCATGTGCCTATCTAAAAGTAGATAGATGTGGCCATCCTAAATGTCCTTAATGTATCTACCTCCACCCCTGGCAGGCCGCCTACCAGTCTTTGTGCAAAAGCCATATCTCTGACATCCCTTCACGATACTTACCCTCAATAATCTTAAAATTATCCCCCCTTATAATAGTCATTTACACTCTGGCAAAAAAATTGCTGGCTATCCTCTATATTTATGCCTCATATTATCATGTACACCTCTATCAAGTTACCTTTCTCATCCTCCTTCACTCCAAAAAAAAAGTCCTACCTCTCTCCCTAATCCAGGCAGCATCCTGATAAATTTCCTCTGCACCCTCTCTAAAGTGTCAATATCCTTCCAATAATGAGGCAACCAGAAGTGAACAAGTGAGTTTCTATAGGGTTTTATAGAGCCGCATATTTACCTTGAATCTTTAAAATCAAATCCTGAGGAATGAAGACCAGCACACCATAAACTTTAATAACATCCTATCAACTTGTGCAGAAACTGAGGGATCTATGGATGTGGACTGCAAGATCCCTCTATTCCTCCACACTGCTACCAACCTTGTATTCTGTCTTCAAATTTGACCTTATAAAATGAATCATTTCACACTTTTCCAGGCTGAACTCCATCTGCTACTTCTTAGCCCAGCTCTGCATCCTATCAATATCCTGTTGCAATCTACGGCAACCTTCTACACTAACCACTTCACAACCAACTCCCGTGTCATCTACAAACTTACTAACCCACCCTCCCACTTCCTCATCCAAGTCATTTATAAAAATCACAAAGAGCATGGGTCCCAGAACAGATCCCTGTGGAACTCCAATGGTCAGTGAACTCTAGGCAGAATACATTCCATCAAAAACCACCCTCTGCCTTTCATGAGCAGCCCAATTCACACAGCGAGGTGCAGCAAGTATCCCTGGATCACATTCTGAATGAGCCTACCATGGGGAACAACAAATTCCTTACAAATATCCACATACTTGATATCAACCTCTCTAACTTCATCTTTCTTGTAATGAAAACAGGTGCTAACCTATGCATTCTGCCAGCATGATACATCATCCAATGGGTATAATTTGTAATTTACTGATTTATAATCACTACTTCTAAAAGTCAAGCTTATTGTCAAATGCATAAGTTCGTATTTAGACAGATGCAATGAAAAAAAATTACTTGCAGCTGTATTACAGGCACAGCATCACAGACACATAGCAAACAAGTGGTTAGATTCACTGGATTTGATCAATGAAGAAATTGCTTCTCATCTCTGTTCTAAATGGCCATCCCTCTATTCTGAGGCTGTGCCTTTTGGTTCTGGACTCACCCACTATAGGAACTATCCTCTCCACATCCACTCTATCTAGGCTTTTCAATATTCAATAAGCTTCAATAAGAAAACACTTCATTTTTCCAAACTCCAGCAAGTACAGGTACAGAGCCATCATACGCTCCTCTGTTGTTAACCCTTTCATTTCCCAGAATCATTCTCGTGAACCTCTTCAGAACCCTTTCCAATGCTATACATCTTTTCTTACATAAGGGACACAAAACTGGTCATAATACTGTAAGTGTTGTCTGACTAATGCCTTATAAAGCCTCAGCATCACATCCTTGCTCTTATATTCTAGTCATCTCAAAATGAATACTAACATTGCAATTGATGTCCTCACCATCAATTCAGCCTGCAAGTTAACCTTTAGAGAATCCTATACAAGGACTCCCAAGTCCCTTTTCATCATTGATAATTGAATTTTCCCATTTAGAAAATGGACTAAACCTTTATTCCTTCTACCTAAATGCATGGTCATATACTTCCTTACATCTGCCACTTCTTTGCCCATTTCCTCAATCTGTTTAGGTCCCTCTGCAGAGTCTCTGCTTCCTCAACACTACCCGTCCCTCCACCTATCTGCAAACTTGGCCAGAAAGGCATCAATTCCGTCATCCAAATCAATGACATATAATGTGAAAAGAATCAATCCCAATACTATCCCCTGCATAATACATGTCTCAGCCAACCAAACCAGAATAGGCCCCCTTTATTCTGACTCTTTGCCTCCTGCCAGTTAGCCAATCTTCTATTCCTTGCTAGCACCTTCCATGTAATACCATGGGCTCTTATATTGTTAAGCAGCCTCATGTGCAGCACCTTGTCAAGAGCCTTCTAAAAAAATCCAAAGAAACGACACCCACTGACTCTCCTTCGTCTATCCTTCCTGTTATTTTCTCAAAGAACTGCAACAGATTTGTCAGGCAAGATTTCCCCTTAAGGAAACCATGCTGACTTTGGTCTATTTTATCATGTGTCTGCAAAACCAAAACCTCATCCTTAATTATCAACTCCAACATCTTCCCAACCACTGAAGTCAGGCTAACTGGCCTATAATTTTCTTTCTTCTGCCTCCCTCCCTTCTTAAAGAGTGTAGAGACATTTGCAATTTTCCATTCCTCCAGAATCATTCCAGAATCTCACGATTCTTGAAAATTCATTACTAATGCCTGCACAATCTCTTCAGCTACCACTTTCAGAACCCATGTTCTCTCTACATTTACTCTATCAGTCCGCTTGTCTCAATGAGGAAGAGAATAATGCTGTGATCAACACTGAACTTATTTCTTTAAGAAAGAAATAACAGGAGTAACATTGCAGCAGTTGGAGAGTGCAGAGAAGATAAAGGTAAAAAGATGATGTTTTGTAATATGTAGGTGTTCCAGACTTGGATCCCTTATGTCATAATCGAGAACTGTGTAGTAGAATGCTGCATTATTACAAGCAGGTATTCACACTCCAAAATGTGAATACAGTCAAACTCCTGGACAAATGCAACACTACATCTGGTTGTAAAGACTACAAATCTATGCCATAAGCTTCTTCTGCTGACCTATGTAAGGCAGTTAGTTTGCTATTCATGTTACAGAAGAGTAGGGAATTAGCAAGCAAGTGAGGCATACCCACTGGTAAGGAGGTAGCAATAGACAGTTTTCCTAGTCAAGGAGCTGACTAGAAGGAGAACACTCATATACTCCCACATTGCTGGATTTTTGCATGGCCAAGGTCTCATTTTATTTATGCACTAATTGCCTTATGTCTCACCCAACTGGGAACGTGAGTTTTATAACGGAAAAGGTTAATCCTCAGAACCTGGTCTCTTTGGACCACAGGCCTGCATCAGCAATTTTAAAACAGATCTAACAGCAATAACGAAATGGAAGCAGAATATTTTGATCTGCCATGTTTCCAACAAATGTTAATTTGTTAACAGTTTGATTGGAGAAGTAAGAAAAAATACGCAATGGAGATATCTAGCTAAGATGACTGAGGTGAAAGCATTTCCTAACCAGTGTGGTGTGTTCATTGAATGATACCTTATCGAGACAATTCAGTCATTCACTAAGTGTAGCTATCAGTATTCCAGTGACCTGATGCCTTTCTCATGACATTCTCCACATTAAGTAGGGCTTTAAGTATTCTGGCACAAATTGATTTAATAATTTTTGTAATAGCGCTGTGATGGAATAGTTCAATTTTTTTCTCCTTTTATAGCCAAGCAGTGAAAAGGAAAATCAATGTTACAGAAATAAACTGTACGCATGGAAATCTGAATGTGATCATCTTGAGGTCAATTCCCTACTCTTCTGTAACGGCAGGAGTTTAGGTAATTACTTTTCACCTCTCACATCGTCAGCAAATAATTATCCTAATGCATCTATTGGTAAGAAATGGAACATTCCACTTATGCTGGGAGATGCTGCTGTATGTGAATGCACACGTAATATTATTACAGATGATCTTGAATACTTTTATTTATAAATGTGAATGAGCAGATTACCCCTATGGCCATTCCACTCCCACTCAGTAACAGGTTACTGGATACTGTTGGGGTGAATGACCAAGCTGAGGAAAGCCACAGCAGTCAGACCTTTAGCACTGAATCTGGCTCTGTGGCTCAGAGAGGAAGGGAGGGGTGGAAAGAAGAGGTGAGCTGTAGTGTTAGGGGTTTCAATGTTTACAGGGACAGACAGGAGATTCTGTGGATGAGTGTAAAAGAGTGACAAGGTTCTGCAAAGTGAGTTCATGGAGTTAGGTGCTATGTTAAAGGACAGAACATCCATGGTTTTGCCCTCAGGATTGTTACCCATTCCATATGCTAGTGAGGCTGGAAATAAGAAGATAATACAGTTTAACACATGGCTAAGGATTTTATGCAGGAGGGAGTGCTTCAGATTTTTGGATCAATGGGCTCTCTTCTAGGGAATCTGGGACCTGTACAAGTGGGATAGTTTGCACACTGGCCTTCATAAATCAAAGTATTGAGTGCAGGAGTAGGGATATTATGTTGAAATTGTATATGACATTGTTGAAGCCTACTTTGGATTATTTTGTGCAGTTTTGGTCACCTAACAATGGGAAGACCCGGCTGGTGGCATAGTGGCATCAGCGTTGGACTTCGAGACAAAAGGTCCCGAGTTTAAATCCAGCTGGCTCCCCTGCATTCTTTCCATCCGTGCTGGGTTACAAGCTGGTGATCTCTTTGAAAACTCACCCGACAGAAGGCGATGGCAAACCATGGCTTGTACGCAGTTTATAAACCTTTATAAACCTCGTATGTGGTTCCCCACTACGTCAGAGAGGTGTGGAGAGAAATCATCCACTAACCAGAGAAAATACCGGATGCGACGTACCTTTCCTTTTTTACCTACAGGAAAGATATCAATAAAATTGAAAGAGTGCAGAGAAAATTTACAGGGTTAAATCGGTTAGGACTTCATACCCTAGAGCACTGGAGAAATGATTGGGGGGATTTGATATACAGAATTACTAGGGTATAGATAGAATAAATGCCAACTGGCTTTTTCTACTGAGATTGAATGAGACTCAAACTAGAGATCATGGGTTCAGGGTGAAAGGCAAACTACTTAAGAAGAACATAAGGGGGAACTTCTTCAATCAGAGGTTACTAAGAGGGTGGAAGTATCTGCCAGCAGAAGTGGTGAATTTGGATAAGTGGGGTATGGAGGCTATTGTCCTGGTGCAGGTCAAAAGGACTAGACAGATTAATAGTTCTGCACCGACTAGGTTGGTTGTAGGGCCTGTCTCTATGCTGTGCTGTTCTATGAGACTATGGCAATGAATATGAACAATGATTTCACATCATTGGACTCTGCCCCTGATTCCATACCTCTCTCTCATAACTGAGACTGAATTAGACTGATTATCATTGTCATACTTAACCCTAGCATGAGATTCTGATTAAATTGTAAAGAACTAAATTATTTATACCCTTATGAAAAGTTCAAGAAAAGCACCAAAACAAAAGGTCATAGATTGAAATGGCACAGAAATATGTCACTGAGATTGCTATGCCTACGCAGACTATCAAGTACCCATCTACACCAATTCCATTTACCAACATTTAGACTGTTGCCTTCTCTATCCTAGCAATTCAACTACTCATCCAGATACCTAAATGTTGTGAGAGTACTTACTTCCAATAACTAATATTTTCCAGATACCTACCACCCATGGGTAAAAAGACCTTCCTCAGATCACATCTCATTCTCTTTATTGTGATATCACAAGTTCAGGAATGACATATTCCCATTCGCATTAAGGTCATGAGAGGGACCTGGCAGGGAAGGTGAAGGAACCTCCCAGGAGCTCTGCAGATATATTAAGGGGGAAAGGGTAAACTAAACTTCAGGCTCTTGGCTTTCCTTTGACACTTTTATTCAGCTGCATAAATTGGTTATATTCCCCCCTCATTATTTTGAGTCTGCTGCATGGCAGCAAACTTTCACTAATTTCACTGAGCTTGCACCTACCTAATGTTTACATTCCCGATTTTCACAGAATTTTCCAGGCTGAACATTTAATGAGACAAAAAGGTTCTCTGGCTAAGGAGGATGAGTAGAACAAAGCAAGAAAGCATGTGTTCCATACCTTTTGGTTATTGAGAAGTTAGTCTTGGAGAATCAGTGTGGCAAATGGAAATAGGGTAGAAAACAATGTATATTATCCCCTACGTCATATACCTAGAGACTTTTTTTGATGTCATACAGCATAATAAAAAACAAGGTATGTGCTAGGAATTAGTCCTGTGACAGGATTTAGATCACATTAGGTCCCTTGAGTTTACAACAAATGCAGCAAGGACCACTCGAGTCTACTTATGAGGACTGCAATAGTTGAGATTGCTACAGAATGCAATCATTATAGGTAAACAACTGCCATTTTCACAATGCACATCTTTGTGGAGGTGGGGGCAACAAAGCACAGGGTCAGTGATGATCAAAAGTGACCGATTTTACATATTCACTTTAATTTGATTGGGTCTGTATGTGGAATATCCAAACCATTCCTCTGATAATGGTAAAAACATCTTACTCTGTACTTACTGGGAGAAAGTGTGAACCAAACCATCGTATCCCACGAGGAAGTGTAGAATTGATCAAACTAAACACACTTCTGTTTAACCTGAAGTATGGAGGGTGTGAGTGATTCTTTCAAGACAGCAGTGCCAAAATGGATCAGAAATTGTCTTAAGGAAAGAAGAATAAGATTCAAGGTAAACAGTGATTTTTACTCTGGGGAGATGACAGGTCTTTATTCCTGGAGCCATCTCTATTTTTAATGTCAGATGCTAAATAGGTTTATCATTGCTACATATACCAAGGTACGGTAAAAAAAACTTTGTTTTGCATACCACCCATACAAATCATTTTATCAGTGCATCAAGGAAAAATCAATAACTGGTGTCCACTGATGACTTTATCGTGGGTGTGTGGCAAAGATACTCTTCTTCAGCTTCCAGCTGGGTACAGGTCAATACCCAAGAAGAGTTTATTCATTATACATGCTGGGAAAGCACTAGATTCTTTTTCACTGGTGCGTGGATAATTTTTCAAAATTTGTCTAAGACTCAATGCTTAGAGGTGTGATGACCAATGAGGAGGATAGCAAGTGATCTCAAAAAGATGTGGGTAAATGAAATATAATGCAGTGAAATACAAAGAGGTAGATTTCAGCAAGAAGAAAGATACTGTATAAACTAAATCATACATTTTTAAAGGGATGCGGAACTAAGATGACCATGGGTAAAATATGTATTAAGTCATTGAAGGCAGCAGGGGCAAAAGCAAAATTGTTCAATGAAGCATTGGTCTCTAGCAACAGAAGCACAGACTAATTTCCTACTTCTTTATTTTGAGTTTGTTTTTTGTAAGTATTCTTGGACATAGTGCCTAATTCATTCAATAAATTTGAGGAAATATGTAAAGGATTTTGATGTAGTTGAGGATTTACTTGTGTGATACCAAGAATGAGAAAGTGGATAGAAAGAATAGAAAGTAGTTAGCAAAAAATCCAGTGGTAATGCAAGGGAAAATGTCTCAACACTGTGAGTGGTTATGTCTGCAATTTCTGATATGAGAGTGAATGTAGGTAGTATTGTCCCTTCTAAAAGAAGTGGGATTAATATTTCAAATGATAATAATTGTAAAATTGTGGGGAAAAGAAAAGGAATGGAAATGACGAAGTCCTAACGAAGGGTCTCGGCCTGAAACGTCGACTGCGCCTCTTCCTATAGATGCTGCCTGGTCTGCTGCGTTCACCAGCAACTTTGATGTGTGTTGCTTGAATTTCCAGCATCTGCAGAATTCCTGTTGTTTGCATGGAAATGACTGGATTGCTTTATACAACAGTGGAAGACCATCAATGGTTTGAAATTCTTTCTTGTATGGTGTAGCAATTTGAGGCTTGTATAACATATTGCTTGAATGCCATGTCCATTTACAGCACTGCTGGGCAGGAGGGTGGAGGGAAGTAGTGACAGCTGTAGTGAAATTCAGTTGCTTACATTTTTTGCAATACATTAAGACATTTTGTTTGTGGAAAATGCACTGGTCACTTCCCCAAAGGAGACAGCCTTTTTCTTTTTGTATAATTTTTGCATCAAAGTCATGGAAAGATATTGTTCCCTTTTGCAATGTCCTTTTGAAGTATTGTGGGGAATATTAATTGTCCAAGGAACAAATGTTATTTTGGAACAATTAAGATTTCATAGTACACTGGTAACTTTGAACCCAGGTAAGATAAATCTTTACACCCCACCAAATCCTAATGGATCATTCACTTCAGTCACCCCCATGAACTCAATCTTCCCAATGCTACTTCAACCCTTACATGATAACCCAGTTATTGATCACTGTAGAGTTCCTGATGGAGACCTTTATCTCCAGCTGCAATGCCAGTCGACCACCAACTCATAAATGGCTGATTATCACCCACCTCCTTTGCTGCAATCATTTTTGCCTCCAATTTCTCAACCAGGCACCAATCACTCCTTTCTATCTTCCACTAATTGCCTGAACATCTGCCCTTGGCACAAGCTTTGCAGCCTCTTCCAAACCTTGAATCCAGCCAGCATTTATTAATTCCTGAAATGTGCTAATCTGATCTGTTCTTGTGTTATCAAGCTCCTGAACATCAAGACACTAATTAAATTTAGAATGAGGGGCGACGATAGGTAGGTAATTGGTAACTGGCTTTTCAGAACTGCACATACCAAGATGCAGTGAAAAGCTTTATTTTGCATGCCATTCATGCAAATTATCTCAAAGAATAAATACTCTGAGTCTGACAAAGACAAAAAAAGCAGTAACAATATGCAGAATATAGTGTTACAGATACAGTTATAGAGAAGGCACAGTGAAATTGAACAATAAGATGCAAAGGCCAGGACAAAGAAGATAGTGAAATCACGAGTTTATCATAATCGAACAAGCAGTCTGTTCAAGAGTCCTATAAAAGTGGGAGAGAAGCATCTCCTGGTGATGTGTGCTTTCAAGCTTTTGTATCTTCTGTCTAATAGAAAGGTGAGTGAAGAAAGAATATCTGTGATCAGCAGGGTCTTTGAGTATGTTAGCTGCTTCCCCAAGGCAGCAGAAAGAATTGACAGAGACCAAGGACTGGTTTTTGTGTCCAAAACTCTCAGCAATTTCTTGCAGTCATTACAGAGCAGTTGCCATAACAAGTAGTGTGTTGTATTTAATGCCTCAGTAGTATTTGAGTAATATTCTAAATATGTTTTTTGATTAAGCGGTGTTTACTTGTTTACATAATTCATTATGGGTAACAGGTAAGAAGTACGTGAATGACATTTGTCATTACACCACCACGCCATATGAGAGCACCTCACTAAAAAAAACTGGAAAAAATAACTAGACAAATATTTCAGCTCCTGTGTTTTGTTTCAATTAGTTCTAGAGTTGCAAAACATAACAGAGATGACCAAGATATTTTAAAACAAACCCGAGATGACTACCTACTTGTTGAAATGCAGCACATTTTTCTTCGGAAGTGCAGAGAAAAGTTCGAGTTACAAAATGAGACAGAAAATAGATGAAATTAACAAGCAATGAGCACGGTCATGGGTTTATAAACAGTGAGGACCGGGCGATAATAAAAATAAATTTTAAAAAAAATGCAGAAATGGCCGGCTACATCAGAAAGATAGACACATTCATTTGCACAATAGATAACCGGATGAAGTATACTGAACAAATTGAGCAAGTGGGAATACCTGATGAAAAATGAGTGCCAGTATTGCTGTCTGCACTAGGTGGAAAAGCAAACTATTTGCTTAGAAGTTAAGCTGCTCCAACCAAACCAGCTGAAGTGAACTTAACTGATATTATTAACATAATGCAGGAACATTGAAAACTGAAACCATTCTTGATTGCAGAATACTTTAGGTTTCATAAATAGAAACAAAAGGAAGGGGTGTCCATTTAGCTTATGTGGTTGAGTTGAAGAAATTGCCTATAGCATTGTCAGCTCAGTAATGGGCTTAATAATGCACTGAGAGATCATTTAATTTGTGGAATTTTCAAGAAAACAATCAAGCAATATGGCTTACACCAGAAGTGAATGGCAAATGAATGAAAATGGAATCGAACACTGACTCAGCTTTTTCATTCATTCCACAAAATGAGTTTGAACAGCATTTCAAATATACTGAACTGAAGCCTTAAGATATCCAACTAGGAACTTCTTTTTGCACATTCGCTGCTATTTGATAAATTGTACAGCCTTCAAACATTGACATTTGTGGAGTATAAATACCTCTTTTCCCAGGTCCAATTTACGCACATATATCCACAATAGATGTTTATCTTGAAGTGACTTCGAGAAGTGTGTGTTGTGTATTTAATATTTCAGTAATATTGCAAATATATTGTTAGCTTAAGCACTCTTTGTTGTTTACATAATGCAGTGTGGGTTATCTGTAAAAGTATGTAAATTGCATACCTCATAACACAACCATATTATACATGTACACCTCACTTAAAAGCAAAAATGAGCTAACGTACTTGAGTAATCCCAGCTCCCTTCTTTTTCTTTCAATTTGATTTTGTGTTTTTGGAGTTACAAAACATAATAGTGCTGAAGAGGTGTTTTTAAAATGAACCTGAGACAATTACTTACCTGTTGAAGTGCAGTGAGATGTTCAAATAAAAAGTGTAGTGAGAAACGGTCAAGTTTTTATAAAAAGCACAGCATTTTTTTTTCCTTCAGAGCATCATGTTTTCTTCTGAAAAGGAAAGACAATTAAGTAAAAAAAGGCAGACAGCAGAAGAATTCAGGGATTCATAAACAATGAATACCAGGTGATAATAATCAAAAAAAGCACAGAAATGGCCAGCTATATTGAAATGATTGATGCATTCAATTACACAAAGGATAACTGGAATATATATACTGAACTAATTGAAGAATATTTTAAAGCAAATGGAAAAGCCACTAAAAAACGAAGTACCAATTTGATCATTGGCAGTTCGGTAATGGGCGTAATGATCATTTAGTTTGTGGACTCTTACATGAAATCATTCAAAAATGGCTCCTAACTGATGCACAACTTATATTTATAAAAGTATTTGAAATAACTGTATCAATAGAAACACAAAGCAGTGACACACTTGAGATGCATTCAGAATTGAAAGTTAGTGTGAACAAAATTGCAACACCTGAACAGAAATGGGCCGTGGCAAACAAATTGTGTTACTGTTGCAGCAGGGGCTCACATACACCATACCAATGCATGTTTAAAGGCATAATTTACAGAAAAAACAACAATGGAATATTCAAAGAGCATGTTAGGCAGACAAAAAATGAATGACTGCACAAGGAAGAGAAAAAGTTAAAAAGTTAAGTCACCTGCATGATATCTTTGTTACTAGTGAGGATGATAAGGAACATCTCAAAAATCTCTAGGCAGTGTTAAAATTAGTAGATTATGGACTCAGAGTACAACATAACAAGTGTAAATTCTTTAAACCAAGCATCACCTGTTGTGGTCACGTCATTGACGCACAAGTATTACACAAGTGCGCTGGGAAAATTCAAGCAGTGATGCCACAAGGCCAAAGGACAAGTCACAGTTGTGGCCCTTTTTAGGATTTGTCAATTACTACAACAGTTTATGCAAAACCTGCTCACTGTGCTCTACCTGTTGAACTCACTACTAACAAAACTGGAAGAAATAGCAATTTACAAAGCAGTGTGAGGTGACTTTCAAAAAGGTAAACAAAATGGTGACATCAGACACTCACACTGTAATCACACATTAAGATCACCATTATCTAGTGAAGCTTGCCAATGACACTTCGCCTTATGGGATAGGTGCAGCTATGTCACATGCTATGAGTAATGGAAGTGAATGCCCTCTCAGCCTTTGCTTCACGTTCCCTGAGCGCTGCAGAGAAAAATTGCGCAAAGATTGACAGGGAGGCCTTGAGTCTGATTTGGGGTGTAAAACATTTTAACTAGTACTTCTGTGGGAGAGAGTTTACCCTCATTACTGATCATCATCCACTGTTGTCCATTTTCAGTCCTCACAGAGGTGTTCCACTAACAACAGCAGCATGTTGATAGAGATGGGTACAGTTTCTTGGAGGACACAATTACAAGGTTGAATTCAAGAGGTTGACTAAGCATAGAAATATGGATAGATTGTCCCATTTACCTTTGGAAAACAAAATATCTAAAAAGTTCACAAAAGAGGATATTCTTCTTGACTTATTCCCCCTAATGCAAATTGAAGGTCTCCCTATTACAGCAGTGATGATCCAAAGGGAAACCAGAAAAGACTCTGCACTATCTCAGGTCTAAATAATCATCCAAAATGGCTGCAATATGCAGCAGAAATTCCAGTTCCTCTATTTTTCCAGTGCCAGGATGAACTTGCCCTTGACGGGGATTTCCTTGTGTGGGGATTGAAAGTTGTTGTATTATACAAACTAGAGAGTTAAGTTTTTAGAAGTGCTTGTTCAAAGTGAAATTTTTGGCTTAAAGCTTTATCTGGTGGCCTGGGATAGATCAGCAGATTAAGCAGCTTGCTGTACACTGTTTGGGATGGCAACACGTCCAGAAGATGCCAAGAGCAGCACCTTTTCATCCCTGGCAATGGCCTGCATTGCCTTGGCAGGAGTGCATGCAGCTACAAAGTGGCCAGAAATGTTCCCAATAGCCTTCGCTGCAGCCTCACACACTTTTGATGTGTTGGGCAGCCTCTTCTCAAGGACTGGTGTTCGAGAGCATTTAGTCTCTGACTAAGAACACTCAATCAGTGACAATGAATTACAGATTTTTGTTGAACACTTTCACTCATTCCAGAAAACGAATGAATAGAACATATTGCACCTGCATCATACTACCCAGCTACAAATAACCTGGTGAAAAGATTAGTCTGGAATCTAAAGAATGCACAGCAAGCAATGTCAGCAGAATACTCTATTCTGAATCAGAAGCTCCTCAATTACCACGTTGCATATCACAATGCAGCACACATCACAGCCAACAACTCACCAGCTATTTTGTTGTTGCTCGTCCCTTGCGCTCAAGCTTAGATCTCCTCAAATCCCATCTCAGAAGAAGTATGCAAGACAAACAACTGAGACAAATTGAAACAAGGAGGTTCAATGTTTCACTCCCGAACAACAGATATATCAAAAATGGCTACTTGGAAATATTAAGGATAGAACAGGACCACTGTCCCACACAGTGGAGATTGTGTCTGGTGTTACCTGGAGGCAACTCATCGATCAGTTGAGGAAAGCAGAGACAATATTAGAGGAGAAAGGTGTCCAGATCTGTTAGAAATTCTTCCTGCATTGTCAGTCAACTCTTACAACCACTATGGAGGAGTCCCCAGAGCCTGAGATAGTTTCAGAGCCACAAGTTTCATCTGCCAAGCAGAGTAACCCCACTTTGTCAGGAAAGATGTAATCCCACAGGAGTAAGAATTCTTTCACAGTGATTAAATCTTTAGACCTGAATGGTACAATTAAAAATTTACTATGCTGTAAAATTTACGACGTTGTCATTATACATATACGATGACTAGAGAGTAACCTAATGCATATCTGAGATGAGATGCTTTCTATATTGATTTCGAGTTTATAGGTAAGGAGGGTGGAGTATGTAGTGTACTTAATAAGGAAAGGAAGGAGATTGCCTTTTAAACTCACGAGAGAGCACAGGCCATCAACTTTTTGCTGTTGATGTTTCCGTAGCAGGCAATTTCTTTTTTACGAGGTCGAGTTGCTAGCTCGATGCTCAATCCAGCACGGATGGAAAGCATGCCTGGGGAGCTGGCTGGGTATGAACTTGGGAGCCTTCTGTCCAAAGTCCAGAGCTGGTGCCACTACACCACCAGCTGGCCAGTGTACTTAATATTTCAGTAATATATGAGTAAATATAATGTTTAATTAAGCATTCTTTGTTTGTATACATAATGCATTATAGACTACATGTAAGAAGTACATGAACACCATACATCATTATGCTACCAACTCACTAAAAAGAAGGGAAAATAAACTAAATAGATCTGGCTCCTGTGTTTTTCATTCAATTAATTTCTGGAGTTACAAAACATAAGCATAAGACCATAAGATATAGGAGCAGAATTAGGCTATTTGGTCCATCAAGTCTGCTCTGCCATTTCATCATATCTAATCCAAATTTCCTCTCAGCCCATATCTCCTGCCGTCTCCCCATATCCATTCATGTCTTGATCAATCAAGAGTCTATCAACCACTGCCTTAAATATACATAAAGACTTAGCCTCCACGGCTACCTGTGGCAAAGAATCCCACAGATTCACCACTCACTGGCTAAAGAAATTCCTCATTTTAGAACATCTCTGTTCTAAAAGTTACTGCTCTATTCTAAGGCTATGTTCTCTGGTCTTTGGCTCTCCCACCAGAAGAAACATCCTCTCCACATCCACTCTAAGACTGTTTTTCACCATTCAACAGATTTCAATGAGGTCAGCCCAAATTCTTCTGAATTCTAGTGAATACGGGCCCAGAACCATCAAATGCTTTTCATATGACAAGCTATTTAATCCTGGAATCATTTTCCTGAACCTCCTTTGAACCCTCTCCAGCTTCAGCACATCCTTTCTAAGATAACAGGCCGATAACTGTTCATAATACTCCAAGTGAGGCCTTACTAATGCTTTATAAAGTCTCAAAATTACATCCTTGTTTTTAGCAAGTAAGAAACTTCTTTTTTCCAAAGATGGTTTATTTGATGATTACATTATCACATGAATACAATATTGCAGTACTTCATGACACTTTATTTACAATTTCAAATTAAGGCATAATCATCACTATCCAAAATGCACTCGAGCCCCTGAGGTGCTCAGTAGTCCTGGAAGTCCCCATTGTAACTGTAGATACTGTATACTCTTTCTTCATGGACATATGGGCATAAGTATATCCCTGGATTAGGGGCTGGAAACCAGTTTGGGCAGAACCCTGCATTGCCCACTGTCTGGACCCTTGAAGGGACCTTTTGGCCAGGTCCAGGGGTAAATGGACTGGAGGTTCCCCTGACTGACCCAATCCCCTCTGGCCTGGGTGACCGTAGGTTAGGAGCATAGGGCTGAAGTGCAGCCAAAACACAAGAGATGGCAGAAGAATGGGGTTGAGAGAGATGTTGGAAGGGTAGAGCAGACTTAAATTGGCTGAATGGCCTTATGGTGCCTCGGTGACCCGCGGTCTACTCTGCCGATGCCAGGAATCCGGAGCAGCCCACACAACACGCTGGAGGAGCTCAGTCAGCCACGGATACAAACGTAGACATGCGGCTGAGAGGGCATTGACTGCCCACGACACGGCCTGATTGATTGTACAAAACTTGAGAACCGGTCCCTTTGGATACTCAAATGGTTGCTGCAACCTGTGATACTTCGTACATGTGTGATATATTGACTTCTCCAATCCACAGAAAAGATAGCCAGCTGGCAAGTCATTGAATCCACTTTGAAAACTTCTACATGGTACATCTCTGTGCAACAATTTCCTCTCTGGGTACCCAATATAAAGGTAAGGAGGGGACTCCTGTGTAAAGAGACCCAACTGGGAACCTCCCAAAAAGATATTTTCTATGGTATAAAAATTGGTGAATGCCAATAGGGACATGCCAAACTTCTTTAGCCTTCTGAGGAAGTGGAAGAGCTGGTGTGCTCTCTTGGCCATAGCATCTATTTTTGTTGGATCAAGACAGGCTATTGGTGATGGTTACACCTAGGAATCTAGAAGTCGCAACCAGCTCCACCTCAGCACATACAGGAATTTCTGCTCACTTCCACTCATCCACCATCTCAACTCCTAATTGCTGAGGTCAATCCACAAACGAGAAAATCTGCAGATGCTGGAAATCAAAGTAATACACACAAAATGCTGAAGGAACTCTGCAGGGCAGGCAGCATCTACAGAATAAAGTAAACATTCAATGTTTCAGGTCAAGATCCTTCATCAGGATTTCATCCTGAAGTTAATGACCAGATTTCATGTTTTGCTGGCATTCAGGGAAAGGTTGTTGTCTTGAAAACATGTCACCAGACTTTCTATCTCTTATGGCATTCTGTCTCATCATTATTTGTGATTTGGCCCACTACAGTGAAACTGTAGACAGAGCTAAAGAAGAAACTGGTCACACAGCTGTAACTGTATAGGGAGTAAAGTCGGGGTATGAAGATGCAGTCTTGCAGAACACCAGTATTGAAGGTAATCACGGTGGAGATGTTGCTCTCTATACTTACAGGTTGGGGCCTGTTCCTTAGGAAATCCTGGATCCAGATGCAAAGGGAAATACCTAGTCCTTGGTCAAGGAGATTAGCTCTAAGTTTCTTTGAAGTTATGGTATTGGAGATGGTGCTGTGGTCTTTGTTACCTGTATGGCCCAAAGATGTGTGTAGGACCAAAGAGATGGTTTTTGCCAAGGAACTGTTTTGATGAATTAGAGCGGGTCAAGTTGTCTGAGGGGCTGGAGATGATGTGTGCCAACAGGAGTGAAATGCAAATAACTGCAAGTATGCTTTGTGATCAGGGTGGCTTTGCAAATTAACAATTCAAAATAATTATGTAATTATGGAAGACTGTGGGAAATGAAATGACCTTATAAACAACAGTGCCACCCCTATGGCTCTATGATAGAGTAGCAGTTAGCATGACACTATTACATCTCAGGGTGTTGGAGTTCGGAATCCAATTCCGGTATCCTCTGTAAGAAAGTTTGTATGTTCCTTCCTACATGTGTGTGCGTTTCATCCAGGTGCTTCAATTTCCTCTCATAATCCAGAGACGTAGCAGTTAGTAATTTAATGCGTCATTGTAAATGATCCTGTGCCTAGGCTAGAGTTAAATCAATGGGTTAGCGGGTGGTGCAGCTCGAAGGAGTGCAAGGGCCTGTTCCACACTGTAGCTATAAATAAAACAGGAGCTATCGGAAATGAACAGATGAACTCTGATTAATTAAGAAAAATGAGCTTGTGCAGGGAATAGCTTCTTGTAGACATTTCTATCCTGCTATAGCAATTGGTTACAGATATGTTTAGTAATTGTTTTTAGAGTAATTCAATTCTTAATATAACTTAATAACCCAAATTGAGAATCATAGTCTAAGGAACATAGATGCAATGAAACTGTCTCTGTTTGATATAACAGTAACATTTAAAAGATATCTAGATAGGTCAATGAACAGGCAGGTATTGACCATGTTCATGCAAATAGGATTAGTTTAGTCTGGGACCATGGTTGGCACAGACATTGTGGGTCAAAGCATCTACTTCTGTGCTATACTGTTCAATGTTCAGACTTCTAGTTTTCCAATGGTCCCTACTTCCATTTCAGAGCCATAAACTTAAACAGCAGCAAAACGTTCTCAGCTAGTGAAATTTGACTTTTGACTGTAACAAGAAAAAGAGGAAAAAGATATTAATTCATATTGAAGAATATTCTTCAACTGGATTGTTCAAGAAAAGGTCTTGGTAGTTTAATCATTTATTTGGACGTCAATAACAGGAACCCTTCGTCAGCTAATATGTGCATGTTTCTCCTGACAGAGACCAACGAGTATGGTTGCTGTAACGATATTTCTGAGTTTATGTATATATGGAATCTGCCTCTCACTCTAATAATAACTTAATTTCAATGATTCAATAGGCAGTGAGTTATATGGATCATAGTACCATCATTTTAATTCATATGCTTTGATAAGTGCCATCTGATGTAATTAACTGTTATTGATTTCACAGTATCCTGGCTGTAGACCTAGCTGAGTTAGTTCAATATTATGTCTTGTAGTTCAAGGATAAATTCCGTGAATAGAAATGATGTAACTGTGTGTATGTGTGTATGTGAGTGAGTGAGTGTGTGTGAGCGCACGTGTGTGTGTGTGTGTGTGTGTGTGTGTGTGTGTGTGTGTGTGTTTGTGTGTGTGGTCTTTGGTTCTTTTTAAAGGATTTAAAGAGATTTTTTTCCCTTTTTGATTTTCTTTAAACTTGATAGTAAACAAAGTTTATTTTTCAAAATTCCTCAAAACATTAAATGCACTAGGCATCATTTGTTTTTTAACATCTTGTGAACTATCCAAAGGCAATAATGAGTATTCATTTAATGCTTTTTCCCCTAATATTCAAGTTTCATGACTCATATTCAGCTATAAGCACTTAACATTTAAAACACTTGCCCTGAAGTTATTTGACTTTAATTGAAAAGAGTCTCAGTTTTCATTTCCATACCAATATCACATTTTCTTGACAAGTTATTTGTAAAGCTAATCGTCTCTAAGGCCATTTTATAGCTAGACATCATTCCACCCTAGTTCCTAAGAGGCTGTGCAATCAATAAACTTATTACTTTGAAAGGAACTCCATCACTCACAAATGACACTGTTTCAAATAAAGACTAGGAAAATATATATCATATTAGATGAGAGTACATATTGATGTTACTGTCCTATTTTTAGAAAGAATAAAGATAAAAGTTTCCAATAATTTGCACTGTATGAAGTTACGATATGAAATTCTGTATGATTTATTTTTGTGCTGTGTGCAAATCCATGGGATGCTATCATTGGGATGTGTTCCTACTCCTAATATTTTTTAGGCAATATTAATTCATCACAATTATAACATCAGATTTCCACTGGGATAGAAAGTGACAGTAAATCAGTCCTTTGGTACATCAGTGATCCACAGACTTCACTGGAAAGCCCCATCTGCATCTGCCTTCATGCCAGGATTCCTCACATGACTCATTCATGACTCTATCTTTAACCAGGCATAGATGCACTTTATTAATAGACCTTAATTGTGCACAATCGACCTTGTCTTTTTCAATGATAAGCTCTATTATAAGCTCTGTTTCCCCGATCATATTTATTAAAATGCAAGCTCTGACTTTCCACTGGATATGATGTTACTGGAATAGATCTGTAAAAATGAATTCAGCAGTCACATCACCAGGTTCACACTCCAATAAACCTTGCACAAACATGGCACTGTGCCAGAGATTTTTTTAATGAATATATGCCTGAATTTTTCTCTTTGCTTGCCGTGCAAATCAGATAGTAGATCTCAGTTTTATTTCGTTCAGGATTAAGTTAATACCTGCCCAGTTTTACAGCAGGCATATTTCTCTTAATTTTCAGAAGTACTTTTGGGAACATGATTGTTCTTTATGGCCACCAAAGAAAAGTAATACGGGCAGTTACCCAATGGGGAATTCTATACCACTAGAGTTAACAGACTGTCCACAACCAATGTACCGCTTATCATAATACTGCTCAGTTAGCTGCTAAACTTGCATCCTGGTATTTGGTAGATAATAAGAATTGATCTTACCTAAACAAATGAGGTTCCTGTCTGATTCAGATGTGCCTTTCATAGGCTAACAGGCAGCCCAAGGATAAATTGTGACTGGTCTATTTATTTCACTTAAACCCCATTATGGCCCGATTGTTACGAACAAGATTAGTTAACATCTATATTTTATATGCAATAATATTATATATTTACCAGAAACATAAGAAAATGCAGATGCTGGAATCTGGAACAAAATAAACCAAACTGCTGAAGGAACTTAACAGGTCAGGCAGCATCTTTAAAAGGCTGAGGGATAGTTGATATCAGGCTGAACACCCTGTATCAGACTCGACTTGAAATAGCAACTTTCTCTCTGCCTCCACAGATGCTGTCTGAGTTGTTGTTTCCCTCCATCAGTTTGTTTTTCAGCTAAAATATTTTCTGTATTTTTGTCCAAGATTCTAACTGGGATGAGCAGGACCTCTGTTCTGTTTGAATTGCAGTGAATAATTAGGATGTGAAAAAGCAACTTCTGTAACAGGCCCGAAATGTTGACTGTACCTTTTCCTATAGATGCTGGCTAGCCTGCTGCGTTCACCAGCATTTTTTGTCTGCGTTTCTGTAACAGGAAGTGTCTAACACGATGAGTAATAATTAGAGGCAGAGGTCTGGATAAACTAAGTTTACACTTTAGAAGGTTATGCTGCAAAAAGATGCTGGAAGAGAATCTGGAGAATTTAAACTAAAGATTAGGGTGCCTATGATCAAACAATAGAGGAAAATAAAATACTGTAGGTGCAAAAATTCAGTTTAATTTCCTTTTTTTCTAGTATTATTTCTCCTGTCTCAGTCAGTAATGGATCCAGATAAAACTTGGCTAAAAAAAATTCATTTTAATCTAACTGTAGAAGATATGACCATCTATTCTGTTCGTGTTCGAAATTTACTTTGCACATCTACAGTGCATCTTTGTTCTCCTTTGCAGAGAATTTAAATTCACTCAGTTCTTAGGCTTGCATCTTTTTGACAATACTATAATCTTACTGATCACCCAGCCATTGGCTCATATTTCTACTGACACTTGCTGATTCCCTTCATGGGTTTAGTACTGATCTTATCTCTTTCTCTCTCTTTTCCTCTCACTCACCCCACAAACACTATATTTTAATGTTCTTTTTTCAGTTCTTGTAATAGTAACTAGTGCTACAGCTAAAGTTAAAAAAATCCAGATCTATCTATATCCCTTTTTCAAGTATGCCAACCACCAAATCTCTGCCCTAAAACTCAAAGACTATTTCAATAACCGTGAGCTCCCTTTTAGTAATGTGTTTTTTGTTATTCCCAAACACGGAACTCCTTTGCCACAAATTCTGGAAAGCTACAAATTCTAGATTGCATGATAGGGAAGGCTCAAGGCTGCATATTCCTGCTTTCAATTTATTTAGTTTGTGTCTGCCCACATTTAAGCTATGAATCTTCCAATCACTATAACCAGCTGTCTGTGAAGAAGACAGATATTGAGAACGCAGGGCACTGTTAATGCTTGGTGAATATCTCAAGACAAAAGAAGATCAACATGGCTTTTGTGATTAAATTAAATAACAAGCGATGGAAAATCATCTATTTAAAAACACTTCCACACATTAAGCTTTAGCATTCAAGAGGATAAAAGCTCAGTTTGTCCTTCCTTGTTATCTTATTTTAACTATATTGTCTTTGCTATCACCCTCTATGTTGTAGAGTTATATAATACTCATTGTAACTGGCACCATTTTATGAGCTAGTGATTGTGGATATTACTGATTGGTTGAACATTTTCATCTCTAGTTATAAAGTTAGTTGCATTTGCAGGTCCCACCAGAATGGGCAGAGATGGGGTTACTGTGTGCAAAGGCTATTTCCTTTGGTAATATCTCTATGATTTGGTAATTTTGGACTCTATGATTGAGAAGAGATGGATGGATCTTGTCTGACTCTTGTCAAGGCCTACCAGAGGTAGGGGTAAGTCTAAAGGCTTTCATTACCATTTGTAGATGCACTTAAACACTTAAACTCAGCTGCAATAATTATAAGAACTGCTTAAAGAAATATAGAATATTAAGCACTAAAGATAGAGATATTTTAAAGATTAGGTTTATTTGTCACGTGCAGAACAATGTGCCATTTATGCTAAATCATATCAATAAGGATTGTGTTTGTGGCAGCCTGTAAGTGGTGCCTCTCCCCAAGCCAACGCAGTATAGCTTCAATGCACTAACTCTAAGCTTAGCTGTACATTACTAGAGTGCAAGAGGAAAATGGAACACCCAGAGGAAACTGATGCAGTCACAGTCACGGGGAGAGTTGTCTCTGTACAACTACCTGCCAATTAAATAAAAACACGCACACAGAGGTGAGGTTAACTGGCATATTCACTTTGCACAGAGAAAGAACAATAGATTAAAGCACATGGGTAAGTTATCAGTCAATAAATAGAGCTAAGGGGAGTCATAGCGCTATAAGAAATAGATCCATACATTACACTTCCTACTCTTTTAGATTAATGCAACAAAAATTGTATCTGTAACAAAATATTCAAAACTGGGTACGTAACAAAATATTCAATTTCTCTTTAACAAAGCATATTGAATTAAACATGCTTTCACAATAACATTCCATAACTACCTTCACAGTTCTAAAGGTTCAGCCTTCTGGGTGGTGCTCTGTTTCTTTTAGGATAGCGTCTCTGGACCTGGGGAGCAGTATCAGGTTTGGTAGGTGTCTTGTCAATGATAACATTCTTGTCATGTCTCTGAACCTGTGGAATGGCATCAAATTTGGCAGGTGTCTTGTGAACAATAATGTTTTTGTAGTGCCTCTGGACATATGGAGTGGCATCAAGTTTAGTAGGTGTCTTGTCTAAGATAACATTTTGGACTTGCAGTGTCACTTTGCTGTCAGTGACATGATCATCACTGAGAGTTAAGTCCGGTGACTGTAATGGGTCTGTCTTGTTGGATGCAATCGACTCAGGTGTGTTCCTTGTTTGAGCATCCAATATCTGGTCCACATGACGCCTACATGTCTGATCTCCAACATTCACTGTGTACAACAATGGTCCAGTTCTTGTAGTTATCCTACCAGGCATCTACTTGTCTTCTCAGTAATCACGCGCTGGAACTTCCTGCCCAATCTTGAAGCTCCTTGCTGCTTCATTTGGCAACTGGCTAAACTGTTTATACTGTAGTGCCCTCTATACGTCTGGTTTAAGGATGTCTATGCGAGATCTCAGATTTCTGCTCATGAACAGCATTGCTTGAGTTTGATTTGTCGTTGCATGACAAAGTTCCGATACACAAGAAGGAAGTTGTCTGCCTTGTGCTGTAGAGAAATCTCCTCCTTGCTCATAGCTTTAATGTAGCTCTTGAAGGTTTGGATAAGCTTCTTAGCTAACCCATTTGTTGCTGGATGGTGAGGAGCTGACTTGAAATGTCTGATGATATTTTTCTTCATGAACAGCTGAAATTCTTCTGATGTGTATTGTGATCCATTGTCACTCAAAATTTGTTCTGTTAAGCCATTTCTGGTGAAGATAGTCCTCAGGGAGGAGACAGTCTTTGCTGAGGTAGTTGACTTCATTGGTATAACCTCCGGCCACTTCGAATAATTTTCACATCTCTCTGACCATTCCCACTTTTCTCCTGAATAAGCATCCACAGCAATCAGAAACATGGAGTCCATGAATGCCCTAGCAAAGTCAATATGTACTTTTTGCTATGGTGAAGACAGCAATCCCATGGGTGTAACAGTGCCTGTGGGGTGCATTTTGATTTTTTTGGCATACCAAACAGCTTTTGGACAAATCTTCAGTCTACTTATCTATTCATGGTCGCCACACATAGCTCCGGACAAGTCTCCTCATCTTGACTGTATGCTAGTGTTCTTTATGCAGATTTTCTAACAATCTGGTGTGCAGTTTAGATGTCCACGAGATCCACACATCGGAGTTATTTGACATATCAACAGTTGGTCTCATCTGACTGAGGACTCTGGAAACATAGGGTTACCATGAGCTGGACATCTTTGCATGGTGATTTCGTAGGCCTTTGACAATGTTGGGTCATTCCTTGTTTCCCTCTGTATTTCAAAATTTGATACTGGCAACTGGTCCACCATCGTGATGTGGAACACTTCTGCTGCATCACAGTATGAAGACTTTCCTTCTTCAGTTGCCAAAAGTGGAAGCCATGACAAGCCATCAGTGTTGCTGTGTTGTTTGGTACCCTTGAACTCTATGTCATAAGAGTGAGTCTCTAGGAACAGTGCCTAACTTTGTAACTGGGTATCAGTCATCACTGCGATTCCATTCCCGGGATTGAAGACAGACACAAGGGGCTGGTCATCTATGACTAGAGTAAAATTTGGTCCGTACAGGTAGTGGTGGAACTTCTTTACTTCCCACGCTAGACTTAAGGCCTCTCAGTCGATCTGTCAGTCTCACAAAACTGTATATGTAACAAAACATGCAAATTCCTTCGAACAAGCCATATTCAAATAAACACGCTTTCACAATAACAGTCTAGAGCCAACTTCACTATACTGAAGATTCAATCTTTTAGGTAGTATTCTGGTTCTTTCAGGATAGTGTCTTTGGACCTTTGGGGTGGCATCAGGTTCGGGAGGTGTCTTGTCACTTTCTCTGTAGTATGTCATGTTTTGTTGGTGACATGATCATCACTGAGAGTTAAGTCTGGTGGATGCAATGTCTCCATCTTGTTGGATGCATTTGATTCAGGTGCATTCTTTGGCTGAGCATCCAATATTTAATCCACATGATGTCTCCATGTATGATCTCCAACATCCACCATGTACATCAGTGTTTCAGTTCTTATAGCTCTCCTACCAGGTGTCCACTTGTTTTTTCAGTAATCACTTCCTGTCCAACCTCAAAGTTCCTTGCTGATTTACCTGGCAACTGGCTGAACTGTTTATTCTTCACTTCCCCCCATAGATATGGTTTCAGGAGGTCTATGCGTGGTCTCAGATTCCTGCTCATGAACAGCATTGCAGGTATGAACAGAGTTCTGATACACAAAAAAGGAATATGTCCACCTTGTGTTGTAGAGAAATGTCCTCCTTGTCGATACCTTTAATGGACTTGCTGAAGGTTTTGACAAACCTTTAGCTAACCCATTCGTTGTGGACTTGAAATGTTTGATGCCTTTTTTCTTCATGAATAGTCTGAACTCTTCTGACATGTATTGTGGTCCATTGTCACTCACAATTTGTTCAGGGAAGCCGTTCCTGTAGATGAGAGTACTCAGAGAAGAATCAGTCTTTTCTGAGGTGGTTGACTTCCTTGGAATAACCCTAGGCTGCTTCGAATGAGCAGTAGAAACATGAAGTTCATGAATGGCCCAGCAAAGTCAATGTGAATTCTTTGCCATGGTGAAGTCTGCCACTTCCACGAGTATAAAAGTGCCTGTGGATTTTGAATCTTGGTGCATCTCGAACAACTTTTGGTCAAGTCTTCAATCCATCTGTCTATTCCTCTCCACCACACGTAGCTCCAGGCAAGACTCTTCATTTGGACTGTACCAAGGCATCCTTCATGCAGATTTTCTAGCACTCTGGTGCACAGTTTAGAGGGAACCACAACACATGACCCACACATAAAGGTTCCTTGACATGCCGACAGTTGGTCTCGTCTCATTGATAATTCTGAAAATAGAGGATTACCATGAGCTGGCCATCCTTTCATGGTGTTGTCTTTGACTTTTGACAATATCAGGTCATACCTTGTTTCTCATTGTATTTCAGAATTTATTACTGGCAACTGGTCCACCGATGCAGTATGGAACATCTCTGCTGGGTCACAGAATGAAGACATTTCTTCTTCAATTGCCAAGAGTGGAAGACATGACAAGCTGTCAGCATTGCTGTGTTGTTTGGTACCCTTGAACTCTGTGTCGTAAGGGTGGGCTCCTAGGAAAAGTGCCCATCATTGTAACTGGGTAGCAGACATCACTGTGATTCCCTTCCTGTGGCTGGTGGTCTGTCACTACAGTAAACTTTTGTCCATAGAGGTAGCGGTGGAACTTTTTTATTCCCCATACTAGACTAAGGGCCTCTTCATCGATCTGTGCGTAGTTGTGTTCTGCACTCATGTGTGATCTTGAAGCAAATGCAACTGGACGTTCAGATCCATTTTTCATTGTTTATAACAAAACAGCACCAAGTCTGATGGGCAGAGAGTGGTCATAATGGGTGAACAGTTCATCTGATGTTATTAGTCTCTTTGTTTCCTTGAATGCTCTTTCACATCTTTCTGAGCATTCCCACTTTAAAATGGTCTGCAACAGTGCATTCAAAGGGTGCCACACTGTTGCAATGTTTGGAAGAAACTGGTGGTAGTTTTACAAGGCCTAATTATGACCTGAGTTATGACATATTTTCCAGTTTGGGTGCCTCTAACACTGCTTCCGTCTTCTCTTGTGACTTATGTAGACCATGCTTGTCAGTGACATGTCTACAATATGAGATTTCATTCTTGAACAACTCACATTTCTTGCTCTTTGGAAGCAGACCATACTCACTCAACCCGGTAAGAATTTCACCAAGGTTCTGGAGGTACTCTTCATCATTCTTGCCAGTCACAATGATGTCATCAAGGTAACATTGTGTTCCTGGGATATTTTGGAGCACTTGGTCCATTGCTCTTTGCCAAATTGCTGGAGCTGATGCAACGCCAAAGAAGAGATGATTAAATGGAACAGATCCTTGTGCAGTTTGATGATGAGGAACTTCTTGCTTGACTCCTTGACCTTATTTGCCGATAGGCTTGTGAGAAGTCAATCTTTGAACACCTCTCCCCGCCAGCCAAAATGCAAAAATGCCTTCAACTCACGGCAGGGTACGCTGAGCACCAGACAAATCTGTTGTGATCCATTTGCAATCTGCTTCAGGAATGCTATGCAGTTCTAGGCATGACAGCTCACCTTTGTCTGACTCTGTGTTGTCTGATTCAGTTCCACAGTCAGTCACTTTGGTCATTTTTCACTCTATGTGGTTTTTCACTTTGGTTGTGCTTTTGTCCGACTTACACACTCTCTCTACTTGATCTTGTCTGTGACACTTTCTGCAAACTTTTTCTTTTGCATTGCGGAAGGACATTCAGGGACATTTCATGCATTTCACATCTAAACTCGTTTGCTGTAGTTCTGCCATATCCTTTACTGCAGACTCTAATGATATTGCAATGGTTAATGCCCATTCTAAGGTTAGGTTTCATCTGACAGTAGCCTCTTTTGAGTGCTTTGACTATGCATGCCACATATAAGGCTGTCCCTTAATGCATCAGGAAGTCCAACACTAAAGTCACAATATTGGGAAAGTTTGTGCAGTTCAGCAATGTATTCATAAATGATTTTATCCTTTGACTGGCTCAGCTATTATGAGCGGTTTAGGGCTCAAGTGATTTTGTAAAATGCAACAATTTTGTCGAATGTCTTGCTTTCTGACTTTTCAGCAGTAACTAAGTTGTATAAGATCTTGTACAGTTTAGCACCCATTCAGCTAAGAATTGTGGAGGCCCTCTTTTCCTCATCCACGTTGCTCACATTTCAATACAGTTCAACCCTCTTGATTTGTGATTCCCAGTCCACATTAGCACTATCAAATTTGTCAACTTCCCCAACTAAAGCTATTGTCATGTTATTTTCACTTGAACTTTTCTCATTGTGTGTCTCTCACTGTGTATCATGCAATATCACTCATGCATCCCTTTGTTAGCATCCTTGATGGCCTTCTCCATACCATTTCACCCTTTCCTCTCACTGTCTCTCTCTCTTCCTCTGAATTCTGTTGTTTTATAGCTGTCAGTGCAGTTGGTGATATTTACTGACATTCAGATTTGTACTCGTTGCCAAATTGTTGTGTCTGTAGAACTACATGTCAATTAAATAAAAGCACACATGTGGAGAAGAGGTTAACTGGTGTATTCACTTTGCACAGAGAGAGAACAACAGATCAATATGCATGGGTAAGTTATCAGTCAATAAGTAGTGGTTAGGAGAGTCACTGCGCTAAAAGAAACAGATCCATACATTACAGGGAGGACATCCAAAATCCTTATAGAGTGCAATGGGAATCAAATGCTGATTAGTGATTGCTAAGCTATTGTGCTAACGGCTATGCTACCATACTACTGAAAGAAGCCTCTTATCTCAGCTTGCTGGTACTGGTTTGTTGTAGAGTTGTCTTGCTCAATTTCACATATATTCTTTTTATCCTAATCCTGTAATTTACTCATCTTTAATGCCTGTCCAATAAAAGTATATGTCTGCATGAATCATTAGGAGGAGTAGGCCTCTTTTGCCCTTGAGCCTTCCCCATCACTCAGTAAAATCATTGCTAATCTGTTTGTAATCTCAACTCCAGCTTTCTCTTCAGTAAACATTTACCCTCTTGTTTGTTAAGAATCTTCCGACTTCTGTCTTAAAAATATTCAAAGATTGCTTCATCCTCTCTTTGAGGAAGAAACTTCCAAATACCTTTGATTCTCAGAATAAAAATATTTATGTGCTGTGAATGGATGATCTTGTAATTTTAACCAGTGATCTATAGTTTTAGATTCCCCCTTTGTTATCTTGTCAAGAGCCTTCAGTACCTTATGTTTTTTTGTACATTTCTTATATTTATTTATTTACTTACTGAGATACAGTGCAGAATAGGTCCTTCCAACCCTTTGAGCCATGCAGCCCCGCAACCATTTATTTAACCCTGGCCTAATCATGAGACAAATTACAATGAGCAATTAACCTGCCAACCAGTATGTCTTTGGACTGTGGGAGAAAACCTAGAGTACCCAGAGGAAACACACACGTTCATGGGGAGAACATACAAACTCCTTCCAGGCAGCAGTGGGACTTGAACCCATGTCACCTGTACCATAAAGCATTGTGCTAACCACTACACTACCATGCCATCTTACAACCAAGACTTCTCTGTTTTTTCAAACTACAGCAGGTACAAGATTAGTCCGCCTAACCATTCCTCACAAGATAATGCACTCATTCCATGTATTGGTCCAGTGACGTTCTCTGAAATCTCAAATAATAACGAGGCAGCCTGCAGAGAGGAAGTCATCACCCTAACACAGTGGTGTCAAGAAAAAACCTTTTCCTCAACATCGCAAGAACAAAGGATCTGGTTGTGGACTACAGGAAGAATGGAGACAGGCCATAGACATCAATGGATCTGCGGTTGAGAGGGCGAAGCTTTAAGTTCCTCGGCATAAACATCACCGAGGATCTCACGTGGTCTGTACACACCGGCTATGTGGTCAAAAAGGCACAACAGTACCTCTTTCACCTCAGACGGTTGAAGAACTTTGGTATGGCCCCCAAAATTCTTTCTATAGGGGCATGATTGAGAGCATCCTGACTGGCTGCATCACTGCCTGGAATGGGAACTGTACTTCCCTCAGTCGCAGGACTCTGCAGAGAGTGGTGCAGACAGCTCAGCGCATCTGTAGATGTGAACCTCCCACTATTCAGGACATTTACAAAGACAGGTGTAAAAAAGGCCCCAAGGAACATTGGAGACCCGGGTTACCCCAACCACAAACTGTTCTAGCTGCTACAATCTGGGAAACGAAACGGTACCGTAGCATAAAAGCCAGGACCAAAAGGCTCCGGGACAGCTTCTTCCACCAGGCCATCAGACTGCTTAATTCATGCTGAAGCAACTGTATTTTTATGTTGTATTGACCATCCTGTTGTACATAATATTTATTATAAATTACTATAATTGCACATTGCACATTGCACATTTGAACAGACACGTCGCGTAAAGATTTTTACTGCTCATGTATATGAAGGATGTAAGTAATAAAGTCAATTCAATTCAAATGCATTAGCATCTTAGCTTAAAATAAGGAAACCAGTGCTGTATATAGTCCTTCACATGTGGTTTCACCAACAGCCTATAATCAGTGGCCATTTTATTAGGTACACCCGTACACCTGCTCATTAATGCAAATATCTAATCAGCAAATCATGTGGTGGAAACTCAATGCATTAAAGCATGCAGACATGGTCAGGAAGTTTAGTTGTTGTTCAGACCAAATACCAGAATGTGGAAGAACTGTGAGCTAAGTGACTTTGACCGTGTCATGATCATTGGTGCCAGATAGGGTGGTTTAAGTATCTCAGCAACTGCAGATCTCCTGGGATTTTCATGTGCGTCAGTTTCTAGAATCTACTGAGAATGATACGAAAAACAAGAAACATCAAGTGAGCAGCAGTTCTGTGGGGAAAGGATGCCTTTTTAATAAGAGAGGTCAGAGGTCAGCAGAGAGTGGTCAAGGTGAAAGGAAGATAACAATAACTCAAATAACCACATGTTACAATAGTGATGTGCAGAAGAGGTTCTCTGAATGAACAGCACGTCAAACCTTGAAGTGGATGGGCTATAGCAGCAGACGGCAATGAACATACACTCAGTATCCACTCTATTAGGTACAGGAGATACATAATAAAGTTGCCACCAAGTGTATATAACTGAAGCATAATCTCCATATATGTGTATTAATTTTCTTCACAAGAATCAATCACATTCTGTTTCCTTGCCCTTTGAAGACTATCTATGGAATCAGTTTTCACCTCATTTTCAAGCAGAACTTGCAAATTCTACCAATGCACCAAATGAAAAAATATTATCCCCCTTCCAAACCCTTTGCCAAGATTAGAAAGAATGCTCATATTGTTTGAGAGCTCAATTATTCTAATAATAATTCTTGATTATTCCTTAATCCCATTTTTATATTATTAAATTGCAATGTAAGCTTATAAACTTGAGTTGATATTTAAATTAAAAGAAAAATCAGGGTTTAAGCTTAGCTTAGTTGTGCAAAAGATAATTTTAATAGAACAATCTTAATCATCTCAAAGCAATGCATACAGAATGTTCGAGGAACTCCGCAGGTCAGATTGCATCTATGAAGAGGAATAAACAGACAATTTTTCAGTCTGAGACCCATCATCAGGTCATTAGTCATATCAAATTGTTTGGATACATTTGTAAATAAATATTTATGAAAAGGAAAAACAAATTGCATTTGCAATATAAGCTTTGAGATATTTGAAATCTGCCTGGTCTTATTTGATTCCAATTGTGATCCATACCCTCAGCTGTTAGGGACAATGCTGTGATGGTATTAGGTTCCTTGTCCACAAAGCTCTAAACTCAAAAGATGTTAAGCCCTATTCAATATAAATATCTATAGGTACCCTCACTATCGGGAGGTTATACTGTATCCACATATTCTTAGAGGAATTGTCCAGTTTCTGCATTGAGGTTTTAACTGACAATACCCACTATTTGAGTGGTGGGTCACCCTCCCTACCAAGGAGGAGATACTTCCAGCTAATGAGGTAATTTATTTTTATTTTTTATTTTATTTTAGTTTACTTTAAATTTTTAAATTTAGACAAGTAGTTCTAAACACACATTTAACATCCACAGAAGATTCCTAATTTATAAAAGATTTCTGAATTACAAAAGACTTACAAACTACAAAGGATTTCTAAACATATACAACTCTTATGAACTAGAAGAGCATACCAACTATTAGCAGGTGAATGAGTCGTCCGTCGCAGAAACTAAAGATTGAGGAATGAAGTCTAGTTCTTCTCTCCGTAACCCCATCTTTCTGTCATTCTCCTTGTCATTTCTAACAATCCTCAACACTTCTGATATTTATACTGTTTTCTCCTAGGTGACGTCATCTACATGTGTTGTTTTCCAGATACCTTTGCTGGAACAAAGTAATTTACATAGATGGTCTCAAAAGCTTCTGGTGACAGAAATCCCAAACATCCACAGTTAAGGCTGTGAGAGCTGAGCCTCTGAGTACATCATCAATTTAATTTGTAACCATGTTTGATGCACTAAGTGAAGTAACATCATTGTCTTGTGTTTGGCTAATGCAGATGAGAAGTCTCTTGGTCACTGCACTTTGCAAAGCTGTGCCTTCAAGTCCAAACTGATTGTGGCTTGCAATTTACTTTAAGAACTGGGAACTGGTTTTTGTTTAGAACAAAAAGCTGAGAAAAGAATACTTGTTAAAAGTTATCACCAACAACTGTGACCCTTTGAAAAGTTCATGCCACAGTGCAAGAAAGCTGAGTTTAGCTAAAAGCCTCTTAGGCCCTGGAAAGTCAATATTGACCAGAATTATGTTCAATATGCAAGTAGATCCTATGGCAAGTGTTCCAGACAACATATGAGAGTATATCTCCATCTCTGGAGACAAATTGCAACAGACATCTTTTATAAACCTACCAATTCCCATAGTTATCTTGACTATACCTCTTCCCACATTGTCACCAGTGAAAATGCGATTTTTTTTTTCTCAGTTCCTTCGTCTCCACTGCATTTGTTCCAAGGATGTGGCTTTCCATTCCTGGGCATCAGAAATGTCCTCCTTCTTCAAAGAACGAGGTTTCCCTTTCTCCACCATTGATGCTACCCTCACCCGCATCTGCTCCTTTCCTGAACATCCGTGCTCAGGTATTTTCCCACTGCCTTAACAAGGACAGAGTTCCTCTTGTCCTTATCTACCACCCCAGGAGCTTCTACATCCAATACATCATCCTCCATAACTTCTAGCCATCTCCAAAGGGATCAATACTGCCAAACATACCTTTACCTCTTTTCCTCTCTCCACTTTCCACAGTGATTTCTCTCTCTGTGATTCCCTTGTCCATTTGTCCTTCTCCACTAATCTCCCTCCTGGCACCTATCCCTGCAAGCAGCCTGTGCTACACTTGCCCGTTCCTCCCTCACCTTTCCAGGTGTGGCAACACTTCACACGTGAATCTGCTGATGTCATCTTTTGTGTCTGTAGCTTCGGATGCGGCCTCCTCTATTTGATGAAACTCCATCGTAAATTGTGGACCATTGAGACCCTCCACTCGATCTGCCAGAAATGGAACTTCCCAGTGGTTAAACATCTGAATTCTGATTCCTATTTCCATTCTGACATGTTGGTCCATGGCCTCCTCTTGCGCCAAGATGAGGAAATCTTCAGGGTGGAATAGCAACACCTTATATTCTGCCCAGTAGCCTCCAACCTGATAGTATGAATATCCTTCTGATATATTAAAAAATCCCTCCCCCACCCCACTTCTATTCCTCACTCTGGACTTTTACCTCTTATTTACTGCCTCTCACCTTCCTCTGGGTCCCCTCCTACTTTCCTTTCTTCTTCCTCTTTTTTCAGATTCCTTCTTCTCCAGCCCTCTATCTTTCCTACCTACCTGGCTTCACCTATCACCTTCTAGGTATCCTCCTTCCCTTTGCCCCACCACCTTTTGATTCTGGCATCTTCTCCCTGCTTTTCCAGTCTTGAAGTAAGTTCTCGGCCTGAAACATCGACTGTTTATTATTTTTCATGGATGCTGCCTGATCCGCTGAGTTCCTCCAGCATTTTGTGTGTGTTACTTTGCATTTCCAGCATCTGGAGACTTTATCATGTTATATGAGAAGAGCTGCTAGCTCCTGCAAGGTTAACAAACACAGAAATATGCAGACCAGGCAGATGATAGAATAGTAAAATCATTCCAGCACATGTGATTATTCAGTCTAATGTGCTGGTTCTCTACCAGAACAACCTAGTCAGGCTCATTCCTCAGCACTTTTTTCGTAGTCCTGCATATTTATTTTTTCCCTTAAGTATTTGCCCAGTTCTCTTTCATTCATACCATGATTTTCAGAGACTGTGATACCACAGAAGAAGCTGATTTTTAGCAGAAGAGGTTGTGAAGTCCCAGCCATTCCCAGTCTCAGTCTGAGCAGAAAAGCTGATTGACAATGACAAGGACTGGCAGAATGACAAAAGTGAGAATTCAGGATATCTCATCTGTGGGGAAATTGCCATGCCCTTGAAGTGATGCCTTAACTATCCTAGCAATCCTCGTAAAGTGGATGACAGATTATGACAGGTATTATATCTAAAGCATCAATGACAAAGGAATGAGCTTCTATTTTGGCACCCACAGGCTGAGCTGTTACTGCTGTGCTGTAATTTCTGTACAAATCTTGAGCCAGGTTGGTGTTTGACTCCTTTGTGCACCTTGGTAATGAATGTTGGCTTTCTCAACACAGCTTACATGTGCAAAGACAGCAAAGTTTGGCATTACTGTCAGTCTTCATAGGTGGGCTATTCATTAAAATGTTTCTGAGTCGTTTGGAACAAAACTTAGAAAACTTAAACCTGGTCTTCTCCAAGGTCAAGCTGTGTTATCAGCCGTTCAGTTGGTTCCTGCGCCTGTGTCCCATATCTCACTAGATGCAGATTCTGGTTCAAGTTTATTTGATGAGATACACGATATCAGTATCTGAGCTAATGGTACTGTTTGTGGAGTCATATTATGACTTTTCTGCTTCATAACTTCTTTCTGTCCCTGAATTCACTGGAATGGGAAAGGGAAGAACTCACTGTTTGGTTTTGATGAGGGTTAGAAATTTATGTTTACACTAATCTGTGGCTTAAAAGTCAAGAGCATGCAGGGAGGAATTTGGGAAGGGTGATAAAGTACGAGAACAATGATTTCATGTTTTAGCCTCTTCACCGCCTCTTCTGGTATTATCTTTACTTCGGCGGTTTGGACAGTCATGAATTCAAGATTCTGCAAGAGAGAGGAAAGTGTACTGCTTCATGCTGTGCGTCATCTTTTCCTTCAGGGAAGATGGGAATGTGTCACATGGCATGTTTTTAGTATGTGGATGTCATGGATGATCAGCTGGCAGTGTTTGTTCAATGTGACTGTGAGGGTGGAGCTTTACATGTGCTTATGTATAGATATTGATAGAAGTTAATAGAATGTGATAGGCTGTGGTACATTGAGAGGTTAAAGCTGCTGCGGTTGATACAATATGCTATTTGAAGATGCATTAACTGAACTCGACTACTTGTGTAAGTGCAGAGAGCTTTTTACAGCACTACTTCTAGACCTAACTAAACAGATTCTGGCCTTGGCCTTCATGTTATATGATCTTACTGTGTGCTTTCTGGCTCTTTGTTAATAAAGGATACCTCTGGTCTTGTATTTCTCTCCTCCTCCCCAGGGTCTCCAGTGAAACATCTGAACACCGTGAAGTTGCTTCATTTTCATGGTGCCATTCTTAATTCTTTTTCACTTCTGCTTCACATCCTGTACAGTTGTCAGCATCTCATCCAGGAAATAATCTTTCTCCACACTAACATGCCAGCAGCTTCAAGCATTGCAGACTAGACTTAACTGGCGTTCGCAGTTATGTTTCCCAAGCTGATGTGTGTAACTGTTCGACAGCTTGGTTAGTCCTGCCTGTATGCACACATAATTATAATGAGCAAACAGCAAGTTTGCATGCAGATCTCATTAAAGACAATGGATTAACCAGGCATCATAAACTCCAACTTTATTTTCAGGGACTTTCCAGTTTAGCTCCCCATAATATCTAAGGACAGAACATTTTCTAAAGACGATACTCAGAACACAAGGGAATACAAATATTCAAAGAATTTGCTACATTCTTTACAGCAATAAATTATCACAGCTATATGACCCCATGTTTTAAATATTTTAAGTCCTATTGCACAGTAGAATTAATTTTACATGGCCATTCTTTCATATTTATTATATGAAATGTCCAAGTTATTGTGCATGGTGCACTAGTTCTGATAGCATCCCGTGCATTATCAAGCCTCCTTCTATTGTATTCTTCAATGGCGGTGATGTGAAGAATCTTTTGTAACTGCTTGTCAGCAGCATGTTGTGCTTGAGGAATCTGTTTTAGTACAATAGTGTTAGTTGATTTATGGGGCACCCAGGGGCCATTGCTTAATTTATGGATCTGAAGAACCATCTAGCTGCTTTTGTTTCCCACCATGCCTGATTTCCAGTGTTCCCAAATATGCTAGTTCTGTTATGGGTCATGGTTTGATTAATGCAAGTCGTGCTTCAGTTGCATTGAACAAGTCTTCAAAAATATCCTATTTTAAAATGCCTGCTTTACTCTTTTTTTTGCTTTCCTTCAAGTATGTCACAGGTGGAGTGGTAGGCAATACTTTTACTTTGAAAATTAACCAATTACATGTGTAATATATTGGCAGCAGATATATGTTCAATGAATATACACAGATTGTTTTTTTAATTAAATACTTTTAGTTGAAATTCTCTATATGCTATTCAAAAGAAAAGTAAAAATAGGTTAAATTCCTCTTCTACATGATTTAGGCTCCTGAACCTGCAATGATAACTTCACTTACCTTAACACTGAACTGATTCCACAACCAATAGACTCACTTCATGTTTTCAGTATCACTCATTCATTTAGTTTTATTGTATTGTTATTATTATAGAAATTTATTTTTACTCAGCTCAAGCTGGTAAAACCTGAGTTACAGGCATAGCCAAGCATGTTCATTTCTCAATTGCTAGGTACTTTCGGACTATTCTAGTGGCGTTTGGTATTGTGGCTTTCTGTGTACTTACATAGATATTGTTCTGTAGCCCTAAGAGGCGGGAGGAGAGAGAGCAGCGCGTCGCGCGTGCGCAACCCTCCGTTGAAAATGATATCGTATCCATTAAATAGGGGCCGTGGACAATTCTGATTTGATGGAGACAGATGTGAAAGCACAGAGGAACATCTGGAGAAATTTCTGAAACGCAGGTTTGCTGCTGTTGTTACTACGCGATCGAGAATCTTCTGGAGGGAAGGCCTCAAAATCCCCAGCTTTGCCTGTTGTTGGTGACCGAGATTGAGGTCGAATCGTTTGGATAGAAATGGTGCTTGGTACTCAGTGTCGGAGAGCTGATCGGAGGCTTGAAGTTTTCGGACGACTCAGAGTCGGACTGTGGTCGGGCATGGCAGGGAAAGTTTTTCTTCCTTCTCCCGTCTGCATGAGATGTGGGACATTTGAGAGACTTTGAACTTTTTACTGTGCTCATGGACTGTTCTTCATCAAGTTATGGTATTGTTACACTGTTGTAACTATATGTTATAATTATGTGGTTTTGTTAGTCTTTTCAGTCTTGGTCTGTCCTGTGTTTTGTGATATCACACCGGAGGAAATATTGTATCATTTCTTAATGCATGCATTATTAAATGACAATAAAGGAGGACTGTGTGTCTTCATAATCTAAATTGTTTAATGCTGTTGTGCAGTGGCTTTGGGATGAGACCAGTTGTAAATATTATTATTGGAACGGTGTGTTTCCTATTCATGTTCCAAAGGAGGAGGAGGAGAAGATGGCGACGCAATGCAGCTTGCGCGGCCACTTCAGTGAATGATATTTGTAAGCTGTCAAGTAGGGTGCCATGCACAATCCTGATTTGATGGAGACAGACGTGAGAGAATGGAGGAACATCTGGAGAAACTTCTGAAATGCCTTTTTTGCTGCCGCTGTTACTGTGTGATCCAGAATCTCCAGAGAGGAAGGCTCCAAATCCTCGGCTTTGCTTGTTGCTTGGCGGCCGGGACAGGGTCGAAGCGCTCGGCAGAGTTGGTGCTCGGTGCTTGGTGTCGAAGGGCTAGTCAGAGGCTCAAAGTTTTCGCACGGACTCAGAGTCAGCTGTGGTCGGGTACTTCCAATGCATCGACAGTTGTTGGTGCCTGGAGGTTTATGGCAGAAAGAGTTTCTCCCTTCTGCTGCCTGCTATCGAGACTATTGGGAGTTGATCGGAACTTTGAGACTATTTCTACTGTTCCCATGGTCAGCCCTTTATCAAATTATGGTAATGCTTTGCACTGCTGTAACTATATGTTATAATTATGTGGTCTTGTCAGTGTTAGTCTTTGGTTTGTCTTGCTTTTTTTGTGATATCACTGTGGAGGAACATTGTATCATTTCTTAATGCATGTATGCATTTCTAAATGACAATAAACAAGGACTGAGTTTCCTCTTATCTAATCTAATCTAAGTCTTTTAATTTCCACTTTTAATTCAGCATATTTCTGATGTTTTTCACTGATTGATTTCTGTAAGTTATGTGTGTTTGGAATGACTATCTCTATAAAGTAAGTTGTTCTTGCTTGTTTATGCTGTATTATTAAATTCTAATGGTTACTAAGGATTGTCCTATCTGTAATAACGGATCGGTTGTAGAATAACCTGACTCTAACTCTAAAACTGGATCAGGTTTGTATTTATATTAAGGTATGATTTCTTTTTTGAGTTTGAATTTTAAAGCAAGATGGTGGTGAATGATGTTGGCCACTTGATTGTGCCTGTGTAAACATTATTATTATCATCATTGTTATTTTTTATTTGCACAGATTGCCTTCTTTTACACATTGGTTATTTGTCATTTTTTGCTTGTGTGTGGTTTCTCATTGATTCTATTGTATTTCTTTGTTCTACTATGAATGCCTGCAAGTAAATGAATCATATACATACTTCAATAATAAATTTACTTTGAACTTTGAACTTTGATATTGAAGAATGTATAAGCAGAATTGTACAATGGGTCAATGATCATTTATCATTTATGTTTCTGACCCATCACTGGGTATCTTTTAAACTTTGACTTTACCCAAAAGATACTGCAGGTATCTTCAGTCTAAAATGAGTCACCTGCTATTCAATTGGATATGTCAGTGATTCTAGGGCCAATCAAAGCCTCAGAGCATTGGCATCAAAGCATACAAAGGCAGCATCTTGTTGATCATAACCTCGGGAGGAACTCTAAGTTAGGTGGGATGATGGTTTCACTGTGAATGTAGACCAGGTTGTGGGAAGTGGGTAGGTTGAGCATTGAGGATCTTGGGGGTCGGGAATTGTTGAAGAGGGTTTGGGAAAGAAATCAATGCCACATGTGATTTCTATTGATCAAATCTTGGGGTTAGGGACCCATGGTCAGTGTTACAGGGGTTATAATTGGGGCTAGGGAAAATATTTTATAATCAGGAGAATAGTCATATGTGAGATTGAATTTGTATACTAGGGTAAATAGAGGACTCTACCTTACATGGGAGTTCTTCCAATCAAAGCATTACTAAAATAAGGTTGTTCCAGGAACAATATGATTCAATCTCACATGTAACATTTCTTTTATCTTTGTCAATAATTTGATTGGTGCCAGTTTAAAGAGTAACATACAGTATGTTGTAGGGCTAAGTGGGAGGAGGAGGAGAAAAGGAAAGGGAAGTCTATGATTGAGAAGAGGTGGGAGAGATTAAATGACAAAAGGATAATGATTCAAAGCTACATAAGACACATGTAAAAATAGAAGATTAACTTCGATAACTTCCAAACTTCTAGAAAACATGGCTTGTTTTTCCTTCTGTAATTACTTTCAATGATTCCATTTCTTCCTCTGAAACCTCTGCTCTTCCCAATATTGTTTGTTTTCATTGAACGACCGTCTATTATTTAATGGTGAGAGTGATGCTAATTAGATTCCAATTGTGATGCTTTATAATAGACTCATGTTTTTAAATACAAAACAGGAATTTGTTGAGTAGGATTAAAATGAAATGTGTGCACTTGGAAAATATCATATTAAAATGCTGGATGTTGTGCTACCATGAATGTTATGTGCAATCTTCATAGGGTCACGTTTATATGAGTAAATCATGCATCATGCTTCCAGTGTAGATATTCCGGTATGATCCTATTCTTTTCCTTGTTTCTCTTCTTCTCCCCTTTATCCTAAGCTTTCATAATTTGAAATAATTGAAACATTCTCCAAGCTCAATTTACTCTGAGCAAAACAGCACAAGTTTCACCAGCCTGTCTAAGTAACTGTAATTCCTATTCTCTGAAACCATTCTTATGAATCTTCTTATATCTTCTTCACAATGTTCATATCTAAAACATAATGTGCTCAAGATTTACTCTATACTCTATTTAAGGCAGATGCATTTTATACTCGCTTACCAAAACTCTGTGGCATTTGCCGTCTGCCTCTTTACTTAAGAAGTCAGAATCTTTTATCAATCCTACCACTGCAAGCAGTAGAAATTACAAAGTATGTTAGAAACTGGAATAGGTAAGGGAGAATAAAAACAAAAAGTGCTGAAAATATTCAGAGGGTTTGATACAAACAGAAAAAAACTGTTATCTGAAATTGTCAAATTCAGTGTTTGAGGTCTTCAAATGCCTGGTCAAGCTTTAAATGGTCAGATTATATTATCTGAAATATTAACAATTATTAGTGATTGACTGGTATGATTTGAGCACAAGCACTCTAATTACAAATCAATGGAATTCAGATATAATTTAATTCTTTTTTTGAATGCATTGGATTGAAATTAATTTACATTTCTTCTCTATCACAGCACTCCTGATTAAGCTTAACCTTTCTATTGCCCACTCAAAATCAAAATTTCAAACTATGCATATGTACCTCAGAGTAAACGCAGGTTCTAAAACTTAATAATGCAAACACAAGGAAATCTGCAGATGCTGGAATTTCAAGCAACACACCTAAAAGTAGATGGTGAATACAGCAGGCCTGGCAGCATCTCTAGGAAGAGGTACAGTCGATGTTTCGGGCCGAGACCCTTCGTCAGGACTAACTGAAAGAAGAGCTAATAAGAGATTTGAAAGTGGGAGGGGGAGGGGGAGATCTGAAATGATGGGAGAAGACAGGAGGGGAAGGGGTGGAGCCAAGAGCTGGACAGTTAATTGGCAAAAGGGATATGAGAGGATCATGGGACAGGAGGCCTAGGGAGAAAGAAAAGGGGGATGGGGGGAAGCCCACAGAATGCATGAAGGGTATAGTGAGAGGGACAGAGGGAGAAGAGAGAGAGAGAGAAAAAAAATGAATGTGTGCATATAAATAAATAAGTACCGGATGGGGGACGGGGGGTGGGGAGGTGGGGCATTAGCAGAAGTTTGAGGAGTCAATGTTCATGTCATCATGTTGGAGGTTACCCAGATGGAACGTAAGGTGTTGTTCCTCCAACCTGAGTGTGTCTTCATCTTGACAGTAGAGGAGGCTGTGGATAGTGTGACGACAAACCAAGTTATCAGACGATTGATGCTAATGAGAGAGATAAGGGAGACAATGGAGAAACATTCAAAATATTAATGAGAGAGGAGAGAGAGATAATGGAAAAGAAACACAATTCAGAATATTGACAGACCGGTTGCTTTGAACCTGAACTGTTTGAAGTTTGATGGACAGGCGATACCCCAGCAGGGGGATAAAAAGAACAGGTTTGCTAAGGCACGGAGACACACCACGAGATCACGAGGTAACGAGACCCTGGAAGAGCGGTGTGCCCCTACAAGTTGGTGGGAGTTTGGAGGTCTGGTTCACGGGAACCAACCATAGACTCACAGGATGAAAAGGTATGATCGGTGGGAAGCTGGTGTGTGTGTTCGCCCTTGCCTGGGTGCCGGGTTCACCGTGGAAGAACGGTTATATCCGGAACAGAGGGGTCACAGTCGGTGACCACAGTGGGATAGAAGACATAAAAGGGTCTGCCCGAAAGCGGATAGAAGACATAAAAGGGTCCGCCCAAAAGCCAACTGTGAAGAACATCAAAGGTCTGCTTGAATCAAATTTGCATTCCCCCCCTTTCTCTCCCTCTCACTCCAACAGCACAACAGCGATTACTGTACTAAGCTGAATTGAACTCTGTGTCACTTAAGACTGATCATTTTACCCCTAGACTGCGATAGAGCTTGGTTGATTCCTATTACCCTAGTTCTATGTACCTGTGTGTATTATCATTGCTAATCTGTTGCATTTATATCCTTACAATTAGAGTACTGTGTTACTTATTTCTTTAATAAAACGTTATTAGTTCCTAGTAATCCAGACTCCAACGAGTGGTCCATTTCTGCTGGTTTGGCAACCCAGATACGGGGTACGTAACATAAGTGGGGATCTCATCCGCGATTTTGAATGCCAGATTTGGGACTGGGTAAATTTATTGGGTTAAAGTTCCCGAAAGAAAGAAAGGGCAAACAGCAGAAATGGAGATTGAGGAATTTCTAAAGGCGCCAACCTTGGAGGCATTAGAGGATGCCAGGAAATCAGAATTGGCGACTTTTGACAAACAGTTGAATCTTTTTAAGGGGAAGTCGACAATGAGGAGAGCAGAGATGCACAGAGCTATCATTGAGTATTATGTATCTATAGGTGTTTTTCCAAAAGGGGTGCTGGAGGTGGTATCTATGGGCAAACCTGGTGGAGAAGCAATACAGCTGCAGATGGAAAAATTGAGACTCGAGCACGAGTTTGGGTAAAACAACTGGAACGAGAAGAGACAGACAGGCAGTTAAAACAGCAAGAGAGAGAGAGAAACAGTTAGAATGGCAAGAGAGAGAGGCAGTTAGAATGAGAAAAGAGAGAGAGAAGCAAAAGAACAGGGAATTTGAGCTGGAGAAGTTAAGGATGACACTAGCGCAGGGCCCCATGCTGAACCAAGGTGGAGGGTTCAGGGTGACCCAGGAGGTTAGGCTGGTTCCCCCATTTGAGGAGGCCGATGTTGATGGGTATTTTCTACATTTTGAAAAAGTCGCTGCAAGTCAGGACTGGCCGAGTGATAAGTGGGCTGTTTTGCTTCAGAGCGTACTTAAAGGAAAAGCTCAGCAAGCTTACTCGGCATTGTCTGCAGAAGATGCCCAGAGGTATGATGTAGTGAAAGAGGCGATACTCAAGATTTATGAGTTGGTCCCAGAGGCATACCGGCAGAGGTTCTGGAATGTGAGGAAGCAGTGGGGCTGCACGTATTTAGAGTTTGCCCGTGAAATGCAGATGTATTGTGAGCATTGGTGCGTCACGAAAGGGGTCAATGGGGATTATGACAGACTACTACAGCTAATCTTGATTGAGCAGTTTAAAGGTTGTGTCCTGGAGGGTATGTGGCCCTATCTAGATGAGAAAGAGGCAGAAACTTTAGCCGCAACTGCTAAGTTAGCGGACAAGTACGCGTTAACACACAAAGTGAAGTTTACCCCGAGTAAAAGCTACCAGAAGGGTAGTCAAAAGGGCGGAGAGAGTCCGCCAGAAAAGCCAGAAAGTAAGCCAGGGACTAGTGAGAAGGGTACGGAAGACCGGGAGCAGTTTAGTAGGAAGTCTCCTGGGGTCGTTTGCTATAATTGTGGGAAAACCGGTCACTTTGCGTCCAGGTACTTTGCCCCAAAGAAGAAGACGGGGAAAGGAAAAACGACGATTCCGACTGTCTGTATTGAGCTGGCAAACAAACCGCTAGGGGAGAACAGGTCTGATAAAGTTCAGGAATGGCGTGAGAAATTTATTTCGGCCGGATTGGTGTCGGTGAAGGAGGGGTTAAACCCAGTTCCAGTACGGATCTGGAGAGACACTGGGGCTTGTCAGTCATTGATCTTAAAGAGTGTGTTAGACTTTAGTTCAGGGACCCAGACTGGGGAGGTCAGGGTGATAAAAGGCATTGGGAAAGGGACTGAATCAGTACCTTTGCACCAGATACACCTAAAAAGCGACTTAGTCTCCGGACCGGTCACGATCGGGGTGAGGCCCGAACTACCGATGGAAGACGCGGAGGTCTTTCTCGGTAATGACCTCGCCGGCGGGAGAGGTGTACCCAGCAGTAAAACTGACAAGCCAGCCTGCCAGCATTGAGGACCCGCCCATGGATTCACAGGTTTATCCCGTTTGCACAGTGACTCGGCGCATGTCCAGAAAGGCTGCCGAAGCGAATGTAGATTTAGCTGAGATTTTTTTACCAGCCTTGTACCAGGAGGGGTTAGAAAGTGAGAAGAAGAAGCATAGTGAAACGGAAGGAAGAGAGGGAGTTGAGGCAGACTTATCATTAGCAAGGAAGGAAATTATACAGGCACAGGAACGAGACGAGGAGCTAATGGTTTTGACGGAGACAGCTCTCTCCGAAGCAGAATTAAAAAGGGAGCCAGTGAGCTATTATGTGAAGGAGGGAGTACTAATGAGGAAATGGAGGCCAAGTACCATGCCCGCAGATGAGGAACGGGGGGTGGTGCACCAGGTGGTAGTGCCAAAAATTTATGGGGATGAGATTTTTAACCTGGCCCACAAGATACCCCTCGGTGGACATTTTGGCGTAAAGAAGACAGTCGATAGAATTATGAAAGAGTTTTACTGGCCAAGCATGAAGGAGGATATTATTGAGTATTGTAGATGTGAGCTGACACAGCCTATTGATATGTTAACAGCTTGCCATGATAAGCGAGCAGACCTAGTCGGTGTTATCACAAAAATTAATGAGGCTAGGGTGCCACCTGATAAGGGGAAAACCCATTTTGAAAAGGTAAGTATGGTGCCGACCAAATGGGAGAACTCTATTGTTTTGGCCAACTTTGCTGATAAGGTCTCTCCCTTAACCCCCGAACAGAGCGAGCTGCTGAGAAAGCTAATTAACCGGCACATAGACGTATGATCGGATGTCTCGGAGCGATGCAAAGAGACGGTACATGGTGTTGTTGTCGCATCAGGTTAGCCTAGTAAGCAAAACTCCTATAGGATGATTAATTCAGTGACAAAAGGGTTAAAGAACTCAGAAGCGTATATTGACAATTTAGTGGTCTGGAGTGACACGTGGAAGGAACATATTGTGGCAGTAGAGGAACTGTTTAAACGGCTGTTTGAAGCCAAGCTGACAGTGAACCTTGCAAAAAATGAATTCGGCCACGCGAAGGTCACTTATCTGGGATTTGTGGTAGGACAGGGGCAGCTAGCACCGATGCAGGCTAAGGTGCGGGCTATCTCTGAAGTCCCCACCCTGACAGACAAGAGAGCCCTGAGAAGGTTCTTGGGGATGGTAGAGTACTATCGGAAGTTTTGCAAAAACTTTGCAGATATTTTCCTCCCTCTTACTAAGCTCTTGCCAAAGAATGCGAAGTTTGTGTGGGACGACCTTTGTTATATTTGTCCGGCATGGAAACCACTGATAATTTACACTGATCACAACCCATTAGTGTTTTTGGCCACTATGAAGGATGAAAACAAAAGGTTACTAAGTTGGAGCCTGGTCTTACAGGAATTTGATATTAAAGTAAAACATATAAAAGAAACGGACAATGTGATTGCTTACTGTCTGTCAAGGTGTTGAAAACTTCTCTGTATTAGCCGAATAGCTGATGACCCTGTATATTAGTGTGTACCTAATAATGTATTCATGCCCATAATTTTTACCCCGGTAAAAATCCTTTGAAGGGTAGGGGTGTGACGACAAACCAAGTTATCAGACCATTGATGCTTCTGAGAGAGATAAAGGAGACAATGGAGAAACATTCAAAATGTTAATGAGAGAGGAGAGAGAGATAACGGAAACAAAACACAATTCAGAATATTGACAGACCGGTTGCTTTGAACCTGAACTGTTTGAAGTTTGATGGACAGGCGATACCCCAGCAGGGGGATAAAAAGAACAGGTTCACTAAGGCACGGGGACACACCATGAGATCACGAGATAATGAGACTCTGGAAGAGCGGTGTGCCTTCACAAGTTGGTGGAAGTTGGAGGTCCGGTCCGACCATAGACTCACAGGGTGAAATTGTACGATCAGTGGGAAGCTGGTGTGTGCGTCTGACCTTGCCCGGGTGCGGGGTTCACTGCGGAAGAACAGTCATATCCGGAATGAAGGGGTCACAGTCGGTGACCGCAGCGGGATAGAAGAAATAAAAGGGTTCGCCCGAAAGCCAACTGCGAAGAACATCAAAGGTCTGCTTGAATCAAATTTGCATTCCCTCTCTCTCTCTCTCTCTCTCCAACGGCACAACAGCGATAACTGTGAACTGTACTAAGCTGAATTGAACTCTGCATCACTTAAGACTGATCATTTTACCCCTAGACTGCGATAGAGCTTGGTTGATTCCTATTACCCTAGTTCTGTGTACATGTGTGTATTATCATTGCTAACCTGTTGCATTTATATCCTTACGATTAGAGTACTGTGTTACTTATTCCTTTAATAAAACATTATTAGTTCCTAATAATCCAGACTCCAATGAGTGGTCCATTTCTGCTGGTTTGGCAACCCAGTTACGGGGTACGTAACAATAGACATATCAGAATGGGAGTGGGACATGGAATTAAAATGTGTGGCCACTGGGTCGGCTGGGGTGATATACTGCATTCGGTGGGTCCCAATGCGGCCTTCTATATATTGGCGAGACCCGACGCAGACTGGGAGACCTTTTCGCTGAACACCTATGTTCTGTCCGCCAGAGAAAGCAGGATCTCCCAGTGGCCACACACTTTAATTCCACGTCCCACTCCCATTCTGATATGTCTATCCACGGCCTCCTCTACTGTCAAGATGAAGCCACACTCAGGTTGGAGGAACAACACCTTATATTCCGTCTGGGTAGCCCCCAACCTGATGGCATGAACATTGACTTCTCAAACTTCTGCTAATGCCCCACCTCCCCCTCGTACCCCATCCGGTATTTATTTATTTATATACACACATTCTTTTTTTTCTCTCTCTCCTTTTTCTCCCTCTGTCCCTCTCACCAAACCCCTTGCCCATCCTCTGGGCTTCCCCCTTCCCCCTTTTCTTTCTCCCTAGGCCTCCTGTCGCATGATTCTCTCATATCCCTTTTGCTAATCAACTGTCCAGCTCTTGGCTCCATCCCTCCCCCTCCTGTCTTCTCCTATCATTTTGGATCTCCCCCTCCCCCTCCCACTTTCAAATCTCTTACTAGCTCTTCTTTCAGTTAGTCCTGACGAAGGGTCTCGGCTTGAAACGTCAACTGTACCTCTTCCTAGAGATGCTGCCTGGCCTGCTGCGTTCACCAGCACTTTTATGTGTGTTTCCTAAAACTTAATCTTTAGTATCATAAGTGTAAGAATGAAGTTCCTCTGTAATAAAAGAATCTTGGTCTGTCACTGTTGACAAAATGTTGAAAGCTGTCACCATTACAGTACTCCCTCCTTCCACTCCAGCCTACAGATGAAACTAGCAGTTTCACAAAGTATAAATCTATTCCCATTCCTAATACAATGGATTGTGTTACATTCTATCAAAATTGTAGAATTGACATATAGCACTGATACCATTACTCTATGACTAGGAGCTGAATTCCATCAAGCATTACTTCTGAAGGCTAAGACACATATCTTCCATATGTCAGTTCTACATGCACATTCTAGCTTTAAATCTGTAAGTCAATTTTCAATTCTAAATTTTTTATACAAGCTTGATATATTCATAAGGCTAGTCTGGGTTTATGGCGTTCACGTAGACAGCTGGATTTCATTGAATTTCTTAGGCTGACTTGTTTTCTAAAAAATATTAGTTCAAATCAAAGTAATTATAAATAAAGGTAACTGGATTTATAATCTGTTGGGTTACTTCCATCGTTTTACTAAGTCATTCATGGGATTCAGGCATTGCTGGTGGCCATGGTCTCGACTATGTGAGGTTAATAAAGGTGCTGATTATTACTTAGATGTCAGTGCTGGTGTTATATTTGCATTAGATATGTGTGCATATGCAATAGACACCACATTGGAACCCTGAGGAGACTCACATAGCCCCAATTGCAAGAGCCACCAAGCCCTCTTCCTCCACCATGGGGTGTCTGAAAGTATTTTCTGAAATGGAATAGGTTTGTTGGCAGAATAGAACAGACAAAAAGCAGCTCATACTACCAGTAAATAATTCCTACATCTACATAGGGAACTCAATTTAGAAGCTCATTTTACTGAGATTGCTTTGGAGCGAAAACCCCTAGCAGTAATATAAAAATTGCAATGGATCCCTACAAATTTTTGCAGAAATGATAAAATTACAAGGCAAATTGACCTTCCCCTCTGCTTATATCTTGTGATCTTCTAACTTGCGAACCAAAGCAGCAAACATATGTATGTAAAATACTAATCCAAATCTCAGTTGTTCTGACATTAGTGTATCATTTCTTGTAAGTTTTATGTGTTTGTGTCAAATCCTTCTATTAATTTAACTGATAGGAAAGTTTGTTTAATTAATTGATTAAGCTAATGCAAAACAACAAATATAAATTTTCAATATCAAACCATCAAAATTAACTTATTGCCTATATAATTAAAGTTTCTAGTGGTGAAAACCAGTAATCAATATTTATTCTCATAAATATTCTTTTGCAATTTTCTTTCTCTCCATCTCCTCAAAAAATCTGCTTATTTTCCACTGTAGAATTCTATTGCTCCTATTCTTCCTCCAATATTCAAGTGATTACTTACAGTAAGTATTGCTAGGCAATTCAAATGCTCTGGCCATCTGGGGCCAATTTGACAGCCAAAGTGAAAATTGACCCCTATTTGCCTGCATACATTCCAATTCCTGTAGTGATTCCCTATAGCTTGTCAATAATATAGAAAGAGCAACTCTACTCTTCAGAGGCATCAATAAGGATTTTCGTTCAGGAAATCCACTCTATCAGTAATAAAGTGCATAAATTGAGCAAAGCAACCAAAATGAATGTTTTGTGATAAGAAGACAAATGTCTATTTACAATGAGAGTAATTCATGCAATCAAAAATACCAGGTGCATTAACTTCTCAATAAGAAAACAATGTTATCCTCTATTAACCTCTCAGGTAATATTGAAAGTATCTGGGTATTGGGAAAATCATGCCATTTTTGGGTATGTAAGATACAAAGTGTTACAGATTGGTTATTTTGTCCTGAAAGTAAATTTGTGATCAAATAGAAAGTCAATTGATATTTTACCAAAGCTGCTCCTTATTGATTTTAGGCTATTTTGAGTTATTCATTCATATAAAACAGAGCATTCAATCTGGGTGGCCGTGCAAAGCAGGTGATGGGGAAATCAGGCAGAATGCAGAATGAGATGCTGATTAGTTATCACTTATTCTGCATGTTGCTCAAGGCAAAGTTACACTCCAGTATGTTTTTTCAAGACATTCAAATATATTTTGACTATTTTCACCGAAGAAGACATGGGAGACCTCACTGAACTGAAATGGTGGATAACTACATGTGTAGAATGAATGAGGAGCTCAAAGAAGTTCATGATAATTTTAAAAAAAAGATGTGGCAAATTAATAGAACAGGGAGGCCATACATTTCCTTCATTAGAGGCTTTGAAAAAGAAGGCTGTGGAGATAATATATGCTCTGGTTGTCATCTTCCAAAATTTGATTGATTCTGGAATGATCCTTCTGGAATGAAGCTACTGGAAGGAAAAATAGGAAACTATGGACAGCAAAATGAAATGTAATATTAAGACAGTGATAACAGGACACTTCCAGCTTAACCATGTGATTCTGCAGAGTCATAACAGAGTAATGAAAGGGAAACCAAATTTGACAAATTAGAGTTTATGGTCATTGTGACTTGAAGAATCTGTAAGGGCAGAGAAACCATAGAAGAAACCATAGAAAAACTACAGCACAGAAACAGGCCTTTTGGCCCTTCTTGGCTGTGCCGAACCATTTTCTACCTAGTCCCACTGACCTGCACACGGACCATATCCCTCCATACATCTCCCATCCATGTATCTGTCCAATTTATTCTCAAATGTTAAAAAAGAACCCGCATTTACCACCTCGTCTGGCAGCTCATTCCATACTCCCACCACCCTCTGTGTGAAGAAGCCCCCTCTAATGTTCCCTTTAAACTTTTCCCCCCTCACCCTTAACCCATGTCCTCCGGTTTTTTTCTCCCCTTGCCTCAGTGGAAAAAGCCTGCTTGCATTCACTCTATCTATACCCATCATAATTTTATATACCTCTATCAAATCTCCCCTCATTCTTCTACGCTCCAGGGAATAAAGTCTTAACCTATGCAACCCTTCTCTGTAACTGAATTTCTCAAGTCCCGGCAACATCCTTGTAAACCTTCTCTGCACTCTTTCAACCTTATGTATATCCTTCCTGTAATTTGGTGACCAAAACTGAACACAATACTCCAGATTTGGCCTCACCAATGCCTTATACAACCTCATCGTAACATTCCAGCTCTTATACTCAATACTTTGATTAATAAAGGCCAATGTACCAAAAGCTCTCTTTACGACCCTATCTACCTGTGACGCCACTTTTAGGGAATTTTGTATCTATATTCCCAGATCCTTCTGTTCTACTGCACTCCTCAGTGCCGTACCATTAACCCTGTATGTTCTACATTGGTTTGTCCTTCCAACATGCAATACCTCACACTTGTCTGTATTAAACTCCATCTGCCATTTTTCAGCCCATTTTTCCAGCTGGTCCAAGTCCCTCTGCAGGCTCTGAAAACCTTCCTCACTGTCTACTACACCTCCAATCTTTGTATCATCAGCAAATTTGGATGATCAGAATAATTCCTCCATTAGGGATCTGTCCTTTAAGAAGGTGCTAAGTGGAGTGGGCCTAAACTTTCATTACTTTAGAAGAATGGAATCATATTTCAAGTTGTTCTCATTGAAAAGTATACATAGAGTACATTACAGTGCATGACAGAATAAATGTAAAGTTAATATATTCTGGCGAGGCTAGGAGATATTAAACCTCCAGGTTTCATGGTCTCAGAATAAGGTCAACCATTCAAGGCAGAGGAGAAGCTACTTCTTCATCCAGAATAGTGAACCGTTTTAATTCTGTACCCCAGAGGACCATGGAGGCTTCATTCACAATGGAAGTTGATAGATTCTTAGATAGTAAGGAAATATGGGATTTGATTTTAATGCAAGAACCTACACTGTGGTTAAAGATCATGATTAGACTCAAGGGCTCAATCATCTACATATGCTTAAAGGGAAATGAAATGAATTCCTTATTACTGCTGAGGTAGCTGATCTCAACCAAGGCAGTACACCTATATGGATATCAAGGAAGGAAACGATTAAGCATGGATATCTTGAAGACTATCTTAATTGTGAAAAGTTATGTAAATTTATTACGTCTTCAAGACTACCAAGGCTATCATTTCACAACATTCTAGAAATTTCACCAAGCACTACTATGGTGCATCAAATATGTGAATCAAGTACAACTTCCATCAGTCCTCAGCATCTCTGAATGTCCCTGATTCTGGCTCCCAGAATATCCACAGCTACCATCACTCCCATCTACTGATTACCTGAACTGCCCAGTTGAAGCCCAGAGTACCAACATGCCATGCCATCCATTCTCAGCCCTGACTTCCTGTTTGGCCAGCTGAATTCACCTTCCCTTCCTCCAAATACCATTTGGGCTCCTGATAAGAAACCTTCTCTTTCCCCACTCCTCCCCCCCCCCCACCCAATGAACTGCTCTTTGGTCCCAAATACTATAGTTTCTCTTGTGTTCCACTGAGCACACAAAGCAGTTTATAAATATAATTCAGAGGTCCTGCAATCTTGAGATCTAGGCACTGCTAAGGTTTGCTACAGTGAGGTCACTCTGAAGGGACAATTGCCCTGCCGGGTGATAAACATAGAACACCTTAGATGATGTCTATCACCTTCTTGACCTGCATTTCTGTCTTCAGTCACAACACACTTCAATCTACTTATTTCAGAGCTGCAAATGTTAAAGTAAATAATTCGCTCAAGACCTCTGACCATGACCCAGGTTTTGAGAATGGTAAAGCTAGTTGAGTGTGTGGCACAGGTCTGTGTGTGAAAAGGGTATGTACTCTATATTCTAAGTACTGGTTAACACCCAACAGACCAGTGCAGACAGGATTAATGCAGATCAGCTCAAAACTGTTTTATTTATAAATTTGTCAATGTTATTTGATTAAAAATATGATATGAATTGGTTCTGGTGACATCATCGTTCAGAATGGCAGCTTAAATCAACAGCTCCTCCGGAAAAACGCATATTTTGCCCTGTTAATCCATCAAATATAAGATCTTCCGAAAACATCTGAATTGATAAGGGGGGCAAGAATGGGGAAAAAGAATGGAGATAAAAAAAGCATCACTGCGGAGCCTATGGAAGAGAGAGGTACAGTGCACGGCTCTCCTACACGTGCGCGTGGTGGCGAGGCTGGCGCTGGGCCTCGTGCAGGTGAAGCAGAAAATATGATAAGCATTTTGGAAGAGATAAGGGAAGTCCAAAAAGATATAAAGCAGCAACTCAATGATATAAAGTCAGAGCTCGCCAATGTTAATCAGAAAATAGCGGTGGCAGAGACTTGATTTGAGAAGGTGGAAGATCGCATGCAAAATGTGGAACAGATACAAAGTAAGATAATAAAATTATTCAATCAACAGGAAAGTAAATTGCTTGACCAGGAGGGAAGATCGCGACGGAAAAATACCAGGATTTATAATGTTCCCGAAGGAGCGGAGGGATCGTTGATGATAGATTTTGTAGACAAGCTGCTGCAGGAAGCGCTGAATATTCCCCAGACTATGGAGATTGAAATTGAGAGGGCACATCATTCGCTCATCCAGCAGCCTCCCGGAGACAAAGTAAGCCGTGCTCTATGGTACTTAGATTCCTTCAGTTCAAGAGCAAGGCAGAGATTCTATGAAGGGCCTGGGGTAAGAAGAGGGTTTTTTGGAATGGGAAGTCAATATACTTTGATCATGATTGCCTCCCAGCAGTCCTACAGAAATGGAAGGAATATTCTGAAGCAAAACAAATATTAAAGCAAGAAAAGTTTAAATTCCAAACCCTGTACCCTAATAAACTGAGGGTATTTTACCAAGAAGGGATGCGACTGTACCAGACGGTGGAGGAGGTGACTACAGACATGAACAACAGAGGACTGTCCATTAGCATGGTCAAACCAAGGGAAAGTCTGGCTGAGCAGTTGTCCCGAGCTGCTTGGGAAATAGTAAGAAAACCTAGAAAGCAGAGGACGGGAGCAAGACGAGAGAGGGATATTAGGAAGAGACTGTCAGTTCTCCGAGGGCAGCCCTCACCTCCTCCAGAAGAGCCATAAAGTTTGGCTAATTTTAAAAGTGCTGATAAACTAAACGGAAGCAAAAATAGATGGTGATATGCCTATCTCGAGAAATACGTGTTATAATGTGGATTTTATATTACTCAATTTTTATAAATTCATTTATTCATTCCTTTTTCCCCCACCTAAAGGAGAATATATACATGGGAGGAATACACGGAGAAATCATTTCTGAGTAATGGACATAGTTTTTTTTTACTTACTTTTATAGGTACTGCAATGGGGACCCTCAACCCACAGGTAGGAGGGGCTACCCCCATGGCTAAACTTCTTTTCTAGCCCAACCCAGGGTTATCTAGAGACCCCAGCCTTGGAATCACACCTTCATTACCTTTTTTTTAATTATTCGCGTTTCTTGGCTCTTACTTGTTCAGGGAGTAGATCGATTAAGTTATATTCTGAAAATTTCAATGATATACTAACAGATAAATACACATCATTAAGGACAAAGTAAAATTCGTTTCTTTTAATGTCAATGGGCTGTTGAATCCAGTCAAGTGCAGTAAAATTCTATCAAAAATGAAAAAAGAACAAGCCCATGTAGTATATTTACAGGAAACTCACTTAAGTGATAATGAGCATGGAAAATTAAAGAGAATGGGATTCACTAATTTGTTTTTCTCCTCATATAAATCAGGACGTAGAAGAGGAGTTGCTATTCTCATATCAAGTAAGCTAAATTTTGAAAAAGTATTTGAAATGGGACATAAGGAGGGCAGATATATTCTGGTAAGGGGAAATATAGATGGAAATGCGGTTACTTTATTGAATATATATGCACCCCCAGGAAGTGATATTAGTTTCTTCCGGAAAATTACTAATATTATAGTAACAGAAACAGAAGATCTCTTGATATGTGGGGGAGACTTAAATTTACAATTACAACCAAAGTTAGATTCTTCCAATAGAAAAACTTATGAAACAAAGTCCTTACATAAGAAAGTTAACACTCTTTTTGAGGATGTTGTTCTAATTGATATATGGAGGGACCTTTCCCCAACAGAAGGGATTACACTCATTATTCTGCCACCCATTCTGTATATACAAGAATGGACTATTTCATAACATTTGGAAAAAAGAGAGACAAAATAATCACCTGTGGAATTGGGACAATAGATGTAAATGACCATGCACCCATATATTCATCTGTTGATTTTGACCTACAACCAAAGAATACTATTTGCAAACTAAATTCAAGTCTACTCAATGATCCCTATTTTAAGGAACAAATTAAAAAAGAAATTGGTCTTTACTTAGAATTCAATGATAATGGAGAGGTTTCACCTCCCATTCTATGGGATACTCTGAAGGCTATCTTAAGAGGGAAAATTATAGCGATATCTTCATATAAGAAAAAAATAAGGAATAGAACATTAGAGGAATTACAAAATAAGCTGAAGGAACTAGAAAAAAACACAAATTGAGTTTGGCACAAGATACACTAGAGAAAATTTTTTAAAAATTAAATGAAATTAATAGTTTGGCTACACAAGAAGTTAGAAAAAAATAATATTTCTGAAACAGAGACACTATGAAAGTGGATCTAAATCTATGAAAATACTGGTGTGGAAACTGAAAAAAAAAAGCAGAAAATACATGCATAGAATAAGGGATCCAAGAACAAAAGTGGTAAAAAATAAGCAAAGTGAAATCCAAGAAGCTTTTGAAATGTTTTACAAAACTCTATATTCCAAAGTTCCAGGGGGAAGCATAACCCAAATTGACACCTTTCTGAGCTCTTTAGAGTTACCCACTTTAAGCAAAGAACAAAATAGAACGATGACTGCTGACATAACTGAAGCTGAACTAAAAACTGCAATTAGTAGGCTTAAATTAAGCAAGTCACCAGGATCAGATGGATATATGGCAGAGTGGTATAAAGAGTTTAGAAGTGAGCTAATTCCTATTTTACTCCCACACTGAACCTAAGAAAGGCGCAAATACCACCCAGCTGGAAGGAGGCGATAATCTCAGCTATACTGAAAGAAGGCAAAGATAAAATGGAATGTGGGTCATTCAGACCAATATCTGTTCTTAATGTGCTTATAGAAGATTTAATTCCATCATAGCCAAACGATTAGAAGAGTTTCTACCCACACTGATAAATAATGATCAGACAGGTTTTGTACAACAACGCCAAACACAAGACAATATACAAAGGACACTTCACATTATGGATCATATTAAAAAAAAATGAAATTGAAGCAATAGTGATAAGCGTGGATGCTGAAAAGGCATTTGATTCAGTTAATTGGAATTTTCTTTACAGAATTTTGTACAGATTTGGTCTACATGACACAATTATTAAGACTATACGACAATCCTACTGCCAGGATTAAAATCAATGGATATTTATCTAATAGATTTACCCTAAAAAGGGGCACGAGACAGGGTTGTGCATGGTCACCCCTACTCTTCGCATTATATCTGGAATCATTAGCTCAATACATCAGACAAAATGAAGATATCAGGGGAATTACTATTAAAGGGACAGAGCATAAATTGGCCTGTTACACGGATGACATTTTGATCTATCTAGGGCAGCCAACATACTCTTTACCTAAATTGATGCAATCCTTTGAACAATATGGCCAATTATCAGGAAACAAGATCATATAGATAAAACCCAACTACTTTCATATAACTATAGCCCACCAAAAGAAATTGAAAGTAGATATCCTTGGGCATGGCAAACCGAGTCTGTCAAATATTTGGGCATCATTATGCCAAAAGATTTGGCAAAATTATCAGAGTGCAATTATCAGTCTATATATAAAAAAAAATTAAGGAAGATATAACAAGATGGAACCTAATCCCTTTTCTTGGTCTCAGTTCAAGGACTGAATGAATATACTGCCCAGACTACTATATCTCTTTCAGACCCTACCAATAGAGATTAACCAAAATCAATTCAATGAATGGAACAAGATGTTATCAAGATATATGTGGCAAGGTAAAAGGCCTAGGGTTCGTCCCAAAACTTTGCAATTAGCCAAGGAAAAGGGGGGGATGGGGCCTATCTTCTCTTAGAGATTATTATTTTGCAGCACAGTTGAGAGCCGTGATATGCTGGTGCAACCCATCATATGACACTCAATGGAAAAACATTGAGGAGAGGATACTTTCTATCCCCATACAGGCAATTTTGGCTGATAATAACCTACAAAGTTACATAAATAATATTAACAACCCGTGGGTGAAATGGACTCTTAAAATATGGAGAACTATCATAAAAGAATATAAACTAGAGAGAGGCATTGCAATTCTTAAATGGTGTGCATATGACTCTGATTTTACGCCGAATAAACTAGATGCTAGATTTAAGGACTGGACAGCTAAAGGAATAACAGCTATTTGCAATATAATGAAAGAAGGAACACTGTTCAGTTTTGAAATGCTCGAAGAGAAACACTTATTAGAAAAACAAGACTTTTACCAGTATTTACAGATGCGACAGTATGTTAATAGGATGGTTAGAAATATAACCAAGGCAAGTATATTGCAGATAGAGCTAATTAGAAAAACATATAATTCATACAACGGTAGTAGAATAATTTCAAGCATTTATAAGCGTTTGTCAAATCTTAAAACACATTCGACTTCATACATTGAAACAAAATGGGAGAAGGAAGGAGGGATAGTAATATCTGAGGAAGACTGGACAATAATATGGAGGTATCAATGGAAGTGTACCAGTTCACAGAAGTGGAGGGAGTTTGGGTGGAAAAACTTGATAAGATATTTTATTACACCCTCTCAGAAATCCCATTATAATCGTAACTCCCCTACTTGCTGGAGAAATTGTGGAAATCAAAATGCAAACCATTATCATATTTTCTGGGAATGCCCTGTTATCAAAGACTGTTGGAGTGGGATACATAATGCCCTACAAGACATCTTTAAGTGTGAATTACCGTAGAGAGTAAGACCATATATTTTCGGTGAATACCTCAAGAATGGTTGAAAAGAGATAAATATTTAATGAATGTACTGCTGGTGGCTGGTAAAAAGTCCCTTACCAGGAAATGGTTATCTCAGATGAGCCCAACTTTAAATGTATGGATGGAAATTATAATGGACATTTACAAAATGGAGAAGATAACAGCATCTGTTAATCATAAGTTGGAACAATTTTATTCATACTGGAAAAAATGGTTTAACTACATAACACCTCATAGGCCTGATTTTATTCTCACAAGTCATTGAGTATCTTGTAAAAAAAACTCTCCCTACTCTGTACATAGTTTTCTTCTTTTGATTGTTCTTTCTTTCCTCTCCTTTCTATAAGTGTATACCTCAGATAAATATTATGTGGAGATTTGTGACAAATATGATTATATGATATATATGTACAGTATCTGAAATACATCCTATGGAAATGTTTGTTTGATGATGAAACTCAATAAAAATAAATTACAAAAAAATGATATGAATTGAGGTTAAGTTTATAATTCTATAAAAATCTTGCATATTTCATAAGCTAATTATTAAGCATTTTAGTTCTGGTACTTTGTTAAACCATCAGTTTAGGCCTCATTCTCAGAATTCACCACAAAATACACAATCAGAATAATTACTAAGTGGAAAAATCTACAGCACACAATGGTTATAATGTCTGGATTGTATTGGGTAACAAATTATTTAGGGAAATGAAAATCCAAGTACTGGAAGGAGTACTTTCAAAATCCGCTAAATTAAGAATCGGCTGTGACAGATATCAGCAGCATCTCTCATCATCCAGTCTGGAAAACTTACATCAATTCAATACTACCCAAGGAGTCTGAATTGCAATGAAATTTAATGAAGCATTAGGTCATGACAGTATAACAGCTGAAATGCTCAGAGCAATGGAGGGAACGTCTGACAGACAAGTACTGCATGTTGCTCTGACAAAATATTCTTGAATTACTCAACAGTAAGAGTTCTATCATTCTTAAAATGATAGATAGGACCAACTAACAATCATCAAGGCATTATCTACCTGCTGTTGCTCGGACATCACTACACGGCTTCCTCCCCTTTAACCACCTGTTTTATACTCCCATCCTGTCCTACTCAGTGGATCTACTCCTCAGCTCTTGTCCTCTTTGCAATGGTTGGATATGGAGCTACAAAGCAGGAAATAGGCCCTTCAACTCAACTCATCCAAGCTGCCAACTTGAGCTAGTCTCATTTACCCACAGTAGATCTATATCCTTCTGTACCTTTCCTATCCAGGTATTTATCTGAACGTGTTTTAAATTTTGTAAGTATACCCATATTAATGACTTCCTCTGGCAGCTCATTCCATATTCTAACCACCCCTCTGTGTGAAATGTTGCCCCACAAATTTCTTAAATCCTCCCCCTCTTTAGTCTGCATTCTATAATGATCTATGCATTGGAGATCATTGTGGACTTAAGGCATGCCAGGAGTCACACTCAAGTCCCCATCTACATCAACGGAACTGTAGTAGAGCATGTATCAAGCTTCAAATTCCTTGGTGTCCACATTTCTGAGGATCTCACCTGTTCCCTGAACTCCTCCATCCTGATCAAAAAGGCACAACAGCGCCTTTATTTCCTGCAGAGCATCAAGAAAGCTCACCTCTGTCCCAGGATACTGACGGACTTTTACCGCTGTACCACTGAGAGCATACTCACCAACTGCATCTCAGTGTAGTATGGCAATTGTCCCATATCGGACTGCAAAGCACTCCAGCGTGTGGTGAAAACTGCCCAGCGGATTATCGGCACCCAATTGCCCACCATTGAGAACATCTACCATAAACGCTGCCTGGGCAGGGCGAAAAGCATTGTTAGGGTGTATCTCACCCTAACCATGGACTTTTTACTCTCCTCCCATCCAGTAGGTGCTACAGAAGCCTCCGCTCCCGCGCCAGCAGACTCAGGAAGAGCTTCTTCCCTGAGGCTGTGACACTGCTGAACCTCTCATCACAGCGCTAAGCAGTATTGCATCTGTATTGTACTGTCTCAGTACTTCTATATTTGTGTGCTATAGCACTTTTTTTATTTGCAGTTATTTTGTAAATAACACTATTCTTTGCATTTCTGGTCAGATGCTAAAAGCATTTCATTGGCTTTGTATCTGTACTTGGCACAACGAAAATAAAGTTGAATCTAATCTAATCTAATTGGGCCTGGTGCGTGCTAGAATATCAAGCCATTTCTGGTTGTGATCGGTTAAAACTTGAATGCTGAAATGTCTTCTTTACTTGACCTGATATGGTTTTTACAGCCTGGTTTGAATACCTCCCCAAATTGTGCCTATTCTTTTTGCATATATTGAGATTAATTCCATACCATTTTTTAAAAAAATTCCAGATTTCCAGCATCAGGGCTCTTTTGCTTTTTGTTCGTGGAATGGCGGAACAGATGGGATCTCACTTTGATTGCATGTCCAATAGGTGGATCCTTTTGGCTCTTTCTTTCTTCCTTATCTTAAAACAAATAATCCTTCCCAGAATTATTGTATTTTCCTGATATTTTCTGTATAATTTACTTTATCTAATTGAACAACCTTTTGCTTGAATGCACCACCACATTGGCCGTGAATGCAAATATATTCATCCTGCACTCTGTTCAGAAATGCATAATATGCTATACTTCAACAAATAGGTACAAATTATACATATCCTTCCAAATACGGTGAATCTTGCATTCTTAAAATAGTTTATGCTAGGCTTTAATATCCTTTATTTTCCTTTCATTAACAGGGAAACATCTGTTATTTTGCATGGGTGAGAATAACAATGCATTATTTAACGGAGAAAAAGGAAAACATCTCCTTCTCGTCTCACTTACAACTCACAAGTGCATGAAGCAGACTTTATGCTAAAAGCTAATAAAGATGGGTGTTAGGAATGACCCAGCATGTACCATTCCTTAAATATAATGTCCAAAACAGTGAGATTTCCCACATAGGCTATTTAACTGCTACTTTTTATTGTCTGCACATATGTACTGTGATGTTTCTCTGCTTAAATATTACTAAAGCCTTGCTCTGCGCTATTTAAATCATGCAGCTTGATTTGCAATTCACCTCACATCCAAAAGTTAACACAGAGTTCACCGATTCTTCCATATATTTATGTGTGTAAGCCCTAAAGCTTTGCTTGCCATGTTCTTCATCAAAAATGTTCTTGTGATGCTTCATCACAGAGCTGACCAGGTAAAAGCCACCTACTATGTAAAAACCACCATATTCCAACCTAAATTACAGCACATTAAGTAGTATATTAGCTGTTTGTGAGAAATCTATTTTGCTAATACAGTTGCTGCTATTTTAATTATACTAAAGAGTCATAGACTCATAGAGCACTACTGCACAGAATCAGGCCATTCAGCCCATCTAGTCTGTGCCAAACTGTTATTCTGCCTATTCTCATCAACATGCACCTGGACCATAGCCCTCCATACCTTATACCCCTCCATCCATGTACCTATCCAAACTCCTACTAAATGTTGTAATCGAACACGCATCTATCACTTCCGCTAGCAATTCCACACTCTCACCAGAATTTGAGTGAAAAAATTCCCCTTCTTGTTTCCTTAAGTATTTCACCATTCACCCTTCACCCTTAACCTATGACCTCTAGTTCTGGTCTCACCCAACCTCAGTGGAAAAGCCTGAATGCATTAACCCTATCTATGCCCTTCATAATTTTAATATGTATGATACAACTTCAGTATAACATCCCAACTCTGCTACTCAATACTTTGATTTATGAATACCAATGTACCAAAAGAAATACCAGCGTGCCAATATCTATCTGTGATATCACTTTCAATGAATTATGGATCGGTATTCCCAAATTCCTCTGTTCTATGGCTGATTGTGTGCCTTCCGGCTTCTGTATCTCCAAGCTAATGGTAAAAATGAGAAAACGGCATGGCCTGTGTGCTGGAGGTTCTTAGTAATGGACGCTGCCTTTCTGAGACACCGCTCCCTAAAGATGTCCTGGATACTTTGTAGGCTAGTGCCCAAAATGGTGCTGACTAGATTTACAACCGTCTGCGCTTACTTCAGTCCTGTGCAGTAGCCCCTCCATACCAGACAGTGATGCAGCCTGTCAGAATGCTCTCCACGATACAACCATAGAAGTTTTTGAGTGTATTTGTTGACATGCCAAATCTCTTCAAACTCCTAATAAAATTTAGCCTCTGTCTTGCCTTCTTTACGACTATATCAATGTGTTGGGACCAGGTTAGATCCTTAGAGATCTTGACACCCAGGAACTTGAAGCTGCTCACTGGCTCCACTTCTGATCTCTCTGTGAGAGTTGGTATGTGCTCCTTCATCTTACCCTTCCTTAAGTCTACAATCAGTTCTTTCATCTTACTGACGTTGAGTGCCAGGTTATTGCTGTGGCACCACTCCACTAGTTGGCATATCTCACTCCTGTACGCTCTCTCATCACCACCTGAGATTATACCAATAATGGGTGTATCGTCAGCAAATTTGTAGATGGTATTTGAGCTATGCCTAGCCACACAGTCATGTGTGTACAGAGAGTAGAGCAGGGGGCTAAGCACACACCCCTGAGGTGCGCCAATGTTGATCGTCAGCGAGAAGGATATGTTATTACCAATCCACACAGACTGTGGTCTTCCAATTAGGAAGATGAGGATCCAATTGCAGAGGGAGGTACAGAGGCCTAGGTTCTGCAACTTCTCAATCAGGATTGTGGGAATGATGGTATTGAATGCGGAGCTATAGTCGATGAACAGCATCCTGACGTAGGTGTTTGTGTTGTCTAGGTGGTCTAAAGCCATGTGGAGAGCCATTGAAATTGCGTCTGCCATTGACCTATTGTGGTAATAGGCAAATTGCAATGGATCCAGGTCCTTGCTGAGGCAGGATTTCAGTCTAGTCATGACCAACCTCTCAAAGCATTTCATCACTGTCGATGTGAGTGCTACTGGGCGATAATTATTAAGGCAACCCACATTATTCTTCTTAGGCACTGGTATAATTGTTGCCTTTTTGAAGCAAGTGGGAACTTCTGCCCATAGCAGTGAGAGGTTGAAAATGTCCTTGAATACTGCCGCTAGTTGGTTGGCACAGGTTTTCAAAGCCTTACCAGGTACTCCATTGGGACATTCTGCCTTGTGAGGATTCACTCTCTTTAAAGACAGCCTAACATCGGCAACAGTCTAAGACGGAGATCACAGGGTCATCAGGTGCAGTAGGGAACTTCACAGCTGTAGTTCTGTTCTTCCTTTCAAAGCGTGCACAGAAGGTGTTGAGTTCATCTGGTAGTGAGGCATTGCTGCCATTCATACTATTGGGTTTTGCTTTGTAGGAAGTAATGTCTTGCAGGCCCTGTCAGAGTTACCATGCATCTGATATTGCCTCCAACCTCGTCTGAAATTGTCTCTTCGCCCCTGAAATAGCCCTCCGCAGATCATACCTGGTTTTCTGGTACAGGCCTGGGTTGCCAGACTTGAATGCCACAGATCTAGCCTTCAGCAGACGACATACCTTCTGGTTCATCCATGGCTTTTGGTTTGGGAATGTACAGTAAGTCTTTGTAGGCACACACTCATCCACACAGGTTTTAGTGAAGTCAGTAACAACTGCAGCATACTCATCCAGATTCAAAGATTAATCCCTGAATACAGTCGAGTCCACCAATTCAAAGCAGTTCTGTAGGCGCTCCTGTGTTTCCCATGTCCACACCTTCTTGGTCCTCACTGCTGGTGCTGCAGTCTTCAGTCTCTGCCTATACTTTGGGAGCAGAAGTACAGCCAGGTGATCAGACTTCCTGAAGTGAGGGCGTGGAATAGCACAGTAGGCATTCTTAATGGTGGTGTAGCAATGGTCCAGAGAAATTGCATTCTCTACAGTTCACAATGTGCTAGTCATTTATGAAGCTCGTCTTAAAAAAAAAGTCTCTCTTTCAGAAGCACTGACATGTTGAAATCCAATATATCTAATATGGATCAGCTCAAGCAGCCACAGTTTTTAAGTTTGTTGGTGGTCGAGCCTTCTGTGATGGTAATGACATTAAACATCAAGGATAGGCGATTAGAGTATCTTGTTGGAAATGGTTTTGGATTGAGTCTTGTATGACATTAATGTTATTTTCAATTCATTAACCCATTCCTGGAAATTGATACAGTTTGTTCCAGTTAGGCATAGGCTGATTTATCTTGAGAAAATATGAATGGAATTTTGCATCAATGACTATCCCCACCAATGATGGAAGGAAGTTCATTGATTTTGTAGCAAGTATTGCTTTAGTATTGGTATGTTAAGTAACTGTAAAATTTAAATTTATCAAATAAAAATAGCTGTATTTAAACAAATACATTTGACTTAGAAATATTAATCATGAAATTGTCAAAAAGTGAAAACATATCCAGTTGAGGAAGGAAATCTGCAATCTGTATGTGACTCCAGATCCACTAGTGGTATTGACGTCTAGCTGCCTCCACAGCTCAGGAACAATGTAGGATGAGCAATAAATCCCAGCCTTGCCAGTGTCATATGAGTAAATAAAAAGAATTATGGTTGGATGAGGACATTTACCTAAGGATTTTAGGCACTGAAATTTGGGAATAACGTGACTAGTTTCCAACAATCATAGTCATCTTCACTTATGCAGACTGCAATTAAAACCAACAGAGTTTAACCCATTGTTGAATATTGCTATTTGTTTTACTTTGGCTCCTGGATACCTGAATGAATGCAAGGTTTTAAGAGAAGTCATCGAGCTTCACCTTTGGAATTAATTTCTATGATTCATGTTATGATAAAAATCTGGAGCCTGGTGGTCCTGACAACTAGACAAGAGTGAGTAGGTTCTTGGTGAATAAGTGACACTAGACAGAATTTTCAATGCCACCTCCATTAGTTTGCTGATCATTCTGAGCAAAAATTATGGTGTTATGCTTTCAAAACCTAGGCCATAGAACCGTGCAGAAACAGTCCCTCAGCCTGTAATGTCTACACCAACCATGATGCCAAATTAAACAAATTATTTTCCGTCTGTACATGATCTCTACATCTCCTGTATATTCATGTACCTATTCTTTCTACTTCCACCACTGCCTGTGGCAGCCCATCCAGACAGCTACAACTGTGTAAAAAAAAAGTACCTCATACTTCCATTTTAAATTTACACCCTCTCACTTTAATTGCATGCATTTGACATTTCTACCCTTGGGAAAAGAATACAGAACATAGATTATAGATATAGATATAGAACATAGAACAGAACAACACAGTACAAGCCCTTCAGCCCATGATGTTGTGCCAAACTTTTAACAAGCTCCCCAATCAATCTAACACTTCCCTCACATATAGTCCACCATTTTGCCTTCATCCATTTGAGGTCAACGTAAAAGCATCCTTTTGGAGAGTGAACACATGTAAACCATCAGATGGTGTACCCAGCCAAGTACTGAAGACTTGTACTATAGTATTGACTGATATCGTTAAATTCACCCTTCCGCAATCTGAGCATTCGGACTGTTACATATTTGCAAGAACTTTGGACTTGTCTTCAAGTTCGGACTCCACCGTTGGTGTAATAATACTCTTCCTGGACTTTCCTACTGTCAGCATTTGAATATAGCAGAACTGATGGGCTTTGCCGATTTGTACTTCATTGGTTTGCTTATCTCTGACCATTGCATACTGTTATATTTCATTTAAAATGCATGTAGCCATCCTAAATATTCACTCACTTTACTGTCAATACATAATGGCTGCATTGGTGTCACCTGCAAAATGTACTATGTTTACAACTTATCCTGGCTATTTTGAAAGCATCTCCCAAATCCATAACCTCACTTTGAGATAAAAGGAACTGTGTGCATGAGAGGACCACTGTGGATAGACATTCCTCCAAGTCCAAACTATCTTGTCTGGGAAGTGCAGTATTTCTCTGTTACTTCACCATCACAATACCAAAAACTGCAGACTTCCTACCCAACAACACTGGACTGCTTATCAGACAGAGAGCACACAAGGTGATTCATCACTATCATTCACAAAGACAAATAAGGGCAAGGAATGTAGTAAATACATAGATATATGTTCCATGTATAAATATCCAAAAAGCACTCAGATATTACTTGTCTGTTCTAACTGCACGCCTGACACTTGTCCTTTGCAGGAAAAATTCTTTCTGTGAAGGTTAGATTGCTTAGGTAAATAGAGTTGTTACCTTTCAATTGTATTTGTTTTTAATTGTTCCAGAATTACAAATATATTGAAACTGGCTTAATACATAGGAATAACTGGTGTCAAATAGATGTTGAATAGGTCCAAATAAATCACCATTTTTAATACAAGAGGATAAAACCCGAGTTTTGCTTTCAGTGAATGCACATTCTATATTTCCTCATTTTAGTTTTATGTAAAAAGGTTGTGATTGATGGAATCTAATTGTACTGCCATGGTAACCAAGGTTTCATCAGACCGGAAATTATCAAGATCTTGGCAATCAACAGCTTCTTCATAAAATTCACATGTATCTGGACCAAATTCAAATGCTAATTGGACAACGTTTTTCATTTCTGCACACATACGTTACTCAGTTCCCTTGTTTCTTTTCAAAGTCAGCTAAGGTTGGGACATAAATAAATCATTAAATATTTAATTATGTAGATGAATTAAATTTATGATAGGTGAAATGTGGACTATAAACAATTACATTTTATTACATTATCAAATTGAATCATTACCTGGTCTCTGTTTTGACAATAGGTAGGATTGAGTAGCATTGAGCTGAAACTTGAAATCACCTTTGGGATTATCATAATATTTCAGAAAAAAATCAAGAGAGTATTTGAAATTGATTAAAAAATGAATTGGATTTGAAAAACAGTAAACACCTATTGCTAATGCAGGATGTTTAATCATCAGAATCTCTCAGACATTTTGATAGAATCCAGTCATGAAGAACAAAATTATTACTGACATTTAATGCCACTATATTTTTTCCTGAAAAAAATACTTGAAATGAATTCTCCATATAAAACTCAAGGAGGTATGTTATTATCAAATCTAATATTTAAGCATATATTTCTGACAAATTCTTAAAAGGATACATTACATTTTCCCAATGAAATTGTTTGAAACTTCAAATATCCACACAATTAAACTATTAAAAATTGATTACCGACTGTATTTTCATTAAAAACCATAGCTGTGTCCATAAGTAATCCAAAATTTGTTTTCAACTGAATGTTAAAATCATATTAATGTTATTTTCATCGCCAGTTTTGCAGAGAGTACTGTGTGCTTTATTTTGTGTGGTGAAGGAAGTATACCACCAAACATTTCCATACGTTATTGTCTGCTTACCAAGGAACCCTTACAATACCTGATCATGTTGAACTAGTTACATAATATATTAGCTTTTAAGCTACATGAATTAAATGTAATCAAGAACAAATAATTTGCTTCCTTACTTCATTTTTTTTTTATATTATTGCTTTTAGTCTTTAGTTTGGTATAAAAGAAAAGCCTTAAAGAGAATGGTTGTGTGACTGACCTTGTCCTCAGTCAGACCTGTGATATTATTGATTATTTTATAACAAGATGCACTGCTAAGTCACAGAGCTGCTAAGTATTTTTATGAGCCAGCTTAGCTTAGCTAATGTGCATCAGCTTTTAATGTAGTGGCTCTAATGAGACATTAGCAATAATATGGTCTGTTGGCAAGATGCTAAATGACTAAACAAGTCAAATACTCTGTGCGGCAGTTCTCAATTCAGGGCCCATTCATTAATTATTTATGCAGAGATGGAAACTGAAACATTCCAAGATGTTGGGTTGCATGTGCACAATCAAATATGTAAGGAAATTCTATCAAACCATTTACATGCTTTCCATCTAGAATTGTTATACAATTTATGGTTTATGCAGCTTTACTTTGAGGGTTAGGAATTGAAGGGAAAAGGAGGAGAGAGTTAAAAATATTTCAAGGTGAGGCTTGGAAGTATGATTAGCATTAAGGTGCTGAACAGAATCAATTGATTTTTAGAAGGTGCAAATTGACTCTTTCGATTATGTTCTCTGTGGATCGAGACAAACTGAGCTTAACAATGTTAAGCTGCATTTTGAATGTAGAATTTCATCCCTGTTCAGTAGGGCTAAACACACTATTTTTAAAGTCAGCATTGTTCATATGACTCCAAACTAAAGTGTTGTGCTATTTAAACCTTTATGTACCATAAATTGGTGTACAATTATGGGTGTCTTAGTGCCCATTGAAAAATCATTCCTTTTTTTTTGGCCGGATTTACATTCCCTCCAGCACGTTTTTCCCGAAGTAAATCTCCCTAAGATCTTGCCTATGATAGTTGGCAAAATTCATCTCCAGTAAAATTTTTAATCAAAGGGGGATTAAAAAATGCAGTCACAAAACAAGCACCTTTTAATAATACCATTCCTCCTGAGGAAATTATTTAAAGAACCACTCTCTGAATTTGTCCATTCTCATTGTCTCTGACCTCCTCCATCAATTAAAGCAACCTCATAAATGCATTGATTGCTCCACAATGGAGGTCAAGATCATGATATCTCTCAGGTACCTGAACTTGGGATGATTATATGTTGTTTTTGATGTTCTTTGCTACTTTTCACTTTTGCTGCAGAATTAGGGAGTTACCCAAGCCCTTATATCAGGAAAGGAGACTTCATCTACTTTTCCTTCAGCAGGCGGAATGGCCAAGCACCTGAAAGATGCAGGCATTCAGAGACTGAATTTGTGTCTTTTTCAAAGGAACCGTTGGCAGCTTGTAGATCAGAGAGACCCTATCCACCAACATAAGTACAACTCTACCTTCTCAAAGGCACTAAATGCCTGTTTTGCCATCAATTCTTGAGTCAAAAGTTAACCTTTAAAAATCCCACTTGTCAGGAACAGCTTGCTGTAGTCTGGATACTAAGGATGGCAGTGGTTGTTAATAGTGTTATTCCCCTGCCATTCAGTTAGCCACTACCACATGGGAGGAGTTCACGTACTGTACAAGCAGGGTTGTCAGTAAAGTTCAGCTGAGTATCCTGCATGCTAGCGTTCTGGTGTGCTCTGCACTATCCCTTAACAACAAACACCAGGCGGTATCAGAAGTGGTTGATTGTCAATGAATAGTCATAGTCATACTTTATTGATCACGGGGGAAATTGGTGCTACAGACCAGGTGGGAACCCCAACAAGAAAGAATTCACAGTAAGACTGTTCCTGTACGCATATACCCATGAAAAATAGCCACAGACTTATCACCCAAACTGCCAATGTTAGTTGCTAATTGTATGCACCATGAGGCATAAACTGGAAAAGGGTCAGGATCGCTATGCAATGCCTTCAAGCTACACCCAAAGTAGGATATATTGTAATAATCTGTGGGCCACTAGCCTGGGGAATTGCACAGAGAAACAGCAGAGAAGTCACCAAACTCTCAGGGAGAGTAAAGAGGACTTTCATAGTCCAACTAATAAAATAATAAATAAACGAACTACAGGAAAATGGAGCAAATACTTGCAGTACCTGCATCTACTTACCTAATAAAACCCCTGAGCCATTTGATTTCTCTAAGCCAGGGGACTTTGAGAGATGGCTCGGATCTTTTGAGAGATTTGGAGTTGTAAGCAATCTCACTCAAGCTTCAGAATAGCATCAAGTAAGCACACTGATATACTGCACGGGTGACAATGCAGATGACATCATGGGTGGACAAGGATTGAAATTTCCTCAGAAAAAGGAGTACAAAACTGTGCAGGACAAGCTCAAAGAGTATTTCACAGGAAAATGAAATATGATATCTGAGAGGGCAAAGTTCAACTCCAGAAAACAGGAGATGAAAGTGTAAATGACTTCATCACAGCATTGTATGCCCTGTCAGACAACGGTGCATATGGAGATCTGAGAGGTGAGCTCATTAGACACATGTTTGATACTGGGCTACTAGACACAAACTTTTAGAAAGACTTCAGCTGCAGGCAAATTGCACACTAAAGAGAGCTATTACTATGGTCGGGCAGAGTGAGAATGTTTGTCATCAGCAGGCAGGACTCAGGCACAAAAATAATGCTGAGATAAAGTTAGTAGCTGTACAATAAGAAGTATACAAACAAAGTGCAGTCATAAAGACTACAGAAAGAGGTGACAGTAGAGCTCAGCTCAAACAAAACAGGCATGTAAAGCAAAGAGCAGGTAAAATGTCCAAATGCAGGAGAGGCAGCAAGTCTTCATTCAACATCAAAGAGCTCTGTTCAGCAAAAAAAGTGAAATGTCACTAATGCAATAGAGTTGGCCATTAAAAAAGGCAATGCTATTCAGAAAACGATTATTCAGGAAGTGAAAAAAGTCCATAATTCAGATGAAGAGACATCTTTCCTTCCTTGGGGCTGTAGATCCAAATAGACAAAGCTGGTGTACTACAGTTCAGTTGCAAAATGAGGCTGTGATGCTCAAAATTGACATTGGGGCAGATGTCATAGCCATTCTCGAATGTTCACAAAATTGGAAAAGAAGACAGGAATTATGGTAAACCCAACAAAAAAAGTGCTCATGGGGCCAGGGAAACATAAGCTCAGTGTGAAAGTAATGTTTTCTGCTTCCATCCATAGAAATGAGAAGTGGTTAAAAGAGGATGTCTATGTTATTCAGAATCTCTCTCTTCACTACCTAGGTGACATGCCATAGACATGCTGAACCTCATTTTAAGGCTGGATTCGCTAAACAATGTTCAGTGGCAGGAGAAGTGCCCCGAGTTGTTCACAGGCCTAGGGGGAATGGAAGAAGTGTACCTTATCCAATGGAGGCCAGGAGAAACACTCTACTCTCTGACCACAGCAGAGCATATACCAGTCCCATTGACATCATAACCAGAATGAATGGGCATAATAACTGGTGTGTTAGCATTGTTCCTGTTCCCAAGTCAGATGGCAGAGTGAGGATTTGTGTTGATCTAACAAAATCAAATAATGCAGTGAGGCAGAAGTTTGTTCTGCCCTCTGTTGAGCTCCACATGCTGGGTGGAGCAAAGTTCTCCACCAAACCAAACTAGCTGCAAACTCACGGTTCTGGCATATCCATTTTGCTCCTGAGTCACAGAAACTCACAACCCTTATTGCACCATACGGATGCTATACCTTCAAGAGACTCCTTTTTGGCATCTCATCAGCCCCTGAACTCTTTCAGATGAAAATGAACCAGATTTTGGAGTTACAGGAAGGCATAGTCTGCTATATGGATGATATATGTATTTTCAGAGACTTAAGTGAGAAACATGCCAGAAGAGTGGAAGCTGCCTTGGAGAAACTGATGCAGGTTGGAATCACACTGAACAAAAAGAAATGTGAATTTGCAAAGTTAGAGAGGAAGTTCTTAGACCACCAACTGTCCTCAGAGGGAGTGAATCCAGATTCAGACAAACTGGCAGGAGTTCAGAACATGGAACGATCTATGAATTCTGCAATTTTTGTTTGGCATAGTAAACCAGTTGTGAATGTTCATTCCAGAATTGGCAGAGGAAACAAAGCCGCTACATGACCTCCTCTCTCAGAGAAACATTTGAACCTGAGACACACCACAGGAAAAGTAATTCTCATGACTTATTGCAGAGCTTATCTCTCTCTGACATTGGCATTCTTTGATCCAAACAAACAAACCAAGTTTCTGCAGATACCTCTTCCTTTAGTCTAGGGGGAGTGCTCATGCAAAAGTGCAGTGGTGTATGGAAACTGGTGGCATATGCATCAAGATCATTGACTCCTCCTGAACTGTGTTACAATCAAATCAAAAAGGAGCTGTTGGATCTCGTGGGGGCTTGTGAATGCTTTAGCTGCTACTTGAAGGGCACTAAATTCCTAGCTGAAACAGAGCACAAGCACCTGTCAGCCTCCTCAGGTCAAAACACTTGCATGAATTACCTCCACGTCTGCAAAGATTCAGAACAAGGCTTAGGTGATACTGTAATGACATTGAACACATCTCTAGCAACTCTTACACAACACCTGACACTCTGTTGAGGATGCCACACAGAAGTGAGTGGATGGAAGCTGACTACTCCCTCATGGAAGATACCAACATCTACTTAGTTCAGAAATTTGAAAGCTTTCCTGTGTTACAGAGTAAGCCGGATGAAATTCATGCTGAGTTGAAAAAGGACCAAATCTGCAACAAGGTCATGCAATACTGTGAGCATGGATTGCCAGCTGTTCCAAAAGGAGCTCACAAACTCAGACCTTACTGGCTTGAAAGAGACACACTCAACATTCTTGATGGTTTGATGCTAAAGGGCTCCAGACTCATTATTTCAGCTTCTATGCATGCCAGCTTCATCAGTCAAATCCACCAAGGACATCGAGACACCGAAATATGTTGCCTAAGCAAGGCAATCTGTGTGGTGGCCTGCTCTGAGCAAACAGCTGGGAGATTACGTAAAGCAATGTGAAGCATGCAGAAAAAATGCACGAAAATCTTACTGAACCTCTCTATTCCACAGAATTCCTAGACTTTCCATGGCAAATTGCAGGCACAGACGTTTTCGAGCTGAAAAGAGACAAATACCATCTCACTCTGGATTATTACTCATCGAATGTTGAAGTGTCAAATCTGTCCTCTCTAACCTCAGAAGCAGTTATACAGCACCCGAAAGTTGTATTCGCTCTCAACGGAATATCAGAAATGCTTGTGTCAGACAATGGTCCACAAATCAGTTACTCAGAATTCAAAGCCTTTGCTGTGGACTATGAGTTCAAACACCAGACGAAGAGTCCACTGTACCCACAGGCAAATGGAGAAGAAGAAACAGGAGTGCGAACTTTTGAGTCTGATAATGAAGACAAAAGACTCCTACAAAGCACTGATAGCTGTGAATGACCACAGTCCATCATAAGAATTCATACTGCGATTTGAGAGAGAGAAGCCTAAGTCACATGTGTCAGTATTGCAATGGAATAATGGGAATTACAGAGGCATGAGAGAGGAGTTTGCCCAGGTGGACTGGAGGTGGATACTAGTGGGGATGGTGGCAGAGCAGAGATGGCTGAAATTTCTGGGAATAGGTCACAAGGTGCAGGATCGACATGTTCCACAGAGGAAGGAGTTCTCAGATGGCAGGAGTAGGCAACTGTGGCTGACAAGGGAAGTTAAGTACTGCATAGAAATGAAGGAAAGGGCAGATAAGGTAGCAAAAGTGAGTGGGAAGTTGGATGATTGGGAAGATTTTAAAATCCAACAAATGGCAACTAAAAACACTATAAGAAGGGAAAAGATGAAATATGAGGAAAAACTAGCCAATAATATAAAGCAGGATGCCAATTTTTTTCAGTTATATAAAGAGTAAAAGGAAGGTGAGAGCTAATATTGGACCACTGGATAATGATGCTGGTGAGGCAGTTATGGGGGACAAAAAATGGCAATTGAACTTAATGGGTACTTTGCATATGCCTTCACTGTGGCAGTATGCCAGAGGTCCGTGAGGGTCAGGGAGCAGGAGTGAGTGCCATTTCCATTACAAAGGGAAAAAGTGGTAGCCAAACTCAAGTCACTTAGACCAGATGGACTACATCCCTGAGTCCTGAAAAAGGTTGCTGAAAAAATAACAGATGCATTGGTCATGATCTTTCAAGAATCATTTTATTCTGGCATGGTCCCAGAGGACTAGAAGATTGCAGAGTCACTCTACTCTTTAAGAAGGGAGGAAAGCAAAAGAAAGGAAATTATAGCCCAGTTAGTCTAACCTCAGTGGTTGGGAAAATGTTGGCATCTATTATTAAGGATAAGGTTTTGAGGTTCTTGGAGACTAATGATAAAATAAGTCAAAGTCGATATGGTTTCTGAGAGACCATTAAAAACAAAAAGGAAGACAGTTGTAATGTTGGTAGTTCTTTTTCTAGGTTTATTTTAAGTGTTATGGTTAAAGTGAACTGAATCGCTCAATTCCAATGACAATAATTCTATAGACAAGAACTAACAAAGAAGGTGAATGAGGGAAATATAGTTAGAGTGGCATGTATGGATTTTCAAAGGGTATTTTTGATAGGATGCCACATTACAGAGTTGTAATCAAGATTTAGGCATGAGATAATCCATGGTGATCCATTATAAATTTTTTTAGGCAGAAATGTATTATTAAGAAAAATGAATTAGTTTAAGAAAAAGTGATGACTTACTAAGGTAATTGCCATGAATTTAGTTATGCAATAGCACAGAGAAGCTGAGATGATTATGTTTGGAACAGCAAAAACTATAAAAGAGATATAATAGAGATATTTGGAATCTGCATGTATATGATCTAGAATAATTTTTAGGCTAAGAATAAATGATAGGATGAAGCTAGCTGCAGAGCTCTTACTTTGAGCCTCGAACTCAATGGACTGAATTCAAGGCTCAATGGTTTTCTTTAACAATAATGTAATTATCCCACCAGTTGCTTGGCAACTTTTTGAAATGAAAGGGGTTGTAGCATCATTATAGATAGGTTTTTCAGAATAACCCACTCTTAAACAGAATGGTGGATGATGCCACAAAACATTAAAATTCAAGACAAATGTCAATGACAATAAACCTAATTATAATTAATTTTGATTCTGATTCTGAAATATATTTCATTTCATATATGTAGATGACCATAACAGCCTCTGATAAGTTAGTGAGTAGAAAAAAATCTAGGGGCAAATCTGGATAATAGTATTATTTCCTTTGTCATATTGTTGTGTTTAATGGGATGAGACCCATTACCTTGTTCACATATTTTGATGTATAGCAGTTGCTTTAATTTTCAGCCTTACTTGTTACTTTCCAAAACATTTATGCCTTTTCCTTTGTAATCCCTTAAAATCTGCAATTTTGATGGCTATCAGACATCACTCAGCATTCATTTGCGCTGCCACATATTGTTGGAAAAACCAATCCCTCATGGTTATATTCTGATTTCTATCATTTTCCGCCACAGTTGTTCCCAGAGCTACTTCTTGTCTGGTCCAAGGTCCATTGAACTCTCCAATCCTTCATGCTACATAGCAACTTCACCAAACAGTTATCAGATTACCCTGTCACTCTCCTAGTACCCTAAAAGCCCAAGTTAACTTTAAGGTATGGATGAAAAAGTAATGGCTGCAAGATCTAACCTGCTGACACCCAGCAGCTCACAGTATCTGCACTAAGCCTAACTCTATTTATTTAAATAAAGCTAAATGATTAAATACACTTTCTGCCATGGAAGGGGAATATTCAGGTAAGTAGAGAACGAGAGAATGAGAGAATGAGGGAGGGAGGGAGGGAGGGAGGGAGAGAGATTGAGAGAGAGAGAGAAAGAGAGGGAGGGAGGGAGGGATGGAGACAGGGAGAGGTAGAGAGAGAGAGATCAGAAGGTGAGGGTGAAATGATGGGAAAAATTGAGGGATTTTGACCATGGTGGTATTTATAGTTTATCTAATTATATGTTATAGAGACAAGCATTTTCTACTAGATCGTGCAAAACTGAAGTCAAATCGTTTTCTTCAGATCATTCAGAAATATTGTTATACCATTGTTTAACAGTGTGTTTAAAACTTAGGTTAAATTACCTTCCTCACTCACTTAGATTCACATAACACCTGCCAATTCTTGTTCCACCCATTTCCCCTACCTTTATAGAACATAGAACATAGAATAGTACAGCACAGTACAGGCCCTTCAGCCCACAATGTTGTGCCGACCCTCAAACCCTGCCTCCCATATAAGCCCCTACCTTAAATTCCTCCATATACCTGTCCAGTAGTCTCTTAAACTTCACTCGTGTATCTGCCTCCACCACTGACTCAGGCAGTGCATTCCATGCACCAACCACTCTCTGAGTGAAAAACCTTCCTCTAATATCCCCCTTGAACTTCCCACCCCTTACCTTAAAGCCATGTCCTCTTGTATTGAGCAGTGGTGCCCTGGGGAAGAGGCGCTGGCTATCCACTCTATCTATTCCTCTTATTATCTTGTACACCTCTATCATGTCTCCTCTCATCCTCCTTCTCGCCAAAGAGTAAAGCCCTAGCCCCCTTAATCTCTGATCATAATGCATACTTTCTAAACCAGGCAGCATCCTGGTAAATCTCCTCAGTACCCTTTGCGATGCTTCCACATCCTTCCTATAGTGACGTGACCAGAACTGGACACAATACTCCAAGTGTGGCCTAACCAGAGTTTTATAGAGCTGCATCATTACATCACGACTCTTAAACTCTATCCCTCGACTTATGAAAGCTAACACCCCATAAGCTTTCTTAACTACCCTATCCACCTGTGAGGCAACTTTCAGGGATCTGTGGACATGTACCCCCAGATCCCTCTGCTCCTCCACACTACCAAGTATCCTGCCATTTACTTTGTACTCTGCCTTGGAGTTTGTCCTTCCAAAGTGTACCACCTCACACTTCTCTGGGTTGAACTCCATCTGCCACTTCTCAGCCCACTTCTGCATCCTATCAATGTCTCTCTGCAATCTTTGAAAATCCTCTACACTATCTACAACACCACCAACCTTTGTGTCGTCTGCAAACTTGCCAACCCACCCTTCTACCCCCACATCCAGGTTGTTAATGAAAATCACGAAAAGTAGAGGTCCCAGAACAGATCCTTGTGGGACACCACTAGTCACAATCCTCCAATCTGAATGTACTCCCTCCACCACCACCCTCTGCCTTCTGCAGGCAAGCCAATTCTGAATCCACCTGGCCAAACTTCCCTGGATGCCATGCCTTCTAACTTTCTGAATAAGCCTACCGTGTGGAATCTTGTCAAATGCCTTACTAAAATCCATATAGATCACATCCACTGCACTACCCTCATCTATATGCCTGGTCACCTCCTCAAAGAACTCTATCAGGCTTGTTAGACATGATCTGCCCTTCACAAAGCCATGCTGACTGTCCCTGATCAGACCATGATTCTCTAAATGCCTATAGATCCTAACTCTAAGAATCTTTTCCAACAGCTTTCCCACCACAGACGTAAGGCTCACTGGTCTGTAATTACCCGGACTATCCCCACTACCTTTTTTGAAGAAGGGGACAACATTCGCCTCCCTCCAATCCTCCGGTACCATTCCCGTGGACAACGAGGATATAAAAATCCTAGCCAGAGGCTCAGCAATCTCTTCTCTCACTTCGCGGAGCAGCCTGGGGAATATTCTGTCAGGCCCCGGGGACTTATCTGTCCTAATGTATTTTAACAACTCCAACACCTCCTCTCCCTTAATATCAACATGCTCCAGAATATCAACCTCACTCATATTGTCCTCACCATCATCAAGTTCCCTCTCATTGGTGAATACCGAAGAGAAGTATTCATTGAGGACCTCGCTCACTTCCACAGCCTCCAGGCACATCTTCCCACCTTTATCTCTAATCGGTCCTACCTTCACTCCTGTCATCCTTTTTTTCTTCACATAATTGAAGAATGCCTTGGGGTTTTCCTTTACCCTACTCGCCAAGGCATTCTCATGCCCCCTTCTTGCTTTTCTCAGCTGCCTCTTAAGCTCCTTTCTTGCTTCCCTATATTCCTCAATAGACCCATCTGATCCTTGCTTCCTAAACCTCATGTATGCTGCCTTCTTCCACCTGACTAGATTCTACACCTCACTTGTCACCCATGGTTCCTTCACCCTACCATTCTTTATCTTCCTCACCGGGACAAATTTATCCCTAACATCCCACAACAGATCTCTAAACATCGACCACATGTCCATAGTATATTTCCCTGCAAAAACATCATCCCAATTCACACCAGCGAGTTCTAGCCTTATAGCCTCATAATTTGCCTTTCCCCAATTAAAAATTTTCCTGTCCTCTCTGATTGTATCCTTTTCCATGATAATGCTAAAGGCCAGGGAGCGGTTATATTCCGGCTTTTCCAGTCCTGATGAAGGGTCTTGGCCCAAAGCAGTGACTGTTCATTTCTCTCCATAGATTCTGCCTTACTTGTTGAGTTCCTCCAGTGTTTACTGTGTTACTGTGTGTTACCGAATATTATTATTCGCTTGATAACTTTACTGTTTATAACATGGCAGTTAAATTAAGATAATACTGCAATTATTTATAATTAGGGGTATGTACCACATACATTCAGAAGGAGCATTTGTTTACAATTTCAAAGTATCATAATTTACAAGCACTGTGAGGCAAGTAACATTTGAAGTGCAATATTGGACCATTATCAGGACTTAGTGTAGAGAGGAACTAGAAAAATTTGGTGAAACTTAACCAGTTGCTGTTTTCATCAGACCATGTGTGAAAGAAGGCCTGATATCAACAACATTGCAAAGGTGTCTATATATATATACTTCAGTTTGTAGCTGCAGCAACATGTATCACTGTGAACAACAGGAATTCTGCAGATGCTGGAAATTCAAGCAACATACATCAAAGTTGCTGGTGAACGCAGCAGGCCAGGCAGCATCTGTAGGAAGAGGTGCAGTCGACGTTTCAGGCCGAGACCCTTCGTCAGGACTAACTGAGGGAAGAGTGAGTAAGGGATTTGAAAGTTGGAGGGGGAGGGGGAGATCCAAAATGATAGGAGAAGACAGGAGGGGGAGGGATAGAGCCAAGAGCTGGACAAGTGATAGGCAAAAGGGGATACGAGAGGATCATGGGACAGGAGGTCCGGGAAGAAAGACAAGGGGGGGGGGATCCAGAGGATGGGCAAGAGGTATATTCAGAGGGACAGAGGGAGAAAAAGGAGAGTGAGAGAAAGAATGTGTGTATAAAAATAAATAACGGATGGGGTACGAGGGGGAGGTGGGGCATTAGCGGAAGTTAGAGAAGTCAATGTTCATGCCATCAGGTTGGAGGCTACCCAAATGGAGTACAAGGTTGGAGGAGCAACACTTTATATTCCGTCTGGGTAGCCTCCAACCTGATGGCATGAACATTGACTTCTCTAACTTCCGCTAATGCCCCACCTTCCCCTTGTACCCCATCCGTTATTTATTTTTATACACACATTCTTTCTCTCACTCTCCTTTTTCTCCCTCTGTCCCTCTGAATATACCTCTTGCCCATCCTCTGGGTCCCCCCACCCGCTCCTTGTCTTTCTTCCCGGACCTCCTGTCCCATGATCCTCTCGTATCCCTTTTGCCTATCACCTGTCCAGCTCTTAGCTCTATCCCTCCCCCTCCTGTCTTCTCCTATCATTTTGGATCTCCCCCTCCCCCTCCAACTTTCAAATCCCTTACTCACTCTTCCTTCAGTTAGTCCTGACGAAATGTATCACTGTGAATTTGATTAATGAGAGTCAAAACCATTGCTCAGATATTTTCTGTGACACAACACATCACCTTTGGATACAAATAATATAGGAAAGTACATTTTGATGCAAAACTCCTTAGATGTTTCAACGTCAAATTACATGCTAAATTTTTCACTAATATCTTGTCTGTAAGTTCTATTCATAAATTGGGATATGGAGCAAGCAAGCATTTCAATATGCCCATTTTTTTTTCTGTTGTGTTGCTGTATATTGAAGTCTTCTAATTACTCTTCCTTGTTTGACGTCCTTCAAAGGCAATCTCCGAATTGAAGTTAATAACTGTGTATAACTAATGAGATGAACATGACATTTGTACAACTGCACCCTTGTAGCATATTGTGAAATTGTTGCTGTCCATGCCCATACACAGTGGAGCGAAGAAATTTAAAATAAAATCTCTGTGCTCACACTGAAACTTTTCTGAGAGCAAGAAATATCCTCTTATATATCCTTTCAAGTATGGCAGATTGATGAGACCACATTGACCCATTGTGAGATTGCTTGATGGAGTTTCTACTGAGCCTAAACTATGAAGGACAATTCTTTTATTCTTCATGTCAGTAATGTGACTATTTCCACCAGTGCTCCAACTTGTGCACTCAAGTACATATTTGACATGCACAATGACCTGGATTTTGCAGTTACTACTGAAGGGATAGCATTGACTTTATACAGTGCTTGCAATTATCCATAGATCTTTTGTGGATTTTTGAGTAGACACTTGCAGTTATTTGGTGTCTGATCCAGGTCAGTGCTCTATAGATGGATCTGTGACATTTGTTAACAGTTCACACAACTGAATCACTGATCAGACTGAACACTCTTTACTGACTTGATACAGAAAAATAGATGTAGGAATATTGGAATTCAGAAAGAGATAACATAAACAGACAGAAAGTTACAAAGATTTAAATTTAAAACTCCAACATTAATTACGTTCTGAGAAATGCAAATTTTCAGTGCCAGAAATGTTGTTTGGCAGTAATTCAGATTTATCTCATAAAGCAATCTGTTTTAACTGAATATAGCAGAATTAACATTTTTGGCAGGTTTGGTGACTAGGAGGTACGTATCCAAAAATCATGTCTTTGCTATAATGTTGGTTAGGTAACTGTTGGTGAGGAAGTACTATGATGTAGCCAGTGGAGAAGTAGGAAACTTCCCATTGCCCACATATCCGAATTTAACCACATTTGCATGGACCACAGGCATTACCAACCTTGCCATTGCACTTATAAGCAAAACTTATAATATGGGGCAAATTGTTGTTTTTGTTTAACTAACTGTTGCAATGTTTTATTATTCATTACTCCAAGAATACATGAAACTTTGTTTTGTTCTTTGCATACACTTTGGCAAAGGGAAATTTAAAAAACTCAAATTTCCACATCTTTACTACAAATAGAGCTTCTGGATTGTTCTAACACATTTAAAACTCTCACTAACAGGATGAAGGAGTGCTTGGTTCCATCGTCCCAATTAAAATAGCATTTTGTAAATGTTATGTTTTATTTAACTGAGACACTCAATATTATAATGCCACCAGTGAAATAAATATTCATCTTAAAGATGATTATATATTAGTTTAAACAAGTGCAGCAAACTTCTTACTTCATTATTGTTTAACCTTCAAAGTGTTGTTCATATTTGTTGAATTTATATTAACAACAACTTCTTACCACTTTTAACACTTGTAATTTATGAGATGAACTTGTGTGAAATAATACTCAAAGGAACAGCACATCACAAATCTGTAATCTAAGCCAAAAGACCTTACAGGATATTATATCCAAGCCAAATAATTCTCAATATGTGCCTGCAGTGAGTAAATCTATATAAGCAGTACAATCAGGGTTAGACATTGCTGGAATGTCAATTAAGTGTATTTTTCCTCTCCTTTCTTTCTTTCCGTTATATTCTTAATACTATCATACATTGTTATGCACTGTTTTTGTTGTGATATTAACTTGCAATTATGTCACATGTTTTGATGATTTTTACTGTTTTATGGTGAAAAAATTAAAGTAGACTTCTGGACAAAGAAAGCATGTGGACAGATGACCAAGTGGTTTGAAAAACGTGGGTTTCAAGAAGGGTGTAAAAGAAGGTGGGGGGGGGGAGGCAGAAACTTTGAAAACTGAAAGCACAACTATCAATGGTAGAAAGGAGGCAAATGTAAATAGGAGGCTATATGAAGATGAGTAGTGAGAATGGGGATGAGTTTGGTGTGGGACGGCTTTCGTATTGAAATTATTTTCAATTAGAGCATGGAATTAAGAAGTTCACAGGAAGAAGATAAATACAATAACTTAAGCCAAAAAAATCAAGGTAAATCATTATGGGGTTGCATAACAGTGTAGTGGCTAGTGTAATGCTTTACAGCACTAGTAATTGGTGTTCAATCCTGGCCAATATCCGTGTGGTTTCCTCTGAGTGCTCCTGTTTCCTCCCACATTCCAAATAGGTATGAGTTAATTAGTAATGGTTATGGGCGTGCTATATGGTGACAGAATCATGGTGATCCTTGCTGGATGCCCCCACCGTATACCTGGACTGTATTGGCTGTTGACACAAAATGATGCATTTCACTCTATGTTTTGATGTTTTGAGGTACATGTGACAAATAGAGCTAATCTTTATCTTTATTCTTTAATTGTTAGCATTAGAAATGCTGGGTAAACTAATCAGGTGTGAAGGGAATAATGACAACAAAAGGAATTATACTGTTCGCCTGGGAACATTAATGTTTGCAGGTATTTCCAAGATCTATAACTGAAAACCATGATTTCCCACATAATAGAACAGAACTGGATTTTTAATATAAATATATTTGTCACAGTAATACTAAGTTATTACATGTCTTTTAATTTTCAATATTAGCTTATCAAAAGAAATCTATACATTATCCTCCCACTTTCCATGGAAACAATTGTCCGATAGCAATGTATTGAGATGTTGACCACAAAATAGGGGTCAGTTTAGGCTGTGTAAGTGTCAGTTAGGGAGTGAACTCATAACAAATGCACATCATTACTGTAAAGTATGGATCAATTTTTTTTATAGCAATGACCCCCACCCCACACTACATATTGATCAGTTGTCTGCGCATGTGCATCGATCGGTTGTCCATACATGCATATTGTTTTCTCTCTCTCTCTCTCTCGCTGCAATCTGAATACACCAGTTAAATCCACCTCCAGCATGCATGCTATTTTTTAATTGATATGAAGTTGTGCAGAACAACTAATTGGTGATGAGTACAAACCCGAATGTCAGAGAATATCACCAACTACACCAACAGTTACGGTACCAAACAGTGAGAGGAAAGAGGTAAACAGTACTGTTAAACAGGCCATCACGGACAATAACAAAGTGACTCATGGGTACAGCATAGTAAACAGTGAAAAGGTAAAGTGAAAACAACGTGACAATGGTTTCAATCAGGAAAGTTGACTAATTTGATAGCGTTAATGAAGACTGGGAGTCATATTTCGAGAGGGTTGATCAGTATTGTAAAGCAAACAACTTGGAGGAGCAAAAGAAAGCCCCCACGTTTCTTAGCTGAATGGGTCCAAGAACACACGATCTCTCATGCAATTTAGTAACCCCTGAACATCCTGCTAACAAGATGCTTAATGAAATTGCAACAATTTTATCAAATCACTTAGATTAGATTAGGTTATGAGGACACTCAGTCCTCGTTTATTTTAATTTAGAAATGCATGCATTAAGAAATGATACAAGGTTTTCTTCTTCCCCATTTTTAAGTTGTTAGTATTGCCCAAGTCTTTTAGTTTAGTTGACTAATTCTGTTTAGTTTTTTTGGGGGGATGGAGTTTGTTTTTTTTTCTCTTTTTTTTTCTTTTTCATGATCTTTTTCCAGTTTTTTTTTTGCTTTGTATTATTCATTGCTATTTTTACACGATTGGGAGCTTTGTTAATTTACACTATTTGGTCTTACAATTACTTATTTTAAGTGTAACAATATATCTCCTACTATTTGTATTATTGCTATGTATGTTTTGTTTCTATGTTATGAAATTAATAAAAAGATTGAAAAAGAAAGAAAGAAACGATACAATGTTCCTCCAGTATGATATCACAGATTCACAGGACAGACCAAGACTAAAGCTGACAAAAACCACATAATTATAACATATAGTTACAACAGTGCAAAGCAATACTGTAATTTGATAAAGAGCAGACCATGGGCACGGTAAAATAAAGTCTCAAAGTCCCGATAGCCCATCATCTCACGCAGATGGTGGAAGGGAGAAACTGTCCCTGCCATGAACTTGCAGCGTTGCAAAATTGCTGATGCAGCACCCTGGAAACACCCGACCATAGCCGACTTTGTGTCCGTCCAAAAACTTCGAGCCTCTGACCAGCCCTCCGACACTGAGCACCGAGCACCATCTCTGCCAAATGCTTGGACATCGGCCCCGGCTGCCGAGCAACAAGCAAAGCCAAGGATTTGGGGCCTTCCCCTCCGGAGGTTCTGGATCACACAGTAGCAGCAGGAACGAAATAGGCATTTCAGAAGTTTCACCAGATGTTCCTCTGTGCTCTCACGTCTGCCTCCATCAAATCAGGATTGTGCACGGCACCCTACTTGACAGATAACAGTTATTCATCACCGGAGTGGCCGCTGCCCGCTGCGTCGCACTGCCATCATTACCTCTTCTTGAGCCCAAAACCACTGGTAATAGCTGAGCAATTTAGATTTTACAAAAAGAAGCAGACAAAGAAAGAAAGCATTTCTGAATACATTGCAGAACTGTGCAAACTTTCCCAGTACTGTGACTCTAGAGATGGATTGTCTGATGCATTAAGGGACAGGCTTGCATGGGGCATGCATAGTCAAACCACTCAGAAGAGGTTACTGTCAGAAAGTGACCTAATGTTAGAATGGGCATTGACTGTTGCAATATCATTAAAGGCTACAGCAAAGGATGCAGCAGAACTACAGAAAAGGAGGTTAGAATGTGAAATGCACAAAATGTCCCTGAATGGTGCAAAAAGTCAAAAAAAATTATCAATGTTGCAAATCCTTCCATGGTGCAAAGACTGTTGATTCAAAGAAAAAGTTTGCAGTAGGTGTCACAGGCAAGGTCACATATAGGCAGTATACAAAGCAGACAAAAAGCAGAACTGAGTGAAAAATTTCAAACACAAAACTAAGCAAATGTATAAAATAACCGAATGCAAAATAGAATCAGACAACACAGAGTCTGTCAACAGTGAGCTGTCATGCCTAGAATTGTATCGTATTACTGAAGCTGAGCACGATGGTCAGAAAGATGTGAAAGAGCATGCAAGGAAACAAAGAGAATAACTTCTGATGAACTGCTAACCCTTCATAAACCATCGCTGCTCATCAGACTGGCATGTAATGCATCCCCTTATGGCATTGGAGCCATTTTGTCACACATTATTAAAGATGGATCTGAACATCTGATTCCATTTGGGTCAAGATCACTGATGAGTACAGAACGCAACTATGCATAGATCAACAGAGGTGGAACTTAGGAGGGTCAATGGCACCTAACAGTGACTCCTTTGCATGCCTCTTCTGAGGCAGCTCCATTTCCATCTTTAATATCTCTATTTTTCCCTTTTAGGGTTCTTTTGAAGGCCCTGACCTGGAGTTACACGCTAACTACGGTTCTTTGCAGGAATGGGACCCACTCTTGGGGTTTCACAACTGGCCATTGTTCAGCACACCAAGGGCTCGGCCTAAGAGTTTGGCTCACCTTTGGAGGCCTAGGACCTCGGGGCTCTGGAGATGGGTGGATCGAAAGTCGGTGTCGCGGTAGGAGATCCGTGTGTTGTCAGGGGAGTCGGAAGAGCTATGGCTGTGTGACCAGAGACCCGAGATCTTTGTGCACAGAGCTCCAAAAAAGCGATGCAATGGACCTTTAACATCACAAACCAGCAAGTCGTTTTTTATGTCTCTCCTCTCGCTGTGAAATGGAAGCATCTCTTTCTCCCTTATTAGGGAGAGAGAGAGCCTGTGGTATGTCAAATGCCAGATGAACAATGAAGTCTTTGGTGTACTGCAAGTCTGTGTCTTTGCCGTTGCTTTGCTCACACTTGAGTGCTCGGTGGCGGGTGCTGATGTTTTTTTTTACCGGGGGAGGAGGGGGGATTGTTGCTTGCTGCTGCTTACGCGCCGGAGGGAGGGGAGCTAGTGGGGTCTTTGGGGTTCTAACATTTAACTGCTGTTCATTCCTTGGGGCAATCCTCTGTTTTCATGTATGGTTGCAAAGAAACAGCATTTCAGGATGTATATTGCATACATTTCTCTGACATTAAATGTACCTTTGAAACCATTAAATACACATCCAAAAAATTCCAACTGTTCATGAAGAAAAATATCAGACATTTCAAGTCAGCGTCTCACCATCCAGCAGCAAGTGGCTTAGCTGAAAAGCTTATCCAAACATTCAAATGGTTCATTAAAGCTATGAACAAGGAGGAGATTTCTCTTCTGCACAAGGTAGACAATTTCCTTTTTGTGTATCGGAGCTCTGTTCATGCAACAACGACTCAAACACCTGCAATGCTGTTCATGAGCAGGAATCTGAGATCTCGTATAGGCCTCCTGAAACCACAGGGAAGTACAGAGTAATCAGTTCAGCCATTTGCCAAATGAAGCAGCAAGGAGCTTCGAGATTGGACAGGAAGTCCTAGTGCATGATTACCGAGAAGACAAGTGGACACCCGGTAGGATAGCTACAAGAACTGGACAATTAATGTACACAGTGTTTGGTGACGATCATACATGGAGACATCATTTGGACCAGATACTAGATGCTCAGCCAAAGAACACACCTGATTCGATTGCATCCAACCCGAAGACACATTACAGTCACTGGACTTACCTGTCAGTGATGATCATGTCGCTGACAGGAAAGTGACATCGGAAACCAAGAACGTTGTCTTAGGCAAGACACCTGCCAAACCTAATTCCACTCCATGGGTCCAGAGGCGCTATCCTGAAAGAAACAGAGTGCCACCCAAATGACTCAGCCTTTAGAACTATGAAGTTACTCATGAACTGTTATTGTAAAAGCATGCTTATTTGAATATGGTTTTTGAAAGGGAAATTGAATGCTTTGAACATAAACACATTTATGTTGCATTAATCCAAAGGGGGAAGAAGTGCAATGTATGAATCTATTTCTTTTAGATTAATGATCCCCCCCCCCCCTTAGCACTACATTTGATCTGTTGTTCTCTGTCTCTCGCTGCAATGTGAATACATCAGTTAAGGCCATCTCCTGTGTTCATGCTTTTATTTAATTGATATGTAGTTGTACAGACACAACAATTACCTGCCAAGAAACATGCCAGATGTTATAATGCTGAGGGAAATTGTTCACATTAAACACTGAAAGCTTCAATGAGATTCACTTCTACTTTAAGGCTCAATACTCCATCCAACAGATTGCAACATACATTCTGCAGCAGAAATCCTCTCTCTCCTAATACATCTTAAACGGATCAAAACATAGTTACAGATTAGTTGTGTGTACATTTTTCTTTCTGAAATGTTTCAAAAATTGTAACTATTTCATGCTTAGATATTTCACATTATACCTGTCCACAGTAAGTGATATGGCAAATGCTGGAGGATTGTTTATTGACTTCAAAGTGATGTACAGCCAGTTGCCTCCATCACCTAAAATACAGAACGTCTGGGAAAATGAACATGTAGCATGGCAATTATCTTAGTGCAAAAGTTGGAGGAATTCAGCAGATCAGGCAGTATCAATGGAAGGAAATGGACAGTCAATGTTTTAGATTGAGATCGTTCATCTGGACTGTTTTATTAGTGCTGCAGATAAGGACATGCCTTTGATTTGAGCCATTAATAAATCCTACTTGTGTTTATTGCTTATAGTGGGTAATTTGGATGGAAGGGCTCAAACACACTCAGTGATTCAGGAACAGCTTCTTCCCCTCTGCTATCTGATTCCTAAATGGACATTGAACCCTTGGATACAACCTCACTTTTTTAATATGTTGTATTTCTGATTTTTGCACAATTTTTAATCTATTCAATATACATATACTGTAATTTATTTATTTATATTATTTTTTCATTTTGTGTTTTTTTCTTCTTTAGCATGTATTGCATTGTACTGCTGCTGTTAAGTTAACAAATTTCACATCACATGCTGCTGATAGTAAACCTCATTCTGATTCTGATGTGTGAGAAGTGTACAAGGTAGAGGGTTAATTATTAGAAGTTATTCTAAGAGACCAGATATATAAGATTTAGGCAGACACGACCAGGTTAGGGATAGTCTGTATGGTTTTGTGCAGGGTCTAACCAATCTTACTGAGTTTTTCGAGGAGGTTACCAGGAAAGGTGTTGAAGGAAAGGTGGTGGATGTTGTTTACATGGAGCTTAGCAGGTATTTGACAAAGTCCCACATGGGAGGCTGGTCAATAAGGTTCAGTCACTTGCTTGACATCCATATGAGGTAGTAAATTGTATTCAACATTAGCATTGTGGGAATGGTAGTAGATGGTTGCCTCTCTGACTGGAGGCCTGCGACTAGTAGTGTGCCACAGGGACTGGTGCAGGGTTAGTGTTGTTTGTCATCTATATCTGAATGATAATACGATAAACTGGATCAGAAAAAAATTCCAGATGACAACAAGATGGGGTAAGTATTTGACAGCATGGAAGGTTATCAAAGCTTGCAGTGGGATCTAAACTAGCCAGAAAAATGGGTTGAAAAATTGCAGATGGAATTTAATGCAGACAAGTGTGAGATGTTGCATTTTGGGAGGACATACCAGGACAGATTTATAGGGTGAACAGTAAGGCACTGAGTGTAGTAGAGGGATCTGAGAACAAGATTCATAATTTCTTGAGAGTGGCATTGCAAGTACTGAGGGTCATAAATTGTACTTTTGATACATTGGCATCCTGCAATCAAAGTATTGAGTGTAGGTGTTGGAATGATATACAGTATTGATGTTGTGCAAGAATTTGCTGAGGACTAATTTGGTGTATTGATGCAGGTCTGATCACGTACTTACAGGAAAGATATTAATAAGTTTGAAAGAGTATAGGGAAATTTTAAAGGAATGTTGCCAAGACCTGAAGGCCTGGGTTAGAGTTATAGGGAAATGTTGAATACGTTAGGATTTTATTCCGTGAAGTTTAGGAGAGTGAGGGGAGATTTGATAGAGGTACACAAAATTATAAGTGGTACGGATAGAGTAAATCAAGCAGGCTTTTTCCACTGAGGCAGGCTGAGACTAAGACTAGAGGTCAAAGGTTAAGGGTGAAAGATTAAATATGTAAGGGGAACCTGAAGGAGAGATTCCTTGGAATATAACCGCAATAAAATTTACTCCTAGAGCTTGGCATGGCATTTTAGAAATAGATTTGAATGATTTGGTGATTATGTAACTTGGAGCTACTTATAAGAAAGAAAATAAGCAGGAATCATACTGAGCAAAATTGCAGTATGTGCTCCAAGATGGAAGAGGTGCAGCAGAGGGGAAAGGTCTTGCTGAATGTCAGAGTAATCTACCACTATCAGTTTTCATGTGTGCATCTGATGATCAGTGTTTGAAGGGTCACTGTTTCTTGAAAAAGAAATTGCTAGACAGATTAACAACTTAGTTCAATGTGGTTTCAGCCATAGAGATTAGCCTGAGCAGTCTGACCCTTGGAAATCAAGGTCAATCAATTTCTCATACTTTCTAACCTGGAGATGGATATATGCAAAAAATATTCCCAAATGTGCTGTTTCCGTACAAGCTCTAGTGGAATCAAGCTGGTAACAACATGTATGCTACACATTAAAAATGAAATAAAAATAATTAAATTACTTATGAATATGAAGTTATACTAATTACATTAAAACATTCTGCATTCAATTTCTTGATATTCTACTTGAGGGAATAATTCAAAGTAACCTGCATTGACATTCATGAAGAGTTCACTCAGGGGACCAGTGATTCCCCTGGACCATTTCTCCATGTTGGCTTCATATGTACGCAGTCTCAAATCCTGCTCTGCAATTATTGCTTCAAATAATTGCTTTCATGACTCTGAATACATCGGATGACATATTCTGAATCACCAGCTTTTTGGTGTCATCTGTATGCACTGAGCCTAAGACTTAAAACAGAATCCAATAACTCTTTTCATTAACTACAGTAGCTAAAATCATAAATGGTACTTGTTACATCACAGGATATCATGAATGCAATTAGAACAGTCTCTACTTTGATTATCTTTCAAATTCTCCATTTTTGTGCCTCTCATCTCACACTGCATTGCATCCTGATCCCTATCTTATTAACATCAGATGCCTAAATTTTTATTTTCCTGCTGATCTTCTTCCTTCTGACTTTCACCTTCTGGGTCATCAAAATTTACAATCCCAGCCTGGCTCAGTCTGGACCTGTCATTGGCTGTCATTAATGCCCATGCTACTATAACAACTTTCAAAGGATCTTCAAAGCATTGCATTTGCTTCCACCTTAAATTGCTGTCCCCTCTGATAGACTCACATTCAGCTTGCAGTTGATTATGTCTATTCAACTATTCCATAAAAAAAAACAAGAGTCTCGTATATACACAAAACTCATGTAGGTTCTTTTTCACTATATGTATTACTTTTGTTGGACCTAATGGATGTCTTCTCACTGCAACATCTCCAGCTAGCCTTTGTTCGTGGACTCATGTAGTGACTCAACATTTCTCCCAGAGTTTGTGTAAACTGGCTGTCTTATGTCATTGAAGTAAATTGCTGAGCAATCTGCTTTCAAGGTTTATGAATCATCCCATTATTCCTATTATTCCAATAATTTGAACTTACTACCAAAGAGACATCTTTGATTAGTATTACTCATCATGTCTTTCCTTACCCTAGACTATTCCTCCATATCACCTCACATTGGTCCAATTCTTTAACTAGTTCTTTACTTTTCATTGCAGTCCATTTCTCAACACAATATTTCCTTTGCAGGCACTTATGTAATCTGTACCTGCTGTTTGATAATTTTGCTGACACCATGATATACATCGTAAAGTTAGCCACGGACTAATACCTATGTCGTTGCCTATTAATTGAAGGGAAAACACCAGAAATACATGATTTTCAATGAAGACTTTCAGTATGTTCTTTCCAGCCTAGAAGATAAATCTTTTGTTAATATTGTCCACTTTCACTGTTAACACATACCTGGATGCATTGTAACATACACAAAAAGGTAAAGAAACTCAGCTGGTTATGCAGGTTCTATTGAAATAAGTAAATAGTCAGTGTGTCAGGTCAAGACCCTTCATCAAGACTGAAAAAGAATGGGAAAGAAGCCAGAGAAGAAAATGGGAGGAGAGGAAGGAGTACAAGCTGGAAGGTGATAGGTGAAGCCTATGGGTGGGGAGGGGGGAAATGAAGTAAGAAGCTGGGATGTGATAGGAAGCACAGGTAGAGAGCCAGAGCTGAAGAATCTGGTAGGGGAAGAGAATGGAGAATGGGAGGGAGACAGGAAACTAGGGGAGGAGGTAGGAAGGAAAAGAGATGCGGGGACAGAGTCAGCAACTACAGAAGAGCAAAGGGAGAGGGGGAATATTACCAGAAGGTAAAATTGATGCTCATGCCATCAGTTTGGAGACTACCCAGAAGGAATATGAGGTGTTGCTCCTCCAACCTGAGAGTGGCCTCATCGTGGCAATAGAAGAGGTCATGGACTGACATAATGGAGTAGGAATGGTGAATGGAATTAAAATGACTGTCCACTGAGAAATTCTGCTTCTTGCAGATGGAGCAAAGCTGCTCAACAAAGCAGTCAGTCACCCAGTCTACATCAGGTCTCACCGATGTAGAGGAGGCCACCTCTGGAGCACCGTATATCATAGATGACTCCAACAGAATTCACAGGTGAAGTGTTGTCTCACCTGGAAGGACTGTTTGAGTCCCTGAAGTGAGGGAGAAGGTGAATGGGCAGGTGTAGAACTTCTTCCACTTGCAGAGATAAGTACCAGGAGGGAGATTAGTGAGGAGGGGTGAAGGGACAAGAGGATCACAGAGGAAGTGACCGCTGCAGAAGGGAGATGGAAGCAAACTAGGTGAGGGCAGCATCAATGGTGGAGGAAGAGAAACCCAGTTTTCCGAAGAAGGAAGACATTTGAATGTAGCACAGGAAAATTCAGGAGAATTAACAGGGAAGGCTTGAAACATGGACTGTTCCACTTAGCCAAGAAATGGCAAGCATACATGGGGCCCATTCAAGTGCCCATGGGAACACTTTGAGATTGGAGAAGGTGGGAGGAGCCAAAAGAAAAAGTATTGAATGTGAGGACCAGCTCTGCCTAATGGAGGAGGGTGTTGATGGAGGGAAACTGGCTGAGTCTATTGACGAGAAAGAAGCAAAGAGCTTTAAGGCCTTCATGATGAGGGATAGAAATATACAGAGGCTGAATTTTCCATGACAAAAATTCTCATTCTTCAGGAAACAAGGTTTCTCTTCATCCAACTTTGATGCTGCCCTCATCCTCATCTCCTTCATTCCTGGACATCCTCTCTCATCCCACATTCCTGCTGCCTTAACAGGGATGGAGTTCCTTTTTGCCTCACCTGCCTCTCCATGATCTTCCACATCCAGCACATCTTCTCCGTAACTTCAACCACCTTCAATGGAACACAACCACCAAACACATCTTAACCTACACCCTCTCTCCACTTTCTGCAGGGATTGCTCCCTCCATGATTCCCCTATCCATTTGTTCATCCCCACTGATCTCCATCCTGGCATTTATACGTGCAAGTGGAAGAGGTGCTACAGCTACCTATTCCCTTTCTCCCTCACCTTCATTTGGGGTCTCAAACAGACCTTCCAGGTGAGGCAGCACCTCCCCTGTGAGTCTGCCTGGGTTATCCTACTTTGTTTGGTTCTCCCATTGTGGCCTCAATTCCATTTACGAAACTTTACATAGATTGGGGATCACTTTGTCGAGCACCTTTTCTCCACCTGCAAAAAGCAATATTTCCTGGTGGAAAGCCATTTCAATTCTATTCTCAATTCCTTTTCTGACATGTCCTCCTCTACTATCATGATGAGGCCACTCTCAGGTTGGGGGAACAACACCTCATATTCCATCTGAGCAGCTTCCAACCTGATGACATGAACATTGATTTCTCTAACTTTTGGTACTTCTTCCTCCTCTCCTTTGCTCTTATTTAGTCTCCCACTCTGACTTCCCTCATACCTTTACTCTTTTCCTCAGTTGTCGGCTCCCTCTGGGGACACTCCTCCTTCTCTTTCTCCTGAGGTCTGCTCTCCTCTCCTATCAGATTCCTTCTTCTCCTGCCCTTTACCTTTTCCACTTATCACTTCCCAGTTTCTTACTTTACCTTCTACCCCCCACGCCTGCTTTTACCCAAAACCTTCTAGCATGTACTCCTTCCCTCGTTCCACCTTCTTATTCTAGCTTCTTGTCCCTTCCTTTCCAGTCCTGAGGAAGGATCTTGGCCCAAAAAGTCAACAGTTTATTAGTTTCCATAGATGCTGCCTGACCTGCTGAATTCCTCCAGCATTTTGAATGTGTTGTTCTGGATTTTCAGCAACTGCGGAAGCATTTGGGTTTTGGATGAATTTTGTTCTCATTCGCGTACATGTTGCTTCAACACATTCTTATATTTTACACTACAGGTTTTCTTCAGTTTAGGTGGCATGCAAAGCCAATAAATCTCTATCAAGCATTGTCTTTCCTGAAAGAGGATCTTGCTTGTGAATGCACGGCTTTCTTCACTACTGAAGTTTCAGAATGGAATGCCATTATGTTCTATCTGTGCTGCTACTGGTGTACTAAAATGACTCTGTTCTCTTCGTACTGTCTCAAAGATGGATCTTCTGTGAGCTCCTCCAGTGATATGCCTTTACTTTATGCTATGCTCACAGGGAAGATGGTAGAAGTCTCCAATCAGATTCCTTCTTATCCTGCCCTTTACCTTTTCCACTATCACTTCCCAGTTTCTTACTTCATCCCCTCTACCCCACTCACTAGGCTGTACCCATCGCTTTCTAGCCTGTACATCACAAAGTTTTATAAATGCCACAATGGTCAAAATAGTTATTGCCCATTTTTATTGCCCTTCTCAGCATTGTTATTTCAACTTCATATTCTGCTGTATGGCATTGTTTTTATTTTATTCTGTAGGGTTGCTTTCCTGCTTCTGAACATTTGACAATTATTATATCTGTTGCTGCTAAATGTAAAAACTCTGTAGATACAAGAAATCTGGAATGAGACACAAAATGCTCAACAGGCCAGGCGGCATCTGTGGAGACAGAAAGAAAGTAAATGCTTTAAGCAATGATTTTTCTCCAGAACAGATAAGAATCTGTTATTCCTTTTGTTTTCTCCTGACAAGTCTTCCGTTATGCTTGTGCTTAACCTTGAGGTCAGTTGGCCAACACTTACTGGTTTGAGCAGCCTCACACATACTTTGCATAATTTGTCCCTCACCATGAGTAGCAACAAGCTGAGATAAGGATCTGACGAACATTAGCAAGGGAATTGTGGAAAGGCTCAAATCAGAGATTAATACAGGCACAGGAGAGTAGATTTGTGATTATTGAAAACATTGCCCTTCTCCGGATGATCCTTGTGATCTAGACGTTTATGCTTTGATCCTGGAGGGTAGCTTTGTTCCTGTCATCCCTGCTTAACTTCAGCCTTAACACACCACGCCAGAAATTAATGTATCCAAATCTGCAGTGAAGTCAACAATAGAGCAATGAGGGATGAGTGGTCATTTAATCATGATATGGTCTGAGTGAGATTATTTTGTGTGATCTTAACCACTTCAAAATTGCACATTTATAGTTGTCCATTTATCCTGAATGGAATGAATACACATCAATATTGAGTACTTACGTGTTAAGTTAAACACATTACGTCAGAATACAAATCCGGAATTCGTTTCACAGAGATATGCATTTTCTATCCTTCTACCCTATTTTGTCTTTTTCACTCTGCTCTTTGGCCTAGCAATGAATACAAGTAAGCAATTAATTAAATGACTAATTATACCATCCAGAATATTAATTCTATTTTACCAGATGTTGTGAGAATTTATAGGGCAGCGTTTTAACTAAGTTCAGACTTACCATTTCTGGACAGGGCATGAATCGCTGTAATTCAATTCTTTGTTGTACTTGTGGGATGGGTTGAGTAAAATGAATAAAAGACAGCTCACTTACATCACTCCCTAAGAGCTCTTCAAATTCATCTGAGAATCAGCGTTCAATCAGAGGTGTCATGCCGAGTACATTTTGCATTGCATGCATAATGATCAATTAATATACAATGCTCATTGTTACATCGCATCAGCTCCATTTTCAAATGAACATTGACGTTGCATTGTTTTCACCAGGTGTCATCTAATCTGTATTTTTTAACGAGGTGGGGAGATTTGACAAGAAATCTCTTTCAGATGCTCAACAGTGGCTAGGATTTGAATGCAGGACATTTTAGTCCATGGGAAGTATAAAATGTTAGAATATTGATGGCTGCTTCCAATCTCCTGCCATAGATTTTGTGGGAAAGTGATGCAAATCTTCGAGAACAAACACCATGAAAGAGATGCAATGCTCCTTGTTGAGGTTCACCCTGAGCAGCTGCTTAATAGAGAACTCTATGAACTATGAGCTGTCCCCAGGGACATACTGGGACAAACATCAACTTCTGCTGGGAAATCATCAGTCTGGTGAATGACACACCTTGTTCATATTTCAGCAATTGCTGTCAACTGTCACATTCTAAGGTGCAGGAGTATGTGCTGAGGGATGCTCAGAAACTCGGTGCTCCACTACAGTATAAAGACCTACTAGAGGTGAACCACAGTCTAGAGTCTTGAAGTGTGGGATCCTGTGTAATAGTTTTTCAAATGTGCATTGTTTAAGGAGGAAACGTCAGAGGAATGCTTGTAAGATAATGCACTGAATTAATGTTACAATTAATTTAGAGAAAAATGAAAAAGGATCTATACTTTCCAGGTGTAGATGACAAATAAACTCTTCTTGGGCTTCCAACTGGGTACAGGTATCAATATAACCGACGTTTGGATGACTAACTCTGCCATCTTCATCAGAGATGATGCCTGAGCATGTCTAGTCCAGTGGTATCATGTTCCATCCCTCCTGATTGGTTAGTCCTCATACAATCTGGTTTCCATTTTCCTACCTTGTTTACAATTGAATTCCATTTCTTGCTTAGATTGAAACTTTCGACTTTGTTAAAATGCTTTTCCTCCACTTTTATTTCAATGGCTTCCTTTACCATTTGTATCAGTTTGGGTTACCTGGAGAACTTGGTGATACCAGAACATTGCAGTCGCAATGGCCAGAGGGTTGGCTTCAATGGCATAAAACTACTGTGCTGTGCCAATGGCCTTTGGGACCACCTGGTAAAGTAAGGCATTTAAATTAAACTAGAAGAAAAGAATTTGAACAAAGATGAAGTTCTTGCTCTAAGTAAGTACTGGAATTCAATTGCAAACAAGGAGGGAGAGCAGAAATCTGATTGGATGAAGACTAACCAATCAGAAGGGACAGACTATTGGGGGTATAAGTACCACCAGACGAGACGTGTCCAGGCATTATCCCTGATGAAGATGACAAAGTTTGTCATTAAACATTGATGTAATCAATACCAGTACCTGGCACTAAGTTAGAGCAAAATGTTTCCCAATTGTACTAACTGTCTACATTATAAATAACGTATATTTATGAAATAAAAAAAATCAGTCACCTTCTTTTTCACCCCTCCATTTTTTTTTACAAAATTTATGGCAGGAAATCAGGAAATTCTCTGTAGCTATTCTGGGTGTCAAATCCTTAACTACTTCCTTATGTAAATTACATGCTATTACCCACTATAACACATTTGTTTCTTTCATTTCCTATATGTTAATTTTCTAGTACTGCCTGTGCTCTTGAGAAAAATACAGAGGCTGTACAATAAAGACTGAGAAGAGCAATAATTGACAGACAAATAACACAGCTCACGTGCCTCTAGGTAGAAGTCACAAATCTATGTTTAAGGTTCACCTTTTAATTTTCCTTTAATGTTCAGTGGCTACAAAAAAGCAAAACAGGCAGTGTTTGACTAATTGCCTATGAGCTATGTTATGGGGACATAATAAATAGTTATTCTGTCAACTGGTATTTTATGATATATGTAGAGGAATTATGTTTCTTTTTAAATGATATCTTGCTGTAAAAATGACACTGTAGCAACTACATAACTTCATGAGGAAAAGCGATTGATTGCATGCTAAATTTGTATATGCAATGCTTGTTAACTGGGGGGAAAAGCAGCCTCAATTAGTGAAGTGTGAAGTACATTCCAACATGCTTCCTGTGAGTGACACTGAGATGTGTGATAGCTATAAATGAATCTGGCGGAAAGGTTGAGATGTATGTCACAACAGTAATAACAATCATAACCCTGTAATCATCATTGCAAGCTGCAATCTGTTTTCTGTAAACAGATTTACGAAACTGACATCCAATGCCTTTTCTTTTATTGATTTTCTGATAGATTTTGGCACTTTGAAAATCAAACATAAAATGCACCAATGAGCACATTTTTGTAACTGAGTTGTCGAGTTGAAATGCCTACTGAGGGAAGGATGTATCTGTATAAGGCACACCTGTGACAGTCAATTCTTTCTTTGAACATCCCAGGTGGAAATTTCTCTCCTCAGAAACACATTCCTATGGATTACCGAGAAGATGAAGAATGAGACTTTCCATAAGACCGTAAGATACAAGAGCAGAATTAGGCCATTTGGCCCATCAAGGTTGCTCTACCGTTTCATCATGGCTGATTCCATTTCCCCTCAGTCTCAATCTCCTGCCTTCTCCCTGAATCGCTTTATACCCTGACCAATCAAGAATTGGTCAATCTTTGCCTTAAATATACATAAAGAGTTAGCCTCCATAGATGCCTGTGGCAAAGAATTCCAGAGATTCACCAATCTCTGGCTAAAGAAATTCCTCCTCATCTCTGTTCTGGGGTACACAGAGAGAGGCGAGTGTTTGGAATGGGCTGCTGGCGGCAGCGGTGGAGGTGGATACGATAGGGTCTTTTAAGAGACTCCTGGATAGATAGATGGAGCTTAGAAAAATAGAGGGCTATGGGTAAGCCTAAGTAGTTCTATGGTAAGGACATTTTCGGCACAGCTTTGTGGGCCAAAGGGCCTGTACTGTGCTGTAGATTTTCTATGTTTCTATGTTTCCATCTCAGTTTTTGTATTTTCTCTTTATTTAGAAAATAGCCAATCTTTTTATTTCTTCTACCAAAGTGCATGGCCATAAACTTCCCAACACTGTATTACATCTGCTATTTCCTTGCCCATTCTCCTAATCTGTCTAAGTCCTTCTGTAGTCTCTCTACTTCCTTAAACTGCCTGCCCCGCCACCTATCTTTATATCATCTACAAACTTTGCAACAAAGCCATCATTTCATCATCCAAATCATTGAGACATAACGTAAAAAGAATCGGTCCCAACACAGACCCCTATGGAACACCACTAGTCACCAGCAGCCAACTGAAAAAGGCTGCCTTTATTCCCACTCTTTGCCTCCAGCTAATCAGCTACTGCTTTATCCATGCTAGAATCTTTCCTGTAATACCATGGGCTTGTACCTTGTTAAGCAGCCTCATGCGTGGCACCTTGTCAAAGGCCTTCTGAAAATCCAAGTACACAACATCAACTGATTCTCCTTTGTCTTTCCTACTTGTTACTTCTTCAAAGTTTTCCTACAGATTTGTCAGTCAAGATTTTCCCTTGAAAAAACCATGCTGACTACAGCCTATTTTATCATATGCCTCCAAGTACCCGAAAACCATATCCGCAACAATCATCTCCAACATCTTCCCAACCACTGACTAAATAGTCTATAATTTCCTTTATTCTGCCTCTCTCCCTTCTTGAAGAGTGGAGTGACATTTGCATTTTCCTGTCTTCTGGAACCATTCCAGAATATGGTGGTTCATGAAGGATCATTACTAATGCCTGTGCAATCTCTTCAGCCACCTCTTTCAGAACTCTGGGGTGTACACCATCTAGTCCAGGGGACTTATCCGCCTTCAGATCTTTCAATTTCCCAAGAACCTCATCTTTAGTTAAGGTAATTTCACACACATCATGCCCTTGAACACCTGTAACTTTCACCATACTGCTAGTGTCTTACACAGTGAAGACTGTTGCAAAATACTTATTCAGTTTGTCCGCCATTTCATCATGTCCTATTACTACCTCTCCAGCATTGTTCTCAAGCAGTCCAATATCCACTCTCACCTCTCTTTTACACTTCATGTATCTGAAGAAACTTTTGGTATCGTCATTAATATTATTGGTTAGCTTACTTCCCTATTCCATCTTTTCCGACTTAATGACTTTATTAGTTGCCTTCTGTTGTCTTTTAAAAGCTTTCCAATCCTCTAACTTCCCTCTAATGTTTGCTCTATTATATGCCCTCTCTTGGGCTTTTGTGTTGGCTTTGACCTCTCTTGTTAGCCATGCTTGTGTCAGCTTTCCTTTAGAATAATTTCTCCTCTTTGAGATGTACAAGTCCTGTGCCTTCCAAATTGCTTCCAGAAATACCAGCCATTGCTGCTCTGCTGTCATCCTTACAAGTGTTCTTTTCCAATCAATTCTGGCCAACTCTTCTCTCACGCCTCAGTAATTCCCTTTACTCTACTGTAATACTGACTTTAGCTTCTCCTTCTCAGATTTCGGGGTGAATAGAATCATATTATGATCACCTTCCCCTCAGGGTTCTTTTACCTTAAGCTCTCTAATCAATTCTGGGTCATTGCTCAACACTCAGTCCAAAATAACTGACCTTCTAGTGGGCTCAACCATGAGCTGCTCTAAAAAGCCATCTCACAGGTACTCTAGAAACTCCCCTTCCTGTAATTCAGCACCAACCTGATTTTCCAAATCTACCTGCATGCTTGAATTCTCCCATGACTACTGTAACATTGCCCTTTTTGCATGCATTTTCCATCTCCCGTTATTTTTTTAAGCCACAACATTACTACTGTTTGCAGTCAGTATACACCTTCCATCAGGCTCCTTTTATTCTTGCAGTTCCTTAGCTCTATCCACAATGATTCAACACCTTCTAATCCTATAACACCTCTTTCTAATGATTTGATTTTGTTCTTTTTTTACCAACAGAGCAACACTGTCTGCTTTGCTTTTTTGCTTATCCTTTTGATACAATGTGTATCCTTGGACGTTGAGCTCCCAGCTAAAATCTTTCAACCATGATTCAGTGATGCCTACAACATCATACCAGCCAAACTGCAAGTTCATCTACCTTATTCTATATACTGAGTGCATTCAAGGTTTATATGGGAACAGCACACAACTTTATGTATTTCATTTGTTCTGAAGTTTTCCTAAATCAAGTCCGTTACATCCACATACATAAATATAGATGACTTGTGAATGGTTACTGAATGTGTATTGTCTAACAATTAAATGCTTGGTGTTTATTGTCCAGCAATTAAGTGCTTGGTCTTTGAAAATCAGAAACACATAATGCTACTACTGACCGATGTTGTAAGACAAACTGTCACAGATTCTTCCAAAGTCATCTCTAATTCTCAGTAATATTGAGAAGCATTAACAAAATGTTAAAAATTAATGATGTAATTTAAAATATTTAAAACTATTACAATATAAAAATACTTAAAATATCTTTAATCAATTAAATCATTAAAAAAACTAATTAAGATAAAAGTAACTTATTTATAGATATAGAGAATTTTTGGAAGCCTTCTCAACTCGTACAGTTGGATTTGTTGACCTTGTGATATCTAATATGGAAAGATTTTCAGTCATTCTCCATAATAATTAATGTGGGGAGCTGCAGCAAATTTATCTTCCAACTTTGAACACCAAGTTGTGTCCAATGTTACAGTGTAATTGGAACAACATTGCTGAACAGCAGAGGTCAAGTTGAGAACTGTTATGATACTTCAAGATTCTTAACTGTTCTAATAACCATGTTAAGAAGTGCATTCAGTTCAATATAGAACTGCTGTATTTTCTTAGCAAGATCTGGACCCTTGTTTTAAATGATTTACCCAGTTCCCTATATAAGCTTGACATCACATTATGTCTTTTATTAAAATGAGGTATTACAGTGAATATTATTAAAAATAATAACTAAGATTTCCTATGTGGCACAAAAGATCATTGAGTTTTTTTAAAGATTGCAATTATTTTTGTTGAAGAAATTAGGATGGCTATTAACATTTAATAAGATGATTCTTACCCTGTTCAATCATAGTTATAGATAGCTCCCTCATGGCTGATAATTACTAATGATAATTTGCTTTGACTGTTGTCTTCATGAATAGATTTTCTGATACCTGGATTTATCATTGGGTTGGGGTAGGAAACTAAAAGCAAAAATGACAGAATTATTCAGACAGCAGAAATGAATGGGGATTTAGTTAGCATGGAACAATAACCAGCATATATATTTCTGTCCTTGAAATACAATGGCTATATTTGCTCCTATCAAAAGTAAAAACAAAACAAAAGCGTAGATTTCCCCTTATTCATTAAATTGTAGAAGTGCTTGACATTAGTCCATTAACTGTTTAATCTTGTGATGTCCTGCTAGAAATGAAATATACCGCCTGTTAATCATCATCTAGCTGTGAAGATGGGTGGATAGCTGTTTTTGAAGCAGCTCACAAGATACTTAGGATATACAGTATTTTAATGTGGGAAAAATCACTTTTAAGAAAATTTTAAAATATCTGTTTCAATATAAGGTTGCACTGTTTACAATCAAACACATTAAGGGGGGGTTATGTTGGAACAGCACATGCTGTTTGAGTTGTAATAGATGCTGTTGTACATGAAGAAAGGCTAGGGAGCTTTAGAACGAGGATTTCAAAGGGAAAAGAAAACTAATGAAAATGGAAAAAAGCAAATAGCACAGAGCATTATAGGGCGATACAATTTGTATTTAGTTGGACTTACTGTGTTGAGTGTTATATACTGTTGAGGAAATTCTTTGACTCGTCAAAAAATGCAACAGCTTTACTAGCAGGAGAATAAGGCATTAGAATCACATAAGTTTACTGTCTCACTTTCTCATTCGTATTCCTTTGATGTTAATCTTCAAAAAAAAGAATGAAAATGTAAAATGCTGTAGATACTGTAAAAATGAAATAAGATTGGATGCTGGAAGAACCTAGAAGGCCAGACAGCATCAAAATAGTCTCTATCAAATTTCCACAAGCTTATTACACTTTATATCCATGCAAAACTTATATTGAATTGAATTGACTTTATTACTTATATCCTTCAGATACATGAGGAGTAAGATTCTTTATTTACATCTCTGTCTAAATATGCAATGTGCATTTATAGTAATTTATAATAAATATTATGTGTATAACAGGATAGTCAATAAAACATAGAAATACAGTTGCATCAGCAGGAGTTAATCAGCCTAATGGCCTGGTGGAAGAAGCTGTTCCAGAGCCTGTTGGCCCTGGCTTTTATGCTGTGGTTCTGTTTCCCAAATGGTAGTAGCTGGAACATTTGTGGTTGGGGTGACTCGGGTGTCCAATGATCCTTCCTTCAGGCCCTTTTTACACCCCAGGCTTTGTAAATGTCCTGAATAGTGGGGTGTTCACATCTACAGATACGCTGAGCTGTCTGCACCACTCTCTGAAGAGTCCTGCAATTGAGGGAAGTACAGTTCCCATACCAGGCAGTGATGCAGCCAGTTAGGATGCTCTCAATCATGCCCCTATAGAAAGTTCTTAGAATATGGGGGGCCATACCAAACTTTTTCAGCCGTCTGAGGTGAAAGAGGCGCTGTTGTGTCTTTTTCACCACACAGCCGGTATGTATAGACCATGTGAGATCCTCAGTGATGTTTATGCTGAGGAACTTAAAGCTGTTCACCCTCTCAACCCCAGATCCATTGATTTCTATAGGGGTGAGCCTGTTTCCATTCCTCCTGTAGTCCACAACCAGCTCCTTCATTTTTGCGTCACTGAGGGAGAGGTTATTTTCTTGACACCACTGTGTCATGGTGATGACTTCCTCTCTGTAGGCTACCTTGTTATTATTTATTTAATATTTACTTAATATCAGTATAAGAAACTGGGTTGAATAAATGTTTTCCACAAACCATAAATACGAGAGATAAATACGAGAGGACATGGCTTTAAGTTGAAAGGGGAAAAGTTTAGGGGGAACATTAGGGGGAACTTCTTCACTCAGAGAGTGGTGGGAGTGTGGAACGAGCTGCCATCTGATGTGGTAAATGCGGGCTCACTCTTAAGTTTTAAGAATAAATTGGATAGGTACGTGGATGGGAGAGGTCTGGAGGGTTATGGACTGGATGCAGGTCAATGGGACTAGCGGAATAATGTTTTGGCACAGACTAGAAGGGCCGAATGGCCTGCTTTCTGTGCTGTAGTGTTCTATGGTTCTATGTTTTTAATTTAATAAAAGAATAAATAAAAGGAGAAGGGTCCAATATTCTTGCATATGAAGGGTATGACTGAGGAATTTGTGGGAAGTTGAGGCAGATCTGTTTCTCCTTCCTTTTTATCGTCACCTTCAAAAATTCTGCAAGATGGCTCAAACATTGATTAATTAATTCCAAGTGTTAAATGTATTTAGAAATATCAAATCATAAAATCCTGCATATTCATCACCTCGACTGTTATCATATGAGGAATGCACATGCTGCACTCCATCCTCTTTCTCTTCAGTTTTATCAATTCATTTGTTTGATTTTGCATGGCTTTGCCCTAAATTATGTCCATCTGTTCCTCCACTCTGACCCCTTCTGTATTCCTCTGCTTCCTCTTGCTATAGGATACGAGTACAAAAATGGAAGCATATTATCCTAGTTACGTAGAGCCCTGCAGAACCTGCTCTTACAATGCTGTATGCTGGGCTGCTGTCCATTCCTAAAGTGTCCAAGATATAGACAGAATATGGATAGATGATGCTGCCCCTTTATATATGGCAAAGTTACTTCCCATGGTAGTGGAGTCTAGGACTAGAGGGCATGACTTCAGGATTGAAGGACGTCCATTTAGAACAGAGGTGCGAAGAAATTACTTTAGTTTGAGTGTGGTAAATCTTGGAATTTGTTTGCACAAGCGGCTGTGGAGGCCAAGTCATTGGGTGTATTTAAGGCAGAGATAGATAGGTTCTTGGTTAGCCAGGGCATCAAAGAGTATGAGAAGAAGGCAGGGGAGTTGGGATGACGGAAGAATTGGATCAGCCATAATTGAATGGCGGAGCAGACTTGATGGGCCGAATGGCCTACTTCTGCTCCTATATCTTATGGTCTTATGGTCTTTAAAAATTCAGTTCCGCTCCACTAATTGGCTGCCATGTTCTGGTGCCAGGATTTTAATATTTAAAGAGCTCCTGAACTGAAGTTTGATGCTCAACTGTCAGCTCTACTTTGGATTCCCAACTGGCATCTAGTTTAGAACCCTGTCCTCGTCTCAGTCTCGTATCGTATCGTGTCTCGACTCTCGTTTCAGATACTCCAGCACTGGGAGTATCCATACCATCCTCCACTAGCTCTTGTGTGACTTAAGGATGTGTATGCTTGGGAAAGAGACAGTTCAGAGAAAGTTCATTAGGTTTATTGTGGATAAACTCATGGCGCAATTACAGATTGGCTGGTGTGACGTTGAGGGCATCACTGAGTTGTGGCTGGAAGAAGACCATAGTTGGGAGCTTATCATCAAAGGATATACTTTGTATTAAAAAGACATGCGGAACAGCATAGGCAGTGGTGTGGCTCTGTCGGTGAGAGATGGAATTACATCTTCAGAAAGAGGTGACACAGGGTCAGAGAATGTTGAATCTTTGTGGGTGGAGTTAAGAAACTGCAAGGGTAAAAAAAAATGGAAATCATATATAGGTCTCCAAATAGTAGCCAAGATGTGGGGTTGAGATTGCAATGGTTGATTAATGACATGATTGTAATGGGGGACTTCAATAAGCAAAGGGATTGGGAAAATTAAGTTGGTGTCAGGTCGCAAGAGAGGGGATTTGTTGAATGCCTATGAAATGGCTTTTTAGAGCAGCTTCTGCTTGAGCTCACTCCAGGAAAGGCTGTCTTAGATTGTACTGATTCTTGAGAATTTGGATAAAACAATTTTTAATTTTGAAAAGAAAAAAAATTAAATGTTAAGAAATCTATACTTAGATGTTTATCGAACAAGGTCTCAACAATCAAGCAATATTTCTGTGCAACCTCCTGATTTTGTAATTTTTTCATAAGATATGTGATTTTCCTGTCATTACTTAGTTTTTGTCAACACAGTCAGACACAATAAAAAGCTAACTATTCCTATTTATTTAGTCTTGTATAGATTTAGAGCTTTTAAATCATTGTGTCTACACCATAGGTACACATATATGCTGTTAAATGTTGAATATTCACTTTTGTTCATTTTTTATACTATTTCACGTGTACTCCTTTAAAAAGTCTTACATCCTGCAACTTTTATCATTAGTATTAAATATACAAAATAACAATTTTGGACATAAAAAACACATTTTTAATTTTAAAGAGGCAATTACTTTAATAAATCAACTGTTTTGGGGTACAGATTGTAAACATATTAATTTAAAAGAAAATTCCATATGATGGTGGTGACTGAGACCTAATTACAACAAACAATTCCAACCATTTCACCACTCAAGTCAATGCTTCCTTGCTTAACAACTTTATTTAACAATTCGGTACAACAAATAATTTGTCATGTACATTTGATCCTTCTGTAAATATTAACAACAACAGTAAACAGCAAAATAAAAACTACGGTACAACTGCAATGTTTAAGCATAAACATCAGAAAATACATCAGGAACTAAAAATAAATTCCATCCATTTCTGGGCTTGAAAATCTTCGAAAGCGTTCAGTCAGCTTTATCAGGAAGTTGACGATTAATATGCTCCTCCTCTATGAAGTCCATGACTTCAGCAGACAGATGCTTGCATGACCCAGTGATGATTGCTCCATCAGTTTGACCAGAATATCTTCAACTGGTACGAGGCACATATCCTTTCCACCTGGTTTTGGATAGAAGCGCGTGTTGGGCCCATGAGGGTGAAAAACTCCACTTGAACATCTTGATGATGAGCATCCACAGTGACAGCCTTTGCCAACCATCAATTTTGGTCATAAATGACTGCAAGCCAATCTCCACAATTAATGACACCAGCAGCTATATCTGTCGTAGTCCCCTCAGGACCACTCTGGGTTCCTGCTCCATTTCAATCAACTGAAATTTTGTTGGGCTGAAACACTGGCACATCTGTGGCTCACTGCAGAAACATGACAATGATCTGCAGTGGATGCTGTTTCTGTAAGGTATGATCTGATGGATTTTCCTTGTTGCTGGTATAAGTTTTAGTGGTTGAGAAAGGAGTGCATCATATGTCTGCATGTCACCTTCAGCAACATGATATAGCTGAGTACTGCAAAGGCTTCTCCCAACCATCTTATGGAAGATCTTCCTCTTATGCTCTCTTGACTCTTGCTGTCTATGTTTCCACACCTTTCTCTTACTCCTCTTTTCCCTTTCATTCAAATCACTGATAGTTTTTATCTTCCCATCCTCTACTCTCTTCTTCCATCTTTGCTTTTCCTTTCTCAGGTATTCTTCCTTTAACTTTGGCTCACTATATATTTTCTCTCTCCACTTTTTTTGGTATTCCCTATTTCTTCTCCTTTGCTTCTCCGCTGATAGCTGCTGCCTAGCCATAACTTCCTAAAATACATAAAAGGAAGGTCAGAATTTAATGGAATTACTATGAAATTGTGCAAAATTACTATGAATTTAATTATATTTAATTTGGTGAAATTTTATAAAATGATTATGAAATGGTGCAACTAAATTAATTTATGGTTTTAGTCATTGGGGATACATATAATAAGGAAATATTGTAGGCCTGTGTGTGGAAGAAATAAAGGGGAAATTATGTATATTATAAATAGATGTTAATGAAACATTACAAGCCATATTACTATTTATTATGATCATAAATTATACAAGCCTCTATTGAGGATGATTTGGATGTCTTTGTCAACACCATCAAACTGTGTGTCACCACCGTCAGACAGAAAACCTGATGATGCTGATGTCTGACGGTGGTGACAAAAACACACTTTTTTACATGACATGCATGAGTTGTATACAGGAACCATCTTGTTTTCCCTCTGTTGTTAGCTGCCTCTGGCCTCTACTTAAAATGCATAAAATTATGTCATAATTTAAAATAATTCTTTCCATACAAAAGAGACAGTGTTGACACATCATGGTTGTGACAGTCTGTCTGTCTGTCTGTCTAGGTACCATATCCGATGCAGATGTTGGTGACCATGGTTGTGACAGTAGCAACATCAATAAATATGTAAAAATTACTGAAAAAATAACAAACTTACTGGAGCTTGTTTGACCTTGTTGCATTTAGCAGATGTGGAGGGTGGAAAGGTGGTCCTCAGGAATATAGTTGCCTTATTTTATTGCTTTTTTTAAATACGGATATCTGACGGTGTTGACAAAAACTTGGGACACATTTTGAGCAACCACAAACTAGGAGTAAATATTGTTGAAAATTCACTGCTTTTATTTTTAGAGGTTTTTAACTCTACTCTTTCATCTGGCATATATATTATACATTTTAAATGTTTTTTTCACACATTTTTACCAAACTGAAATGATAATCTCTTGCCTGAGGACAACTGATTTTGTGGGTACTGGGCTATCATATAATCATATAATTTATAAAAATAAAAACAAACATATGAAAAAATGTTGCATTTGTGCAAAGGACCCTCAGATGATCAACCATGATTATTTTAAATAAGAATTTGTTATTCATTTTAAACAGAATTAGCATTTTTCTTAGTGGGACATGTTTTCGCCAAAGTCTCAAGAATTAGTGATTGGGTTTTTTGTAATAATCCGGATCTTATTAGGGAGCTTAATGTAAAGGAACCCTTGGGAGGCAGTGATCATAATATGATTGAATTCATACTGCAATTTCAAAGGGAGTAGTGTAAGTCACATGTATCAGTATCACAATGGAATAAAGGGAATTACAGAGGCATGAGAGAGGAACTTGCCCAGGTGGATTGGAGAAGGATAAGTCTCCTGGATCAGGTGGACTACATCCCAGAGTCCTGAAAGAGGTTGCTGAAGAGATAACAGACACATTGGTCATGATCTTTCAAGAATCACTTGATTCTGGCCTGGTCCTGGAGGACTGGAAAATTCCAAATGTCACTCCACGCTTTATGAAGGAAAGGAGACAAAAGAAGAAATTATAGGCCAGCTACCGTAACCTCAGTCCTGGGTATGTCTCTAAACTGCAACCGGTGATGAGGCTCTGATTGGGGACTTTCAGAGTTTTGGGAAAAGTGAGTCATTCATTAGTCATTCATTGCTCCCAGGGCCGCTCTGACCTGGAACGGTAACACCTGCAAGCTTTCCTGCTCAGGATATGAGCAAAGGCCAATGGCAGATCCCACAGGTTCAGTAACTGAACTTATGACGGAGAAGGGAATGAGCTAAGACCTCAAATGTCAACGGCTATAGTATAGGCAGATGAACATTTGAGAAGAGAATTGGCGATTTCTTTAGTTCGCCCAGTGGTAGGCAATAGCAAACCACCATTGCAATTTGTTAAGAAAACCATGGTCAAGCTCACAAAATGTGTCACACAACAATAGCGTCAAGAGGATCTTCAAGATAATTCTGAAGATGCTTCGCTCGGTAGGGTTGATTCTGGTCAGCAGGGGATCCCCGACCGTCATCAAGCTACTGCTCATAAAATTCAAGTAACACAAAAGAAAATTATTGCCACTTGGAATGTAAGAACCCTATATCAAGCAGGAAGATTAGGCAATGTGATAAATGAAATGGAAAGACTAAATATTAACATCATGGGAATTAGCGAAGCTTGTTGGATAGGTGCTGGAACACGTCAGATTAGAAATAAAACACTAGTTTATTCTTGTGGAACATCCCATACGAATGGAGTAGGAATTCTTATGGATGAAAACATGGCAAAAAGTGTTTTAGGACATTGGGCAATATCAGAAAGACTGTCCCTTGTTAGATTCAGAGGACAGCCATTTGATTTAGCAATTATACAGGTGTATGCACCAACAACAGATGGAACAAATGAGGATATACAAACGTTGTAGATAAATTCTATGAAGAGCTTGAACATGCAAAGAATGGATGCAAATCTCGAGATATTGTTATTGTCATGGGAGATCTAAATACGAAAGTAGGACAAGGTGCTGATAGAAATACCATAGGAAAATTTGGACTAGGGGAAAGAAATGAAAGAGGTGAGAAATGGGTGGAATGGTGCAAGATGAATAATCAGGCCATTATGAATACCTACTTTAAAAACCATCCAAGATACTTGTGGACCTGGAAAAGTCCAGGTGATAACACTAGAAATCAAACTGACCTTATTATTATAAACCAAAGATTTAGAAACTCAATGACTCAATGCAAAACATATCCAGGTGCAGACTGTAATAGTGACCAAAACCCAGTAGTATGTCATGTAAAAATAAAACTTAAAAAAATAAAGAAGCAAATACCTGAACAATCCCTTGACTACTTGCAATTAATTAAGGAAGAAAACTTAAGACAAAAATTTACAATTGAAGTAAGGAATAGATTTCAAAGTCTAGAAATAGAATCTGTTGAAGATGATAGCAATCATGTAGAAATGAAATTTTACTCTCTAAAGGATGCCCTGGTAGAATCAGCAAAGTCAGTGATTCCTAAAAAAGGAAAAAGCATAAAGAATAAATGGATGACAGATGAAATCAAAAATCTAATGGAAGAAAGGAGAAGGAAGAAAGCAAATTCTATAGAATGTAAGTCCTTAGATAAAAAAGTTACAAGCTTATGTCAAAAAGCCAAAGAAGAATGGTTAAACCAGGAATGTGAGCAAATAGAAAGAATCCCTATTACTGATCCAAAAAGTTTATATCAACAAATCAAGAATATCACTGGTAAAAAGCTCCTCTGTTCTTCAGGTGGATGTTTGAAAGCAAAGGATGGTACCATTATCATGGAAAAAGATGAGATTATGAACAGAATGTCTGAGTATATTCAGGAATTGTTTGAAGACAATCGAGGCAAAAAACATTGAAGGTCCAAATATTTTAAAATCTGAAGTTCGTAACACAATAAATAAGATGAAGAAAGGAAAGGCAGCAGGTCCTGATGAATTAGTAATAGAACAATGATTGCCCTTGAAGATTATGGAATTGAAAAAACTTACTGATTTTACAATGACATTTATGAGACTGGAATAATACCAGAAGAGATGAAAAAATCAGTATTTATCACTCTTCCAAAGAAAGCTGGAACAATAGAATGTGAATTACATAGAACCATAAGTTTAATGAGTCATATCACCAAGCTACTTCTAAGAATTTTGATGACAAAAGCTAAAAGTAAGATACAAGCTGAAATAGTCAAAGAACAATGTGGTTTTGTGAAAGACAAAGGTAGAAGAAATGCAATATTGATGTTATGGATACTATCAGAACGAGCTATTCAAGTGCAAAAAAAATGGTTTTGTTTGTTTTATCAACTACACAAAAGCATTTGATAAAGTGAAGCACAATAAGTTATTTGAAATATTACAGAAAACTCTAGATCTAGATTCAAAAGACCTCCGCCTAATCAGAAATCTGTACTGGGAACAAACTGCCACTGTAAGAATAGATGGAAAAGTGAGTCAGTTTACGAAAATCAAGAGAGGCATTAGAAAAGGGTGTGTTTTCTCCCCTGATTTATTTATTGTGTACAGTGAAACAATATTACAAAAAGTAAGAGACATCTTGGGAAGTTGGCAGTGAAGACATCAATAATTTCAGATATGCAGATGACACTGTGTTAATTGCAAGTATGGAGAAAGAACTACAAAACTTAATTGATATAATTGTTGAAGAAAGTGCAAAAATGGGTCTATCTATCAATTGAAAAAAGACAGAATGTATGGTGATATCCACAAAGGAGAATCCTATCTGCAGGCTGAGAATAAATGGGGAAGATATAAACAAGTACAGAACTTTTGCTGCTTAGGAACCTGGGTGACATCAGATGGCAGATGCAACTTGGACATCAAAAGAAGAATAGGGATGGCAAAACACACCCTTACGAGAATGAGGGGTATACTGACCAATACTAAACTAGGCATGACAACCCACCTCAGAGTGAGTATAGGGGAAGGGAGGGTATGTAGGTAGTCTCCAGCCCCTTGGTATGCAACACCTCATACACTGTCTAGGTAGTCTCCAGCCCCCTGGTATGAACATAGATTTCTCCAACTTCTGGTAATTCACTCCCCCTCCCTTCCCCTATCCCTATTTCACTTTGCCCCCTCCCCCAGCTACCTATCACCTCCCTCATGGTTCCGCCTCCTTCTACTACCCATTGTGTTTTCCCCTATTCCTTCTTCACCTTTCCTGCCTATCACCTCCCCGCTCCCCCATCCCCCACCCCTTTATCTTTCCCCTTACTTGTTTTTCACCTGGAACCTACCAGCCTTCTCCTTCCCACCCTCCCCCCACCTTCTTTATAGGGCCTCTGCCCCTTCCCTCTTCAGTCCTGACGAAGGGTTCCGGCCCGAAACGTCGACTGATCGTTTCTCCGGATGCTGCCTGACCTGCTGTGTTCCTCCAGTGTGTTGTGAGCATTTCATATAACAGATGCTAGAGATCAAAATGACTATAAGGTGAGGGTAACACAATATATATTACAAGCCAAACTATCTTCAAAATATATACGTTACAGCAGGGCGGAACAGTATTGCTAGAAATAAACTATTGTCAGTTGGCAAACAAAAATTGCTTTAGCATTATCAGAACAGTGTTTACTGTAAGTTTACAAAATCATTTCATAAACATTTGGAAGCATTTTCAAATCAATATGTTGTTTCAGTTAAGTATATTAACCACATCATGTAGACTAATATGTTTGCAATTGCATATTATTAAGAATATAATGGGGAAATTACTATTTGATGCATACAATTATGGTATATCGATGAAGGCAAACTAGCTTGACTGACAACACACCATAAGGGGAAGCAAATATTACCTACATTTCTTAAATTCCAACAGGTGGGAAAATATTTAAAAATTGAAGTGAAAAGTTCACATTGACTACAATTTTTCTGCAAAATTAACATTTTACGGGTAGGGTTGTAGACTCAGCCAGCTTCATCATGGACACAAGCCTCCGCAGCATTGAGGACATCTCTCAAGGCAGTGCCTCAAGAAGGTAGTATCCACCATTAAGGACAATCACCCTCTTCCATTACTATTAGAAGGAAGAACAGAACCTTGAAGACCCCAACTCAATGTTTTAGGAACAGCTCTTCCTCTTTGCTAGTCAGATTTCTGAACAGTCTATGAACCTATGAACATGACTAAGGAAGAGAGGATATCATAGCAGTTAGCATAACGCAATTACAGCGCCACCGTCCGGGGTTCAATATCATTGCCGTCTGTAAGGAGTTTGTACTGTACATTCTCCTGTGAAAGCATGTTTTTCTTCCAGGTGCTTTAGTTTCCTCTCATATTCCAAATACAAACAGGTTAGTAAGTTAATTGTTCTAATGAGTATAACTGGGTAGCATCGGCCCATTGATTATTTATTATGTATAAATAATTTTATTTACAAAAAACAAAATAAATACTATCATTAATTCGCTATCCTTCACACTACTTATTTATCAATATTAAAATACAAATTCCAATTGTCAGTGACAGTAAACTTGATTCTGACATGGGACCTCAGTGCTCTGCCTATGCAAATTCACAGAGCACTACTTTCATCAGTATAAGGTTGATGACACATCAATGGTACAAATCAGTACTGATTCACACAAATCTCTGAAGCTGTACTTTCATTATAACTATAACAGTGAATTTTAATATTGTAGCTCTTACAAGGTCACATTCTGAGTACAGAGCTTGCAACACCAGGTGTTATTATTGGGTATTGATTCACAGAAGTTAGAGTTCACACAGTATTTTCCACCTATTTATTTTAATGGATGAAAATTCTAAAGGGATTAACAAAAGTCTCTGGCAAAGATTTGAGTAGGAAGTTATGACTGTAACATCATAAAATCAAATGTAATTTCAGGAAATTGCTGATAAAAAGTGTGGACATACATTGCTTAATGTAATTTTTCAGGATTTTGGTCTCTTAATTCTGGTGCCTTGCTCTTTAGCCTCTGACTGTATGCAGGTAGGAAGATAGCTAGATGACCAGGTTTAGGGAATGTCAGGTCTGCATAGGCAGCATCCACCCAGTCTCCAACCAGCTGACAGGAGTCACCTGTCTCTCCTCATCTTTCCATTGCCTTAACAGTGATAGAGTTCCTCTTGTCTTTAACTACTATCTGACAAACCTTCACATCCAACACACCATTCTCCTCAATTTCTGCCACCTCCAAAGTGAGCCTACCACCAAACATATCTATACCTCTCTTCCTCTCTCTGCTTTCTGTCGGGATCACGCTCGCCATGATTTCCATGTCCATTCGTCCCTTCACACTATTCACCCTCCTGGCTCTGAGCCCTGCATGTGGACAAAGTCCTACACCTGCCCATTTGCTTCTTCCCTCATCTCCATTCAGGGCCACAAATAGTCCTTCCAGGTGAGTCAGCGCTTCACCTGCTGATCTACTGGGGTTGTTTATGGTGTCCGGTGTTCCCCAATTCAGCCTCCTCCACATTGGTGAAACATCATAAACTGGGGGACCACTTCATTGCACCCCACTGATTCTTTCACCAAAAGTGGAACTTCTCTCTGGCCAGACATGTTAATTCCAATTCCTATTCCCATTCTGACATGTTAGTCCATGGCCTCCTCTTGTGTCATGATGAGACCATCCTCAGGGTGGAGGAACAACACGTTATATTCCGTCTGGGTAGCCTCCAACCAGAATCTGCAACAAACTAGATCTATGGAGCATATAGAACCTGATCTGCATCCATCAGTAGGATGCGTGGAAGAATATAACACTCACTGGCCACTCTGAATACTTGGTGATACCTTTCCAACTTTTCAATAGTCCAGACATTCTCCAACCCTCCATTTACAAAATTCTACGAGACATGCTACACTCGTCTACCTTGATGACATCTTTGTCTTCTCTAAGGACCCCCAAGATCTGACACGTCAATTCAGTCCTTCAGTGTCTCCTTGAAAACCAACTGTTCTTCAGGATATAAAAATGCTGTTCTACAATCATTTCCTTCCTGTGTTACATTTTTTCATGCTAAGACATAGCATGAACCCAGGGAAAGTGCTTTTCATTGTTGAATGGCCCCAACCATACTCCCTCAAGCAGTTACAGAGCTTCTTGGGCTTCCAAATCGCTGCTCCTCTCATGCCCCTCACTCAAGTCATTTACCTCACAAATAACCCAGTATGCTGCCATGGACCATGATTTTGAGGAGCTCAATGGACATTTCACCACCGTTCCCTTTCTACACCATCCGAAGCCCTATGGATATTTTGTTGTAGATTTGGACACATCTGACCTGGGCGCCGGGGCCATCAACTCCTGGCAAAAATTGAATGGGAAGAAACACCCTCGTGCCCTTTTCCCGTGCAGGTTCAACTCTACACAGTGCAATTATGGATTATGAAACTGAGCTACTCCCCATTAAATGGGGCTTGGAGGAATGGAGACATTGGCTGATGGGAAAATGAGACCTTCCTAATCCAGCTGACCACCAGAACCTTATATCCGTACAACACCTACTAACTCAACCCATGTCATGGTTTTGTTACTTTCCAGAGGACTACTGTGATCATGATAGACATACACTGGTTTTCCAAGGTGGCCATTTAATTTTTTTCCCAAAACTTCCATCAGCTACTGACACAGCAGACCTGGTTGTCCAATATGCAGTTCGCCTTCATGGCTTCCCCTAGAATAATAAGTAGGACTGAAATTTGTCTCCCACTTCTGCTCTCTCCTCCTCACCTCAGTGAGCTTGTCCTCAGGCTACCATCTGCAGTCAGAAAGAGCCAATCAACAAGTGGGGAAAGGTCTGTGATGCTTCACTGCCTCTAACCCACAAAATACAGTGCACACTTCCTCTGCCACATATATGTCACTCTTTGAAGTGCATCATGGCTACCAACTTCCGTTGTTCCCTGTTGAGGTCCCATCCACCAGGGCCCTGGATCACCAATGCTAGAATGCTTGCAAGAGAGCACGGAGAGCCAGCCTAGCTGCCAACCACACCTACTGCTGCTAGGCTAACCATCGTCTGCGCACAGCCAGACTACTCCGGTCTGGGCCCATGTCCAGCTCTCAATCTAAGAACTACCCAACTCCTGCAAGCTCTTGCCCTGGTTTATTGGTCTCTTTAATATTATTCAGTGCATCAATCCTGTCACTTATCATCTCCAGGTGCCACCCTCCCTCACCTATCTTCCTCGTGTCCTGCCTCAAGCCTGTTGTCCATGGTCCACCCAACCCACCTGAGCCTGTTCCTCCATAACCAAGGATGGTGGAAGGTGGTCCAGTGTAAATCATTCACTGGTTGATGGTTTTACATTGTCGTGTAGTAACTTCTCAACTGGGAAGGGTACGGTCCAGAGGAGGGGTCTTGAGTGCCCTGGGGGATCGAGTGACGGCCATTGTGGGGGAGGTCCTGTCAGGCCTGCATAGGCAGGCTCCTCCCAGACTTCACCCAGCTAATAGGAGTCACTGCCACTTGTTTCCAACTCATCACCTGCAGCTTATTTATACGCAGCTCTCATCCATGATCCTTGTTCACTCCAATGAATGAATCACCCTTAACGTGTTGCTCCTTGCTTTCAGCTACCTTGTTGCCTATGTTTAGTGTCTGTTCTCCCTTATTTTGTGGCTCCTTGCACAATGCATTTTTGCAGTTTTATTATTACAGTTATCATTCACCACTGAATTGGCTCTGCTGCTCTGTGTTTGTGTTAAGCCTCCCCTACGGTTCCTGGCACTGAAATGATGTCTAGGGACGGGATGGATGGCAGTGTAGCAGTGATCAAGTGTGTTGGGTCCCCTGGTGCTGTGGGTGATGTGCTCATGGTAAACTGGGCAGTGATTCCATAAAGAAATCCTGATTGAAGTTCACGGCAAGGACGTGAAAGGCATGAGGGTAGGTTGTTTTTTGTATGATAACCATGGCATTCGATGCATCAAGTGCTTGCTTGACATCAGCCTTTGACTGCATGTAAAATGCGGGCAAGGACAGGGTGAAGAGTGTTGGTGGATACGAGTCTGTTATTCATATTAGTTTGGGAGCCAAGCCCATTAATTGTCAGCCAAGATTGGTTCATTGTGCCCTAAGGCTACAGATGGAGGATGAGCTGTGTAAATTAGAACAGAATGGGGTGTTGGTGAACATCAACACAGCAAATTGCTCAACTTCATTGGCAGCAGTCCCCAAGGCAGATTCAACTGTACCATTATGTGGGATTAACAAGTAAATTTTAATGGAACCATTAATAGAACCAGTAATCAACAGCGTCCACAGCCTATTTCAGGATTTGATTGGTAAAATGGCTGTCTTTCAATACTGCACGGAAAGTAACCTGCAGACACAACAAAATTCATTTAAATGTATTTGAAAATTAATCAGAAAGACAGCAATGTTTGTAATTGTGAATAAAATGGAATAAACGTGATAAACTGTCAAATCTGTAAAATCTAAGAAAATGAGGGAGGAAGGGGCATGAACTTGCTTTGCCCAGGGGTTTCTTTCACATGGTATGCAAAATATGTTTCCCACTTACTATGTTCCCTGAAGCAATAATAAGAACATTGCTCATTCTTTTCCTAAAATGTATTTCTTTTAATTTAAGGTCGTTGCTTCATTTAATTTTTATTTGTATTTTATTCAGTATACAACAAAACTCTAGGATTATTTTGACCATTTGGATGAATAGCCTGCAGGATGGTGCTGAGCTGCAGTCTGCAAGGTCATGGCTCAGACTTGGTTGTTCTATAGTTGTGAGGGAGTTAGAGATCAGGCCAGAGGCTAGGTCTCCACTCAATGCTCCATGCTTGAAGGCTTGTGACATGGACAGGTGACAAAGAACAGCTGTGGGCAAACCATTGAAGATGAGGGCTTATGGCCACCCCAGGTCACTGAGTCATTGGCGGGTTACAGGATTAGTGTTCAGTGTAGGCAGGAGACATGAGGGCCAATGAATCACTAGGGACACAAGCTGGTGATATGGGAGGTCAAGGCCTAGTGTTCAGAGACCTGGTTATCAGTAAGTCTGGAGTTTGAGGACTGGATTTTGGGGTCCTCATTATCAGCAAGTCCTGTGTCAATACAGAAGATCAAATCTCAACAGTTAACTGGAAGTGTGGAAGTCAAGGCCCAAGGGCCAGAGCATTGAGACTGCAACTTCACTGGGGAAATCAAAGGCAAAATGTCTGTGAATCCGCGAGTTCATGGGAGACTGCAGCTTGGAGGTTGGAAGCACGAGATGACTTGTCCTGAGGTTGGAAAACTGTGTATGCGGGTGGGTGGTGGGAAAGAGGAATAGGGCTTATTTCACTGTAGTTGTTTTGTGTTGTTCTGCTGAACATTGTAGGCATGTTATATTGGCACCAGAATGTGTGGCAACACTTGCAGGCTGCCCCTTGCACATCCTTGGATTGTACTGGTTGTCAGCACAAATGATACATGTCGCTGTATCTTTTGATGCACATGTGTTAAATACAAATGTAAAAAGAAATCCGAATTTAGGAATAAATGTAGGAATACATTGAACCTGTTCTTCCATTTGATTCAAAGATGACTGAAGAATCCATCATTTCTATATATCCCTGAACAGCCTTGCTTTGAAAGATTCATCTGGAAAATTGCAACTGGCCCAGCATGCTCAGCTTTCAAGCAGAAAGCTGAAATTTCTGTAACTCCTAACAAGAGTGTGATTATTGATTTCAAAGTGAAATAATTGAGCTATAATTTAAATTAAACTATAATGCCTTTCATACTGGAGAAAATACACACAGTGGCCACTTTATTATGTACACCCACTCTTTAATACAAATATCTAATTAACCAAGCATGTTGTAGCAACTCAATGAATATAAAAAGCATGCAGATATGGACAGGAGATACCTCCAACACCCCTGAGTGTTTGTTTGTGGTATTCTGCTGCTGCAGCCCATCCATTTTAAGGTTATGCATTGTGCTCAGAAATGCTCTCCCCACACCACTGTTGTAACATGTGGTTATTGGCCTTCCTGTCATCTAGAACCAGTCTGCACATTCTCTGACATCTCCTCTTTAAAAGGTATTTTTCACCCACAGAACTGCTGCTCACTGTCCGTATTTTTGCAACTTTTGCTGTAAACTCTAAAGACTTGTATGTCAAAATCCCAGGAGATCAGCAGTTTCTGAGATATTGCAAGCCACCTTATCTGGCACCAACAAACATTCCATGCGTGGTCAAAGTTATTTAGATCACACTTCTTCCCCATTCTGATGTTTGGTTTGAACAACAACTGAAACTCTTGACCACTTGTTCTTCTGCATAAATTTGCTGCCTGATGATTGGCTGATTAGATATTTGCATTAACTAACATGTGTACAGATGTACCTAATAAAATGGCCACTAAGTGTATGCCTCTTCCTGAAGCTTTTATAATCAATTTAATGCTGTTCTTTTCCCTAGGGCAACATGGAAGAACAGCACTGCTTTGCAGATCAAACTATCTGGTGTCTCTAAAAGGGGAAGAACATTGAAATTGGAACAGGTTTTAACAGTCACTGTGGATCTAATATTGAAGAGTGCCACATTATGAAACAAACTTCAAAATAAATTTATCCTCAAAGTGCATATGTCTCCACATACATTCCTGAGATTCATTTTCTTGTGGGCATATTCAATTAATCTATAATAGAAAAATAACCATAATAGAAACAAAAAAGACCACACCAACTTGGGCATTCAACCAGTGAGCAAAATACAACAAACAATGCAAATACAAAAATAAAGAAATAATGATAATAATTGATCAATTAATATCAAGAACATGAGATGAAGAGGCTTTGAAGCTGAATCCAAGGTTGTGGGAATGTGTCAATGGTCAATGATAGGACAAATGAAGTTAACACCTTTAGTTCAGGACCATGATGGCTGAGGGATATTAGACTGTTCCAGAATCTGGTGATGTGAGTCCTGATTCTCCTGTAATACTCTCCTGGTGGCAGCAACGAGAAGAGAGCATGACCTGTGTGGTGGGGTCCCTGAGGATTGATGCTGTTTTCCTGCGACAGTGCTTTGTGAAGATGTGCTCAGTGGTGGGGAGGTCTTTATCCATGATGGACTGGGCTGTATCCATTAGTCTTTTGCAGGATTTTCCTAGGACCATAAAACATTTTAGCAGAATAAGGCCATTTGGCCCCTTGAGCCTGCTCCACTATTTGATCATGGCTTATCCAATTCCCTCTCAACCCCATTCTTCTGCCTTTGCCCCATAACCTTTAACAGCCTGATTTATCAAAAATCAACGCCAGTGGCAATGAATTACACTGATTTACCACCCTCTGGCTAATGAAATTCCTCCCCAGCTCTGTTCCAAATGGACCTCCCTCTATTCTGCTCTTAGACTCTCTCACTATGGGAAACATCCTCTCTCTATCCAGTCTATCTGGGCCTTTCAATATCTGATAGGTTTCAATAAGTTCCCACATTTTTCTTCTAAATTCCAGCAAATACAGGCCCAGAGCCTTATCATATGTTAAGCCTTTCATTCTTGGAATCATTTTCATGAACCTCCTTTGAACCCTCTTGAATGGCAGCAAATCATTTCTTAAGATACGGGTCCCAAAACTGCTCACAATACTCTCAATGAGGCCTCACCAGTGTCTTATAAAGCCTCAGCATTACATCCTTGTTTTTATATTCTTGTCCTCTCAAAATGAGTGTAACATTGCATTTGCACTTGTCTTCCTCACGCTGACTCAGCCTGCAGGTTAACCGTTAGGGAGTCCTGCATGATGACTCCTGAGTTATTTGCACTTCAGAATTTTGAGTTTTCTTCCCGTTTAGAAAATAGGCCATGTCTTTATTCCTTCTATTAAAGTGTATAACCATACACTTCCTGACACTGTATTCCATCTGCCATTTCTTTGCCCATTCTCCTAATCTAAGTCTATCTGCAGCCTCTTTACTTCCTAAACACTACCTGTCCCTCCACCTATCTTCATATCATCCACAGACTTGGTCACAAAACCATCAAATCCGTCATCCAAATCATTGATGTACATCATAAAAGGAAGTGGTCCCAATACTACACCTGTAGAACACCACTAATTATGGCAGCCAATCAGAAAAGTCTCTCTTTATTCCACTCTTTACCTCTTGCCAATCTCTCTGATGCACTATCCATGCTAGTATCTTTCCTGTAATACCATGGGCTCGTATCTTGCTAAGCAGCCCCATGTGTGGCACCTTGACAAGGTCTTTTGAAAATCGAAGTGCACAATATCCCCTGATTCTCCCTTATCTATCCTGCTTGTGATTTTCTCACAGATTTCTAACAGGTTTGTCAGGCGATAATTTCCCTGATGGAAACTATATGGACTTTGGCTCATTTTACCATGTGCCTCCCAGTACTTTGAAACCACATCCTGAACAATCAACTCCACCATCTTCCCAACCACTGAAGTCAGGCTAACTGGCCTAAAATTCTTTTCTTTTGCTTCCCTCCCTTCTTGAAGAGTGGAGTGACATTTGCAATTTTCTATTCCTCCGGAACTATGCCAGAATCCAGTGATTTTTGAAAGATAATTACGAAAGGCTCCACAACTTCTTCAGCTACCTCTTTCAGAACCTTAGGGCATAGTCCTTCAGACCTTTCAGCTTCCCAACCAATTTCTCCCTAGTGAAGCAATTGCACTCACTTATTCCTCCTGACACTCTCGAACATCCAGCATACCTCTAGTGTCTTCCACAGTGAAGACTTCTGCAAAATACTTATTAAATTCATTTTCCATTTCCTTACCTCCCATTACGAGCTCTCCAGCATCGTTTTCCAGTGCTCCGATCTCTTTTCCCGCTTCTCTGTCTCTTCATATATTTGAAAAAACTTTTGGTATACTCTTCAATATTATTGGCTAGCTTACCTTCATATTTCATCTTTTTGCTCATTATGGCTTTTTAGTTACCTTCTGTTGGTTCTTAAAAGCTTCCCAATCCTTTAACTTCCTACTAACCATTGCTCTATTGTATACCCTCTATTTCGCTTTTATATTGGATTTGACCTCTCTTGTCGGCCATGGTTGTGTCATCCTGTTTTAGAATACTTATTTTGGATGTGTCTTTCAAATTGTTCCTAGAAACTCCAGCCATTGATGCTCTGCCATTATCCCTACTATAGTCCCCTTGCAATCAACTTTGGCCAGTTCCTCTCTTATGACTCTGCAATTCTCCTTACTCCACTATAATAATGATACATCTGACTTTAGCTTCACCCACTCTAACTGCAGGTTGAGTTCTATCATATTAGTATTATTGTCTCCTAAGGGTTCCTTTTTCTTAAGCTCCTTATTCAAATCTGGTTCATCACACAACACCCAGTTAGGAATAGCTTATACCCTAATTGGCTTAACCACAAGCTGCTCTAAAAATTGAATTGAATTGAATTGAATTGACTTTATTTCTTATATCCTTCACATACATGAGGAGTAAAAATCTTTACATTATGACTCCTTCTAAATGTTCAATGTATAGTAATTTGTAATAAGTAGCATGTACCACAGGACAGCCAATATAGCATAGAAATACAATTGTGGTGGTGTGAATTAATCAATCTGATGGCCTGGTGGGAGAAGCTGTCCTGGAGCCTGTTGGGCCTGGCTCTTATGCTGCAGTACTGTTTCCTGGATGGTAGTAGCTTGGGATGGGATGACTCAGGTCCCCAGTGATTCTTCGGGCCCTTTTTATAACCTGTCTCTGTAAATGTCCTGAATGGTGGGAAGTTCACATCTACAGATGCACTGGGCTGTCCGCACCACTCTCTGCAGTGTCCTGCGATTGAGGGAAGTGCATTTCCCATACCAGGCAATGATGTAGTCAGCCAGGATGTTCTCAAAAAGCCACCTGATAGGCATTCTAGAAATCCTCTCTCTTGGGATCCAAAATCAGCATGAATTGGAAAACATATTGAAATACCCCATGACTATCGTAACTTTGGTGAACACACCTGGACCTTTTGTACCTTCCTTGGTCATCAAACTTGAGTGCCTCTGATCTGGTCCTCTGCAAATTGCAAATCTCATGGTTCATCCAAGGCTTCTGGTTGTGGAAGACTCTGAATGATTTTGTGGGGATGCACTTTCCTACAACTGTTTTAATAAAGTCCATGACAACAATGGTGTATTCAATCAGGTGCACAGAGGGGTCCTTGATCATGGCCCAGTCCACTGACTGGAAGCAATCCCATTGCTTCTCCTTTGCCTCCCACAACCACTTCTTTGTTGTCCTAGTCCCTGGAGCTTTGCTCTTCAACCTTTGTCTGTATGTTGTATGTAGGTAGAGAGACAGCCAAGTGATCAAATTTACTGAAATAAGACCAGGCATGGAATGGTAGGCTTTCCTTGTCTTAGTATAAAAATGGTCAAGTGTTACAGGTTATATGCTGATGGCAATTGGGCAGGGTTTTCTTCAAACAAACCTGGATGAAGTCCCTGACTACGATTTGAAATGTGTCAGGATGAATTGTTTCTTGTTTGGAGTCGGCATCAGGCAGTATCTCAAGTGCACTCCAAACCTCTAGTAAGCCACATGGGAGGCCCTGGCAAAGTATGTGCAATGTCATGTTTTCTCTCTCCTTAAATGCTGCCTGATCCATTGAGAATTTCCAGCATTTCTATTTTTATTTCAGGTTTCCAGTATTTGCAATTTCCTTTTTTCTTCATATTGATAAGAATAGTGATAGATTAAATGGAGGCACATATAATCTTGCAAAACATAGCAATGAGCCTGAGGAATGCAAGTTAGAAAAAATACATTAGAAAAATGAGCTAATAAATGGGAAATAAAGTGAATGTGAATAAATCAGTTTATAATGATAAACTGTCTGTAAGATCTTTTGCTGGAGATACTGCAATAGGGAATATGGAAATAGCTACTTCAATGTTGCTTCTCAGAAGATATGAAAATAATAACAACAATAATTATTATTATTATTATGATGATTACTATAAAAATAGAGGGCAATGGACAATTAAGAATGAGGAAATTATTGAGTATTAAAAATAAGGCTAACAGGTCTGAGCACCAATAAGCATGGGAATCTGATGATTTACATTAAAAGGTTTCTACAGAGATGATGATTTATTATGATCTTTCAAAATGCCCAAGATTCCAGAATGGGTGCAGTAAACTGAAAAGCAGCAAATATAACACATCATTCATGAAGTATAAATGGATGACAAATGTTAGAGTGATTCTGGATAGATAACGAAATAAAAGGAATCAGTGGACATAGATTTTTAGGGTGCATTTGAAAAAAAGTGCATATGCAAGATTCTTGTTCAATCTCTCAGAGTGCTTAGAGGATTTGTTCTATGATAGAAAACAGAATATGAATAAACAAGATATTTTCAAATTGGCAGCTGGGAATTACCCAGGAGTGATACTTTAGGTCTTGAAGAAGTTTTTTAGCTATGTTAGAAATCATAGAGTCATAGAGAAATTCAGTGTGAATACACCCCTTTTTAGTCCAACCAGTCCATGCCAAACACGTTGTCCACCCCACTAGTCCAAAAGTCCTGCATTTGACCCATATGCTTCCAAACCCCCTCCCAGATCTAAATGCTCCTTAAATAATATTATTGCACCTACCTCAACCCTTGCTCTGATAGCTCATTCCATATATTCGTCAATTTCTGCGTCAGAAAGATTGCCCTCAGGTTCCTTTTAAATCCTTCCACATTCATCTTGAACCTATGCTTTCTATTTTTAGACTACCCTACCCTGGAGGAAAGACTGTTACCTTATCTATGTCACAATGGCGGGGCATTGGGAGAAAGGGTGGACCCAAATACAAGACCCATCTTGTGAGGTTATTTAGGTTTAGTTTATTGTACGATACCATGAAAGCTAGGCAGGAGCAGGAGTAGCAAACTGGACAAGGACTGAGGACTACAACCAGGCTGGGACCAAGGGTCTGGGCTAGGACTCGGAATCGGCTCCCAGAACTAGAGGAAACATGAAGAGGCTAGGGTATGGACTCCGAGCCCGAGACTGGACAAGGACCCAGTATCTGGGTCTTGCCTCGGGCTCGGACCCCAGAACCAGGCAAGTACATGACATGGGCTAGGGAGAGGAGGAACATGGGAACACAAAGCCTCGGTCTCGGGAGAGCAGGTACATGGAACCATGGACACATACACAGAACACAGAGTCGGGACCCCTCCTTGGGTACAGGACATAGGGCCGGGACTCGCACACAGAACAGAGAGCTGGGACCCCTCCTTGGGTACAGGAAATAGGGCCGGGACTCATGACCCTTCGCAAGGCAACGGCAAGAGGGCCTGACTTACCCCATGGAGACGAGGACAAGACACGACAAGACATGACCCCCCGCGAGGCAACGGCAAGACAGCCTGACTTACCCCACGGAGGCAAGGACAAGACAAGACACGACTCCCCGCGGGGCAATGGCAAGATGGCCTGACTTACCCCAGGGAGGCGAGGACAGGACAAAACAAGACAAGACCAACACGAATGAATACCAGACAGTACCTATCTAACTCCAGTGATGGAACTAGACCGAAGTGCAGGCAGGGGCTGCAGATGAGGGCTAGAGGCGAGAGGGGCAGAGAAGGGATTCAGACAAGGGGGTAGGACAGGAATCACAGATCGCCAGGGCCAGGACTTGGCTCAGAACTGGGAAGCCGCCAGGACCAGGACTTGACATGGTACTTAAATGCCGCCAGGGCCAGGACTTGGATGTGGCACTTGGATGCCACCAGGGCCAGGACTTGGATGTGGTACTTGGATGCTACCAGGGCCAGGACTTGGATGTGGTACTTGGATGCTACCAGGGTCAGGACTTGGACGTGGTACTTGAATGCCGCCAGGGTCAGGACGTGGTACTTGAATGCCACCAGGGTCAGGACTTGGACAGGGTACTTGAATGCTGCCAGAGCCAGGACGTGGACGTGGTACTTGGATGCCGCCGGAGCCAGGACACGGTGCTTGGGACCTCCGGGTAGTGCCGAGCTCTCGACTCGGCCCGGGAACAGTAGACAGCAGCTCTTGATTCCCTCCGGCGGGTTAACTGATGGACCCACCTTGAAGAGGAAACTTTGCAGGCTCGCTTCGGCGAGTTAACTGGACAGGGTTGCTCCAGTGAGGAAAGGTGTATTACCGGCACTTGCTTCGGGCGGAGACAAGGTTTGCTCCGGCCAGATGACATTGGCATGCCGTGACTTTGCAGATTTTGTAGACGCTCCCGCACCGAACAGCTGAAAGCCGGAGACTATAAACTACCGGTTCAGCCAAGTGTTAATTGTCTCTAATCACCAAAGTCGAGGGACACGGGAAAACAGGGAATCAACGGTCCGGATCGTAACATAAACAAGCTAAATTTAAAGGGACCCCGATCCGGACCATGACAATCTATGCCCTTCATAATTTTAAACACATCAGTAAGTTCATCATCATTCTTCTACAATTCAAGAATAGAGAATGAGCCTGGTCACCCTGTCCCTATATCTGTCCTTCTAGTCCTGGAAACACTCTCATAAAACTTTTCCACAGTTGTTCCAGTTTAACCATGCATTTCCTATAACACGATGGTCAAAACTGGATACAGCGTTTCAGATGGAGCCTTTCCAATAATTCACACAAGTTGTGAGTCTCGGGACTGTTCCACTTGAATGGTCTCTTGATAGTCAGTTGTTCAAAATTTTAAAGATTAAATTCGATGTATTTTTGGGACCCATAATAAGGCAATCAAGTGGAATAGTGATGCTGAAGTAACGACTAGCCATGAAGGACTGAAGTGCTGTACTGCTTTTCCCTTCTTCTATTAAATAAACTAACCCATAGGTTAATAATGGATTGATATGCCATTTTGTGAAAATTAAAACTGACTCTCCTTTCACACATTAGAAATAATTAAAGTAACTTAGAACCTTTGATAATTACCCTGCCATCAAATGAATTATACTAACAACATGCAGTATACATAAGACATCATTCAAAATAATTCTATGGCAAAATACCTCTGCATTCTTGTGGCCTGTAGTCAGTGGTTATTGTGCTGGTGGAAAATTATTAATTCTCACCATCATAACTCTGTCAAATTGCTGGCATAGTCTGATGCCCACATAAAACTCAAGCATCTGAAAGTTCTTTTGAGTGATAAAAATGACGCACTTCTGCAGTCCTTGCTGGTGTAAACAGCATGGAATGATTGATTTGACATGAGCTTCAAATGTTAGTACGCCTTTTATGAAGGATGAGAATAAACTGGTTAATGAATGATAGATCTTCATTGGATGCCAAAAGAAATTTTCATTTTATGCTAGCCAACAACATCAAAAATACAAAAAGAAAGATGTTCTAATTTGCTGGAGTAATGCTCAATGAATTTCAGAAATTAGATTATACATTTTGTATAGATATTGTCATCTTAATTTTTAAACAATCAACATTGCAATTTATTATTGATCAATCAAAATCAAGACCTTTAATCCTATTTAGATATTTCAATATTCAGTAGGTTTCAATTAGATCTCCCCACTCCACCCCATACTTCGAAACTCCAGTGAGCAGAGACCCAGAACCATCAAATACTCCTGAAACATTAACCCTTTCATTCCTGGGTTCACTGTTATGAACCTCCTCTGGACCCCCTCCAATGCCAGCACATCCTTTTTTAGATAAGGGTCCCAAAAACTGCTCATAATACTCCAAGAGTTGTCTGACCAATGCTTTATAATGCCTCAGCATTACATCCTGGAGGTTATGTAATTTTTTTCTGTAAAATCATGGGCTGTATCTTGTTTAGCAGCCTCATCAGAAATCCATTGGATAAATTAATACAATGTCATGAAATGAAAAAGTACTAAGGCTGTTATCTATCTGCCTGCACTTCTAAATACAAGCAAGATCTATTCTGCAATCTTACTGCATTGTGAGTGCCACTAATTCCCTCATCATTTTCTCTCATAATTTCAGATCAAATCAATGCCTTTAATAAAGTATGCATTGCAGCCCTAGCCCTCACTAGCTTTTGACCTAGTTTTACTTCATTTCTGTGCCTTGAAGCTAATTTTGTTTTGATTGAGGTGTTATCGAAGAGAAACATGCATAAAGGTAATAGCTTAATCTGTTTTCTAGTGTTATATTTGATTGCTTCAAAGATTTATCTTCCTCACACTGAATTGCCTAATTCTTCATTACTGTTTTACTTGACCTTATATGTGTTACTTACAAAGCTGTAAAATCAACCAGCTGCTATAGGTTCATCAAAGAGCCAGGGAGACTAAAGGACCACTCATTCTATGCTGGCTTCAGTTTGTGTGCCTGTGATTACATTTGTGCTTCATCGGTTTGATAGACAGAAGAACAATCTCCCGTGTTGGGTTTTCTCAGTGCTATAAAAACTGCCTATTGATCATCTGCTTCCATGATTCCTGTATATCTATATTTACTCAACATTCATCTGATTATTTTTTTTAAATCTCTGTTTCATTTCTTTCAGAGTCGATTATGTCTCCCAATTAGATTAAATATCTGTTTTAGTATCTGAACATATTTCAGAAAATTTAACTTAGTGGAATAAGTGCTGTTAAAATTCTAATGGATTGCTTTTTTTGGACTTTGTTGCATAAATACCACCAATTTGAGAATGATTAGCTTTTTTGGTAAGATTTTTGAGTTTATTACTACAAGTATTTTAATTATTTCATGAGTATAAATTTTGTTAAATATCTGCTGTTTTCAAAAGAGGCACTCACATAACTTTTGCTTGTAATAAGTGTAATTGTGCTTAATTGTGAACAGACAACTTTGCTGTGCTTTATACAGAATCTTCATTTCAAAGTTCAAAGTAAATTTATGTTCCCACTTAAAACCCTGAGATTTGTTTTCTTGCAGGAAAACTCAGTAAATCTGAGAAATGTAATAGAATCAATGGAAGACTGCACCCAATAGGGCAGACAAACAGTCAATGTACAAAAGACAACAAGCTGTGCAAATACAAAAGAAAAAAAAAAATAATAAATAAATAAGCAATAAATAACTTGAACTTGAGATGAAGAGAACTTAAAAGTGAATCCATAGGTTGTGTTCAAGGTCCTGATGGTGGAGAGGTAATAAGAGTTCCTGAACCGGGTGGAGGGGGTCCTGGGGCTCCTGTGCCATGTGGCTGATGGCAGCAGTGTGAAGAGAGCATGGCCTTGGTGGTGGGGGTTCTTGATGATGGATACTGCTTTCCTGCAACAGCACTTCATGTAGATGTGCTCAATAGTTGTGGGGGGGGGGGGGGAGGGTCTTTACCTCTGATGGACTGGGCTGTATCCATTACTATCCATTACTAGTCCTGACGAAGGGTCTCAGCCTGAAACGTCGACTGCACCTCTTCCTAGAGATGCTGCCTGGCCTGCTGCGTTCACCAGCAACCTTTATGTGTGTTGCTCCATTACTATTTTATAGGATTTTCCATTTAGGGCATTGGTGTTTCCACACCAAGTCATGATTCAACCAGTCAACATGCTCTCCAACTCACATTTATGGAAGTTTGTTGAAGTTTTAGATGTCATGTCAAATCCTTGCAGACTTCTAATGAAGTAGAGACACTGCCATGTTTTCTTTGTAATTGCACTTGCTTCTACATGCTGGGCCCAGGACATGATAATACCAAGGAATTTAAAGTTGCTTTGATCCCCTGATAAGGACTGTCTCATTGCCCTCCAGTTTCCTCTTCCTGAAGTCAATCATCAGCTCCTTTGTCTTGCTGACATTGAGTGAGGCTTTGTTGTTGTGGTACCACTCAGCCAGATGTTCAATCTCCTGATTCATCACTGACTTTGATTTGGCCAATGACAGTGGTGTCATCAGCAAACTTAAATTTAGCATTGGATCGGTGCTTAGCCTTATAGTCATGAGTATAAAGTGAGTACAGGAGGGTGCTAAGCACACTGCCCTGTGGCGCATCTGTGTTAAGGGAGATTGTGGAGGAAAAGTTTTTGCCAATCCAAACTGACTGGGGACTGGAAGTGAGGAATTTGAGGATCCAGTTGCACAAGGAGATATTGAGGACAAGATCTTGAAGCTTACTGATTAGATTTTAGGGGTTGTTAATAATGAATGCCAAGCTGTATTTGATAAAGAGAATGCTGATGAATGTATCCCTCTGTCCAAATATTTCAAAGTTGAGTGAAGAGCCAATGAAACAGCATCTGCTGTGGACCTGTTGCTTCAGTAGGCAAAATGGAGCAGATCCAAGTTGCTTTGCAGGCAGTAGTTGATAGGTTTCATCACTAACCTCTCGAAGCACCTCATTACAGTGAATGCAAGTGTTACTGGATGGTAATCGTTGAGGCAAGTTGCCATGTTCTTCGGCACTGGTATAAATGAAGACTGCTTGAAGCAAGCAGTTGAAGATCTCAGTGCACACTCCCAGCTAGTGGATCGACTCAGGACTTTCATACTTGGTCAAGCACTCCGGATGCTTTCTAGGGTTCATGCTCCTGAAGACTGCTCTCACATTGGTGTCAGAGACTGAAGAAACAGGGTCATCGGGGGCTGTGGGAGTCCATGAAGGTTCCTCCATGTTTTGATGGTCAAAGCAAGACTAGAAGGCATTGAGCTCATCTGGGAACAAAGTCTTGTTGTCACCTATGTTGCATTTGCATTTCTATTGCGGTAGTCATAGGGGATTCCATAGTCAGGGGAACAGACAGGAGATTCTGTGAGCCTGTTAGAGATACCCACATGGTATGTTGCCTCCCAGGCGCCAGGGTACGGGATGCCTCGGATCGGGTCCAAAATATTCTGAAGGGGGAGAGTGAGCAGCCAGTTGTCTTGGTACATGTTGATACCAATGACATAGATAGGAAAAGGGAGGGGGTCCTGAAGAGAGATTTCCGGGAGTTAGGAAGGAAGCTGAGAAGCAGGACCTCCAGGGTAGTAATCTCAGGATTGCTACCTATGCCACGTGCTAGCGAGGGCAAGAGTAGTAGGATCAGGCAGATGAATGCGTGGCTGAGAGATGGGTACATGGGGCAGGGCTTCAGATTCTTGGATCATTGGGATCATTCGGATGACACGAAACTGGGTGGCAGTGTTAGCTGTGAGGAGGGTGCTAAGAGGATGCAGGGTGATTTGGATAGTTTGGGTGAGTGGGCAAATTCATGGCAGATGCAATTTAATGTGGATAAATGTGAAGTTATCCACTTTGGTGGCAAAGATAGGAAAACAGATTATTATCTGAATGGCGGCCAATTAGGAAAAGGGGAGGTGCAACGAGACCTGGGTGTCATTATACACCAGTCATTGAAAGTGGGCATGCAGGTACAGCAGGCGGTGAAAAAGGCGAAAGGTATGCTGGCATTTATAGTGAGAGGATTCGAGTACAGGAGCAGGGAGGTACTACTGCAGTTGTACAAGGCCTTGGTGAGACCACACCTGGAGTATTGTGTGCAGTTTTGGTCCCCTAATCTGAGGAAAGACATCCTTGCCTTAGAGGGAGTACAAAGAAGGTTCACCAGATTGATTCCTGGGATGGCAGGACTTTCATATGAAGAAAGACTGGATGAACTGGGCTTGTATTCGTTGGAATTTAGAAGATTGAGGGGGGATCTGATTGAAACGTATAAGATCCTAAAGGGATTGGACAGGCTAGATGCAGGAAGATTGTTCCCGATGTTGGGGAAGTCCAGAACGAGGGGCCACAGTTTGAGGATAGAGGGGAAGCCTTTTAGGACCGAGATTAGGAAAAACTTCTTCACACAGAGAGTGGTGAATCTGTGGAATTCTCTGCCACAGGAAACAGTTGAGGCCAGTTCATTGGCTATATTTAAGAGGGAGTTAGATATGGCCCTTGTGGCTACGGGGGTCAGGGGGTATGGAGGGAAGGCTGGGGCGGGGTTCTGAGTTGGATGAACAGCCATGATCATAATAAATGGCGGTGCAGGCTCGAAGGGCCGAATGGCCTACTCCTGCACCTATTTTCTATGTTTCTATGTTTCTGGGGGAAGTATGACCTGTTCAAAAATGTCAGGTGACACCTGAACCCGAAGGGGACCAGTATCCTGGCGCGAAGATTTAATAGAGCGATTAAGGAGGGTTTAAACTAATTTGGCAGGGCGATAGGAACAGGAATGATAGAGCGAAGAAGGGGGAAAACAGAAATAAATCTAAGATAAAGTAGTGAGCAGTAAAGATGTCAGGAAGGACAGGCAGGTGATGGGGCAAATTTGCAGCCATTGGGATGAGTTGCAGTGCAATCAAAATGAGAAGTACCAAATACTGGTCTTAAGGTGTTATACTTAAATGCACGCAGCATAAAGAATAAGGTGGATGATCTTGTCATACAGCTACAGATTGGCAGGTATGATATTGTGGCCATCACTGAGACGTGGCTAAAGGATGCATGTCTCTGGGAGCTGAACGTCCAAGGATGCACGGTGTATCGGAAGGATAGGCAGGTAGGCAGAGGGGATGGTGTGGCTTTATTGGTAAGAAATGATATTAAATCATTAGAAAGAGGTGACATAGGATCGTAAGATGCAGAATCTTCATGGGTTGAGCTAAGAAATCTCAGGGGTAAAAGGACCCTGATGGCAGTTATATACAGGCCTTGAAACAGCTGCAGTGATGTGGACTACAAATTACAACAGGAAATAGAAAAGGCTTGTCAGAAAGGCAGTGTTATGATAATTGTGGGGGATTTTAAAATGCGAGTGGATTGGGAAAATCAGGTCAGCACTAGATCTCAAGAGAGAGAATTTGTAGCATGTCTGCGAGATGGCTTTTTAGAACAGCTTGTTGTTGAGCCCACTCGGGGATCAGCTGTACTGGATTGGGCATTGTGTAATGAACCAGAGGTGATTAGAGAGATTGAGGTGAAGGAACTCTTGGAGGGCAGTGATCATCACATGATTGAGTTCACTGTGAAGTCTGAGAAAGAGAAGCCGAAATCTGATGTGTCGGTATTTCAGTGGAGTAAAGGAAATTACAGTGGCATGAGAGAAGAAATGGCCAAAGTTGACTGGAAAAGGAACACTGGCGGGAAGGACGGCAGAGCAGCAGTGGCTGGAGCTTATGCAAGAAGTGAGGAAGGTGCAAGACACGTATATTCCAAAAAAGAAGAAATTTTCGAATGAAAAATGGATGCAACCGTGGCTGACAAGAGAAGTCAAAGCCAAAGTTAAAGCAAAGGAGAGGGCATACAAGGAAGCAAAAATTAGTGGGAAGACAGAGGATTGGGAAGTTTTTAAAAGCTTACAAAAGGAAACTAAGAAGGTCATTAAGAGGGAAAAGATGAACTATGAAAGGAAGCCAGCAAATGATATCAAAGAGGATGCTAAAAGTTTTTTCAAGTATATAAAGAGTAAAAGACAGGTGAGAGTAGATATAGGACCGATAGAAAATGATGCTGGAGAAATTGTAATGGGAGATAAGGAGAAGGCAGAGGAACTGAACGAGTATTTTGCATCTATCTTCACAGAGGAAGATATCAGCAGTATACCGGACACTCAAGGGTAGAAGGGAAGAGAAGTGTGTGCAGTCACAATTACGACAGAGAAAGTACTGAGGAAGCTGAAAAGTTTAAGGGTAGATAAATCTCCCGGACCAGATGTAATGCACCCTCGGGTTCTGAAGGAAGTAGCTGTGGAGATTATGGAGGCATTAGCAATGATCTTTCAAAAGTCAATAGATTCTGGCATGGTTCCAGAGGACTGGAAGGTTGCAAATGTCACTCTGCTATTTAAGAAGGGGACAAGGAAGCAAAAAGGAAATTCTGGACTGGTTAGCATGACATCGGTAGTTGGGAAGTTGTTGGAGTCGATTGTCAAGGATGAGGTTACGGAGTACCTGGAGGCATATGACAAGTTAGGCAGAACTCAGCATGGATTCCTTAAAGGAAAATCTGCCTGACAAACCTATTGCAATTTCTGAGGAAATTACAAGTAGGCTAGACAAGGGAGATGCAGTAGATGTTGTGTATTTGGATTTTCAGAAGGCCTTTGACAAGGTGCCACACATGAGGCTGCTAAACAAGATAAGAGCCCATGGAATTACGGGAAAGTTACATACGTGGATAGAGCGTTGGCTGATTGGCAGGAAATAGAGAGTGGGAATAAAGGGATCCCATTCTGGTTGGCTGCCGGTTACCAGTGGTGCTCCACAGGGGTCCATGTTGGGGCAGCTTCTTTTTACGTTGTACATCAACGATTTGGATTATGGAATAGATGGCTTTGTGGCTAAGTTTGCTGATGATACAAAGATAGGTGGAGGGGCCAGTAGTGCTGAGGAAACAAAGAGTCTGCAGAGAGACTTGGATAGATTGAGAGAATGGGCAAAGAAGTAGCAAATGAAATACAGTGTTGGAAAGTGTATGGTTATGCACTTTGGCAGAAGAAATAAACGGGCAGACTACTATTTAAGTGGGGAAAGAATTCAAAGTTCTGAGATGCAACGGGACTTGGGAGTCCTCGTGCAGGATATCCTTAAGGTTAACCTCCAGGTTGAGTCGGTGGTGAAGAAGACAAATACAATGTTGGCATTCATTTCTAGAGGAATAGAGTATAGGAGCAGGGAGGTGATGTTGAGGCTCGATAAGGCACTGGTAAGATCTCACTTGGAATACTATGGGCAGCTTTGGGCTCCTTACTAAAGAAAGGATGTGCTGACGTTGGAGAGGGTTCAGAGAAGATTCACTACAATGATTCCAGGAATGACAGGGTTAACATATGAGGAACGTTTGTCCGCTCTTGGATTGTATTCCTTGGAGCTTAGAAGAATGAGGGGGGACGTCATAGAAACATTTCAAATATTGAAAGGCATGGACAGAGTGGATGTGGCAAAATTGTTTCCCATGGTGGGGGAGTCTAGTACGAGACGGCATGACTTAAGGATTGAAGGGCGCCCTTTCAGAACAGAGATGCGAAGAAATTTTTTTAGCCAGAGGGCGGTGAATCTATGGAATTTGTTGCCACGGGCAGCAGTGGAGGTCAAGTCATTGGGTGTATTTAAGGCAGAGATTGATAGGTACCTGAGTAGCCAGGGCATCAAAAGTTATGGTGAGAAGGCGGGGGAGTGGGTCTAAATGGGAGAATGGATCAGCTCATGATAAAATGGTGGAGCAGATTCGATGGGCCGAATGGCTGACCTCTGCTCCTTTGTCTTATGGTCTTATGGTCTTATAGTCTTCTGCATTTCTTAGTAAAAACAATGTCTGCAACCGATCTCCATCTTGTTTGGAATATGCAGTTTTTAAACTGACATATATATGTCTTGTGTTGAAAACACAGTTTCCCAAATTATCTCACTGACCTGTCATACTTTCAACTTGTCAACTCAAATTTGGTTGGAATTATCTTCAGGAAACAACAGCCCAGATATTAAGTCGTATGACACTGCTTTCTTTTCAGCATTATCTGACTGAAAATTGATCTAATGTGTGCTAGATAATTTTTGTGATCATTTTTGACCATCCTGCCAGAAGCTTACAACAGGGAACCTGCAATTCTGATGTAGTTTCTGTAGCAGGGATCCATGTGAAGATGTCATTTCCCATTCAATACTCCTTTCCAGAGTACTTCAGGTGAACTCGATTCATGTTGTTTGTGGCATACCAGGTATTTAGAAATTTTGTCTGCAAGTTACCACCTCTATCCTTATTACAAGGTGTGGTAGTGGGGACAAGCTCCCATTACCTAAAAGTGCTTCTCACGGCATGCGCCTCAAATAGCCTCTGACAACCAAGTCCAACTCCTGGCCTTCTCGTGTGGCTTAGCCTCTAAGCCCGGCGGAACTGTTTCTACTGACAGGAGAAGGGGCGAAGGTGGATCCTGGCACCTTAAAACCAGCGCTTCGGGACTTGTCAGCCTGGGAAGACAGTCCATCTAAGGGAGGGAAAACTCTGATTTCAAACCTCCGCTGCCTTGTGGCCATACCCACTCATGGGAAAGGCTTCGGGAGTAAACCCTGAGGACAAATCGGGAGCTGGCGTCCCTTAGGCAGTCTGACGTTGCCTTCAACCTTGTTCTGGCAACTCCTGCGACAACACTGGTGCCAAGCTGTATCGGCCCTTGCCCTTCCCTTGGACAACATTGATGTCGTGGAGAGGGGAGACTTGCAGCATGGGCAACTGCCGGTCTTCAATACAACCTTGCCCAGGCCTGTGCCCTGGAGAGGACACTCCAGCGTCACCTCACCGCGACAGCACAACACAAGACTTTCCAGGAGCAGATCCATGGTCTTGCGAGACTAACGGATGCCACCACCACCACTACCTTATTACATATATAACCAGACAAAAGAACACCTTCTCTCTCACTGTGATCAGACTCTTGAACACATCCCTCACCACAACGTCCTTATATACTGGACAGTATAATCCGTCTTGATGCAGTTAACAGTTTTTAAACTTTCCACATAATAATAAACCAATACCAACAGCAATTGCCCATTCTATCACAAATATGTACGACCTAACACACCCAAATATCCTGTTGCCTGTACTCAGACCAGCACCCCTCCCAATCCTGTGATTCCCTTCACATTTCTACTGCTTTCTCCACATCCCAACTACATCTGCATCCTGAAGTCAATCCTGAATACTCTTTCAGAATATGACAGTTCCACCCCATCCCTAGCATGGTCTGATCCAGACCATCAGCTGTCTAAAGCTACTCTGATCCATTCCATTTTCATATAAAATTGTTTCCTTTCTTCCCCTCTCAACAGAAGATTATATGCTTTATACCATTTTGCAACAGAAGGAAGCTGACCTTTTTTCTCACTACCCACTCACCCTTTCACTCTCACTCACTAGACACTGGGAAGACTGAGCCCAAGTGCAGCCAATGATGGTACATGTGATCTAAGGGAGCAACTCACTCTCAAGCCCTGCTTTGGGAGAGGAAGATTTTTGAGTGTGAAATGAGCGAAACTCAGACCTTTACAAACCACAGCCTTGATTATGCAATTGCGCTTTGATACAGTGGAACAGACCAAAAGCAACTGTTGCCCCACTTCAGACAAGCTCTTCAAGTGCACCCCTTGTGGTGCATTGAAACATCAACATTGGAAAGCTTTCCCACTTAAATTACATCATTAGTGCATAAATATATGATGGAGATGTTGAGAGATTTGCACAGTGTGGTCTAGATTGGAGAAGAATGAGAGAAGATAATTGATGAATGATAAAGATCTGATAGGTCATCTGTGAGAATAAAGAGTAAAAATCTTATTATATTAAAGTATTACCAAATACTTTGTTGGGGCAGAGCTTGTTTCTAAAAAGGATTCTGATTTTCACATTTCTAATCATAGGAAGTGGTGCTTATTTGATAAAACATACTCAAACAAATTCCACTTTGCTGTTTTTTATCTATGGAACAGAAATGTGTTAGTGAACTTCAAATGACCTCTAAAATTAAAAGTAGCTGGATGAATAGCGTGTGCGAAGAAATACCTTACCATGAAAAGCAGATTATGCCACAATATTTTTAACCTTCCTTAATAATGCATTGATTAAAATGAAATAAAAATGATTTCATATCCAAACCTTAACAAGTGAAATATCTTTAAAATTGTTGCAATTTTTTCCACTTTCGTACATAGTCATTTCTCTGAGAAAATAATGAATGTTATATATTTAATGTAGGAAGGCTCTGTACAGGAAAGAGAAGACTCAATATTGGCAGAGTCTTTATGAAGAAACATAGGATGCAGAGAAAACAGCTGAAAGTATGCTGAGCATATACAATAAGATGTAAAGAGCAAAACTCAATTTTACCATGGTATGAAATGAATTGGTTTTAAAACTAGTGCAGGATGTTTCTGTTTTTGATGCTTTTAAAAGACTATGGGATAAAAAGGAAGAAATTGCATTGCCCAGTGTAGCATTGCCCTGATACATTATCTACAAAAACATTTTGCTTGAGTGTTTTTGTATGGGGATTTTAGAACAATTGACTTTAACAGTGCTACCTCCCTGAATCCACATCTCAGATTGCTATAATAGGTTGATAAACCTGAATATGCGTAATACTTATGAAAAACTACAAAGAGAACTGTAAACTAAATAAATTTAATATTACTAAGTTAGTTCATAACAGCAAATTTTAGCCATTATCTAAATTTTTTGATATTTATCCATAAGCAGGCTTAAATTTTGACTCAGCTTCAAGTCTTTGCTGATCAATTTTTTTCACTCATCCAGAATACTACGTGCTGGAAATATTAAAGACTACAACTACTTACAAACTAATTCTTAGAATAACTACTAGTTAACATACTAAATATGCTAATAAAGAACTTGTATTACATCATAATATGTCTTCTAATCATGGCAGTTCTCCAACAAACTGAGGTGCCATTAAAAAGAACAATAGAACAAAGAGCCAAAGGTAAAGATGCTCAAGGGAGATACTGAAGTGTTCTCTACATAAGAGTTGAGAGTAGTGCATGGATTCCATTTTGTCTAGCCCTTTCCCTCTATCACCTATCACCTCCCTGCTTCTCACAACTTTTCCACTTTCTCCCTCTCGCTTGGTTTCACCCATCACCCATCAGCCAATGGCCCCTCCTCCCCACACCCCTTTATTCTGGTTTCTGCTCCTTTTCCATCCATTACTGAAGAAGGGTCTCAGCCCAAATCATCGGTTGTTCTCTTCCTCGGAGACTGAAATCAGAACATCTCTTGAGAGGGTTAACCCTCCAAGTTGTCAGATAGTGTACCTGGTAGGGTACTGAAAACCTGTGCCAACGAACTGGGAGGAATGTTCAAAGACACCTCCAATCTCTCACTGCTGCTGATGGAGCTTCCCAACTGCTTCAAAAATTTGAGTATCATAAGATTGGCCAGGAAGAGCATGGTGAACTACCTCAATGATTATTGGACAGTTGCACTCACATCTACTGTGATAAAGTGCTTCGAGAGGTTGGTCATGGCAGGACTCAACTCCTGCCTAAGCAAGGACCCGAACCCGCTGCAATTTGCCTATTGCCATAGTAAGTGTACAGTGGATACAATCTCATTGGCTCATCACCTGGTCTTTGATAACCTAGACAATAGTAATACTGTTAGATGATTACAGAGATTCTAACAGTATCATACCCTCAATACTGATCAACAAGTTCAAAAACCTGGGCATCTGCTACGGGATCCTTGACCTCAATCAACATCAGTAAGACCAAGGAATTGATGGAGAACTTCCAGGAGAGGAGAGCAAGTCCTCATGAGGGATCAGCAGTGGAAAGGGTGAGCAGTTTCAAGTTCTTGTGTATCAACACCTCTGAAGATCTATCCTGGGCCCAACATATTGATGCAATTACAAAGAAGACACGAGAGTGATTATATATCATCAGGAGTTTGGGGAGACTTGGTATGACACCAAAGACTTGCAAATTTCTATAGGTCTACCGTGAAGAGCATTCCAACCAGTTGCATCGGCATCTGGTATGGAGGGGTGACTACAGAGGATCGGATAAAGCTGCAGAATGTTGCAAACTCAGCCAGCTCCATCATGGGCACCAGCCTCCCCAGCATCAAGGACTTTTTCAAAACACGATGCCTCAAAAGGCAGCATCCATCATTAAATTCACAAATCACTCCAGAATGCCCTCTTTTCATTGCTACCAACAAGGAGGAGGTACAGGAGTCTGGAGGCACAGTTTCTTCTCCTCAGCCATCAGACTTCTGAATGGCCAGTGAAGCCATGGACACTACCTCAGGCTTCTTGCTCACTTTCTGCACAACTTATTCAATACAATTTTAAAAATATATTTCAGATTTTATAGTGTTTTATTATTATGTAGTGCATTGTACTACTGCCACAAAACAAAAAAATTTCACTATATGCCAATGATATTAAACCTGATTTTTTGATTTCCTTCCATAGTTGCTGTGTTCCTCCAACATTTTGCATGCATCGCTGCAGATGTTCAAGGGAGAAACTAAAGCCAGTCAAAACCATGGAAATTGGTGCTGGCAGAAAATGGATCACAGATTCATAATTTTGCAGCAGTAATTCGCATACAATAAATGTAATGACTGGAGGTTAGACATGTAATTTGAGGAAATTTGGTTTTACTCCTTTCCACACTGTCTGTAAAATTTATCTAGATTGCATACGTGACAGAATTCAAAGTACTCCAAAATCAGAGGGATGTTACCATAATTAAGAGAAACCAGCAATGGGGAGGCTGTTGACAGCATTTGTGGAAAGAGAAATAGAGTTAAAAGTAGAAGTTGAACGCCCTTCATCATAACCAGGGAAGTGAGAAGAAAAGTTAGTTTTAAGTTGCTGAAGATGGGGAGGGGCGGATGGGACAAAGTAGATATTTGTGATAGGATCAGGCCAGGTTGGGCTAGTATTTAGGAGCTCCATGGTTGACAGATTAATGGGGTGAGCTGGAGAAAGGAAGAACAAAGGAGCATTTCAAAACTGATATGTAGGTCAGAGGTGTTCTGAGATCTGAAATCAAAAGGAATATACTGGACATGCCCAATAAGTGTTTGTGACGAGGGAATAACTGAATTGTATTCACAGATGGACAACCTTTGAACAAAACAAGCAAAGTGCAAGTTATCCAAATACTTTAAATTTGATACTGAGTCCCAAGTGCTTTAATATACTGAAGCGCACCTTCTATAACTCCAAAAGACTGAGGTTGGGTAAAATACTGAAAGGCTTTTATTCGCTGTACAATACGACCTCCATGGTGTGTATCTGCCCCCGCACTGAGGGGGAGGGGCAAGGCGAAACACCTTTATACAGAAATCTGAGGGAGGAGCCACAGGGGCAGTCAGCAGAGGGGCGTGTCCAGACAGTTAACCCAGTTTCAACATATATATGGTTTACCACATATACCCTGAAGATATTAACTGCATTTTAGCTTAAATTAGGCCTTGTTGGAACCCTACACAAGACCACAGACAGATATGTTTGAGAACCAAGAGTGGATATTAGACCACTAGAAAATGACACTGGCAAGGTAATAGTGGGAGAAATTAAATGGCAGACAAAATCAGTATGTATTTTGCATCAGTCTTCACTAGAAAAGACACCAGCAGTATGCCAGAAATTTGTGAATGACATGGGGAAGAAGTGAGTGAGATTGCTATTACTAAGGGAACCTGGACCAAATGGACTACCCATCAGGCCTCTGAAAGAGGAAGTTGAGGAGATTATTGAAGCATTAGTAGTGACCTTTCAAGATTCACTTGATTCTGGAATGGTGCTGAAGAACTGGCATATTGCATATCTCATTCTGCTCTTCATAACGATAGTGAGGCAAAAGCTGGAAAATTGTGTCCAGTTAGCCTGACTTTAATGGCTCGCAAGATGTTAAAATGCATTACTGAGGATGAAGACCTTTTAGGTACTTGGAAACACATGTTCACATTAGCCTAAATGGTTTCCTTTTTGCCTGACAAATTTGTTCAAATTCTTTGAAATAATAACAGGTAGAATAGACAAAGGAGAGTCAGTAAATGAAATTTGCTCGGATTCTCAAAAGTCCTTTGACAACTGTGCCACACATAAGACTACTAAACAAGATAAGGACTCGTGGTATTTCAGGAAAGATACTACAATGAGCAGAAGATTGGCTGACAGAGAGAAGGCAAAGAGTGGGAATAAAGAGGGCCTTTTCCATTGGCTGCCTAGCGGTGTTCGGCAGGAGCCGGTGTTGGGACTGCTTCTTTTTGTGCTATCTATCCAGGTTCTGGATGACGGAATTGATGCCTTTGTGGCCGTGTTTGCAGACAATATAAAGATAGGTGGAGGAGCATGTCGTGTTGAGGATGCAAGGAAACTGCAGAAGGACTTGGACAGACTATGAGAATGGGAAAAGGAGCAGCAGATGGACTACTGTATAGGGAAGTGTATGCTGTTGCACTTTGTTAGAAGTAATAAAGGTATAGACAGTGTTTCCATTATTGGGAGAGTCTAGGACCAGATGGCAGAGCCTCAGAATAGAAAGATATCCTTTAAGAACAGAGATAAGGAGACATTTCTTTAGCCAGATGGTGGTGGATCTGTGGAGTTCATTGGCACAGACAGCTGTAGAGTCCGTGACTGGGTGTATTTAAAGCAGTGGTTGATAGGTTCTTGACCTTAGAAAGGGTTATACACCAGGGATTCCAGCAAGCGAATGGGAATGTTACGCTCTATTGAGAAGTCTTTAAAGACACTCGTTGAATCATTTAATTTCTCCTCTGGTATTCTTTTTCCGACAGATAATTGAAGTGGAATTCCTATTTCTGGAGGGATACCATCTGCTCCAGCCATCTAACTGTTTTTTTTTTGCGTTGATTCGGTGATATTGTAGTAGTCTTATCATCCACTCAGTCTACCTAATAAATCTAGCTTAGTTTATATACTGAAATGCCTTCTCTTCCTTCAGCATACTTGTCACGTTAAAGTGGGATTCTCAGTAGAAACTAAATTGTGTTGCACCTTATGTGACAAATCTACTCCTCCTCCTCCCATCCCTGGCTCCTTTTGCCTGTCATCCTTCACCCATCCTCATCCCACCAATCAACAACTGGTTGCCGTCTCGCCACTTCCTCTCCTCGTTATGTTGGCTATCATCCCTCTCTTCGCTCAGTCCAGATGCAGGCTTTCAGCCTGAAGTATCAACAATTCCTTTTCCCTCACAGAGGCCGCTTGACGTACTGAGTTCCTCTAGTGGATTGTTTAATATTCCAGCTTCTAGTCTCAGCACTTCACTTTGTAAATCCAGCTATGGTGCTTGTTGTACTTGTTGCTGACCTTAAAGACCTGGGTGTAGCCACTGCTGTGGCATGCATCCCCCTTCTTTAAAATGAAATCAATGATTGGCTCAGCAGGATCCCTGATACTCAGCACAGTGATGTTGTTAAGCTTATTAAGGAGAGTCACAGGTACACACAGCACAGAAGTAGGTCCTAAAAGCCATCATATCCATGCAGACCTTTTGTCTGCGATCTACATGAGGAGTGAAGCTAATAGAAAACTTTCTCACAGACAATAAATCAGAAGGAAAGAAGCAACAAACAAGATGCTGGTGGAAATCGGTGGGTAAGGCAGCACCTGTGAAAAGAAATAGACAGTCAGCGTTTCCAATCGAGACCCAGCAGTTTTCCAAAGAAATTTTAACTATTCTAGAAAGAGCAAAATTAAGGTAAGAATTTGTATAGAGGATTAAAATGAAATGTTACAAAACTATGCAATCTTTATTATTTTGCAAAGGTATAAAATTTTAAACTACCTATCTCAGGCTATAAAAGTCTAAAACTGAAATGACTATTTTCAGATTTAGGAAAGTTATGATAGAATGACCTAACCCTATTAAATTTCCTTAAGTTTGTTATAGCTGGGGTGGTGGTGGGGATAAACTCCCACTCCCTATTAAATGCTCCCAATGGCATGAATCTCAAATAGCCTCAGAGAACAAAGTCCAGCTCCAGGCCTTGACATGTGGCTTAGCTACAAAACCTGGTGGAGCCATTTCTTCTGACAGGAGAAGGGACAAAGGCAGGTTACTGGTGTCTTAAAATCAGTCGTTAAGGGCAGATGGGGCTCATCAGCGGTAGTTGGTAGCCAATCTAGGAGAAAGAAAACACTGATCTCAAACTTCTGCTGCCTTGAGGCTATACCCTCTCATGGGGAAGGCTTCAAGAGTAAACCACGAGGAAGAATCTGGAGCTGGAAATCCAAGGCATTTCTATGATGAATACAACAGTGACTGGCAACTCCTCCCATACTGCTGGTACCAAACAGTGTCGATCTCTGCCATTCCTTTGGATTCATCAGCAGCATGAAGAGGGAGAGCCTGCTACATGAGCAACAACTTGGTCTCCATATCGTAGTCCCCTGGCTTGTACGCAGCTGAGACGCAACATCTATAGTCAATCCAGACCAATGGAGGACCTCAAACCCTATAAAATGTTGGTTACACAGATTCCAATGTACAAACGTTTGTATAACATTTTCAGTGTTTTTAAAAAAGTCGAGTTTACGTATAGTTTAAGTTCTTGGAAGTTAATAGAAGCCCATAAACCTGCACTGCAGAAGCAGGGAACTTTGCATTTTTAGTTTTTCCAGGTGTTACTTTCAGTTTCATGGCAAAAGATGCCAGACACTGACAGTTTCACAGTTATTACAACCACAAGCTCCAGGCCAATACTTCCAGCAGGTGTAATGTAGAGGCAGGTTCAGAAACAATCTCTGTGCCTTGCTAAATTTATTTATACTTGGTGAATTTTAAAATGTGTTGCTATATTACATGTTTTACAATTGTAGCTGTAGCTGGTAGATTTGATTTAACAGGGTAGACAAGGGCACTTGGTGAAAGTGAAGAAACAATCCTCAGAAGGAAAAGATAACCAGAAGTGAAAGTGGAGATCTAATATTTTGTAATATTTTCAAGAACTGAACTTGTGTTAAGTTTGCTTCTGTGATTAAAGCATTTAAGCTTGGATTTTTTTTTGATATTTACAATTTTTAAGATGTTCGCTTAAATTCTTAGTGATTACTGTTATAATAATAGTAAATAACTTAATATTATGAAATTTGACCTATTGCTGTGGCAATACAGAAAAGCAACACCCTTGTGTCACGGGTTCATCGTGAAATTTGAGACTACACTCATTGCTCTTGTACTTGACCTGCATGTTTAGAACAGGCAAAGAAACAGATCTCACATGATGTGTCTTTGCCTGGAACCACTGGCGTTTATGGATCAACATTTTGGGACACAGACACTTATATTCTCATGGGATTGGATGTCCGTGTGAGACTGAGAGCTGGTGACTCAGCGTGCCTGGAGTTTGAGGCTGCACGTCATTGGTCAGACCGGGGGTCAATACTGAAGATCGAAGGCCAAAGGCCAGTTGGAAGTCTGGAAATCAAATGCCGATAATGGCTGAAGACAGGAGACTGGAATCTTGTCCTGCAGTTAGAGGACTGTCTTTATGTATGGGTGGGTGAAAGGGAGGAGAGGGGCTTGTTTTGCTGATCACAAACAAGAGAGAATCTGAAGATGCTACAAATCCAAGCAACACACACAAAATGCTGGAGGAACTCAACAGGCCAGACAGCATCTATGGAAGAAAGTACAGTCAACATTTTAAGCCGAGATCCTTCAGCGGGAACCTTGGAAGGGTCTTGGCCGGAAATGCCGACTGTACTTTTTTCCATAAATGCTGCCTGGCCTGCTGAGTTCCGCCTGTATTTTGTGTGTGTTACTTGTTTTGCTGTTGTTGCTTTGTTACTTGTTGTGTTCTGTGTTGTTCTGTGGAGCATTTTGGACGTGTTATGTTGGCACCGGAATTTGCAGGCTGCCCCCATCCTGAAATTCTTTATCTTTGCAACCATCCACGAAGACAGAGGAGTGTCCCAAAGAATGAATGACAGTCAATTTTTAGAACCCGCAAAACCCCCCCCAGCTCCTCCCACCCATGCACAAGCAGCAGCAAAGCAATGATCTCACCTTCCCCACCAGCAAAGGGAAAAACATCGGCACCCCCCACGAAGCACTCAAGCATGCAGCAAAGCATCAATAAAGACACAGACTTGCAGTACTCCAAAGACTACTCGTTCACCCAGTAATTTGACATAACACAGGCCCCCTCTCTCCCCGATAGGGGAAAAAGAGGTGTCTTCGTTTCACACCAAGAGGGGAGACATAAATCAGCGAGTTATTTGTTATGATGTTAAAGGTCTGTTACGTCACTTTTTCCGAGCTCTGTACCCAAAGAACTTGGGTCTCTGGGCACACAGCCAGCTCGCTGCTTTCGATCTTCTGTGTACTCCCATGACACACCAGTTTCCTGCAGAGGCACCGACCTCGAGCCCATCCACCTCCAGAGCCACAAAATCCCAGAACCCTGAAGGCGCACTAGTCTTCTAGGCAGTGTCCTTGGTATATCGAATAGCAGCCAGCCGTGAGACCCTAACAGCGGGTCCCATTCCCGCAAAGAACCGAATATTGTAACTCTGAATCTGAATCTGGCTCAGGCACTACTTTGGTGATCTTGATGGGCAGGGTATTGACAGGAAGACATTTTCTTAAAACAATGTGTTCAACTTATATTAATAGAGAAGATAATTCAATTAATTGTAAAACACAATAGCGATAAGGAATAAAAAGGCAATAACAAACCTTACTGTAATATGAGACCCTAAGATACAGGAGCAGAATTAGTCCATTCAGCCTATGCTATCATCTGATAATAACTGATTTAATATTCTCTATATTGTCCTTTCTTCTCGCTTCTCACAGGTGTCTCTGGCAATGAATTTCACAGATTTGTCACCCTATGGCTAAAGAAATATTGTTGTATTCTGAGGCTGTGGCCTCTGGAGCCAGACTCTACCACTACAACAATCATCATTTCCACATCTGTTCCACCCAGTTCTTTCAATGTTCAGTAGGTTTCAATGAGATCAGTCTCATCCTTCTACACTTCAATAAGTACGGTCACAGTGTCATCAAATGTTCCTCATATTAACCCTTTCATCCTGGAATCATTCTTGTAAACTTTCCCTGGACCCTCTCCAATGCCAGCACATCCTTCCTCAGAGATGGGGCCCTAAACTGCTCACAATACTCCAAGTACAGTCTGACCAATGCCTTATAAAACCCCAGCATTGCACCTTTGCTTTTTATTTCAGCCCTCTCAAAATTAATGCTAACTTTGCATTTGCCTTCCGCACTAGCAATGCAACCTGCAAGTTAACTTTTAGGGAGTCCTGCAGTAGAACACTCAAGTCCCTTTACACCTCTAGTTTTTGAATTCTCCTTATTAAATCAGCTTAAATCTGCATATTAAACATCTAATGCAAATTCAGTTTCAAATAGTAAAGAAGCCTTTAAACTGCTCCTGAAACTTGACTGGCCACATTCCTGTCTGATCCATGTTTTCCAGCTGTATGCTGCCAGTGGAGTGCTAACTTGGAAGAATGCTGCCTGAGGTGTTCCAGCTCCCTTGTCTCATCTCCTGTGCCATCAGCTTTACACAGGAGTCCATAATGAAATGAGAGCCCAGCATTAAAATAGCGCTTGTCTTGAAAAGGCTTAACTATCTGTGCTTTCCTTTTGCATCATTATCTTCAATGCTGCATACTGAATAGTTAAAGATCTCAGATTCATTGTTTTCTATCAATCCTTGCATGATCCAGCTTATATTTGAGCCTTCATCTTTTCAGCATCTTCAGGTAGAGTAAAATCTGACAAGAAAGACCTCACAGTTTCACTGTGTGAAGGTCAGCAGGCAGTCCTTATTCAGGAACAGAGTGTCATTATACATAAAAACAAACATCTCATAGATTTTCTTTTCTGAACTAATCAGCTGAAACTGTTAATGGACCGTACAAAGTAATTGAAATAATATTTGATCAAGGTAATGATTTTAATGTGTTGAAAATATTTTTGTACCAAATACATGTTTTTGTTTGTAGGGAGTAAGCTTGAAGTGTAACAGACAGGTTAGGTTTGCAGGCTCTGTTGGAACAAAGAGATCAGAATATCAAACAGAGGGATGAAGATAGAATTAAGGTGCTAACGTATTTATTGAATCAAAGAGTAACCCCAGCCCCACATCCTTCCCCGATATTCCTCTCTTCCTGTGATTGACATGTCTAAATAGCAGGTGGAGAAGAACAATGAGGGGACATAATTTATGCAGCAGGCGGAACATTTTCTTTGCCTGGATTTAATCTGATATGGCGACAAAATTGCAAAATTCTCATCCTGCAGATACTGATTCAAGCTTTTGAGGCAATGCAAGTTTTTTTTCTGTTCTATTATTTAACAGCTACATAGTCATTTCATCATTAATAAGTCAGAATCAGGTTTAATATCACTGGCATGTTGTGAAATTTGTTGTTTTGTGGCAGCAATACTGTGCCAAAAAAACTATATATAACAACAAGAATACATACTTGAAATAAATTAAATATTCAGATGGTGGAGGGGAAGAAGCTGTTCCCAAAAATGCTGAGTGTGTCTTCAGTCTTCTGTACCTCCTCCTCAATAATAATGGTGAGAAGAGAGCATGCCCTGGGTGATGGGGGTCCATAATCATGGATGCGGTGTTTCTGAGGCAATAGATTTTGAAGATCTCCTCAATGCAGAAGAGGTTAGTGTTTATGATTGAGCTGGCTGAGTTTATAACTATCTGTAGTTTTTGTTTACAATCTTTTGCAGTGGTCTCTCCATACCAGATGGTGATGCAACCAATTAAAATGCTTTCCATAGTACATCTGTAGAAATTTGCAATTTCTCCTAGGAGGAGGAGAAGATGGCGGCGCAACGGCAGCGCGCGCGGCCACTTTGGTGGTGATATCAAGTCGGGGACCGTGCACAATTCTGATTTGATGGAGACAGACGTGAGAGCATGGAGGAACATCTGGAAAACTTCTGAAATGCCCGCTTCGCTGCCGCTGCTACTGTGTGGTAACCGGAATCTCCGGAGCAGGAGGCCCTGAAATCCTCGGCTTTGCATGTTTCAGAGGCCGGGGCGAGGTCAAAGGCGCTCGGCAGAGGATGGCGCTCAGGAGGCTGTATCGGAGAGGCCGGTCGGAAGCTCGAAGTTTTTGGACGGATGGACTCAGTGTCGGCTGCGGTGGGCTGCTTCCAAGGCATCGGCAAGTTGACAGTGCCTGGAGATTTATGGCAGGGACTTTCTCCCTTTGCCACCTGCTATCGGGGACTCGGGAGTTGATCGACTTGGGGACTTATGAGACTTTATTTACCATACCCATGGTTTGCTCTTCATCAAATTATGGTATTGCTTTGCACTGCTGTAACTATATGTTATAATTATGAGGTTCTGTCAGTGTTAGTCTTTGGTTTGTCCTGTTTTCTGTTATATCACTCCGGGGAAACATTGTATCATTTCTTAATGCATGTATGCATTTCTAAATGACAATAAAAAGAGGACTGAGTGTTCTCATAATATAAAAAATCTTTGGTGACATACCAGGTCTCCTTAAACACCTAATCAAATATAGCTGCTGTTGTGCCTTCTTTGTAATTGCATTAATATGTTGGGCCCAGGATAGATCTTCAGAGATGTTGACACCCAAGAACATAAAACTGTTCAAGTTTAATTGTCATTCAACCATACATGAACACCCATGAATACAGCCAAATGCAACAGCATTACTTCGGGGCCAAAGTGCCAATGGTCACAAGGCATATCTAGCACATGACCCTGAGTTCACAAATGTTGCAACAGTTTGCAGTGAAACACAATATGGCATGTCTTCTGCCGAGCAAACACAGGGGGGCAGCAATGACTCCAGCTTGGATGCTGTACCATATCTCTACTGGCACACCGGAGGAACACACCAAATCCAGTGCCTCTCCCCGGTCAGCTGTAAACAGGCAACTCCGCAGCTTGAGGTCTACTTCTCACCATGACGGAGGCCATGCAGCTCCCCCACAGTCTGCCCCTGGCGTCCACCAATAAATCAGTGGGTCTGACATGCAGTATTCCACAGTAACAATGTCCAAAAGGGTTTTGTGATCACAAGAAGGGCGATTAAGACGACCATTTGCTGTTAGGCTGCACAATGCCTTTGCAAACCAATTCCTCCAACACCTGTCCCACATAGACAGCAGCACAATCCGAAGCAAGTCCAGCGCCTTCAGTCTTTCCGTCAACGAGCAGCATACTGATGGGTAGACCTGCAGTACCCTTAACTCTTAATGTTCAGCAGGGTCTCGTGATTGTAAAACAAGAAGTTCACAAAAGACAATAAAACCTTCTGTTGACCCTGTAGAAAAAGCTGCAGCACCCGACTGTGCTGTCTTCTTACCAAAAGTTATCACCCTTTTCACAGTTGATCCCTCGATGAGGACTGGTGAGTCTTCCCTCAACTTCCCCTTCCTGAAGTCCACGATCAATTCCTTGGTCATACTGATATCAAGCTGATATACTGTATCTCACTCCTGTACATCTTGTTGTCACCATCTAAAATTCTGCCAACAATAGATAAGTCATTGTCAAATTTCTAGATGGCATTTGAATTGTGTCTAGCCACACAGTCATGGACGTAGAGAGTAGAGCAGTGGGCTAAGCATGTATCCTTGAGTTTGGCCAGTGTTGATTGTCAGCAAGGAGGTGATATTATTTCCATGCACTATGGTCTCCCAATGAAGAAGTTAGGGATCCAGTTGCAGAGGGAGGTACAGAGGTCTAGGTTTTGGAACTTGTTGATTCGTACGAAGGATATGACGGTGTTGAATGCTGAACTGCCCCCAATAAACAGCGGCTTGACATAGGTATTGTTATTGATTATTATTATTATGATTATGAGGACACGCAGTCCCCCGTTATTGTCATTTAGTAATGCATGCATTAAGAAATGATAAAATGTTTTTTCCAGAATGATATCATGAAAACACATGACAAACCGACTTAAAAACTAACAAAAACCACATAATTATAACATATAGTTACAACAGTGCAAAACAATACCATAACTTGATAAGAACAGACCATGGCACAATAAAATTCTCAAAGTCTCTTGAAAGCCCCATCATCTCACGCAGACGGTAAACTTCCAGCGCCGTCAACTTGCCGGTGCAGCATCCTGGAAGCACCCGACCACAGTCCGACTCCGAGTCCATCCAAAAAACTCCAAGCCTCCGACCACCTCCCAACACCGAGCACCGGGCACTATCTCTGCCGAGCGCTTCGACCCCGGCCCTGGCAACAGGCAATATGCAAAGCCAAGGATTTGGGGCCTTCGTCTCCGGAGATTCTCAATCGCACAGTAGCAACAGCAGCGAAGCAGGCATTTCAGAAGTTACTCCAGATGTTCCTCTGTGCTTCTCACGGCTGTCCCCATCAAATCCGGATTGTGCACGGCACCTCTAGTTACACATATCGATATCATTCGGAATGGCCGCACGCGCTGCGTCGCCATCTTCTTCTCCTCAATTGTTATTGCCCAGGTGATCCAAGACCAAGTGAAGAGTGAGTAAGATTGCATCTGCTGTAGACCAATCACTGAGATTGGCACATTGCAGCAGGTCTAGGACCTTGCTTAGGCAAGAGTTGATTCTGGCCATTACCTACCTCCCAAAGCACTTCCACATAGTAAGTGTGAGTGAAACTGAGTGATAGTCATTGTGCAGCCCACCCCTGCTCTTCTTGGGGATATATCTGTCACCCCATTGAAGCATGTGGGAGCCTCCAAATGCAACAGTGAGAGATTGAAAAAGGCCTTCAACACTCCTGCCAGTTAGTTGGCACAGGTTTGCAGTACCCTACCAGGTAAACCCATCAGGGCATGATGTCTTGCGAGGGTTCACCCTCTTGAAAAAATGTCCAGGTGTCAGCCTCCAAGACAGAGATCACAGGGCCACCAATTGTTGCAGGAATTCGTACAGGTGTAGTTTTATTTTTCCTTTCAAAGTGTGCATCAGGGGCATTGAGCTCATCTGTGTGTGAAGCAACACTGGCATTCATGATTTTAGTTTTGCTTTATACGAAGTAATGGCCTGCAAACTCTACCAGAGCTGATGTTCATCCAATTCCATCTCTAACTTCATTCAGAATTCTTTTTTGCTCTTAAAATAGCCATCCAAAGGTCATACCTTGACTTCTTGTATAGTTCTGGATCACTGGTCCTGAATGCCACAGATCTAGCCCTAAGCAGAATACGAATCCCCTGGTTCATCCATGGCCTTTGGTCTGTGTATGTGTTACATAGAATAGTGCAACAAAAGAACCCACAATGTGGGTCACCATAATTAGTGAGTTGTTCGTTTTGTCTCCCCTCTTGCTGTGAAATGGGGACATCTTTTTTCCCTTATTAGGGAGGGAGAGAGCCTGTGGTATGTTGAATTACCGGGGAACAAGTAATCTTTGGGGTAGTGCAAGTCTGTGTCTTTATTGTTGCTTTGCTGCATACTTGAGTGCTTGGTGGAGGGTGCAGATGCTTTTTTGCTGGTGGGGGAGGGTGTCATCGCTTTGCTGCTGCTTGTGCATGGGAGGGGATGTTGGAGGGGGCTTTGGGGTTCTAACATTTAACTCTCATTCATCCTTTGGGGCACTCCTCTGTTTTCGTGGTTGTTTGCAAAGAAAAAGAATATCAGGATGTATATTGTATACATTTCTCTGACATTAACTTGAACCTATTGAACAGCCAGGGGTCATACTGCATATAGACACTAATGAATAGGCAGAAGAGGGGAAGATGTTCTATGCAGTGAGTACAACGTTGGGCAGAATCAGCTAAACAGCAAATCAAAAACACCCTAACACTCATCCCTCCTACCTACACAATGTCTTTATGCCTCCATCTTCCTTACATCCATGTGCTATCCAAATGACTCTTAAAAACCTCTAATGTATTTACCTCTACCACCAACCCAGGTAGCGCATTCCAGGCATCTACAATTGTCTGAGTAAAAAACTTAACCATATGACCATAGGACATAAGAGCAGAATTATGCTATTCAGCCCATCTAGTCTGCTCAGCCATTCCATCATGGCTGATCCCGGATCCCACTCAACCCCATACACCAGCCTTCTTGTAATATCCTTTGACCAATGAGGAAGTGACCAACTTCTGCCATAAATATACCCATGGACTTGGCCTCCACCGCAGTCTGTAGCAAAGCATTCTACAGATTTATTACTCCCTGGTTCAAAAAAAATTCCTCTTTAGCTCTGTTCTAAAGGTTCGCTCCTCCGTTTTGAGGCTGTGTCCTCACCAGAGGAAATATCCTCTCCACATCCTCCCTATCTAGTCCTTTCAATATTTGGTGGATTTCAATGAGATGCCCCTGCATTCTTCAAAATTCCAGTGAGTACAGGTCCAAAGCTGCCAATCACGCCACATATGTTAACCCCTTCATTCCTGGAATCATCTTCGTGAACCTCCTCTGGACTCTCTCCAATGACATCACATCCCTTCTGAGATATGGGGCCGAAAACTGATGACCATATTCTAAGTGTGGCCTGACTAGTGTCTTATAAAGGCTAAGTATTATCTCCTTGCATTTATATTCTATTCCCATTGAAATAACTGGCAACATTGCATTTGCCTTCTTTACTACAGGCTCAACCTTAAGTTAACCTTCTGGGAGTCTTGCACGAGGACTCCTAAGTCCCTCTGCACCTCTGATGTTGGAACCTTCTCCCCATTTAGATAATAGTCTGCACTATTGTTCCTTTTACCAAAATGCATTTACATACATTTCCCAACACTGAATTCCATCTGCCACATTTTTGCCCATTCTTCCAATCTGTCTGAGTCCTGCTACAATGCTTCCTCAGCACGACCTACCCCTCCACCTATCTTTCCTCAGCACCACCTACCCCTTTACCTATCTTTCCTCAGCACCACCTACCCCTCCACCTATCTTTCCTCAGCACCACCTACCCCTTTACCTATCTTTCCTCAGCACCACCTACCCCTCCACCTATCTTTGTATCATCCGCACATGTTGCCACAAAGCCATCAATTCAATTAAATCATTGACAGACAATGTGAAAAGTCACGGTCCCAATACTGACCACTGAGGAACACCACTAGTCATGGGCAGCCAACCAGAAAAGGCCTCTTTTATTCCCACTCACTGCCATCTGCCCATTAGCCATTCCACTATCCATGCCAATATCTTTCCTGTAACACCACAGGATTTCATCTTGTTAAGCAGCCTTATGTGTGGCACCTTATCAAATGCCTTCTGGAAATTCAAGTAAATGACATCCACTGCCTCTTCTCTGTCCACCCTGCTTGTTACTTCCTCAAAGAACTTTGACAGATTTGTCTGGCAAGTTTTCCCTTTATAGACACCTCCATGCTGACTTTGACTTATTTTATCATTAGTCTCCAAGTGCCTCGAAGCCTCATGCTTAATAAAAGACTCCAACATTTTCCCAACCACTGAGCTTGGGCGAAATGGCCTTTCTTTTGTCTTTCTTCTTTCTCCTTTCTTAAAGAGTGGAGCACATGCCCTGTAAACCAGGCGGCATCCAGGTCAACATCTTCTGCACCCTCTCCAAAGCCTCAAAATCCTTCCTATAGTGGGAAGTCAGAACTGTATGCAATATACCAGATGCGGCCTAACCAGAGTTATATAAAATTGCAACATAACCTCCTGACTTTTCAGTTCAATGCCTTGACTAATAAAAGCAAACATTCCCAAAGTCCACATAACCACCTTATCAAGCTGTGTAGCTACGTTCAAGGAGCTATGATCTTGGATCCCAAGATCTCTCTGCTCAGCAACACTGTTAAGGATCTTGCCCTTAATAGTGTACAGTCTCTTCGCATTTTCCTCTACCAAGGTGCAGCATTGTCACATTTATCTGGGATAATCTCCATCTGCCCAGATCTGCAACTGACCTATATCACGCAGTATTCCTTGCCAGTCTTCTACATTATCTACTACTCCACCAATCTTGGTATCATCCACAAACTTACTAATCTGCTCATCTACATTTTCATCCAGGTCATTTAAGTACATCACAAATGGCAGAGGTCCCAGCACAGATCCCTGCAGAACATCACTAACTGCAAGCCTCCAGCTTGGATAAATCTTTTCAATCACTACCCTCTGTCTTCTATGATCAAGCCAGTTTGGAATCCAAACAATCAATTTGTCACGGATCCCATGCATCTTAATCTTCTAGAATTGCCTCCCATGGGGGACTTTGGCAAAAGCCTTACTAAAATCCATGTAGACAACATCCATTGCCCTACCCTCATCTACCTCTCTCATCACCTTGTCAAAAAACTCATTCTACTTGATATGACACACCCTTCCCCTCTCAAAGTCATGCTACCCCTCCCCAATTAAGCCCTATGTTTCCAAATGCTTACACTGTATATCCTATCCCTAAGAATTTTCTCTAGCAATTTCCCTTTAACTGGTCTATAGTTCCCAGGATTTTCCAGTGTTCCCTTCTTAAATAGAGGTATAACATTAGCCATCAGCCAGTCCTCTGGGACCTCACCTGTGGCTAAAATGGACACAAAGATACTGCCTCAGCAATCTTATCTCCTGCCTCATTCAATAATCTGGGGATTTATCCACCTCGATGCTCATTAGTAGGCCCAACACTTGCTCCTCCTTGACCTCTAAACACCCTAATATATTCATACACTCCGCACTGATCTGCTGGTCCTCCTAATCCTTTTCCTTGGTAAATACTGAAGCAAAGTACTCATTAAGTACCTCGCTCACATTCTCCGTATCCAATCAAATGTTCCCTCCTTTATCATAGAGTGGTCCCACCTTTTCCTTAGTTATCCCTTTGCTCCTGATGTTTGCATAGAATGTCTTGGGTTCACCTTAATCCCACTTGCCACGGACTTTACATGACCTCTCCTGACTTTCCTAATTCCCTTTTTTAATCCTTTTCTGGCTTCTTTATACTTCACAAGGGCTTTGATAGATCCTAACTTCCGAAGCTTTACATACTTTTCCTTTTTCTTCTTGACTAAATTCATCACCTCTTTCGACACCCAAGGTTGTCTTATCTTTCCATACCCGTCCTTGCTCCTGACAGGAACATAGCTTTCCTGTACTCACTGCAAATGATCTTTAAGTACCATCCACATGTCTGATGTGGACTTGCCAGAAAAAGGTGTTCCCAATTAATTCTACTTAGTTCCTGCCTGATGTCCTCATAATTTGCCTTACTCCAATTTAAAGCTCTCCTGCAAGGACCAAAGTTATCTTTATTTACAGCAATCATGAAAGTTAAGGAGTTGTGGCCATTGTTCCCTAACTGTTCACCCACTGAAAGGTCAGTCACCTGGCCAGGCTCATTACCTAATGCCAGGTCTAGTACGGCCCCTTCTCTCATTGGACCATTCACATATTAATTTAAGATATCTTCCTGGTATTGCCTTCCTAAGAGAAGATGGTGGCGCGACACAGCGCGCAGTGGCCACTCCAGAATGAATATCTGTTATTTGTTAAGTAGGAAGCTGTGCACAATCCTGATTTGATGGAGACAGACGTGAGAAGCACGGAGGAACATCTGGTGAAACTTCTGGAATGCCTGTTTCACTGCCGCTGCTACTGTACGATCCAGAATTTCCAGAGGGGAAGGCCCTGAATCCTCGGTTTTGCCTGTTGCTTGGTGGCCGGGGCCGAGGTCGAAGCGCTCGGCAGAGATGGTGCTTGGTGCTCAGCTGGTCAGATGCTCGAAGTTTTCGGACGGATTCAGAGTCGGCTGTGGTCAGGTGCTTCCAGCGTGCTGCATCGGCAAGTTTGCAGTGCTGGAGATTTATGGCAGGGAGAGTTTTTCTTCTTTCTACTGTCTGCGTGAGATAATGGGGCTATCGGGACTTTGAGACTTTTTTTTACCGTGCCCATGGTCTGTTCTTTATCAAATTATAGTATTGCTTTGCACTGTTGTAACTTTATGTTATGATTATGTGGTTTTTGTCTGTTTTAGTCTTGGTCTGTCTTGTGTTTCTGTGATATCATACTGGAGGAACATTGTATCATTTCTTAATGCATGCGTTACTAAATGACAATAAACGAAGACTGAGGTCTTCATAATCTAATCTAATCCAATATACTTTGCACATTCTGCCCCATCTAAACCCTTTGCACTAAGGAGGTCTCAGTTTACATTAGGGAAGTTGAAATCCCCCATGACAACAACCTTATTGCTTTTACACATTTCCTTAATTTGATTTCGTATCGGTTCCTCAATGGCCAATGGCTATTGGGGGGGGGGGGGGTGTGATTGCACCCTTCCTATTCCTGAGTTCAACCCAAATGCACTCTGTCTCCATTATATCTCCCCTGAGTGTAGCTATGATATTGTCCCTGATTAGTAGTGGAACTAACCACTCCCCTCCCACTTTTACGTTCTCCTCAATCTTTTATTAAAATTTGAAAACCTGGAACATCAATCACCCATTCATGCCCCTTTCTCAACCATTTTCAGTAACAGCTAGAACTTTGTAGTTTCATCACCCTTACCCATAATACTCTTAGCATTCAAATATACACCTTTCAAACTATCCAACACATCACACCTGTTATTTCAATTTTGCCTTTCAATACTTTCCCTGATATCTACCTTCCAGTCCGATCCTTCCCTTATAGACCTGGTGCTCCATCTTTCCAAACCCTGCAAAACTAGTCTAAACTCTTTCAAATAGCTTTAGCAAACCTCCCAGCCAGGATGTTGGTTCCCCTCCAAACAGGTGCAACCTGCCCCTCTTGTACAGGCCACTCCTTCCTCAGAAAAGGTTCCAGTGATCCAAGAACCTGAAATCCTGTCCCTTGCACCATCTCCTCAGCCACTCATTCATCTGTGCTATCATCCCATTCCTACATGCATTGGCCTGTGGCACTGGGAGTAATATGGAGATTACTACCTTGGAGGTCCTTCTCTTCATCCTCTTTTCTTACTGTATATACTCACTGCATAGTACATCTTCCCCTCTTCTGCCTATTCATTGGTGTTTATATGCAGTATGACCCCTGGCTGTTCAATAGGTTCAATTTAATGTCAGAGAAATGTATACAATATACATCCTGATATTCTTTTTCTTTGTAAACAACCACGAAAACAGAGGAGTGCCCCAAAGGATGAATGAGAGTTAAATGTTAGAACCCCAAAGCCCCCTCCAACATCCCCTCCCATGCACAAGCAGCAGCAAAGCGATGACACCCTCCCCCACCAGCAAAAAAGCATCTGCACCCTCCACCAAGCACTCAAGTATGCAGCAAAGCAACAATAAAGACACAGACTTGCACTATCCCAAAGATTACTCGTTCCCCGGTAATTCAACATACCACAGGCTCTGTCCCTCCCTAATAAGGGAAAAAAGATGTCCCCATTTCATAGCAAGAGGGGAGACAAAACAAACAACTCACTAACTTATGGTGTTAAAAGTCTGTTGCATCGCTTTTTCCCAGCTCTGCGCCCAAAGATCTCGGATCTCTGGGCACCGCTTATGATCTTCCGTCTCCCAAGACACACGAGTTTTCTGCTGCAGCACTGACCTTGAATCCACCCACCTCCAGAGCCACGAAAATCCAACCCCACCCTGAAGGTGCGCTAGTCTTCTAGGCCTCGTCCTTGGCATATCAAAAAATGGCAGTCGCGAGGCCTTGAGAGCCGGTCCCATTTCCCTAAAGAACCAAAGTCAGTGTGTAACTCCAGGTCTGGGTCTTCAACGTAACCCTGAAAAGGAAAAAAGAGATATTAAAGATAGAAATAGGGCTGTTTCTGAAGATACAAGCAAAGGAGTCGCCATTGTCTGCCATCATCGTAAGCTCCACCCTCCTCCTTGAGAACATCTTGCAGCCACTCGGATACATCCGGGATGCTAGCACCCAGGAGGCAACGGACCATCCTGGTGTCTTTTCTGCAGCCACAGAATATCGTTTCTGTCCCTCTAACTATTGATTCCCCTATAACTACTGCACTGCCTAAATCTACCCTTCCCTGTTAAGCCTCAGAGCCAGCTACAGTGCCACCAGCCTGGCTGCTACTGTTGTGCTCTGATCAGTCATCCAGTCCGACAGTGTCCAAAGAGGTATACTTGTTGCTAAGGTGAATGGCCATGGGGAATTCTGCACTGACTTTCTAATCCCCTTACCTCTCCTGGTGGTCACCATCTACTGTCTGAAGCCTTTATTCTGGATGTGACCAATTTTTACAGAAGTCTCATCTAAAATATCTTCATCCTCCCAAGTGATCCTGAGTACATCCAACTCGTTGACACAGTGAGTCAGGTGCTGAAGTTAGGTGCACTTCCCGCAGATATAGTCATCAGGTATCCTGGATTCCCACATCTGACAGGAGGATCATTCGATCCTGACTACTCGGTACTAAAAAAAAGTTTATTCTTCTTAACTTTGCTTCTGTCTGTTAAGTCAAAGCCTCCCCACTCTATCACTGGCACACTTGCACAGCCAAATCTACTTTCTTGTTGTATGGAAGCAGATTCACGGGTTCAGTAAATGAAACAGCAGACACTAATTGTCGGTAAGTGCAGCAACCGATTATTCACAGCAAGCAACAAAACACCTTACTCAATGGAAGTCACACAAGCACTGCAAGTCACTCAAGCTATAGATGTTCCAACACTAAACACTAATTCAATACACTTGGTAAATCTGTCCAAGTTACACAACCAGATTAAACAAGTAATAAACAAGTGCTCAACTAGGTGTGCACTTGAAACATGAGCTCCTCTTTCTGTTACCTGTAACACAACTACCAAATGGCTTCTCCAGTGCTGCCTGCCACCCACAGCTTGGAGTCCAGAGAAAGAGGACACATGCATTCACCTTTATACACCTGAAGATCGTAAACCAGCTACAGGTACCCCAGCATGTGATTTAGGACCAGAAACCAGAACTGTAGGGCACAGGAGCTAACCAACGGGAAGATGGCTACATACCTCAAGCAGGTCCATCATTAACCAGCACAGTGGAAGCAACTTTCAGAACAATGTTCAATCAGCAAATAAGTTAACCTTCCACATTATAGTATGTCCAGTATGTTCTCAAAGACACACACTCATCCACACAGATCTTGATGAAGTCAGTGACAACTGTGACATAGTCCTTCAGATTTGAAGATAAAACCCTGAATTTCATTCAGTCCACTGGCTCACAGCAGTCCTGTAAGTGGTCCTCTGCCTCCCTTGACCATGTCTTTTTGGTGTTCACCAATGGCGCTGTGGTCTTTAGCTTCTGCCAATATGCCGGGTGTAGAAGTACAGCCAGGTGATTGGGCTTTACAACGTGAAGGCTGGAATGGCACAGTATGCATTCTTAATGGTGGTGTAGCAGTGTCAAGTGTGTTGGCTCCTCTGGTTCCACAGGTGATATGGTGGCAGTAGTTGGTCAGAGACTTCTTCAGACTGGCTTGCTTGAAGCCCCCCACAATGATAGGAAAGGAATCAGAATGCACTGTTTTGTGACTGCTGATCATGGTACTCAGCTCGTCCAGTGCCTGCCTAACATGGGCCTGAGACAAAATGTACACTGCTACCAGGATGATGGCAGAAAGCTCCTTTTGCAGATAGAATGGATGATACTTGGCCAATAGACATTCCAGATCGGGCAAGCAGGATGAAACAGAACTACCATCTATGTGCACCACGATGTCTTACTCATGAAGCATCCTCTGCCTTCTCTACCTATAAAAGACCCGGCTGTCTTATCTTTGCAGTGGATGGTGAAGCCCTTGGGCTGCAGCACTGCATCCAAAATGGTGAGGTGAACCACGTTTCCATGAAGCAAAGTGCACAGCAATCCTGATATCCCTCTGATACTACAATCTTGTACTGAGGTCTTCAATTCTATTTTCTAGAGACTGTACATTCGCCAGCAGGATAGTAGGGAGTGGGGGGTCTAAGTGTTCTGCATTTCAATTGTACTTGCTGATTGGCTTGCTTTCTTTGTTTCCTTTTACTTAAAAGGAAACTGCGCTCGTGACCCAAGTCTGCAGTCCAGGGTCCATCAATTTTGACGATCAATGCATTTTTTTTAATGTCTTAAAATTGTGTTACTTACCAACTGTGCTGTGGATCTCAGGTGTAGAAGTCCTAAACAGAAATATTTGATGGTTCCCTTCACAGCTGCACTTAATTGGCGCCACCCCAAGTGACATTTGTTTGCTATAGAAATTAATGTGCGAATTGTCAATTCCACCCTTAGATTGGGTATTACTCTGACCAAATTTCTAACCATTTCAGTTCAGCTTCTCTGCTCTAGCTATTGGATTTACAGCTTTTTTCAAAAGTGTCATTACTTAATTGTGTTGAAACCAAAATTATAGTGACTCATGCAGCAAGCTGCAGTTTGGATAATCCTAAAAAATGAACATTGGGAGAATGAGTGATTATGAAAAAACAAGATTTTGAAAAATCAGTAAATGTATGGCTGATGCATGCCCACTTATTCCTCAAAATTACTCTATTCTTCTGTCAGCAACAGTTTGTGCAAGGGAGGCCTCCATATTTCCAAGCCACACAATTTATTCTGCCCATAAATTTGCTAGTGATAAATTGGTATTAAAGTACATCTGTGTTATCTTTTCTTCTTTGAATTTGTTATATGAACATTGGCGTTGATTTGTGGGGTGCAGAAATAAACACCTGTTTCCTCTATGTTAATAGCCCGTTTCTTTGTCGGTCAGTGACCATCTGTGCATTTGGGAGCTGTTCACAAGCTATGGTTTTGAAAACAATTCGCATACATCTAGCCTAAAATATCAGTTGAACTTGGATGCAGGATTCAAATAGGCTGGTATTACTTTAATTCTACATTCAAATGTGAGAATGACAGTAGCATGCAGGCCAACAGCTGATAATTTGGTTCAGCAGTGTTTTGATTTCTGTACATTCTTCCAGTGTCAATTATATCTGCCTCCATCTGTAATATATAATTGTCAGGAAAAAAGTGGCAGGGGATTATTTATTTGAGATTTCACGAAATACTCTGCAATAATTATTGCAAGGAACCATATTCCAACTACCTAGCATTCTAATTATCCATTCTTTATCCAATCGCATTCATTGTTCTTATAGTAGAAATGTTTTGTTTTAAATACCATTATATAGACGTTGATACTTAGCCTTTAGGGAGACAGGTGGAAGGGGAGTATAAGAGGGGAAGGAAAACACCAAAGTATCCTCCATCCAGCGCTATGCACAGCTACAACCATTTCATAAAAGGTTGCATGACATGCTTGCAAGCACCTTCATTAACACTTAAATCAGATTCCCACAGTGTGGTTGGGTAACTGATGCAAGTTTAATAGTTGGTGGCTATAACAGTTCAAGAGCTCTATGTTAAAGCATTGCTTGTTGGACAGAAGAAACAGGAATACATCCCTTCCTCTCAAATAAACCTTCACAAATCCACACCATCCAGATCAAACACTACACTAAGACTCAAGGTTTCTCCCTTTCCACTCAATGCCATGTTTCTCTTTAGCAGCAGAAGTTCCTATTTACTATGGCACAATTACATAAGATACTGGAGGAGGAGCATGGAAAGATGGTGCCAACATTTTTTATTGCAGACCCAAGCAACTTCTTCCAGTTAATCCATGAAGCAGCTTATACTTCTCTCATGTCTTTTCTTTTCTTTCAAGGTGGTTGAGGTCCTGTTGGAGTCTCTGATCTACAGTTTAGACTAGGGTTCTTCGCAAGCAGTAGGCTAATGGTCTAGCACTTCGCTATCTTCAGGAACGGCCTGGAAGACATGCGCACTCGAGGCAGGGAGGTTGGAAGCTGGGGAGTGGCCTTCTGGATGATTTGGTTCCTCACCAATTTCGCTGATTGAAGCGTCATTGGAAACTGAAACATGAAGATCGTAGTCAGTGCATTTGCTAATCGCTGGTTACTGGCAGAAGGCGGCCTCTGTAGTCGAGTGATCCTCTCTCTTTTGAAAGAGTGGGATCCTGTCGGTCCTCAAGATGGGGCAGGGGGAGGGGAGGAGAAATGCAAGGGGGGAATGGCTTGGAGCAGTAACACAGAAGATTGTAACAGCAGAACAGTGAGTTGCTAGTCTCTATTACTGTTGTTGCAGGAGCGATCTCTCTCCTTCGATGACGATAGAGAGCCAGTCTGAGGTAATGAAGTGCTGGGTTGTGGCCTGTAGTTTTGAGGGATTCTGGGTCAAGGTCTCTTTGGTCACTTTTGCTGTTACTTGCATGGTGAGGTGGGGGTGGGGGGGAAGTATGGTGGTTACTGCTGCTTGTGTGAAGGCTGGGAGAAGAGAGGCTTCTGGGCTTTGATGTTTGATCATTCATTCTATGGGGTCTCTTGTTTCATGGATGTCTGAAGAGTAAAAATTTCAGGTTGTATAGAATTAGAATTAACCATTTCTTACATCCTTCACATATGAAGAGTAAAAATCTTTGTTATGTTTCCATCTAAATGTTCAATCACAGTAATTTATAATAAATAGAACAATCAATGCAACATAGAAATACATTCAGGTCAGTGTGAGTTAATCACTGTTCCTCATTTTTGGAACAAGCATAAATGTAGGTGATTTGAGATATCAATTTGTCCTTGGACACATGAGCTAACAGCAATATAGCTGGGACTATGAATGGTATTCTGCTTTTGAAAGTCCATTGCATTCAATAGAATCATATTTTGGTGTACAAATCCACTAATAGATCTCAGTTTAGTGCATATGACCAAAGACAAACGTCCATCCCTCTTGTTCTCCAGCTAAGTGCAGTTTTACAGCATTACTCAGATCTGGAGCAGTTGATCAAACAAGCATTGCATGTACTTAGTATGGTTTTGGCTTCAATCCACTGTAAGCTAGAGACAAATTCATAAACATTTGGCACATGCTGTTGTCATTAAAGAGTCAATTGATTCCTGGAATAATGGTTTATTGCATGTAGATGGATTAAACAAACTGGGAACATACCCTGTTGAAATTAGGAGAGGTGATCACATTTAAAAAAAGACGATTGATCTTGTATGTATGCCTTATGGTTACCCAATGGACAAACCTCAAATTAGGAGGTCAGGATTCAGAACAATGGCAGTTCAGATGTTATAGCTGTATAGAATACAACAGCACAAACAGGCCCTTCAGTCTATCTAGTTCATGCTGAACAGTTCATCTGCGACCTGCATCTGGACTTTAGCCCTCCATACCAACACGCCGCGCCCCCCCCCACCACCATTCATATACCTATCCAAGTTTCTCTTAAATGTTGAAATCAAACCTGCATTTACAACTTCTGCTATTCATTGTAAGGGGCCAAATAGTCTACTGCTTCTCTTATTTCTTATGTTTGTGTTATCATCAAATATGAAGAAATTCAGGATCATAGATATAGCCTAGAGACTCCTAAGCTTGACATTGTCATGGTGCACTCTCACAGGACTGGACCCAGGTGCAGAGGAACAGTGGAAACCCCAGGAAGAGAAGGAAATCAAGAGGTTATACATCAGAATTAGAGCCTTGGAAGAGCAACATCATAGGTAATTAATCATCTCCGACAAAGTAACTTCCCCACTAAGGTGCTGAATGGGAGACCTCTTTAAATAAAGATAAAATGCAGGAAACAGCCACAATTAACTTAACAAGATTAAGCCAAAAACAAAGGCTTATCAACTCTAGTTAAGATATTGATTAGTAAAATCAGGTGCTCAAAAACCCTAGAAACTCACTCTATGGCAAGCCACAGGGTTCACGGCAGTCCCTCCATCTCCAAGGCCAGGACCTTGACAGCCCAGGGAGCTCTTGAGTCAGGTCTGAAAAAACACAAGACAGATCTGGAGCTAGAGGCAGCACTGGAGAATCCAGAACTGCTGTGATGGGCCCAAGGCAGGGCTGAAATACACAAGGTAGACTAGGAGCTCAAGACTCTTGAGGCAGATCTGAAAAAAAATACAAGGCAAACATGGAGCTCAAAAACTATGTAGCTCAGAAATATGATCTTGCTATATTTCCAAGTTATATGTCTAAGAAACACTGTATTTCACTTAGTAACATAGCATATAATTCAGGGAAAAAAAACATAATATGAGAATCATACAAACCTTGTTGACACAGAAAACCTCAGGGGAAAAAAATCCTAAATAAAGACTGGAAAAGCTCGGACCCTTCCCTGGGTCCATGGGGTGTAGAGTGGGTCATTCTGTCAAGGTGCACTCTTGAAGGACTGGACCCAGGTGCAGAGGAACAGCAGGCTTGCTTTGTCACAGAGATCACTGGCACCTACTCAACTCAGGAGCTGCAGACAGCAGGCTCACAACTCAAACCAGCGGCAGGGGATTGGCAGAAATACCTGGAAGAGACAGAAACAAGAGGTTAGACCAGGGGTAAGCAAAGCTATTTTGACCGGCCCGTGAGTGATTTTTCCTTACTCTGAGTGTTTCACGTGACCACACTGATGGACGTGCATGGTGTCTTGTTACACTGGCCCCAGGTTCCGTTTTGTTCCAAACCAAACACTGGTATATACGAATGACGGGAAGGCAGCCTACCTTATTAATATGTATTAGATACTCTCTGTGCAAGTGCAGGTTTTCAGATGGGATCGTTCAAATTTGTAAACAGAAACAGAGTCACTGTATTTTAACAAAAAATCCACGCTAAATATTCAGATATTTACATGTGCTACGATACTTGTTGAATAACTCGCGTTTCGAAATAAAATCAAAGAAAAAAATTCTAATGGCAATGAATGCAAAACGCAGGAAGGTAGATGCTGAGTGCCAAAAAAGCCGTGAAAATGAAGAAAATACCCGTGCCTGCTACGAAGTCTCAAAACGTATTGCAGAAAAGATAAAGCCTTTTACAAATGGAGAGTTTGTCAAAGAATGTTTACTAGCAGTGGTGGATATTGTTTGTCCTGAAAAGAAATCTTTATTTGCATCTATCAGCCTGTCAGCAAGAATGGTCACACGGCGAGTTGAAGAAATGTCAGCAGATGTTAAAAGTTGTTTAAGGGATGCCTGCAACAAATTGCATTTTTTTTCAATTGCGCTTGATGAGAGTACAGACTTGAGAGACACTGCTCAGCTTGTAGTGTTTATGCGAGGAGTGACCTCAACTTTTCAAATTTTTGAAAAGTTTTAATTCCTATGAAGGGCACAGTTACTGGAGCAGACAGTTTTGAAGCTTTGCTGAAAATAATGTCAGAAATGAAACTTAATGTGTCGAAGCTGATTGGCATCACGACTGATGGTGCACCAGCAATGGCGGGACAGAAAAACTAAACTGAGTTCTTTGATTACTAGTTGGCATCCTTGGTTAAGCACAAATGATTTTCTAGCATGTGTTATTCATTAATTTGAGGCAAAACATAACTAGATGTATTTAAATGGATATTTCCCACATTTCAAGTTTTTTATGGCATTTATCTGGCCCACTGTCCGCTCATTAATACGCAATCCGGCCCACAGAGACAAAAAGGTTGCCGACCCCTGGGTTAGACAGTAGAATACCAACAGAGCCACAAATGAGCAACACCACAAGGAAATTTATCCTCTTCAACACAATGACCCCCACTAAGGCACTGAATGGGAGACCTCTTTAAATAATCATAGAATGCAGTAAACATATGCCAGCCACAATTAACTTAATAAGATTAAAGTGAAAATACAAATGCTTAACGACTCTTAGTTAAGATATTGATTAGTAAGTACAGATGCTCAAAATCCCTAGAAGCTGAATGCTCTATGACAAGCTGCAGAGCTCATGACAGATATATGAAAATCAGATTTAAAACTGATTTCCTATCAAAATTCTGGGAAGTGTGTAAATTTACCTTGAGAAAATTTGAACACATACTGTATTTGTGCTTAATTTTCCTGCAAATAAATTGATTCAAATATGTTTAATTTGAACAAGTGATGGAAGAAAAATATAGAATTAATTGCAATCCAATAACATGAAATACCACTGGATATCAAACATATGTTTGAACAAATAATATAGTCAATGAATCATATTTCAGATATTTATCATGAATAAATAGTTATTATTTGTAAAACCATCAATAGAAGTACTTCTTTTCTCAAGCTACTGAACAGAAATAGACTTCTGGTTGCAGAATAGAAGTAGTGTTCCCTCTAACTTCAGCCCTGTACTTTTTCACCCATCACCTCCCAGCATGTTACTTCATCCCCCCCCCCCTCGCACCCCTTCCTGCACCCACCTGGCTTCACCTATCACATTCTAGATTGTACTCCTTGCCCTCTTCCGATTATGGGTCTTACTTTTCAGTCTAGATGAAGGGTCGCAGCTTGAAATGTTGACTGTGTATTCATTTCCTTAGAAGCTGCCTGACCTGCTGAATTCCTCAAGCATTTTGTGTTACTTGCTCTGGATATTCAGCGTCTGTAAAATATTTTGTGTTCCCTCTAAGTTTGTGGGAAATGGGAATCTGTGGGATATATAGGACTGGTCTTGCATTTATTTCTCAATTCATTTGAACCTAGTGAATTTAAACGCAAACAACAGGAATTCTGCAGATGCTGGAAATTCAAGCAACACACATCAAAGTTGCTGGTGAACGCAGCAGACCAGGCAGCATCTATAGGAAGAGGCGCAGTCGACGTTTCAGGCCGAGACCCTTCGTTAGGACTAACTGAAGGAAGAGTGAGTAAGGGATTTGAAAGTTGGAGGGGGAGGGGGAGATCCAAAATGATAGGAGAAGACAGGAGGGGGAGGGATGGAGCCAAGAGCTTGATAGGCAATAGGTGATAGGCAAAAGGGGATACGAGAGGATCATGGGACAGGAGGTCCGGGAAGAAAGACAAGGTGGGAGGGGGGGACCCAGAGCATGGGCAAGAGGTATATTCAGAGGGACAGAGGGAGAAAAAGGAGAGTGAGAGAAAGAATGTGTGCATAAAAATAAGTAACACATGGGGTACGAGGGGGAGGTGGGGCCTAGCGGAAGTTAGAGAAGACGATGTTCATGCCATCAGGTTGGAGGGTACCCAGACGGAATATAAGGTGTTGTTCCTCCAACCTGAGTGTGGCTTCATCTTTACAGTAGAGGAGGCCGTGGATAGACATGTCAGAATGGGAATGGGATGTGGAATTAAAATGTGTGGCCACTGGGAGATCCTGCTTCTCTGGCGGACAGAGCGCAGATGTTCAGCAAAGCGGTCTCCCAGTCTGCGTCGGGTCTCGCCAATATATAAAAGGCCACATCGGGAGCACCGGACACAGTATATCACCCCAGTCGACTCACAGGTGAAGTGTTGCCTCACCTGGAAGGACTGTTTGGGGCCCTGAATGGTGGTAAGGGAGGAAGTGTAAGGGCATGTGTAGCACTTGTTCCGCTTACACGGTTAAGTGCCAGGAGGGAGATCAGTGGGGAGGGATGGGGGAGACGAATGGACAAGGGAGTTGTGTAGGGAGCGATCCCTGCAGAATGCAGAGGGGGGGGGAGGGAAAGGTGTGCTTAGTGGTGGGATCCCGTTGTATAGCACTCTACTATAAGCCTACTGACTCTCACAGCTATCTGGACTATTTCTACTATAAGCCTACTGACTCGCACAGCTAACTGGAATATTCTACTATAAGCCTACTGACTCTCACAGCTATCTGGACTATTCCTCTTCTCACCCTGTCTCTTGCAAAAACGCCATCCCCTTCTCGCAATTCCTCCATCTCCGCCGCATCTGCTCTCAGGATGAGGCTTTTCATTCTAGGACGAGGGAGATGTCTTCCTTTTTTAAAGAAAGGGGCTTCCCTTCCTCCACTATCAACTCTGCTCTTAAACGCATCTCCCCCATTTCACGTACATCTGCTCTCACTCCATCCTCCCGCCACCCCACTAGGAATAGGGTTTCCCTGGTCCTCACCTACCACCCCACCAGCCTCCGGGTCCAACATATTATTCTCCGTAACTTCCACCACCTCCAATGGGATCCCACCACTAAGCACATCTTTCCCTCCCCGCCCCCCCTGCATTCCGCAGGGATTGCTCCCTACACAACTCCCTTGTCCATTCGTCTCCCCCATCCCTCCCCACTGATCTCCCTCCTGGCACTTATCCGTGTAAGCGGAACAAGTGCTACACATGCCCTTACACTTCCTCCCTTACCACCATTCAGGGCCCCAAACAGTCCTTCCAGGTGAGGCAACACTTCACCTGTGAGTCGACTGGGGTGATATACTGCGTCCGGTGCTCCTGATGTGGCCTTTGATATATTGGCGAGACCCGACGCAGACTGGGAGACCACTTTGCTGAACATCTGCGCTCTGTCCGCCAGAGAAAGCAGGATTTCTCAGTGGCCACACATTTTAATTCCACATCCCATTCCCATTCTGACATGTCTATCCACGGCCTCCTCTACTGTAAAGATAAAGCCACACTCAGGTTGGAGGAACAACACCTTATATTCCGTCTGGGTAGCCTCCAACCTGATGGCATGAACATCGACTTCTCTAACTTCCACTAGGCCCCACCTCCCCCTCGTACCACATCCGTTACCTATTTTTATGCACACATTCTTTCTCTCACTCTCCTTTTTCTCCCTCTGTCCCTCTGAATATACCTCTTGCCCATCCTCTGGGTCACCCCCCCCTTGTCTTTCTTCCCGGACCTCCTGTCCCATGATCCTCTCGTATCCCCTTCTGCCTATCACCTGTCCAGCTCCTGGCTCCATCCCTCCCCCTCCTGTCTTCTCCTATCATTTTGGATCTCCCCCTCCCCCTCCAACTTTCAAATCCCTTACTCACTCTTCCTTCAGTTAGTCCTGACGAAGGGTCTCGGCCTGAGACGTCGACTGCACCTCTTCCTACAGATGCTGCTTGGCCTGCTGCGTTCACCAGCAACTTTGATGTGTGTTGCTTGAACCTAGTGAATGCTGATTTTATAAAGATGCTTACAGCTTTGCAGATGAACCTCACTATTTAGTGCCCTTGCAGATGATATAGTTCGTGATACAACACTAGGCAGGATTGTGTGTGGAAACAAGTATATGAAGAGGCTTTCAGGGCATTTAGGCAAGTTTAATCAACGGGCAAGGACATGATAGATGGAATCTAATGTGAAAAAAATCTGAGATCTGGGATGGCCTTCTCTCAAATTTAGAATAATGAGAGGAGGTTTCATTCAAATGTTAAAAAAAATCTTAAAGACTTTACAATAATTCCATCAGGTTTCCAACGAATTTGGTGACTTAAGGTGAATGTGGGAAACAGGACTCTGGTGAGATTAAAGAAAGCATGGAATGCAGAGCTCTGTTGTGTTCAACAGGAGTGTGGAAAACAGGACACCGGTAAGTTTAAAAGGAGCAGGGAAAACAGCCCCATTCATATTTTAAAGAAAGGTGCAAAATGAGACCTTGGTATGTTTAAAGGGAATGCGGGAAACAGCGCTCCATGGAGTTTAAAGATAGTGCAGAAAACATAGAAACATAGAAACATGGAAAATAGGTGCAGGAGTAGGCCATTCAGCGCTTCGAGCCTGCACCGCCATTCTGAATGGTCATGGCTGATCATCCAACTCAGATGATCTCAGTGAATTGAAAGGAAACAAGCGAAAAGGGGTCAGGTGAGGTTAAAGGGAGCATGAGACCAACCTCCTTGTACCTGGACGATGTCATCATCTTCTGCTCTGATTGGAGTTCAGTTCCAAGATTGATCAGTATCTGTGACCAGTTTGAGATGGCATCAGGGGCCAAAGTTAACCACAGGAAGAGTGAGGCCATGCTTTTTGGCAACTGGCCTGAACGATCCAGGGTCCCCTTCACCATCAGATCTGATTACCTGAAAGTGCTGGGGATCTGGTTTGGAGGGGACAAAGCGTGCGACAAGAATTGAATGGGATGGACTGGGAAGGTAAAACAGAAATAGGGACTGTTGAGAGGATACTCCCTATCAATAACTGGGAGAAACCCGATCATCAGTTTAAGGTGCTCTCAAGACTGAAGTACTTGGCACAGGTGTGGCCCAACCTTACTCCTCCAGCTTGGGAATCACCCGAGCTTGTCTTCAGATTCAACTGGGGATCCAAGAAGGAGAAAGTCAGACAGGTCACAATGCACAAGTCGCTGGACAATGGGAGCTGGGAGGCCATTTAGAGTTGAGGGTAAAAAAATACTTTATTCATAAGAGATTAATCTTCAAATTTCTCTACCCTGGAAGGCCAATGATGCTCACTCATTGAGTTCATTCAAAACAAAGGCTTATAGATAACTGGACATCAAGGAAACTAAGGGATTCATTGGAAACAGTGCAGAAAAATAATGATGCGTTAGAAGATCAGACAACATTCCAAGCTCAAAGGGTCCAATGTCCTCCTCTTCCTTTTAACTCTTGGGTTTTTTTAGCAATAAAAAATGAACAATCATGTCTTGAGAGGGGTGAATGGACTCCCTCTGCAATCCACACCCCCCAAAAGATGCTGCTCGATTCCCTGAGCTCCTAAAGTCAATTGTTTATTGCTCCAGGTACCAGCATCTGCAGTCTCTTGTGTCTCTTTTATGCTTTGTTTTCATTCTTGCCATTATACTGTTTTCTTTGTTACTATTTTATGACTATTACTGAGTGTGCTTTGTACAAATGCATGTATACAAGGATTCACGCCTTCATTGTTTTTGACTGTGTTATCTAGTTTTCTTGGGGACAGCATATTATTGACTGGTACTCCCAGACTGTGCATGTCCCTTTTTAGTTTTGTAGCTATCAAGTAGAAGTTTCTTAAAATCAAATTATTAAACTCTCACCTAATTGAAAATAAGTCGTAGATGTAATGCAAAAGGAAAATGTTGCAGAAACTGCAAATCTGAAATAGAAGTTAATATAAAAATACATTGGAAAGTTGTAGGAGTACTTTTGACTGCAAGTGTTGGTAATAACATTTTTAACATTTTCACTTCAGTTGATTCATCTTTAGATTCCCATTTCCATTTACTCTTGCTTCTATCATCGTCACCTTAGTCATTTAAGATCTCTCGTTTTCCACCTGTTCATATTTATAGAGTAATGGAAGCACAGCACAGCACCACTCTCTCAGGCAGTGTGCTCCGTATTCCAACCATCAGCTGGATTAATAGTTTCCCCGAGGTTCCCTCTAACCCTCTTCTCCTTACCTAAAACCATGCCATCTGGTTATAGATGTGTAAAGTATAAAGTATAAAGTACGTTTGTACAAAGATGTCCAAATAATGGGAAAATTTCCTCCTATCTAATCTATGTAAGCTTCTCATATTTTAGAGTCTCCCCTTAGCCCTTTTCACTCGAAGGAAAACAAACATTGCCAATCCTAATCCTTTTTCAGTTCTTTCCTTCACTTTCCCTTCATCTCATGATTTATATTGAAAGGAGATCAAACAGAAGCCTTGATCCTGTGTCTCTCATCTTGTCTATAACCTGGCCAGCTAATTGCTTACAACATTTTGTGCTTTAATTTGTCTTGTGCATTGGTTGCTTGTTACATACACCCGTTAGGGTGCATTCTCCAGTTACCTTATAAGGTAACCGTAGCCTTCAGCCAGGAGCAGGTACCATCAGGTGGTCCCCAACCTTCACAGAGTGTTTCGACCCTTAACCACGACACTCTCCAGTTGGTGGCCCAGCAGTATTGGCCAAATCACTGCCCATCTGCTCCTGGCTTCCAGCTTCCCTCCTCTCGCCTACTCCAAATCCAACAAGAGGCTTGTTCTGCCTCTTCCCCCATCCTATGAGCTGCTTGTTTTTGCTCCTTTCATCCAGGCCCAGTTCTGACAACAACCGCCATGCTGATTTGGCTGGGAAACCTCTGCAGTCGATCGCCACAGGGAACAACCATGCCTACCATCCCTTGTCTTTACACTCCTGCACTAAGGGCTGGTACTTCAAGGCCTTTCTCTTGTGGGCCTCTTCCCATCCCTCCTCCCATGGCACAGTCAGCTCAACCAGAATTATTTTCTTGTCTTTGGTTGACCAGAGTACAATGTTCGGGCATAGGGCTGTGTAGGGTAGACCACATCCGGGAACTACAACCTCCTTCCCACATCGACCCTCATCTACCAGGACTTGGCCATTAGCAGCAGTTTAGGCTTTGGTTGTTTGGTTACGAAAGGCCTAGCTCCCTCTTTGATGAAGGTGATGGCCTTCCTCAAATCTGTGCCAGCCGTCCTCTTCTTGCATCTCTCCCGCTCTAGTGTGTCAGCAAGAGCAGAAGCACCTTATCATTGCACCACCTATACCATCTTTGAGTTAGAGCTGTTTTACACCCGGACAGTGTATGAGCCAGTGTCCCCTTTTGACCACAGAGCTTACAGTTCGGGTCCTCTCTCATCCCCCATGTGTAGTGATGTAATGGTGAAGGAAGGGTGTCATACACAGATCGCAAGAGGAAGGAAATACGGAAGGGCTCCAGTCTCCATAACTCTGCCCATGAGATCTTGCAGTTAGGCAGCTCCCATTTTGTCCAGGCACCCTGGGACCCTTGTTCCACTGCCTTTGACATCCGCTTCTTTTCCTCAAGGATCCGTACTTCTGCCTGTATCATGTCTTGCCTGTTCCTTATGCTTGTGTTTCCCCACTTCTGGAAGTGAACTGAGCCGAGGCCTTGCTGCCTGACGCAGAGGTTGCCGATAATATCTCACAGCTTCAGAGAACACACTGCCTGCTCCACAGCTATGTTGGCTGCCCACTTGTGCCCAGATCTGGTTGTAATGTCTGCTTGCTTTACCAAGACATCATTGGAGTCTCTCAAGCTTAATAAGGCTCTGCATTTTGCCACCTTGAATTCCTCCACAACAGATGACAGGGGAAGCTGCAGTTGACCAGATCGAATATAGAGTTCTACTGAAGAGAAGTTTGGGGGAACTCCCAACCACCTCTGCAGGTGCTTGTTGGTTTTCCTCTCAATGCCCTCTACAGCATTCATGGGGAACTCATAAAGTGTGAAGAGCCAGAGAAGCCTGGGCAGAATGCCGTATTGGTACAGCCAGGTCTTGAATTTACCCGGAATTCCGGATTTGTCGATCTTCTTCAGCCATTCGTCTGTCTGCTTCACAGCATTGGTGACATTGGCCCCATCTGTCAGTGACACATTAAACCACTTCCCCAAGCATTTTATCGGGTTATCTTCAATGGAAGGGATGACCTCACCCTGAACTTGGAGGCTAAACTTGCTAGTAACTTTGCCCTTTCTGATCACCATACACCTGGACTTCTTGGCCTTGAAGGACATCCTTGCCCAAGTGGCTACATTACCCAGGGTTTCCAATACCCATCTTGCTTGGACATGTGACACAGTTGTTATAGTGATGTTGTCCATGAACCCTCGTAGAGCCGGCTGAACAATGCCTAACTCCAGCATCGGGCAGCAGGTTACATCTTCTGCTGCTGATAATAGGAGGTTCATTCCCATAATAAATAGGATGGGGAGATGGTGCACCCTGTTGGAATACCCTTCTGGAGGTCCTGCCAACTAGTTGTGAAATGGGCTGATGTAAATCCGAGTTTGAGTCCTCCTAGGTAGCTGAATAAAATAAAGCCTTCAATAAGCATTCAAAGCAGGAAAGACTGGAAATTCTCAATAGGTCAGGTAGCATCTGTATCGAGAGGAAGAAAGCTAACATTTCGCATTAATAAGCTTTTGTCAGAACCAGAAAAGTTTGAAATAAGACACATATAAATTTGCCAGGATAGAATAGAGCAAACAAGAGAAAAGATTTGTGATGGGAAAGAAAATATGAAAGATTAAATGACAGAGTGGCTAGCAATGCTGGCTGAAAGAAAAGGTTTAAGAATAACAGAGAGTTATGTGTAAGTAGGAAGAGATGAATAAAATCTGGCTGCATATCGAAAATTGTTAAATACTGTTGCTGCTTTTCATTATGCAAATGTGAAAATGCAGAAAGGTAAAAAGCAAAAATAAAAAAGCTCCTGCCACTATTGGCAAAACTAGTAAAAGAGGAAACGAAGAAAGTATTTTCACACAGTACTGTTAAAACCACCATCTAAAAGGCAGGTGCAGTCAGATTCTGTCGGATCATTCAAAGGGCAATTGTACAAGCACTTAAAGGAATAACTTTCAGGACTACATTGCAAAATCTGGTTTAAGAAATTAAATTGATCAGTTCTTTAAAAGAAGTACTATGTGCCACCTTACTGTAATTTTCTTGTATCCTGAAACTTGTCTCAGTTATTTATGGTAATTTACTTTAGAGTATCTGCAGTCTATGATATCCCATATTCAATACTGGACTCCAATGAATTTGATGGAATCAAATTTTAGAATTTGAGAAAAAAAATGGATGCAAAGCACTCCTAAGTGGTCATTAAATATGAATGACTGAAAAACAATTTTCTTCTTCATGTTTCTAAGAGCAATTATCCACAAAATGCAAACTGTTCTATGATGACTGATTTACCTAACTTTTAGCATGCTTGAAGCTTGAATGCAGTTACTTACGTGGGACTATGAACATAATATAAAAACCTAAGAAAAGGAAATGGAGCAAGTATAGTCCACATGGCCTCATTAGCCTGCTCCATCTTTCAAAGAAACAATGTCTGATCTTTCATTTCAATCCCATTTTTTTGACAAGACCCTATGCCATTTGATTATGTTAATGTTTAGAAATCTGTAGATCTCATGTTGAAGGCAACCAGAGAAGGATTCACAAATATTTCTCATATTCCAGTTCTACACAGCCAACCCCTTAATTTTAGACTGTCATACTAGTTCATAGCCAGGGAAATATCTTCCATGCATCTACCCTCTTCAGCCCTGTAATAATTTTGAATATTTCATTGAAGTCATCTCTTATTCTTTCAAACTTCAGAGAACAGAGACTTAATAGACCCATCATTCTGGATTCAAATCTGGTGAATCTTCAAATGAATTCCCATATTTTGGGGCAAGTAGGCCAAAATTATGCACAATATTACAGGAGCAGTCTTGCCAAAACTCTATATAATCCAGGATCCAGATCTTTTTACAATAACATTCAACAAATATTTGCCTTCCTAACCATCTGCAGCACTAGCATATTGCTTTCCAGTGACAGATACAAAAAAAAACACCCAGATCCCTTTTATTCCACCTACCATTTTATTGCCCATTCATTCAGCTTGTCTATATCTCCCACTATTTACACTGGTTTTGTATCATGAATAAATACTGCATATGGTCCCAACAATGAAATTGTTGAAATAGATTGTGAACAGCTGAGGCCAATCTCAGTCTTGCATATCTTTTAATTTATGTGGTCTCTTGTTAAGACCCATTCACCAGGGATGGTATTTTCCCTGCATTAAACCTGTAAAGCTCCTTAAGAATTTTATAACTTTCAATGAGATTTCCTCTCATTCTTCACAATTGTAAAAACAGTCATCCCAGTCTAGTCAATCTCTCTTTATATGACTATCCCTGGAACCAGCTTAATGAATCTTTGTTGGTTTATTTCTGTATTCAAATCCTCTCACAAATAAGGCTAACTTACTACTTTACCTCTGAATTGCAAGCTTCACCTATCTTCAGGAAATTGGGTATGACCACTTCTAGGTCTGTTTGAGTATCAGCACTTCTCAGTCTCTCACCAAATGCTCTATGTACATTTTTTGTCATTTACACTAAAAAAAAGATAATCCTAGATTTTTATACTATTTATTTAGTTTGCCACATTCTTACCCACTGATTCAGTTTATAAGGATGCCTTTAAATCTCTTTACATCCCGCTCCATATTCATAACCCCACCTGCTTTAATACTGTCAGCAAACCTGGAAATGAGACATTTAATCCTCCCAGCCAGATCATTGAAATAAATTGAATAAAGCCAGGGCCCCACCCTTGATCTCTTTGGTGTCTCAATAATCACAACCTGCCAATCTGAGACTGTCTACTTCTTGTTTATTCGGTACAAACTAATTCTAGATCTACAGCATAATTTTACATATTAATCTTATCAAAAGCCTACTGAAAATCCAAATCTGATAAGCTTAGGTGTTGGTTTCCTCAGCTTCTTATGCATCCAAAGAAAGGTACAAAACAGTTTTTTTTTGTGAGGTGCTGTGCTGTAGCATGTTTGTTGTTTACGATGCTAGACGAGATTCCTTCAGGTCCTAAATGCATTTGTAAGTAGTTCAAAAAATTGAACTGTAGTGTCATATTAATTTTGCCCATTGTCTTGAAACATTTGGATACAGTACAGATATGTGTAGCAAATATATCCTCTGATCTTTTTTGAAGGATATTTACAGAAGAATACTTCCAGATTTTGTACCTACAGGTTTCTTGCATTGAATATCCTTGTAATGGTCATGAAGTTAAGACAGATCTTGATTTTGAGGATTTGTGGATTGGTAAATAAAAATAGTACTTCCTGGTGCTCATTTCTATTGGAGCTTTCACCTCCCTTTTAATGGAGCCCTTGTGTGGTACAATTCTCTGTCTTGTTTGTGCTAAATTTTAAAGTCAAATCTCTAATTAACATTTTATCATGCAGCTCCTGTTTCAGTCAGGTGTACAGGATGATGAAGTGCTTTGCCAGTTACCTATTTGGAAGCTGGTTTATTTCTGGCAATCAAATACAGAATAATGCAAACAGTGGTTGATTTTGCAGAACCTGGGTATAATACTGTATTAGCAATTTATCCCCGTACATAGATGTACAAAACTGAAGAAATCTTAATTCAGACATTTTTTTTGAGGTGGCGTTAATATTTTGACAAAATAAATTGGAATGTCACGTGTTTCTTCAGAATTCATGTTGTGTGTCTGTTTATTTGGATCTTCTGCAATGTATTACAAATGTTTGAATTTATATTGTACACAACCAGCTGGAATATGAGATGAGATTTCAGCCCTTGGTATAAGAGCAGATACTGCAAAAGGTATATCTAGTAATTATCAGAAGGTGCTCCAAAGAAATATATGAAACTGCAACAGATGTGATCAAGAGAAGCAGGCAGAAGTTGCATCAAGACCTCCCAGACTTACCAAGACTCTTAAATTTTATGAGGATACTGATTTAAAAGAGATGCTTTACATAGAGATAAAAAAAAAACTAGCAATTGGATGTGTGGACATAAAAAGGGAAGTAGTTTATTTATAAATGACCATGTTATCAACTCACGCATGAACAATGTCACTGAATGTGCTTTGGGTTGCGGCATAATAGCTGTATTTTTTTTTAATGCGTTACAGTCAATATTGTTCCTGCATGGGCCTGACCTGGACTCCCTGGGCTCAATAGAAACTGGGCAAAGACTTCACTCTTTCATTTTCAACAGGCAAAATTGGTTCTCCCAGAATGTTACCTCTCCATATTTTCAGAGAATCATAGAGTCATACAGCACAGAGGTGCCCCATCATGTCCATGCCAAGCATGCTGAATATCTATGCTAATCTAATTTGCCTGCATTCGGCCTGTATCCTTCTACACTTTTCCTCTCCATTTCCCCGGCAGCTTGTTCACAGACTCTATATGAAACCTTCTGTATTCTTTATATTCACACCGGCTGTATAAAAAATATAACCTCTCTGGTCTCCTTTAAATTTCCCTCTTAAAACTTTGCCCCCTAATCTAACCCACATTTTTGCAGAGATAAATAATTTGATTTCCAGTGTTGTAAATGTATGATCTTCTCAATAGATGACATAGATCTTTTGTTTCATAATGCCATTTTATTTTAACCTTGTAGTTCAAGGTACAGTGTGTTAAATTCTCTGTGCACATCCAAATTATCCAGTCCAATTGTTAAAGTTTTAGATAATTAATTACTGACAACCATTGCAATCAACAATGAATGTGATTATTGACCTAAATGCATCTCCACAATCAGTTTAAGTTTTCAAAATTCTATGGAAAAAATATCTTTCTGTCCTATATACTCATCTCCACTCTTAGTGCATGCTGCAATTTTTACACAATGAAATGTTTCAATATTTCAAGATTATTATTTAAAAGATAAAACATTCGTTTTATTTGTCACATGTACATCAAAACATTGAAACACACAGTGAAATGAATCATTTGCAATGGGCAGCCCACTTTTGACACCAACATAACATGTGTACAACTTACTAACCCTAAACTGTACATCCTTGGAATGTAAGAGGAAACCAGAGCACCCAGAGGAAGCCCACTCAGTCATGGGGAGAATGTGCTGTACAAACTGCTTACAGACAGCAGCGGGAATTGAACCCAGATCACTAGTGCTAGAAAGCATATGCCAACCACTATGAAATCATGCCACCCTACATATTCACAAATATACAATAGCATATTTGAATACTTTAGAATTATGAAGAGCTAAAAATTCATTTGGTGCCCACAGTGTCTAATTAGTTGGTCACCAGGTAATTCATCAATAACTGTTTTGGTTGTGGTTCTAACACCACCAGATTCATTACCACTTGAGATTTGAGTTGACAAGTCATATGGAATTTGCATTTCGTGAGGAAAGACCTTTCCTCTATGTCCAATGTCTGTTCAACACGTGAAGATAAACAGTTAGACCTGGAGTCAGCAGAGTTCAGATGTTTCCTAGGAAGGGATGAGAGATTAAAATCTGGATCCGAGCAACTTTAGGCAGAGCTTTCAAGTGGTAATCCTGGAGATGTTGTGGTTGGGTTTTGTGATCAAGGGATTAAATGTTGTATGAGGTGATTGGAACTTGGAGTCGGGTGACCATGATCTGTGATTGAGGTCAGATGATTTAGGATATGATTGCTGGGAGATCCGTAGGAGGGGGATGGTTGCCTTGTGCCTTTGGAAGATGGTTCAGTTGAGACCTTCAGTAGTCTAGGCCTGAAGGAAAGCCTGTAGAAAAATAGTTAAACATCTCCTGTCTGAGACAGCTTTCTGGCATCTAATGAGACTCTGCTGGTAAAACACCCTTCCTAAACTAGCAAAGCAATCATTACTAGTAAAATCCAATAAGGGAGAATGTGTCCAATGACAAAAATGCCTCTGTACAAAGTGAATTAAGTTCTCATAACAGTGCTTAAACGAGCATTTTATGGAGGATGATATCTTAACAAGCACACAGGTATTGGAAAAGGGTGATTCATACAACAGGATTGGAAACAGAAAGTGTGTAACAGACAGCTCGATGTAGGCAGTTCCATCTTGAAACAGCACAATTACTTTGTGCTCTGGGAAATATTGCTTCTCAAAGGTGCTGTTCTGAGAAAGAGAAAGTAGTATGAACATATTTCTTGGCAAAAGTCTTGCTTCATCCGGCTTCTGATATCTTAAAATATGAAACGTTGTCCTATGAAGTTAGTGATTAATAATGAGAACAGTTAAGAGATGAGGATTTCAGTTTTTGCAAGATTTATTCAGGATTATTCCAAATAAATTTTGTAAATTAAAAAATAAATTGTCAATAATACTGTCAGCTTATGCCATACTATCACTGAATAATTGTTGAGGATACTCATTTGCAGTTATCTATTTGGATTAATTTTCTGTCACTTTGCTGCAACTATTCTGAGGTTTCAACAAACAAATTTTTATTTGAAATTCAAGGCTACTAACAGGTTTCACAAGCTTCCACTTTTGAATGCACTGTATTTGCTGAAAGTAAACTTAATGTAAACTGTTTTCGAGATATATCAACATACTCTTTTGGAAGTATCTGTATTGCAGCTCTGACTGTTTTGATTTTATTTATTTTAGATTTTACTGATTGAGCCAAATTCATATTCACAGCAAAGGCACATTTGACCGGATTTATATAATAACAAGGAAGTGTTTTACACTTAGACTAATGGTTGCAAATGATTCCTGTGTATTTTGAATATCGAACACAAGAATATAAGAAATACAAGCTGTGTAGGCTGTCTGACTCACTGAGTTTGATCTAGCATTTATTTAAATATTGGCTGATCTTCTACCTCAGCACCATCTTTCAGAATTATCCTCTTTCATTCCCTTTGATTCCCTTAATGTCTAGAAATTTCTGTTTCAACTGAACAAAAATGTAGTTTTACTCCCATAAAGAATAAAGACTTTCAAATGTTCACCATTCTATTTGTGAAGAAATTTCTCATCTGTTTATAAATTATTCAACCAGAGGAAATATCTTTCCTTCATGTAGCCTGTCAAACCCCTAAAATGTTTTGTTAGCTTTAATGAGATCTCCTTGTTGAAATCGCAAAAACCAGTTCCAGTCTACAATCTCTCCACATATTACAAACAAGTTATTTGAGAAACCTGTCTAGTGAATGGGAAATGGGGTTAGCATGGACAGTTGTTTAATGACTAGCCGAGATATAGTGGGTCAAAGGGCCTGTTTACTGTATTATATTTTTGATTTTATAGCACTTCCTAAACACGAGAGATTCTGGAGCTGCTGGAAACCTTGAGCAACACACACAAAACTCTGGAGGGACTCAGTAAGTCAGGCAGCAGCTGTGGAAGGGAATAAACAGTCAACGTTTCAGGCCAGGACCCCTTCCTTTCCAATCCTGGAGAATGGTCTTGGCCTGATACATCCTCTTCATTCCCCTCCATAAATTCTGCCTGATCGGCTGAGTGTGATGTGTGTATTGATCGCAACTTAGCGGCTTTGCAGATTGTAACATCGAAACAGCAAGCTGTAGGCCTTCCCTCTCACTGTGGCAGGAGTGATCTCCTCGTTAAAGAGAGAGAGAGCCAGTTGGGATGTCAAAGTGTTAGTAGTTTTTGATGGACTCTAGATCATGGTCTCTGGAGGCTTGCTATTGCATGGGTGGGTGATGAGGATGCTGATGCTTTTGCTAGAGTGAGTGGAGGAGGGCAAGGAGGTAGGATTGATACCTTTGCTGCTGCTTGTGCATGAGAGGGGGAGGAGAGTTTTGGTGTTCTTACATTGTCCTGTCATGCACTTTTGGTCTTACTTTCTCTCTATTTCGTGAATGTCTGAAAAGAGTTAGAACTGCAGGCTTTATACTGTATAGATTCTCTGATATTAGATTTTTTTTAGATTATGAGGACACATAGTCCTCTTTTATTGTCATTTAGTAATGCATGCATTAAGAAATGATACAATATTCCTCTGGTGTGATATCACAGAAACACAGGACAGACCCAGACTGAAAAACTAACAATCCCACATAATTATAACATACAGTTACAACAGTGCAACAATACCATAACTTGATGAAGAACAGTCCATGGCACAGTAAAAAAGTTCAAAGTTTCTCGAAAGTCCCACATCTCACGCAGACGGGGGAAGGAAGAAAAATCTCCCTGCCATGCCCAACCACAGTCCGACTCTGAGTCGTCCAAAAACTTCGAGCTCTGATCAGCCCTCCGACACTGAGTACCGAGCGCCATCTCTATCTGAACTCTTCGACCTCAGCCTTGGTCTCCAGCAGCAGGTAAAGCCGGGGATTTTGGGGCCTACCCTCTGGAGATTCTCGATCACACAGTAACAACAGCGGCGAAACAGGCATTTCAGAAATTTCTCCAGATGTTCTTCTGCTTCTCACGTCTGTCTTCATCAAATCAGAATTGTCCATGGCCCCTATTTAACAGAAACAATGTCATTTCACCGGAGAGCTGCCATTGAACCATTGAACTTCTATTGGTTTCCCTCATCCAAGCACAAGTACAAAAAATTCCAGCTGTTTAGACAAACATGATTTTCCTTTGTGTACCTATGTTGGTTCTGCACAGTCTGATTATTATTTTCAGTTATAGATTAAAGCACTTCCCTGGTATAATTAGGGTAATCTATGATAATTACATGTTGATAATTCCCTGTATTCTCCTTCCTTATTATTTTAAAGTGGGGTCAATTCCAGAATATAGACAGTGTTAGAAGATGAAACCCAGAAGATTCATCATTCTCTAAAGACACCTTCAAAATTTTGGGTATGTCAGATCTCAGCTCCTTGAGATTTTCAGCTTTCAATTTCATCACTTTCTTTAGTTTTTTTTTGTTAAATACTCATTTCCCTCAATTCTTCATTCTCATTTGACCCTTGCTTCTCTGATATATCCAGCAGGATTCGTGTTGTTGTCTTCCATGTCGGCAGATGCAAAATAAATGCTTAATTTGACTGCCATTTCCTTATCCCCCATTGTAACTTCTGCTGCCTTTGTTTATAAGGACTTGTCCTTGGTAGTCTTCTTCCTTTATTATGTACCTATAAATGTTGTTACAGTCTGGTTTTGTGCTACTTGCCAGTCTACTCTCTTATTTTGTTTTGCCTCTCTGGACTACTTGATGGCATACCTGATGGATGAGTTTTCTGTGTGCTTGGGGAAATGATGTGAGAATTTGGCATGATCACCAATGATTTGGAAAGCTATAGTAAAAAGTAATTTATTTAATCACTGTATTTGGCCAGTTTTGTCGCTTGAACAATTAATTTTAATCCTTGACATACTTTCAGACTGATGACAGGCTGGTGTTTCAGTCACAGAGTTGCAAAAAATAGAATCATACAGACATGCAGCACTTTTGTCCACTGAATTCACGGTGACCACCAACCAATATGTGGACACCAATCCCACATGACTCACACATTCTCACAAACCACACCCCCCATCTACAAACTGGTGGCAAATATTCTTGCCTTTTAATCTGTTTAATATAAAATACTACCCAGAAAGTGAGTTCATTTATATGCACAATCTTATGCACAAGTCGCACATGAAAAGCAAAATTCACTCCCTTTCAAATATTCATACACACCTTGTGTGAAATCAGCCAAACCCTGTTGTGATTAACCTTTAAGAAGCTGCAATTCACTGTTGAATTTCCCACATCTGCTGATGTCACTAGTCTGCTATGCCTGTATAGGGTGATCAGTACAGGACTGAATGTGATAAGCTTGAATTTCCGCAATTAGAGATAGGCAGGACGGGCATCACTGAGTTACGGCTGAAAGAAGATCACAGTTGGGAGCGTGACATCCAAGGATACACATCCAGGGTTCTGCTGGAAAAAATGGAATCAAATCCTTAGAAAGAGATGACATAGGAGCAGAAGAAGTTGAATTGTTGTTGGTAGAGTTAAGAAACTGCAAGGGTAAAAAGTCCCTGATGGGAGTTGTATATAGCCCTCTAAGTAGTAGCCAGCATATAGGATACAAATTACAATGGGATATAGAAAAGGCATGTAAAAAGGTCAATGTTGTGAAAATACTGAAGGATTTCAATATGCCGGTATATTGGGAAAATTAAAATTATGCTGGATCCCAGGAGAGGGAATTTGTAGAATGTCTATGAGGCAACTTTTTAGAGCAGATCGTGGCTGACCCCACAAGGGGAAAGGCAATTATGAAGTGGGTGTGGTGTAGTGAACCAGATTTGATTAGGGAGCTTAAGGTAAAGGAACCCTTAGAAAGCAGTGATCATAGTATGATAGAATTCATTGTAGAGTTTGAGAAGGAAAAGATAAAGTCAGATCTATCAGTATAATCGTGGAGTAGAGGCATGAGAGAGGAGCTGACCAAAGTTGATTGGAAGGGGGCCCTTGCAAGATGACAGCAGAACAACAATGGCTAGAGTTTCTGGCGACAATTCGGAGGGCATAGGATTGATAGATCAAAGATGAAGGATGAGGCAACCATGGTTGACAAGGGAAGTTAATCGCAGCATAAAAGTAAAGGAGAGGGACAAACTGTAGCAAAACATAATGGGAAATTTGAGGATTCCATAAGGAGAGAAAAGATGAAAAAATGAAAGAAAGCTAGCCAATAATATAAAAGGGGTTACCAAAAGTATTTTTTCAAATATATAAAGAGTAAAAGAGAGGGGAGAATGGATGTCCGTCTGCAGAAAAATGACCCTGTGGAGGTAATAATAGGGGACAAAGAAATGATGGAAGAACTTAAATAAGTATTTTGCATCACTCTTCACTATGGAAGATGCTAGCAGTATGACATTAGAATTTCTAGCATGTCAGGGGGCAGAAATGAGTGTCCTTTCTATTACTAAGAAAAAGTTGCTTGAGAAAAGGAAAGGTCTGAAGGTAAGTAAATCTACTGGAGCAGATGGACGATACACCAGTGTTCTGAAAAAGGTAGCTGAAGAGATTGTGGAGGTATTGGTAATGATCTTTCAAGAATCACTGGATTCTGGATTAGATTCAGAGGACCGAAAAATTGCAAATGTCACTCCATTTTTTAAGAAGGGAGGGAAGCAGAAAAGAGGAAATTATGGGTCAGTTTGCCTGACTTCAGTGGGGTGGGAAGATGTTGGAGTCCATTGTGAAGAATGGAGTTCTGGAGTACCTGGAGACACATGATAAAGAAAGCCAAAGTCAGCATGGTGACTAATTTGTTGGAATTCATTGAGGCAAGATAGACAAAGGAAAATCGGTGGATGTTGTTTACTTGGATTTTCAGAAGGCTTTTGTCGAGGTGCCAGATGAGACTACTCAGCAAGCTAATACCCCATGATATTACAGGAAAGAAACTAGCATGGATGGAAGATTAACTAACTGGCAGGAGGCAATGAGTGGGAATAAAGAGGACAATTTCTGGTTGGCAGCCAGTGACAAGTGGTGATCTGCAAAGGTTGGTGTTGCAGCTGCTTCTTTTCATGTCATATGTGAATGATTTAGACAATGAAATTGATGGCTTTGTGCCCAAGTTTATGGATGATATGAATAGAGGTGGAGGGTCAAGTAGTGTTGAGGAAAAGGGAAGTCTGCAAAGGACCTAGGCAGATTAGAGAATGGGCAAAGAAGCAGTGGATGGAATATAGTGTAGGGAAGTATATGGTTGTGCACTTTGATGGAAGAATATTTTCTAAACGAGGAGAAAATTCAAAAATCAGAGGTTAAAATGGGATTTTGGAATCCTTGTGCAGGATTCCCTGAAGCTAAATTTGCAAGCTGAGTTGGTGGTAAGGAAGGCAAATGCAATGTTAGCATTCATTTAGAGAGGTCAAGGCATTGGTCAGGCTAACTTTGGAATATTGTGAGCAGTATGTGTCCCTTATCTAAGAAAAGATCTGCTGGCATTGGAGAAGATCCAGAGGAGGTTCATAAGAATAATTCCAGGAATGAAGGTTAATGTCTGAGGAATATTTGATGGCTCTGAACCTGTACTTGCTCAAGTTTAGAAGAATGAGTGGGGATCTCATTGAAACCTATCAGATACTGAGAGTTGTGGATAGAATAAATGTAGGGAGGGTGTTTTCCGGATCGGGGTCCCTTTAAATTTACTTTGTTTATGTTACGTTCCGGACCGTTGACTCCCTGTTTCCCTTTGGTCCCCTGTTTTCCCACGTCCCTCAGCTTTGGTGATTGGAGACAATTTACTCTCGACTGAACCGGTAGTTTATAGTTTCCGGCTTTCAGCCGTTCGGCGCGAGAGCATCTGCAAAGTCACCAAAGGTATGGCATGCCAACATCATCTGGCCAGAGCAAGCCTTGTTTCCGCCCGAAGCGAGTGCCGGTAATTTGCCTTTCCTCACTGGAGCAACCCTGTCAAGTTAACATGCCAAAGGGAGCCTGCAAAGTTTCCTCACCATGGTGGGTCTATCAGTTAACCCGCCGGAGGGAATCAAGAACCGCTGTCTACTGTTCCCGGGCCAAGTCGAGAGCTCGCCACTACCCAGAGGCTTCAAGTCAAGTCCTGGCTCCGGGGGCATTCAAGTACCAAGTCAAGTCCTGGCTCCGGGGGCATTCAAGTACCAAGTCAAGTCCTGGCCCTGGCAGCATCCAAGTACCCAGTCAAGACGCGGCCCTGGCGGCAGCCAAGTTCTGAGTCAAGTCCCGGCCCTGGCGGCATCCAAGTTCTGAGCCAAGTCCCGTCCCTGGCAGTATCCAAGTTCCGAGTAGAGTCCTGGCCCTGGCGGCTTCCAAGTTCTGAGTCGAGTCCTGGCCCTGGCAGTCTGTGATTCCTGTCCTACTCCCCAGTCTGAATCCCTTCTCTCCCACTCTTGCCTCTAGCCCTCGTCTGCAGCCCTCGCCTGCACTTCGGTCTAGTTCTATTGCCGGAGCTAGATAGGAACTGTCTGATGTTCTTTCGTGTTGGTCTTGTCTTGTCCTCGCCTCCATGGGGTAAGTCTGGCCGTCTTGCCGTTGCCCCACGGAGGGTCATGAGTCCCGGCCCCATGTCCTGTACCCAAGGAGGGGTCCCGGCTCTCTGTTCTGTGTGTGAGTCCCGGCCCTATGTCCCGTATCCAAGGAGGGGTCCCGACTCTGTGTTCTGTGTATGTGTCCATGGTTCCAGGTACCTGCTCTCCTGAGACCGAGGCTCTGTTTTTCCATGTTGCTCCTCTCCCTAGCCCATGTCGTGTCCATGTCTGGTTCTGGGGTCCGAGCCCAAGGCAAGACCCCGGGACAGGGTTCTTGCCCAGTCCCTGGCTTGGAATCCATACCGTAGCCTCTTCATGTCGCCTCTAGTTCTGGGATCCGATTCCGAGTCCAAGCCCAGACCCCTAGTCCCAGCCTAGTCGTTGTCCTGAGTCCTTGTCCAGTTCGCTACTCCTGCTCCTGCCTTGCTCTCCTGGTATCGAACAATAATCTAAATCTAAGTAACCTCACAAGATGTGTCTTGCATTTGGGTCCACCCTTGTTCCCGATGCCCTGCCACTGTAACAGTTTCCTACAGTGCATGACTCTAGAACCAGATGGCGTAGCCTCAGACTAGAGGGACGCTCCTTTAAAATGAAGATAAGAAGGAATTTCTTTACCCAGAGGGTAGTAAATCTGTGGAATTCATTGCCACAGATGGCTGTGGAGGCCAAGTCACTGAGTATATTTAAAGCAGATATTGACAGGTTCTTGGTTAGTCAGAGCATCAAATGTTACAGGGAGAAAGCAAGAGAATGGGGTTGAGAGGGATAATAAATCAGACATGATGGAATGGCAGAGCAGATGAGACAAATGGTCTAACTGTGCTTCTGAGTCTTGTGGTATTATTATTAATGTAATAATAAGATCAAAAAGATAGGAACTGCAACCTTTATTCATAATATAACAAGGTGAATCATACTGAGATTGTAAAATCCATTGCAACTGAAGGACATCACTAGGGCAACCAATGTTACGTCACCATTGAATATATTGTAAATTTCGTATATTAAAACTACCTGTCCATGTGTGATCATAGAGCCCATAGCACACAAGATCAATGCCCAGCCTTATTGGTCTGCATCAAAGCTATGGAGCTCAAAAGTTTACCAAATCTCAACCCCAATTTACCCGTTTTATGAGCACTCACTCTTTTTTGAGGATAACAAAAGGTTTTTCAGATGTAAAGAAAATAAAAGAGGCAGAAGTAAATATTGGACCTCTGGACGCTGGACAGATAGTAATGGAGGATGAGGAAATGGCAGATTAGCTGCAAAAATATTTTGCTTCAGTCCTCACTATGGAACACACCAGAAGTTCAAGAGTATCGGGGGGGCAAAACAGAGCACAGTTGCTATTACCAGGGAGAAGGTGTTTGGAAAGCTGAAGATAGATAAGTTACCTGGACCAGATGACTAAATCCCTGGGTTCTGAAAGATGTAACTGAAGAGATTGTGGAAGCATTAGTAATGATCTTTAAAAAATCACTAGGTTCTGGCATGTTTCTGGAGGATTGGAAAATTGCAAATCTCACTCCACTCTTCAAGAATGGAGGAGGTAGAAGAAAGAAACTATAGGCCAGTTAGCCTGAACTCAGTGGTGGGGAAGATGTTGGAGTCAATTGGTAAAGATGAAATTTTGGGGTTCTTGGAGGCACATGATAAAATAGGCCAGAGTCAGCATGGTTTCCTTAAGGGAAAATCCTACTTGCAAATCTGTTGGAATTCTTTGAGGAAACAACAAGCAGGATAGACAAAGGGGGATTAGTGGATGTTGCATACTTGCACTTTCAAAAGGCCTTTGACAAGGTGCTACACATGAGGTTCCTTATCAAGGTAAGAGCCCATAGTATTACAGGAAAGATACTAGCATGGATAAAGCATTGGCTAATTGGGAGGAGACAAGAGTGGGAATAAAGAGACGCTTTTCTGATTGGCTTGCAGTAACTATTAATGTTCTTCATAGGTGTTCTTTCTACATTGAATGTCATTGATTTGGATGATGGTATTGATGGCTTTGTAGCCAAGTTTGCGGACAATATGAAGATAGATAGAGCAACAGGCAGTGTTGAGGAAGTAGGGAGGCTATAAAAGGACTCAGACAGATTAGGAGAATGGGCAAAAAAGTGGCAGATAGATACTGTGTCGAAAGTGTATGGTCATGCACTGTGATAGAGGGAATAAAAGTATAGACTATTTTCTGGACAGGGAGAAAATTCAAAAATCCCAGGTTCAAAGAAAATTGGGTGACCTTATGTAGGATTTCCTAAAGGTTAATTTGTAGGTTGAGTAGGTGGTGATGAAGGCAAATGAAATGTTGGCCTTTATTTCAAGAGGACTAGAATATAACAGCAAGGATGTAATTCTGAGGCTTCATAAGGTACTAGTAAGGCCTCACTTGGAGTATTGTGAGAGTTTTGTGCCCCTTACCTAAAAAAGGATGTGCTGTTATTGGAGAAGGTTTAAAGGAGGTTCACAAAAATAATTCCAAGAATGAAAAGCTTAACATCTGAGGAGAACTTGATTGCTCTGGGCCTGTACTCACTGGAATTTAGAAGAATGAGTGGGGATCTCATTGAAATCTATCAGATGTTGAAAGGCCCAAAAACAGTGTACATGGAGAGAAGGTTTCCTATAGTGGGGGAATCTAGGACCAGAGGGTCCAACAACAGCACAGAAGGACATCCATTTAGAATGGAGATGAAGAGGAATTTCTTTAGATTGATGGTGGTGAATCTCTGGAATTCATTGCCTCGGGTGACTGTGGAGGCCTGGTCACTGATTGTATTTAAGGTGGTTCTTGATAGAAAGGTTATGGGAGGGAGGCAGAACTGAATGGCCTAATTCTGCTCCTATGACATTTGGTCTTATGGACTTTATGGTTTTTCCTGCAAACACCAAAGTTCAGAGTTCAAATTATTTTTTCATTATCTCATATATGTCACCATCTACATCCCTGAGATTAATTTTGTTGTGGACATACTCAACAAATCTATAGAATAATAGCTATAACAAAATCAAAGAAGGACCATTCAACTAGGGCATTCAACCAGAGTGCTGAAAAAAAAAACAAACTGAGCAAATACAAAAAGAAGAAATGATATAATAAATAAATAAATAAATAAGCAATAAGTTTAACGTTTTAAAGTTTGAATAATTTGCCCCACTTTTCTTCTCTCAGTTGCCTACAAAGTGACACAAGAAAATCATGTATGACTTGTGGAGGGCTATTTCAAGAGTGAAGAAACATTTTATAGTGAGGCTGGAGGTGACATTGGGCGCACGTTAACTCTGCAAGATTTTCAGGACGTTATTTTCTACAAAATGAAACCAATAGTATGAATGGCAACAATGTTTCACTATCAGATGAGCTTAATGCCTTTTATGTCCACTTTGAGAGGAAGAATATAACCACAGCTGTGAAAATCCCTGCTGCACCTGGTGACCTTTTGATCTATGTCTCAGGAACCAATGTTATGCTGTCTTTCAGGAGGGTGAACCCCTCGCAAGTTGGCAGACACTGATGGAGTACCTGGTAAGGCTCAGAAAACTTGTGCCAATCAACTAGAGGGTGGATTCAAAGAGATGTTCATCCTCTCATTGCTACAGTTGGAAGTTCTCACCTGCTTCAAAAGGGCAACAATTATATCAGTGCCCAAGAAGACTTGTGTGATCTGCCTTAATGACTATCGTCCAGTAGCATTCACATCTATGGTGACAAATTGCTTTGAGAGGTTGGTCATGACAAGAATCAATTCCTGCCTGAGCAAGGACCTGGATGCGCTGCAATTTGCCTATTGCCACAATAGGTCAATGGCAGATGCAATCTCAATGGCTCTTCACATGACCATAGATCACCTAGACAATACAAATACAAGAACTTATGTCAGAATGCTGTTCATTGACTAAAGGTCAGTGTTTAACACTATTATCCCCTCAGTTCTGATCGATAAGCTACAGAACCTGGGCCTCTGTAGTTCCCTCTGCAATTGGATCCTGAACTTCCTAATTAGAAGACCACAATCAGTGCGGATTGGCGTTAATATCTCCTCCTTGCTGACGATCAACACTGAAGCACCTCAGGGGTGTGTGCTTAGCCCAATGCTCTACCCCTCACTATACCCATGACTGTGTGGCAAGGCATAGCTCAAATGCCGTCTACAATTTGCTGAGGATACAACCATTGTTGGTAGAATCGCAGATGGAGATGAGAGGGGCAAACTGGAGTGAGATATACCAGCTAGTTGATTGGTCTCACAGTAACAACCTTGCACTCAGTGTCAGTAAGATGAAAGAGATGATTGTGAACTTCAGGAAGGTGCAGATGAGGGAACCAATTCTCATTGAGGGATCAGAAATGAAAAGAGTGAGGAATTTCAAGTGCCTGAGTGTCACGATCTCTAAGGATCTCACCTGGTTCTAACATATTGATGCAGTAATAAAGAATATGAGACAGCAGCTATATTTCATTAGGAATATGGTTTTTCACATAGGACACTCGAAAACCTCTACAGATGTAACATGGAGAGCATTCTGACAGGCTGAATCACTGTCTGGTATGGGGCAGGGCTACTGCAGAGGATCAAAAGAACGTACAGAAAGTTGTAAAATTAGTCATCTCCATCTTGGGTACTAGCCTCTATAGTATCCAAAACACCTTCAAGGAGTAGTGCCTCAGAAAGCTGACATCCATCATTAAGGACCCTAATGACCCAGGACATGTCCTCTTCTCATTGTCACTGTCAGAAGGGAAGGTAAGAAAGTTTGAAGACACAAACTCAGCGATTCAGGAACAGCTTCTTCCTCTCTGCCATCCGATTCATAAATGGACACTGAACCCGTGAACACTACCTCACTTTTATTATTTCTATTTTTGCACTATTTTTAATTTAACTATGTAATGTACATATATATACTTGCTCTTATTGATTTACTTATCTACTTTCTTTTCTATATTATCATGTATTGCATTGTACTGCTGCCGCTAAACTGACAACATATGCCTGAGAAATTAAACCTCTGATTCTGATTCTGATATCTCTTTGTTTTCTTCAGTGCCATACAATTGAAATCAATGTTTTGCCCTGCCCTTCTCCTGTAAAATGCCATCTATATCCTCTTCTTTTCTTTTCAATACTTGTCCCCAGATTAATAATTTGGCCATTCAGGATTGAGATGTAAAAATTGTCTTCATTTGATCAGTGGAGTACCTTCTCTACATCAGAGAGCTGTGGAGATTGTCTTATGAATTCATTCCACACAGGGATCGATAGATTCCTGGATATCAAGATAATCAAGCAATATTGGAATAACTTGGGAAAATAAAATTGAGATAGAATATCAGCCATGAGCTAATTTATCTTTAGACATATGGGCCCTATGCACTACTTTAAATTGTATTAGTGTATGTTTAGCACATATAGAGGAAGTACTGACTAATTGAAAAATGTTATCCTATTTCTCTATAGGTAGGCAAAGTTGAAGTTCCCTTTCCCATTCATTTTTAATTTTATCAGATATACCTGGCTGTAATTTCATAATTATATCATAGATAGATGCTATTATTCCCTTCTGAAGAGGATTTAAACCTAAAATTTTATCGATGATATCAGTAGGGTATGCGGTCGGGAAGGTAGGCAGCATGGTATTTTAAAAATTTCTTATTTGTAAATATCTAAAAATATAGGATCTAGGCAAATCAAATTTCTTAGATAACTGTTCAAAAGACATGAAACATTTATCCAGAAATAAGTCACGAAAACATGTTATACCTTCCGTGTTCAATATCAAATGGCTTGGTCCATAACCGAGGGTTGAAAAAAAATTAGATATAATAGGGCTTGATAATATAAATTTGCCCATTTTTATTCCCATATAAACCCTGTTTGTGACAGATGTCACTCTGAAGTGGCTTCTTTAACTCATATGTTTTGGTCCTGCCCTCTTTTGGGAAAAATTTTGGAAATATATTTTTGATATTATGTTCATATTATAGTTCTGTGTTTTGATTTACAACCCCATCCTATTATGGCAATTTTTAGATTGTCAATGGTAGAATATAGATTTTTATCCTCTTCAGCCTGTCAGATGATTGCATTTGTTACTTTAATGGCCAGAAGATCTATTTTATTGAACTGGAAGGAGACCAATCCACCTACTACATTTCAATGGTTTTCCCAAACTATATTATATTTAAATTTAGAAAAATTAGAAGTGACATTTTTGATCCTTCGGTTAAATTTGAAGAGACTTGGAAACCATTTACTCAACATTTTCATATGATGTAATTTGACCTTTCCGAATCCTTCTTTTTAACTTAAAATATATGAACGGAGGAGCAGAGTTGATGACATTATTGAACGCGCTTGATTTAAGATAATGGTCTAGCCTTGTTTTGTTCCGTTTGATTTTTTGGGTTTAGTATTTCGTTCTTTTTTTTGGGAGGGGCGTTTCTTTGTTTTTTTTTCTTTTTATTTCTTTTTTCTCTATGATTAATTACATCATGAGTTTGCAAGTCTATTATACTTGTATTATTTGAAATCTTTTTTGTATATGCTTATTGACAATAAGATTATTCCAATCTCTCTGTATCAACATTGTTATTCTGTTTATAACTTTGGAAAATTAATAAAAAGATTTAAAAAAAAGAATATCAGCCATGACTCAGAATGATGGACAAAACTTAAAATACTTTACTTCTGCTACTGTCTTTAAACAGATCAATATTAGTGGAAACTTGGATTACACTGAAACGAATTAGTGTTTAAAATGGTTATCTTTCAGCAGGACCATATTAAAAATAAAGCTGTAAGAAAGTTCAGCAGAATGAGCATTTGAGGACCCGACAGCATGGTGAGATCTGAAGAAGTGGGATTTCCAACTCTAGAGATCATTGGATGCTGAATCGTGGATTTGGATAAAATCACTGGGCAGGACTTTGTCTACATTGACTTTAACATGTTCTTTGACAAAGTCCTGCATGGGAGGCTGGTCCAGAAGGTTAAATCACCTTGGATTCAGGATGCATTAGTAAAATGGATTCAGCATTGAGAGTGGTGGCAGAAGGTGATCTCGTGGTGTGCCACAGGGACTGGTGCTAGGTCCATTATTGTTTACCATCTACTGTATATTAATGATTTTGGTAAACTGAATCAGCAAATTTGTGGATGATACCAAAATCAGGGGTGCAGTAGACAGCAAGGAAATCTATCAAAGCTAGCGGTGGAATCTGGACCACTGATAAAAAATATCAGTGAAAAAATAGCCAATGGAATTTAATGGTGACAAGTGTGAATGCTATGTTAAAGTTGTATAAGATTTTGGTGAGGTCAGATTTGGAGTATTGTGTGCAGTTGTGGTCACCTACTTACAGAAATGATAAGATTTAAAGAGTACAGAGAAAATTTACTCGAGGACCTGAGTTAGAGGGAAAAGGTGAATAGATTAGGACTTTATTCCTTGGAACATAGGAGAATGACGGGTGCTCTTATCGAGGAATTATGAGGGGAACAGTTAGGGTAAATACATTAGGGCTTTTCCTCTTGAAATTGGATGGCACTAGAACTAGAGGTCATAGGTCCAGTTTGAAGAGTGAAATATTTAAGGGGAACCTGAGGGCAATCATCTTCACTCAGAAGGTCATGCAGTTATGGAACAAATGCCATCAGAGGCAGTGGATGTGGGTTCAATTGCAACTTTTCAGAGAAGTTTGGATAGGTACGTGGAAGGGAGGACTATAGTCCGGATGTGGGTAAATGAGATTAGGCAGGGAGCAGGGATACATGTTGGCATGGGCTAGATCTGCTGAATGGCCTGTTTCCATGCTGTAGTGCTCTATGACTCTGTGACAAGATTGTTTGTCCCGCTGGCAGAAACTTACAGAAACTGGAAAATAAGGAGTAAGGGACCTAAGTAAAGGCACAGCTCTCTTTTTTTTAATTGCAGTTCCAGTTTAAAGGCATGAGTAGGGTTTGGCCACTGGGGTTGCAATGGGGACTGCAAAGAAAAGAGAATGTGATCACTTATCTTGTCAAGTAACATTGATGTCCTTTTGTCAGATATCAGGGAAAGTAGGAAAGCAATTATTGGCAGAGCTGGAAAGAATTCAGGGTGTTAAAGCACAGGTCACAGAGAAGGTGACGGTTGTCAGTAAGAATGCCAGTTTTGTCAGCGTAGGGAGATCTTATTTAGTAACAAGGTCAGCAAAAGTCATTGTTATTGTTACACTACCTAACTTAGTTAAACACTGAGAGGAAAATGAATATTACATTAAGTTGTACAGAATTACACATCCAGTCAACAGCAGCAGTATGAATTTCTAAAGTTGAATATCATGTACTAATGCCACTATATGGCAAGCTTAAAGTAACCATCTGGGGCTGAATTTCTATGCATAGTATTTGCAGCACAGAAATAGGTCAGGCAAGTCAGTGGATCTGTGCCAGCATTTCAGCTCCACATAAACAACTATATCTTATTTCATCCCACTGTATCAACACATTCTTCATTTCATTTCTTTCCCATTGAGTTAATTAAGGACTTTCACAGCCCTAATATACAAGTAGTACCTCAGAAATATGAACAACGGTCATCTCCTATCGTGTGACACATTTTGCCACACCATGAAGAATGGTACTTGGTGCTGATCTAACTTAATGAGGTCCAGGGGTTGGTATCACCTCATCTTCTAGCCTAGCTTTAGTGGTGCAGGGATCATTTCCTTTAGTCAGTCTACACTGTCAGGTAAAATGTTACAGCAGTGCTCAGGCAGGACAGATTAGAGGGCTTGTCTACTGAGTCCTTATGGGTGGAGCTGAGAAACAGGAAAGATATGGCCACATTAGTGGGGTTGTATTATAGACCACCCAATAGTCAGCGAGAATTAGAGGAGCAAATCTGCAGAGAGATAGCAGGCAACTGCAGGAAACATAAAGTCGTGGTGGTAGGGAATTTTAATTTTCCACATATTGATTGGGACTCCCATACTGTTAGGGGTCTAGATGGGTTAGAGTTTGTAAAATGTGTTCAGGAAAGTTTTCTAAGTCAATATATAGAGGTACCAACTAGAAAGGATGCAATATTAGATCTCCTATTAGGAAACGAGTTAGGACAAGTGATGGAAGTGTGTGTAGGGGAACACTTTGGTTCCAGTGATCATAACACCATTCGTTTCAACTTGATCATGGATAAAGATAGATCTGGTCCTAGGGTTGAGGTTCTAAACTGGAAGAAGGTCAAATTTGAAGAAATGAGAAAGGATCTAAAAAGTGTGGATTGGGATAGGTTGTTCTCTGGCAAGGATGTGATCAGTAAGTGGGAAGCCTTCAAAGGAGAAATTTTGAGAGTGCAGAGTTTGTATGTTCCTGTCAGGATTAAAGGCAAAGTGAATAGGAATAAGGAACCTTGGTTCTCAAGGGACATTGCAACTCTGATAAAGAAGAAGAGAGAGTTGTATGACATGTATAGGAAACAGGGAGTAAATAAGGTGCTTGAGAAGTAAAAAAGTGCAAGAAAATGCTTAAGAAGGAAATTAGGAGGGCTAAAAGAAGACATGAGGTTGCCTTGGCAGTCAAAGTGAAGGATAATCCAAAGAGCTTTTACAGGTATATTAAGAGTAAAAGGATTGTAAGGGATAAAATTGGTCCTCTTGAAGATCAGAGTGGTCGGCTATGTGTGGAACCAAAAGAAATGGGGGAGATCTTAAATGGGTTTTTTGCGTTTGTATTTACTAAGGAAACTGGCATGAAGTCTATGGAATTAAGGGAAACAAGTAGTGAGATCAAGGAAACTGTACAGATTGAAAAGGAGGAGGTGCTTGCTATCTCAAGGCAAATTAAAATGGACAAATCCCTAGGACCTGACAGGGTATTCCTTCAGACCTTGAAGGAGACTAGTTTTGAAATTGCAGGGGCCCTGGCAGATATATTTAAAATGTCGGTGTCTACGGGTGAGGTACTGGAGGATTGGAGAATGGCTCATGTTGTTCCGTTGTTTAAAAAAGGATTGAAAAATAATCCGGGAAATTATAGGCCAGTAAATTTGACGTCGGTAGTGGGTAAGTTATTGGAGGGAGTACTAAGAGACAGAATCTACAAGAATTTGGATAGACAGAGAGAGTCAACATGGCTTTGTGCATGGTAGGTCATGTTTGACCAATCTATTGGAGTTTTTCGAGGAGGTTACCAGGAAAGTGGATGAAGGGAAGGCAGTGAATGTTGTCTACATGGACTTCAGTAAGGCCCTTGACAAGGTCCCGCATGGGAGGTTAGTTAGGAAAATTCAGCCACTAGATGTACATGGAGAGGTGGTAAATTGGATTAGACATTGGCTCCATGGAAGAAGCCAAAGAGCGGTAGTAGAGGATTGCTTCTCAGAGTGGAGGCCTGTGACTAGTGGTGTGCCACAGGGATCAGTGCTGGGTCCATTGTTATTTGTCATCTATATCAATGATCTGGATGATAATGTGGTAAATTGGATCAGCAAATTTGCTAATGATACAAAGATTGGAGGTGTAGTGGACAGTGAGGAAGGTTTTCAAAGCTTGCAGAGGGATTTGAAACAGCTGGAAAAAATGGGCTGAAAAATGGCAGATGGAGCTTAATACAGACAAGTGTGAGGTATTGCACGTTGGAAGGACAAACCAAGGTAGAGCATACAGGGTAAATAATAAGGCACTGAGGAGTGCAGTAGAACAGAGGGGTCTGGGAATACAGATGCAAAATTCCCTAAAAGTGGCATCACAGGTAGATAGGGTCGTAAAGAGAGCTTTTGGTACATTGGCCTTTATGAATCAAAGTATTGAGTATAAGAGCTGGAATTGTTATGGTGAGGTTGTATAAGGCATTGGTGAGGCCGAATCTGGAGTATTGTGTTCAGTTTTGGTCACCAAATTACAGGGAGGATATTAATAAGGTTGAAAGAGTGCAGAGAAGGTTTACAAGGATGTTGCCGGGACTTGAGACACTCAGTTACAGAGAAAGGTTGAATAGGTTAGGACTTTATTCCCTGGAGCGTAGAAGGATGAGAGGAGATTTGATAGAGGTATATAAAATTATGATGGGTATAGATAGAATGAATGCAAGCAGACTTTTTCCATTGAGGCAAGGGGAGAAAAAAAACAGAGGACATGGGTTAAGGGTGAAGGGGGAAAAGTTTAAAGGGAACATTTGTGGGGGGGGGCTTCTTCACACAGAGAGTGGTGGGAGTGTGGAATGAGCTGCCAGACGAGGTGGTAAATGTGGGTTCTTTTTTAACATTTAAGAATAAATTGGACAGATATATGGATGGGAGGTGCATGGAGGGATATGGTCCGTGTGCAGGTCAGTGGGACTAGGCAGAAAATGGTTCGGCACAGCCAAGAAGGGCCAAAAGGCTTGTTTCTTTCCTGTAGGTTTTCTGTGGTTTCTATGGTTTCTACACCGACAATCTTCTGCTAATTCATCCACAATGTGCGTTCAGTTTGTTTGCGAGCAGCATACCTTTGTTTTTAGAACACCATTGCATTCACCACTGGCAGTTTTCCTTTAAGAAGCTCAATGAAAGGATGCTTGGGATGACACACAACTCAACAGGTTCAAGATGACAAAATTGTTTTACAATGACTTTCTTGAGAAAAGAAATAAAGTCAGAGAGTGAAATATGAAGTTCACATGTCACATTTGTCTCCAGGGTGATTCTTTCTGGCCTGCTTCAATGAGTTCAAAGCCATTCATCCTTCTCTTTGAAAGATGATCAACAAATAGGTAGCTGATCAGTAAACACAAATAACACTGAGTCTTCCTTCTAAACAAAACGTAAAGCCTCGGTGCTGAGGAAGCCTTTAATAATTGGTTGCTTCAGGTCTTCAGGTTGACTGGTTATTTAAACAGCCAGTGCTTGAGCTGAACTTAATCATTAGAAATACTACAAATAAAAAAAAACGGACATTGAAATTGTTAATCAAAGAGGAGCACTTAAATTGTTAAAGTATATTTAAAACAAAATCCATTTTGTAGTTAAGTGCAATTTTTTTAATGCAAGCACTGAGCTTAGTTATCTCTTGTATTCATTTTTCTCTACCAAATTAAGCAAGTTACTGAACTTAAAATGTGTTTAACTTGGTAGAGGATCTGTTCCAGAATTTCCTTCCATAACCGCCAGGACACTGCAGATTGCAGGCCTTCTTGAAAAGTCAGAAAGCTATTGAATCAACAACAATAGGGTCCGCAGATTGATTGAGACTTTTCTATTTGCATGTGTAATCTTCAGAAGTGATTTGAATTGCCCGTCTTTCCTTGCCACAGAAGATACACAAAGAAACATAAAGCACACTGTATATAAATGATCAAGATCTTCTGGTCATGATGACACTGAGGTGTGGTCTCTGTTGAGATCATAGCTCAGTTGTTTTTTATGTTCATAGTGATGGTTTTGGGGACAGGGAGTAGAGTTAGAGGTCAGGTTATGGTTTAGGGACAGGGATATAGAGGAGCTGGAGGTCAAGCCTCTACTCCATGTTAAAACTCCAGCAACAGGGATGGTTAACAAAGAACTTCTGTAGAAGTCGGTCTGTCCTAGATTGGTGGGTCTCTGAATCAGCTGTCCATACAAGCAGGAGGCATGATCAGGCTTGAGAGCCTGTCGGGCAGCAAACCCGGAGTTCGATCCTGGAGTTCCAGTTCTGTCATCAGCTAGTCCGGGAGCTGATAACAAATATGGAAGCCCAAAGTTCGATTGGAAGTCTGGAATTCAAAGCCTGGTAGCAGAAGTCTGGAGACTGGAGGCCGGAGACAGGAGACTTGTTCTGGAGTTGGAGGACTTGTTCGTCCGTGTGTGTAGGTGGGAGAGAGGAAAGGGGCTTGTTTTGCTTTTGTTGTTTTGTTGCTTGTTGTTTGTTGTGTTCTGTTTTGTTTTGCTGAGCCTTGTTGACACGTTATGTTGGTACAACACTAGAGGGCTGCCTCCAGCAAATCCCTATGTATGTTGTTTTGTTAATATAAATGATGCATTTCACTGCATGTTTCCATGAGTAAGTAATAAATAAATATGAATCTGCTCTGAATGCTTCTTTTTTTCTTTTCCTTTCATGCTCTGTCTTCTATTTATAGAACAGACCATCAGAAGACAAAAGGTCGGAATGGATAATTTTGTGTAGAAGAGCACCAAGATGTGGTGCTGGAGAAGAAACAGGAACCTAAGAATAAGAGTCAAATACTTGCCACTGATAACGCTTTGTTATGAGGATGGATGTCACATGCAAAGTTGTAGTACTCTGTCATTCTGCTAACTTGCTTCAAAGGAGAAAGAAATAAAAGGGCTTGCCTTGATAAGCCAAATATTTGTCACCTGTTCCATGCTTTGGTGGATTGCTTGGCAAAAACAAAATCAGTGAAATAGCCCTTAGTTTTAGTGCATCACGAGCCTACAGGACCGACCAATAAAACAAGCCTGTGATTTAGCAGGCAGTTTAGGATGGATAATAATTGCTAGCCTAGCCAACAATGCCTATGTCTTGTGAATAAATAAAACCCAGTACAAACATATCACAGTCCTCAAGAGATTTATGGCATTGATCCACATGCAATCCAAACCTTTTTAAACATGGTGGAAAAATAGAAGCAAGTAAAAAGGAGAGACAGGAATAAAATAAATCAGAACTAGGCTTAGTGATAAATGAGGTTCTGATCTTTTTTAAAGCTTCTGGTTCCCAAGTCTCTGAATCTCTTGGTTCTTATTCCCAAGACTTTAATTTGCAACGCTCTTTTTCTAAGTTTTTGTGTTTAAAAACACTTCAAGTGCCCTCTGATCTTATAGCAATTCCCTGCACATAAGACCACACAACTAGTATCTATAGTAGATGTTGATTTTCAGAAAGAGCTAAAGACTTAGATAACAGGACAAACAAGAGGTCATATTAGTCAATCCATTTGTGCAGTTAATGTAATATAATTAAAAGATGTGGCAAATTATACAAAATATTTTATAGACCATAGAATAGTACAGCACATTACAGGCCCTTCGGCCCACAATGTTGTGCCAACCTTCAAACCCTGCCTCCCATATAAGCCCCCACCTTAGATTCCTCCATATACCTGTCTAGTAGTCTCATAAACTTCACTAGTGTATCTGCCTCCACCACTGACTCAGGCAGTGCATTCCACGCACAAACCACTCTCTGAGTAAAAAACCTTCCTCTAATATCCCCCTTGAACTTCCCACCTCTTACCTTAAAGCCATGTCCTCTCGAATTGAGCAGTGGTGCCCTGGGGAAGAGGTGCTGGCTATCCACTCTATCTATTCCTCTTATTATCTTGTACACCTCTATCATGTCTCCTCTCATCCTCCTTCTCTCCAAAGAGTAAAGCCCTAGCTCCCTTAATCTCTGATCATAATGCATACTTTCTAAACCAGGCAGCATCCTGGTAAATCACCTCTGTACCCTTTCCAATGCTTCCACATCCTTCCTATAGTGAGCTGACCAGAACTGGACACAATACTCCAAGTGTGGCCTAACCAGAGTTTTATAGAGCTGCATCATTACATCGCGACTCTTAAACTCTATCCCTCGACTTATGAAAGCTAACACCCCATAAGCTTTCTTAACTACCCTATCCATCTGTCAGGCAACTTTCAGGGATCTGCGGACATGTACCCCCAGATCCCTCTGCTCCTCCACACTACCAAGTATCCTGCCATTTACTTTGTACTCTGCCTTGGAGTTTGTCCTTCCAAAGTGTACCACCTCACACTTCTCCGGGTTGAATTCCATCTGCCACTTCTCAGCCCACTTCTGCATCCTATCAATGTCTCTCTGCAATCTTTGACAATCCTCTACACTATCTACAACACCACCAACCTTTGTGTCGTCTGCAAACTTGCCAACCCACCCTTCTACCCCCACATCCAGGTCGTTAATAAAAATCACGAAAAGTAGAGGTCTCAGAACAGATCCTTGTGGGACACCACTAGTCACAATCCTCCAATCTGAATGTACTCCCTCCACCACCACCCTCTGCCTTCTGCAGGCAAGCCAATTCTGAATCCACCTGGCCAAACTTCCCTGGATCCCATGCCTTCTAACTTTCTGAATACGCCTACGGTGTGGAACTTGAAAAGATAATCGTCTGCAAGGTTTAAACATGACTGAGTAGTTTGCATTAGAAATCATTACTAAATGAGATCAAACCAGTATGAACTGGGACAGGAGGGTACATGGAGTAAGATACCTGGGAACAAAGGAGTGATAAAGTAAACTTTTTGTTCTCTCTATACTTATTCTTAAACATAAACTATTAGAAATATGTATTGTCAGTTTGATCTCTCTGGGAGCATTCCTGCCTGACTCAGATGAGTTAGGCTTCACTGTAAAATCAGATCTTCCAGAAGAGGTGTGTGAATTGTTCAGGATGCCATTTTTCAGGGAGACATATCTACCTATCCTAGTAGCTTCACCGGACTGTAATTATCCCCACTGGGAAGAATTGAAAGTAAAGCAGCTGTCTTTGAATTTCTTTATCAACCAGCCGCACCAAAACGTGATTTGGATATTTATCTTTTAAAAATCTTGCTACATGCAAATGGTTTCCACTATTTCAAATACATATAAATCGAAAAGGGATCTCGTACTTTCCGGGCATATATGATGAATAAACTCTTCTTGGGCTTCCATCCGAGTACAGTACAGGTATCAATTATAACCAACGTTTGGATGACAAACTCTGCCATCTAAGAAGCCCAAGAAGAGTGTATTTGTACAGACAAATTGTTCTCTTATTGGAGGATCAGTATGTCATGATGTACTCTAACTGAAAAGACATCTGTACTACATAATGAAACAATTATAGAATTGAAAGGAGGTTCTGTGGACGAGAACAAGATTCCCGGATGGTATGTTGCCTTCCAGGTGCGAAGTCTAGGACATCTTGAATTGAGTCCCCAGCATCCTTTAATGTGAGGGTGAGCATCCAGAGGACGTGGTCTATAGAGATACTGATGATCTAGGTAGGATGAGTGACTAGGTTCTGCAGAATAGGTTCAGGGAGTTAGGTGCTAAGTTAAAGGGCAGAAGCTCAAGAGTTGAGATCTCAGGATTGCTTTCCTTACCATGTGCTAGTGAAGCCAGAAACAGGAAGATCATACAGTTTAACATGTGGCTACAGAGTTGGTGTAGGAGGGAGGGCATCAGATTTTTGGATCATTGGGCTCTCTTTCAGGGAAGGTGAGACCTGTAGATAAGAGGTTTGCACCTGAACTAGAGGGAAACTAATATCCTAGCAGGAAGGTTTGCTGGTGCTATACGAGGGGGGTGCCTCAGCAAGAGTTGCAGGGGGATGGGAACCAGAGTGCCAGAACAGATAGTGGAGAGGTTTTGGAGACAGATATGGTTAAAATCTCAGACAAAATCAGGAATCAAAAGGTTGAGCATGAGGTGACTAATGTCCTGACCTGTGTATATTTCAATGCAGTAAGTATTGTAGGAAAGGCAGATGATCAACAAATGGAATTATGATAACATGATATTGTAGCCATTAGTGAGAATTAGTTGCAAGAGGGGCAGACTGACATTACTAATTAGGGAAAATGACGTGGCAGTGCTCAGTCAGGACAGACTGGAGAACTCATCTAGTGAGGTGTTACAGGTGAAACTGAAGAACAAGATAGATATAACCATGTTAATGGGACTATATTTAAGACCACCCAACAGTTCATGGGATTCAGAGGAAATGTGATAGAGATATACAAAACTGTGAGGGGTATGGATAGGGTAAATGCAAGCAGGCAGGCTTTTTCCACTGAGGTTGGCTGGGGCTACAACTAGAGCTTATGTGTTAAGGGTGAAATGTGAGCAGTTTAAGGGGAACATGAGGGGAAGCTTCTTCACTCAGAGGGTTGTGAGAGTGTGGAAAGAGCTACCACGGGGAGTGGTGGATCTGAGCATGATTTCAACGGTTACGAGAAGTTTGGAATGGTACATGGATGGTAGCAGTATGGAGGTCTGTGTTCTGGTACAGCTCGATGGAAGTGGGTAATTTAAATGGTGTAGCATGGACTAGATGGGCTGAAGGCCCTGTTTCTGTGTGTATTTTTCTAAGATTCTATAACTATAAAAAGTTTTTAAAAATGCAGTAAATAAAAAATAGTGGATTTTTTTTTGATTGTGAGCACGTCAATTGTATCAGTCTAAAATGCTAATCACAGCAAGGCCCATCATAATTTGTTAATAAAAAAATATATATATAGTTTGCTGTCAGAGTAAGCCTTTTAAAACAGATTGTAGATACTTATGGTACAGAGTAGCGACTCGATTCACGATGTCCATGCTGTCAGTGAAGTCAGAACCTGCTTTCCTTCAACTCTGTTCATAACCCTGTAGAAGTTTTTCTGTACAGTGAGTTTGAAATTGCTGGATTCTTATTGGAGATATCAATGATTGAGCTGAGTAGGTTTCACTGAAAATAGGCATCAAATCCAGATCTATGATTCAATATGATCTGAATTGAAAATGAGATAAATGTGGTCCAATACACATCTTTTGTGTTTCCATAGACCAGGCAGCAGGGAAATCTATGACACAAAGGCCACATTGCATTCTATGCTGGCAAACAGGATCTTTTCAAATTAGTGACATTTCACACACCTCAGTCTGAACAAAATGTTTCTTTTTATTTATTGAAGAGAATATTATTCTGCTCTATGCTTTATTGAAAATTTTACATTATTTTTGACAGTTTATATACATGCATTCTCAAAACTTAATTTATGTAAAAATGTTGTTTTTCTATCGATAAAGTATATTGAAATTCATGAAAAGAAATAAAACTGCAAATGTTAGAAATTTAAAATAAAAATAGAAAATTCTGGAACTGCTTCTCGGGTTAGGCAGAATGTGTGCAAAGAAAAGTAGAAATTTTGTTTTCAGGTTGAAGAACTGACAGACCTCAAAGCTCAAAATTTGTTTATTACAGGTTTCCCCTGCCATCCAAAGGTAAAGCGTTCTTATGAAACAGTTCGTAAGCGGAAATGTCCCGTAAAGTGAAGAATCAATTACCATTTATTTATATGGGAAAATTGTGTGAGCGTTCGCAAACCCAAAAATAACCTACCAAATCATGCCAAATAACACATAAAACCTAAAAAATAGTAACATATAGTAAAAGCAGGAATGATATGATAAATATACAGCCTATATAAAGTAGAAATATTTTTCCACAATCATTACTGCACTGTTTTCTGTACCGAAAATCTCACGCAAGTGCCGTTGGCAGAAAATCTCACGCAAGCGCTGTTGGCAAAAACACTCTCTCCAGTAACCTTTAAGCTATGAAGCTGCCAAATCATACCAAATAACACGTAAAAATACACAGCCTATATAAAGTAGAAATAATGTATGTACAGTGTAGTATCACTTACCGGAATTGGTTCAGCGCCGAGCACACTGATGATGGTGTGTTAGACTGAGTTGTCGCAGGCTGGGGTGGTGCAGTGGCCCCCACCCTCCAGGCCACCGACCGATAGATTGCCGCGAAGCATGCAGGGGTGCAGCGGTAGCCGGGAAGCACACAGCACATCTTTAAGAAAAAAGCCGAAACAAACATGCGAATTAATTAGGTGCCACCCAGCATGTAATTTTCAGCCCAGATCAGTGCCGATTTCTGATTGTGTCGTCTCTGATCTGGGCCGAAAATTACGTGTTGGGCAGCACCTAATTAATTAGCATGTTTATTTTGGCTTTTTTCTTAAAGATGTGCTGTGTGCCTCCCGGATAGCGCTGCATTCTCCACGAATCGGTATCTGTCCGTGGCCTGGGGGTTGGGGTGGTGGGACACTGGGGTGTCATCTCGTCATCATCTGTTTCCATTAGGGCAGGCAGCTCATCTTCTATCTCTGCCCGCCTCGATGTCGAAGGTTGAGGTTCGTCGTCTGCTGTGGCTGATGTGGAAGGCTTGCTTGACTGCTGAGCCTCGCACATTTTTCTATCACACCGTTCTTTGTAAGGACTCAAACCATCTTGCAAATATCCCTTAAACCCACATACCCTTTCAAAATTAAAGTCGTACTTTATAATTGCAGCAAAAATCTCACACAGTTGCTTCACGTTCAGTTCGCTATTGCATTCGGTTTCGATTGTTATCCTTTTTTCTTCCAATTGCATCAGCTCTTCATCTATCAGATCTTGGTCATGGGATGCCAAAACTTCTTCAAATCATCTTCGTCAGCTTCCACAAGCCAGACTCACTTTGTCCTTGCTTCATTCACCACGATAGAAACGCTTAATTATGTCTAGTTTTACGCTAATGTAACATTACGAGCTCTTTTAGGCTTTTCCGATACCATAGAACTCACCTTGCAAACGGTTGCTCACAGGCACACGTTTAAGCAATGCCGGCGAGAATGCAGGTCCGAATCCGGAGGAGAGCGGCTGCTTGGGGCACACACTGCCTTTTGTTGCGCACTGATTTTTTCGTGCGCTGATTTTTTATCGCGCGCTGCTTTTTTTCGTAACAGTGAAAACACCTTCTGAAAGCGAAAACAGTGTACTAATGTAGGTCTTTCGTAACAGTGCGGTTTCGTAAAGCGAGCATTCGAAAAGCGGGGGACACCTGTATCTTAAAATTTATTTTCTTGCAGGCATTGACAGGAAAACAAAGAAAACAAAGAAATACAATAAAAACAATGAAAAGAAGAGTGTTTTCAACCTGCAAAAAAAAGAATATCTTTCCATAGATGTAGCCAGAGCTGCTGAAGATTTCTAGCATTTTCTGTTTGTATTTCATTAGAATTCATGGAGTATGATAGCTTTTGAAAGGCTTTTGTTTCAAGTTAGGTACTCAGAATGAAACGTTGACAGTAATATTCAAACTAAATTTTACCTAAGAATTAGAAGTAGAAGTGAGCTATTCAGTGCCGTGTACTTGTTCTGCCATTCGATGAGATCATGGTTCAGCACACTCTCCTGCACTCACCCTATATTCTCTAATTCCCTTAACATCCAAAAAGCAATCAATCTCCATTTTAAATATACTAAAAAACTGAACTTGCACAGCCCTCTAGGGTGGAGAATTCTAAAGATTCACTCTTTCCTGTGTGAAGAAGTGTCTTCCTTAGCCTGTCCTGAATTGTAGTCTCATTATTCTGAGCCCCAGGATCAACATATCCTCGCTCTTTACCTAACCTGTCATTTGCACCTGTTGACCAAGGAGGCCGAATTTTATTCAGGATATGCTATTAATTCTTAAGTGTAACCTGTTGAAGTTGTGAGTATAAAAGTGATTTAAAAGCAAATTATCTATCGAACCATGAGACAGATAAGTGTTTGTTGAGACACTTGCTGCTGAGGATACCGATTAGTGCTGCAGCCAACAATTCAAATTAACATTTTTCTACTCATGTTTTGCTATTTTTATTGATTGTAAGAAAGGCAGATATATTGTCATTTTATTAGCTAAAATCTCCACAGAGAACATGAAATCTCATATTTACTTACCAAACATAATAATTCTAAAGAAAAGGATTTCCTAATCATAGTATTATTTTACTTTAAGATGCCTGAATGGATGGTATGTTTGCCAGTGTGTTCTGTATATATTGCGTTACAGACATTAGAGACTGATAGCAGATTATGTTTGTAATGTCAACTTTTGGATTGAAAATGGTGGGCTAGGAATTCAATCATTTGCTACAAGTTTTTCAAGCACAGTGGAATTGATCTTTTGTATGAAATCAATCAAAAAATGCTCTCTGCACAAACTGCAAACATCTATCAGTATAGCCATGAATGCGAGAACCAATGCAAGGAGCATGTGGAGCATGTGTGGGTGACATTAATCATGTAAATACCCAATTACCAGTTCATCTGTAGAACTGGATCACAAAAATGTAAATAGCACAATTAGCACAGTGTGTGAGCAATATAAGAGAAGAAAGACTTAACAGCATAAACATTCTCACACCTGAGCTATTGAAAGCAATCATCAAGTCATTGTATAATGTTGGGAGTTATTAGAAAGACAATGGAAGGTATGCATGGTGGAGAGCATTCTGGCTGGTTGCATCATCCCTGGATCCAACACGTAGGATCAAAAGAGGCGGCAGACAGTTGTGGACTCAGCTGGCTCCATCATTGCACAAGCCTTCCCACCACCAAGGACAGCTTCAGTGCCTACAGAACGCATCATCCATCATTTAGGACCTGCACCACCTGGGACATACCTTCTTCTCACTACTACTATCAGGGAGGAGGTACAGGAGGCTGAGGATCCACACATTGTTTTAGTAACAGCTTCTTCTCCTCTGCCATCAGATTTCTGAATGGTCTGTGAACCCCCCAACATTACCTCATTATTCCTCTTGCGCACTGTCCATTGATTTATTTTCATTGCAACCTATACTAGTATTTTATGTCTTACACTGTACTTCTGCAGAAAACATCAAATTTCAGAACATATACCCATGATAATAAACCTAATTCTGATTCTGCAGAAGTGTTGAACTTTCAATACTGCTGATAAATGGGTGTTTGAGTAGTAGAGTCAGTATTAGGCTCAATATCACTGCCATATGTCACAAAATTTGTTGTTTTATGGCAGCAGTACTTGCAATACATAATTTTTAAAAAACTGTAAATTATAACAAGAAATGTATTTAAAACAATTAAATTTAATTAGTGCAGAAAGAGTAAAAACAATTTGTGAGGTAGTGTACATGGGTTTATTGTCCATGCAGAAATTTGATGGTGGAGGGGAAGAAGTTGTTTCTGAAACATTGAGTGTGTATTTTCAGGCTCCTGTACCTCCTCACCGATAATAGCAATGGGAAGAGGACATGTCCTTAACACAGATTGTGCTGCTGCTTGTGTCAGGGAGATGTCAGAGACATCGGTGCAGAAAGGAAGTGTGAGTGATCGTCTTTGTCACTCTTCTTGTGATAACAATACCACAAGCCCCTGTTGGACATTGTTAATGTGGAATCATGCAAGTCTTAATGGTGGGCAGCAGGGGAACTAACTGCCCGGCCTCAGTCGTAGCAAGGACTCAGTCTCAAGCCCCAGTGTTGCCGACTTGCAGCCACCCAGGAGAGAGGCATTGGAGTTGGTGCATTCCACTGGAGGCAGTGTGTTGCGGTGTTGAAGCTAGAGTCGGTGGTGCCCCCTAGTGTTCACTCGGCAGAAGACAAGCCTTATTGTGTTTGTCTGCAGATTTTTGCAGCATTCATAGACCCAGGGTCTTGGATGTTTTTTTGTGTGACTGTACTTTACTGATATTCTATATGTGCTTTATGCTGTCGTGGCAGTTGGTACTGTGTGTTGTACCTTGGCCCCGGAGTAAAGCTGTTTCTTTTGGCTGTATTCATGGGTATGGTTGAATGACAATTAAACTTGAACTTGTACTTGAATTTGCTTCCTGCTGTTCAAAAATCAATGCCACCAGATATTATTGTTTCCTGAGACAGTCATGTCAGAGCTTTAGACATGCACCCATGTCTGGACAACTGGGCCTGTAAAGGTGAAGGTCCCTATCGCAATACCTTAATACCTGCAAATATTATGTCACCAGTTTCCTTTGACACTGAACAAACCATTCTCCTAACAATCATGTTGAGTATCACAGGTGTCAGGAGATGATCTGAGCCCAATGTACTGCAGCAGCTATGAACACTACTGTGGTTAACACAATTCATTTTGCACCAAGCCATTTCACCATCCTGAAGGCTCAAGTCTGGGTTATGGGTGGAGATCTCTATTGCTAAAAAACCAGTAAACTATTTGGAACCAAGAATGCAGCTCTAAATGTGTCCTTCTTCTACCTTAATGAGTTCAGCTCTGAACTCACTAAAGAATACTCTGCCAATTTGCTGCACTAACAACCAATTTAACCACCCTGAGCTTTCACTGTATTTCAAGCATTGATGGAATGTGTGTGAGGGCTATTTCTTAATTAGATAGGAACTGGAACAACTAGGAGAAGTATGACAGCAGTTTGTACTACACATATTGAAGTGTCCTCTGCAAAACTTGGAAGTTGGTTGGCTTGAATTGTATTGAATTGACTTTATTTCTTACATCCTTCACATAAATGAGGAGTCTTTACGTTACGTCTCCACCTAAATGTGTAATACGCAATCATAGTAATTTATAATAATTTATAATAAATAGAACAGTCTATGTAATATAGAGTACACTCAAATCAGCGTGAGTTCATCAGTCTGATGGCCTGGTGGAAGAAGCTGTCCCGGAGCCTGTTGGTCCTGGCTTTTATGCTCCGGTAGCGCTTCCCGGATGGTAACAGCTGAAATAGATTATGGTAGGGATGACTTGGGTCCCTAATGATCCTATGGGCCCTTTTTACGCACCTGACCGCGCAAGTGTCCTGAATCATGAGAAATTCACAACTACAGATGCGCTGGGCTGTCTGCACCACTCTCTGCAGAGTCCTGTGATTAGGGAAGGTACAGTTCCTATACCAGGCAGTGATGAAGCCAGTCAGGATGTTCCTAATTGTGCCCCTGTAGAAAGTTCTAAAGATCTGGGGGGCACATACAAAACTTCCTCAACCTGTCTGAAGTGAAAGAGGCGCTCTTGTGCCTTTTTCATCCCACAGCTGGCGTGTACAGACCATGTGAGGTCCTTGATGATGTGGATGCCAAGATCCATTGAGGTCAATAGGGGTTAGACCGCCTCCATTCCTCCTGTAATTCACAACCAGCTCCTTTGTTTTTGCAACATTGAAGGAGAGGTTGTTTTCTTGACACCATTGTGTCAGAGAGATGACTTCTTCCCTCATTATTGTTTGAGATAAGGCCAATCACAGCCATGGGTATACGGGGAGTAAAGGAGGGGACTCAGTACGCAGCCCTGAGGGGCTCCTGTATTGAGAATCAGAGAGGTGAAGGTGAGGGAGCCCACTCTTACAACCTGCTGGTGATCTGACAGGAAGACCAGGATCCAGCTGCACAAGGCAGGGTCAAGGCCGAGGCCTCTGAGCTTCTTGTCGAGCCTGGATGGAACTATGTTGTTGACTGCTGAACTGTAGTCCAAGAACAGCATTCTTACATAAGCATCCTTCTTCTCCAGATGTGCAATGACTTTATGTAGAGCAGTGGCCATTGTGTCATCTGTCTATTGGTTGTGTCGGTAGGTGAATTGTAGGGGGTCCAGTGTGGGTGGTAGCAAGCTGCAGATGTAGTCCTTGACCAGCCTCTCAAAGCATTTGCGTATTATTGAGGTGAGTACGACAGGATGACAGGATGTCAGTCGTTCAGACACGTTACCTTGGTCTTTTTTGGTACAGGGACAATAGTGGACAATTTGAAGCAGGGGGGCACTCTACACTGAGAGAGGGAGAGATTAAAAATATCAGTAAACACAGCTGCCAGTTGTGCTGTGCACATCCTGAGTACTCGCCCTAGGATGCTGTCTGGTCCCACAGTTTTGCGACTGTCCACTCATTGGAAACGTCCACTACCGTTGCCGGCAGCCCATTCCATGCACTCACCACTCTCTGCGTAAAAAACGTACCCCTGACATCTCCTCTCTACCTACTCCCAAGCACATTAGAAATGTGCCTTCTTGTGGCAGCCAATCCAGCCCTGGGAAAAAGCTTCTGACTATCCACATGATCAACGCCTCTCATCATCTTATATACCTCTGTCAGGTCACCTCTCATCCTCCGTCGCTCCAAGGAGGAAAGGCAGAGTTCACTCAACCTATTCTCATAAGGCATGCTCCCCAAACCCAGCAACATCCTTGTAAATCTCCTCTGCACCCTTTCTATGGTTTCCACACTCTGCCTGTAGTGAGACGACCAGATCTGAGCACAGGCTTCTGTTTGCCCTGTAATGGAGTCTTTGACCTCTTGCATTAGACACAGTCTGGGGCTGAATCCATAAATGTTGGCAGAAATCTGATTGTTATTCTACACTAGAAAGAATGGATTCCAGACTTTGCACAAAGACCTGTGAATGATTTCAACTGTACCCTCCCATGCTCTTAAGTGTTTCACATGGGCTTTCAACAAACTTTGTCAATTCCACAAAATTCCCTGCATACAAAGGTAGAAGCTTCATTTATAAACTCCTACCCACCCAACTCACTCACATCTATGTCTGAGGTAGCATTCTTGTTCAACTCTTCTGTTAGAGAAGCACAATATGGTCTAATAAACACCTTCTCCTTAAATTGGCTGCTGTCTATTCTTGTCCACGATATTGACCTCATGCAAATGTTCCCTTTAATCCACTCCTAAGTGTCAACAAAGTGCCAGATCTGAGCTGGTGGATGGGATTGACTGATGCAGTAATGGTGTGTTGTCGACTTTGTCTGAATTTGGAGCTCTACCTGGCCACATGCTATTTCTTGTGAGTCTAACATAGGAAAGGTAGATGTGTATGACTTTGACAAGGACTGAAGGTTACTAAGCAAAGCAATTTGAACTTCTCAAAGCTGTAAAACTGAAGACATTGTAGGATGAAGGGTAGGTGAGATTTAGAGGATGGATCAAATATAATAATTTTCAATCATTTGCAGAGCAGCACAGCTACTAGCTCTACAATACTGTGCAAAAGTGTTGGGCACCTACACATATTTAGGATGCCTAAAACCTTTGCACAGTACTGTATTTATCAATGTGGAGTAAACAGCAAATTTGTGAGGAGGAGCAAAGAGAGGATGGTGCCCCAAGGGAGGAGTGGGGGAGAGATGGCAGAGAAGGAATAACAGAGGCTGGGGGTGGTGCAGGGGCAGACACACCCAGCCCTAAGACACAGGCAAGGTCATTACTGATCACTACAGAATGTCTGTCTGGTGCTTCCCACTCCCTCCCCTCTCCTTTCCCTTGTCCTAACCATGATTCCCTTCTCACCGCTCTCTTCCCACTCCCACTCCACAATAGACACTCTTATCAGAATCAGGTTTATCGTCACTTGCATAAGTCATGAAATTTGTTTTTCTTTGCCCTAGCAGTGCCATGCAATACATTAAATTGATACAGTACTGTCCAAAAGTCTTGGGCACCCTAGCTACATATATGTGCCTAAGACTTCCACATAGTGCTGCACGTAGATAGAAGGTGGTGTGAGGGTGCATGTGTCTGGGCAGTGCTGAGTTACTCCTCTGCTGCTGCACACTGGGGCAGTATGGTTGTGTAGTGGTTAGCATAATGCTTTACATTACCAGCGACCTGGGTTCAATTCTCTCCGCTGTCTGTAGGGAGTTTGTACATTCTCCCCACGACTGTATGGGTTTCCTCCAGATGCTCCAGTTTCCTCCTCCAGTCCAAAGGTGTACCAGTTGGTAGGTCAATTGGTCATTGTAAATTGTCCCGTGATTAAGCTGGGATGTGCTGGGCGGCATGACTCAAAGGGCTGGAAGGGCCTATTCTGTGCTGTATCTCAATAAATAAACATCAGATGTGAACGTCCTTCTGCGTGTGATTGTGCTGCAACGTGAAAGAATGATATTCTGATCATAACTGAACATCTGGTCAGGCACAAGGTATGAGTTATATATGTAAATGGTAGAATGATCTAAATGTGGAACTTGTAAATTTGTTGTAAACACAAGAGGTTCTGCAGACAATGAAAATCTAGATTTAACACACACAACATGCTAGAGGAACTCAGCAAGCCAGGCAGCATCAATAGATAGGAATAGGCAGTATATGTTTCGGGCTGAGATCCTTCATCAGGACTTGTTGCTGATAAAATGTTTCAGTCTGTTTGTTCCCCACCATAGATGTTGCCCGACTTGCTAAATTCCTCCAGCATTTTGTGTGTGGCAAATTGGCTGATAAGTTTTGCAGCATTTTTTTAAAACTAACCTTGAGAAAAAAGTGTGAGGACTTTATTTTTCTGTGTGGTACAGGTCCTGAAGGCACCCCTGGACAACAACTCCACTGCTGCTTCATTTCTGTTGGCAAAGTATATTTCTGCTTTCAATCTCTTCCTTGAAGATTTCGGGTCCAGCAATAAGGCTGACTAACAACTCCATCCAGTAACCCACCACCACTACTCTATTATTTGCTGCATTCAACTTGTATACAGTCACTTTACGCACATACAATCAAAGTACCTATATATGTTATCTTATATATTTATATTTATGGTTTTTTTATTATTGTGTTCTTTATCTTTTTATGTTTTTTTTGTGCTGCATCAAATCTGGAGTAACAATTATTTTGTTCTCCTTTACACTTGTGTGTGAGAAATTAAATAACCTTGAATCTTCCACATCCATGATAACATCAGCTGCTCGATGATGGAATGGTCATTTCCCTTTTAAAAAGTGCAGGTTTGTTGCCAATTAAATTAAATTATTTTCAGTAGTGCATGGAACTCCTGAAATTACTCATAGCCAACACATGCTGATAAAGGAAATATGACAATTGATTCCCCTTCCCACTAATGCTAATTGAACTGTTGAGTGCTTCTAGGTGTTCCTGTATATCTTCGGATTTCCTGCACCTGCAGGTACTTTTTTTTTGCTGTAATCCTGGTTAGCAATTGATGGTTATTTATAACTTAAACAACCTCATACAAGAAGGGGAAATTTATGTACTGACACTAACCAGATGATATTTTCACAAGTAGAAAAAAATTGATTAAAAGCTTCACACTTTCTTTTTGGGTTGAAGGAAAAAGTTGCAATGTGGCTGTGCAAAATCAAATGTTGATATCTAGTTTAATTCACAAGAATCTATGGTGATAGAGAAATCACATTTTTCTGGCAATGCTGACAACCTTCCAACGTCACAAGGGAGGATTCTCCTGTGGGTGATTTTTAATCCATTACATTTGGGCTTCTTTTCTGTTAAATTGAACTGGGGGCAATTACTGCATTTTTTCCGCAACCATTTTGGCACACACTATCTTTGGGGAGCCATAGGGATATCATGACTGCAATTCAAGGCTTCTGATTTTAATAGCTTCTCTGTAGAAACAGTGCAAGTTGCCAGTTAATATGCGTCTTTTGAAGAAGTTGTAAAGATGTATATGAAACTTTAAGCTGGATCATGCTGGACAAGGTGCAGCTTTGTGTTCCAGCTCCATGGTTGAACTTACTTTGTATGCCCTCGTGGCTTCTAATATCTTTCTGGAGTCTTGCCAGGGCCCTTCCATGTGGTGTAAAGCTTGCAAGCAATCGCACTGGGCAAGGGGTGAATAATAAGAACCTTCCCCCAGCTTTTCCCACTGAAAATCTGATGCTGGGTATTTAGAAACAAAAGGAAAATACTTCAGTGATTTTTCAAGTGAAAATTTAAAAAAGTAAAAATTATTTGATCACAATTCATGAAATTAAGTAAAAATCATTTAGAGACCATAAGATATAGGAACAGAATTAGGCCATTTGGCCCGTTGAGTCTGTTCTGCCATTTCATCATGACTGATCCATTTCCCTCTCAACCCCAATCTCCCGCCTTCTGCTCATATCCCTTCATGCCCTGACCAACCAAGAATCTACCAAACTCTGCCTTAAAAAATACCCAATGATTTGGCCTAACAGATGGCTGTAGCAATGCATTCCACAAATTTCCCACTCTCTGGTTAAAGGAATTCCTCCCTATCTCCAGTCTAAATGGACATTCCTCTGTTCTGAGTCTGGGTCCACTTGTCTTTGACCCCACCAGAGGAAACATCCTCTCCACTTCCACCTTATTGAAGCCTTTCAATATTCAATATGTTTATTTGTCTTTATTTATCTTTTTTGTGAAGATGAGCAGCCTAATTCAAATGATGAGAGATGTACCAGGCTCTTCAACTCAGTACATAATGGATACACCCGGACTCAACAATGCACGTGGCTACCAATTCCTGAATTCTGTAAGCAAGTCATCGATTAAATACAGTCCAATGCAGCATTCTTCCAATGCTGAGTGGAAAGGGAGCCACGTGCTAAAGAACAGAAAAAATAGTTGCAGTATATGGTTGAATTTCAATCTGCGACAAATAGGCTGAGAATGATTTACCAGGTGTGGAGTAGGGTGAACTGGTGGTCATCAATCACGGCTTGGCTTCGCGAACGAAGATTTAGGAAGGGGGCTGCCCATGTCTTCTTCAGGCTCGCTGGTGGCTGATGAGGCCAATCCAGGACAGCCAGGCCCGGCCACAGCGGCTGCAAAGGAAAGGATGGTCAGAGACGTGGGCGTGTCCTTCGGCCTGCACAATAGTATTTTAGGTGGGGTGCAACGTGCGCGGTACTGGCCCCACCCTTTACACATGGGGTTCATCTGCCATAGCCCAGCAAGCTGGGACAGTGACAGCGAGGTCCTTGGGTCCTAGGAGTTATGTTGGAGTGACCTTCTCCTAGATGGAAGGCCTGACAAGGCTAACGAGCCCCACCTGCCCGGGTTTGGATTCAGAGTTGTCCTTCTCTTAGGCTGGCTGCCAACCAAGGCTAACGAGCCCAGCCTACCCGTCCAATTATTCCACCGGACACTCGGTCGTACCATGACGTAGCAAGCTCGGTGGAAACGGGGGGCACCGAAGAGGAGGTGTTGCTACAGATGCAGTAATGTAGGAGAGGCCATTTGCAGTGGCCTCCTGCCTAGCAGACCAGACAGTGACCACGTGGCGATCACTACACCAGGAATGGAGAGGTGATGTATTGCGCGTTCACTTTCCCTGGGTGAGCAGGATGTCAGGCCCAGACCTCAGCCGCCCACCTGGTGGTAAAACAAAGTAAATTGACAGCATCTTAGGAAACTGACTTCAATTCGGCAACATTTATTTTTAACTGCACAGCATTAGGCTGCTCCAGCAGAGGAGGCTGTCCATTTCTCAATTTCAGTAGATAGTTAATCATTTTCAGAGATTTAAAATTGCCTGTATAATTTGACCATAGTTTTCCTGGCTTACTGGAACTTGCCTGTGAAAGAAAAATGAGCACACAATTCCAGCTGTTGGTCTGAGACATGGCAGGAAGATATGCTCATAATACTGACACCTCACAGCTGCTTTCTTGACTGCCTCTGTGAAATGCTATATTTGCAGCACCTGAACTCAGACATTGTATTGACAACTTTGGAGGTGTGTATATCCTATCTGATATTTGAAATGGATCTACCTGATGACTTAATCCAATGATACTATAAAAACTGCAAAGGCCTTAACCTAGGGAACTAAACAATAGGAAGCTAAAAGAATCAGCTACAGAGTTAGTGAATATATTCAGAGTGGTTTCTCAACACTCTGTAGATTTTGAAACCATTCCAATGATTCAGTAAGTAGAAAATCTAAAACTACCACTCAAGAAGCAGGTCTATTATCGATATGAAATTTGTTAACTTATAAGCAGCAGTTCAATGCAATATGTAGTATGGAAGAAAATAATAATAACAATAAATAAATAAGTAAATCTTATTCAGTCTACTTTATACAGTGTACGTATATTGAATAAATTAAAAATCGTGCAAAAAACAGAAAGACTGTATACTTTTTTAAAAAAGTGAGGTAGTGTCCAAGTGTTCAATGTCCATTTATGAAACAGATGGCAGAGGGGAAGAAGCTGTTCCTGAATCACTGAGTGTATGCTTTCAGGCTTCTGTACCTCCTACCTGATGGTAACAATGAGAAAAGGGCAGGCCCTGGGTGCTGGAGGTCCTTAATAATGGACACTGCCTTTCTGAGACACTGCTCCTTGAAGATGTCCTGGGAGATTTGTAGGCTAGTACCCAAGATGGAGCCGACTAAATTTACAACCCTCTGCAGCTTCTTTCGGTCCTGTGCAGTAACCTCCTCCCACCACACCCCCCTAAAAAAACCAGACAGTGATGCAACCTGTTAGAATACTCTCTACGGTACATCTATAGAAGTTTTTGAGTGTATTTGTTGACATAACAAATCTCTTCAAACTCCTATCCTAAAAGGTGGACGGAAATAAAGGGAACTGTAGGCATGAAGAAAGAAATAATAGGATTCACTATTAAGGAAGCAGTGAATGGATATTTAGCAAATAATAACAGCTCATTAAATGGAACAATATTTGAAAAATTTCACAATTTTTGAGGATGTAATCTGTTAAATTGATGCATAGAAGAAAATGTTAACATGCGAGTAGAGCAAACAATTTGTGTTTTATTGGAAGGGGTATCAAGTCCAAGAAGGAAATCCTGCACCAATTACAGATTCTCCTCTAAGTTGCCCATCTTGACTTACTAACACATTTGCTAGTCCTTTAACATTTCTGATCCAAATGCTGGATCTCCTTACTGTTGGAGTACCTTCTCCAGAAGGATTGCAGCAGTTCACAAAGGTCTTTTCAATGGTCTGGCCTTGCCAAAGACAATCAAATACTTGAAAATACATTAAAGTACTTTCAAATATTGAACAACCTTTGATGAGACTTAACCAAGGGTACATTCTTCAGTTTTGAACTGCATATTGAAAGGGCGATATACCCACCCTAGAGTTGGTGTACATATGTTTATGAGATTCCTTTGTGTGATGAAGAATTTCTCATGTGAAGAAATCAAGTGAATATATGATGAACCAGCTCCAATACAACTATGAATAGTTGCTATACATTGTATAGTGTTCAGTAAATCTGTATAGTTTTCCAGTATTTTTTTCTTGTACCCCTGTTAACTGATGCATTAGTGCCCATTTAAGATGAAAACATTGGCTGCAGAATTTCTGAGAACCTCAGAACAAAATTGTGTTCCCTTTTAAGAGGTGCTAGCTGACAAATGTGATAGAAATTTCTAAGCCTATAACATGGTGATATATAACGTGGCCTGACTAAAGCATCATTTAAGTTTACATCATTAGGAGGACATTTCAGACCCAATACTGATTTGATCAATGTCAGAAACAAAAACCAGCACCATGAATTCAATAAGCTGCTGTATTTTACTCAAATTTCACATTTCATAAAAATGTAAGTAATGTTTAATTAATAAGCCTCTTGCACAGTGAAATATGGTAAATAACTAATAATGCATATTTTGACTTTGCAATCTTTGTAATTTATTTAGGTTAGATAGTATCTGCTTCATAACTTTGATTTTCATATAATTATGGGGGATGAACAGCCTTTCTGAAAGCAGTTTTCTTGTAATACCTGATGTACTACAGGTTGGAATGTTGCAAAATAATGATCAGTTGACAAGAAAAACATAAGTGAATTTTCAATACAGATTGAAATTTTGCACTATTTAATTGCCATAATCATTTCTTTAACCCAGTATTCTAGTTTGTTTTTTTTTATTATCAGAAGAATTTCTACACATCAAAGACGCAAACAATCGAGATTCCCAGTAGTGCATCAAGTCTTTACAATATTATCCTGATATCTTTTAAAATATGTAAAGCTAAGAGGACTTCCAGGTAAGCTCAGTGTTGAATTTAGTTTTATTGCAGAACATCAGTGGGGCACCAGAATGATTGGAATACCAATAGCATAGATGGTAATGAAGGAATGATCTACTAAAAATGATGTGGAAGTATGATCATCAAAATGCAATTTTCTTCTCCACAAAATGAAATGAGGCAAAAGTCTAATTTTCATATAATGGCCAATGAGCAATTTTCATTACATTTGTGACCTCTCATTGCATGTTGCAGCAAATATGCAGTAACGCAATTTCAAGCTAAAGCAAAACTGGCTTGTGCTTTGGAACTGATTAAAGTAATCGAGCTACCATCTAATCTTTTTAAAAAAAGGCAATAAGAGTTATTGGTTTAAAATATATCCTTTGTAGCTTATTTACCCTCAGTTGACTTTCCAACAATATTGCAACATAATTAATCTTAAAACACACAACTTCTGGTTACTGTTAATAAGTCAGAAAAAATGCATCTAATATACCTTGAATAGCTGTTTCTGTCCTACTCTTAACTTATAGATGCTTTTATTTTTCTTCCTCTCTGCCTTCAAATTTCTGGAAAGTCCATGAACCCATGAAAATTATCTTGCTATTTCTCTTTTGCACCATGTATTTATTGTTATTGTAACTTAAAGTAACTTGTTATGCCTGCAATGTACCCCCACCACAAAACAACAGATTTCACGAATAATGTCAGTGACAATAAACCTCATTCCGATTCTGATTATTCTTTCTTACACCTGAGTGTAAAGTGAAGCTCTAATGGCTTCCACATGCCAAAGGTTATTGTTTGCCTTTTGAATGTATGTAGCCAGGTAATGATAGGCCTAGGGGCACTGGCTGATGAAATGCCTCTCTGAGTGTGGGTTTTCCTGAATGGTATTTGCTTGAACTCCAAGCCTATAAAATGTGCCCTAACAGCACATTCAAAGAAGACCTTCTGATGTTGTATCTGTTACCCTTCTCCCCCCTCTTCCCACCACTCCATCCTCCTCCTCCCTCTGCTGTTGCGGTTCCAGCTCCTCACTCATCATAATAGCCAGTTTATAGAATATGGAGCAGACAAAAGTAGAAAACAATTTCTTAAGAGCACTACAGAATGCTCACCTATCTGTCAATGCACCAGAACCTCATCTAAAAGATTGAGGTTCTTCATGAAGCCCCGCCTGGCCTTAAGGATTCAAATGTAATTTTGCTCACAATATCAGTAGGATTGGAATGAGAAACTAGGTCCACACTGTTGTCTAATTCCCAAAACTTCAATGAGAACAAAGATGGCCATATCATTATCAGTGTAGCTAATAGATGCCCAAGGAATCAAAGGGCTCCTATGAGTTCCTCAGATAAATGGTATTGACCATGAGGAATTTCTGGTTGTGTTTACAGTGAAGCTATCAGAGAGAGAGACAACACAATGATCCCTGTGAAACTAGTGATTCAAATAGAGAGTTCGGGCATTTCCTGAAATGTATCATTCCCTGGTCCCTAAAGAGACCTGATGATATTCACATGCCTGTTACCTGAGCTGGTTTATACTGATACAGTCCTTGCTCCTCAAGTAGGGGTCAGCTATTATGTTTCTAGTTCAAAGTGTCTGTGGTAATCAGTGAAATTTGACAGAGGCCACCCACTGCACTCAAGAATGATTAACTAAGTAGTACAGAATCTAGACCTCAAGAGACAGTCCAATCCCAGCTCTGGCTAATGAGGGTAATAATTGCTTTAGACAATGACTACCTCTTGATACACTGTACCCCAGAGGGCTAGAGATAGCAAAGTGACTATATTCTTGAGATATAGTGTGCACAGATTAGAGATTCCATTCCTCTGTCAAGGCAAATCTGACTTGTCTTCGTGCTGCAGGCCAAGAAGGAGCATCAGCTTTTCATGCATGGTAAGGAATTAGTAGTTCACAGCTCAACCAGACTCTTCCCACAGTGTGGTAACAAACTTCTCACAGGCACCTGACTCCCCAGCAAAGCTGCATGCGAGTGATTACATCTCCAGATTAATGGTCACGGAAGATGCTCCTGCTATGAAAACCTGTTTCCCTCTGAGAAGCCAGCATTGTGTTAAGTATTAGTCTATAATAACTTCTCACAGGAGGCTACCACAAAAGGAGTGCACTAAGATTGATGTCACACACGTTTTCTCTACAAGCTCCATGCTCCATTTGCTGGTCTGTTCCACGTCTGGAGGTGGTTGGCAAGAACTCTCAATAATGCTTGAAGTACATTACTTCTCCATATTCACGGGCAAGTGCTTAGAGCATAAAAGTCAGTCACTTAGCAATAAAAAAGGCCAGCTTCATATGAAATAATTTCCAGTTGAAGATACATTAACTGAGTTGGATTTGACTACAGTTGTAGCATTGTACTTAGAGTGAAATATACACTCAGTGGCCACTTTATTATATATGCCTGTACATCTCATTAATACAAATATCTAATTAGTCAATCATGTGGTAGCAACCCAATGCATAAAAGCAAGCAGGCATGATCAAGATGTTCAGTTGTTCTTCAGACCAAACATCAAAGTGGGGAAGAAATTAGATCTATAGTGAAGAAATGTCATCAAAGTGACTTTGACTGGGTAATGATTGTTGGTGTCAGATGGGGTGGTTTGAGCATCTCAGAAACTCCTGAATTCCTAGGATTTTCATGCACAATAGTCTCTAGAATTTACAGAGAATGGTACAAAAAAAATCCAGTAAGCTGCAGCTTTGTGGGTGAAAATGCCTTGTTAATGAGAGAGTACAGAGAAGAATGGCCAGACTGGTTCAAACTGATAGGAAAGTGACAGTAACTTCAATAAACGCATACTACAACAGTGGTGTACAGAAGAGCATCTCAGAATGCACAACATGTTGAACCTTGATAGTAGATTTCTATGCTTTAAGGTAATAAATGAATATATTATACACTCGAACTGTAGCATAACATGTGATTGATTTAACATTGATTAACGGCTCAGCTACCAAAAAGCCGAAGATGTTTATAGAGGGTCATTATATACATCAGTCTATATTTACACCTTAGAAACTGAACTGCCCTGTGGATATTACCTCTAGCCTCAGGAGGATAATTTTAACTTTGTGATATACCAAATATCAAGTGACTGAGAGCTTTAGTGGTTCATTATTATTCTACACATTACAGATTGGGAGTCCATTGGTTTTGGATCAATTACCTCTATATCTACATTTTAGATATGCTTAATATATTTATATTATTAAGATGTACAGTTTGATTCATAATTTTTACACTTTGGTTCTCTTGCAAATAGCATTCTGCTACATTTGAACAGAATTTCCACTTTATTGTAAATGTATCTATATTTTTAAGTACAGTGTATAACTCTATTCATTGTTAACAACCATCCTGTTTTCAAATCAAATTATTTATATTGATTACAGTAGTAACTAAATGTAACCAATGGCTGTTACATAACTAGTTTCATATGATAATTGAAAAAAAAAGCTATTTTAAATTCAGTTTGTGTCCCTGCATTTTCAGCAGAACTGAATTCCCTGGAGGGGGATTCTCACTACAGGAACATTTGGATTATGATTTTTGAGCTGTTTTAGAATATTGCTGTTGACCTTTTGCAAGCTAAATTTCTTGATGCATTCTTAGAACAATTAGCTTTAAATATTCAATGCAATCTGCCTGTGTCATTTGTATATACAATAGCATGCCTGAATGCCTGACTAATCGTAATGAAGATCACCACTGCAGTAAATATTAATGACCTGAGAGCAAAGTCCATTCCTATTCCAATAGTGAGTCATATTTAAACATTTGGAGGCATGCAAGTGTCATATGCATTCATCTACTGTATAAAAATATGTTTTCAGTGCCATATTCAGGGAGCACTGCACAGCCAGTGGGCATTGTCTTTTGAGAGTGAAATATAGACTTAGGCTTTCAATTCTCTCAGGTGGGTATAAAAAGCTTCATGGTGATATTTCAAATGTCATTAAAAGAAGTTCTTGCCTGGATCTATTTTGATATTTTCTTAAAACAGAAAAGGTTGTCATAATGAATATCAAGACTATTTCAGCTCTCAAGCAACACATCAAACCATTCCCCACTTATTTAATTGTAACCTATTCTCTCTCAAGCCTATTAACTCTGCTTGATTCTTCTACCATCTACTCACACCAGGGGTAGCTTACAGCAGCCAATTAGCCTACACTCCACCACGGACTCAAGATGTGACAAGAAACCAGAGCATTCAGGAGAAAAACCCATGTAGTCACTGGTGGAATATGTAATTTCTATACAGCACTGGAGTTCAAGACTGAGACTGTGTCCCAGAAGTTGTGAGGCTATAGCACTATCTGCTACACTATTGTGTTGCCATTATTGTGTGTGTGTCTATATACATACATATACACATACATACACACACAGACACACATATATACATATACACATACACACACACCAGAATTAATTTTTATATTTTCAATGAAGTAATCAAATTATGAGCTAAGTAGTTAGTTATGATTGTAAGTAGATGATTATGACTAAAGTAGTTCAGCTATGAGAAAAGCAATGACTGAAAAGTAACATGGTTCTGAAGACTTTGCCAATCACTTTTCGTAATGCATGTCCTTTATAGAAATACGTGCAAAGGTCTGCAGAAAATTAAATGTAAATTTCCTGTCTGGCAAGATCAGCAAAATAAAAGCAGCTACCTTCAAAAATAACCATAAAGTCACAGAACTTCACATCTCAGAATTTGCACATCTCAGCCTGTCTAATACTTTGAATAGAAGAATCCGTTCTCATCATTGAAAATGTCTTCATTAATCTCCTGAGAACTCAGTTGGATTCCAGCATTGTATTAAAAGAGCTCCAAACTGTGGATGTTCATAATTATCAGCACAATACATACAGTATATATATACTGAAACAGAATGGAGTTTCTTCACCTACAGATTGTGATAGGAGATTGGGATCATGCAATATGAACTAAAATGCCCAACATTTTCCTTCTGCGTCCCTTTATCTGTCTGCTAAAAGAACACAGGAACACTGGTTATAGAGTAACACCCAAAAGCATTTACTCTTGTTGGGACTTCCCTCAATGCTCTCTGGCCTCTGCTGTATCAGGCCTGATCCACATGGCTTATGACAGATTTCCCTAAGCAGGACCAAGCTCAATGCTGAGAATGCAACACAGGTAGGCCCCTTTTAAGAGTTTCTTTGATTTACTCAGCTTTCTTATGAGTCTTCTATACCTTAATACTAAGAGTAGTGGACCTCTTCTCTACCATTACATTCAGGATCCTAGTCTAAACTAATCATCTCATGCGTCAAGCATCCTCCCCCACTGGCAACAACAGTCTAATTTATCACCTCCCACCACCCCCTCTTCTGAGAATTGCAAGGAATTCCTTCATCATCAATTGCCAAAAGCTGATCCTTCCTCTAAACACTTTCTAATTCCTGGACTCTATTCAACCCATTGACCTTTCTTTCTCTGTGTCCCAGTTATGCTCCTGGACATAAGTGATTCGTTCGCCTGCGGTACAGCAGCATAGTATGCTTTTGTCACAAATCAGACAGGTAGCACTTGCTACCTTGGTCCAAATGACTGACCCATGACTTTTAAACATTACTGTCCTGCTCTGCAACTATTGCTTAACTGCATGTGTTGAGGACATTCTTGGTAAAGTATTTGTATTTCTAGAGTCCCTTGCACATAATTTTAGGGATATACAAAAATACATTTTAATCACAGAAGTATTTTTGAAAGGTAAGCTGTGCAAGAACATAGGAGTCAGAGCTGTAAATCTTTCCACAACAAGCTCTTGGCCTCCACCCTAAAATAGGCATTCCCATTTTTTTCTCCAACTCTCCTCTTCTTTATGTGATGCCCTGGTTAAGATTTTTACTGCTATGCTGTAGGTATTTCATTTTAGCAGTTCTGTAAGAGCAGTCTGTTCTGCTTTCAGATGTTTGGGTTTGAGCTAAGATAAGAGGCTTGTTATTCAACTTAGGATTGTGCTGTTAGCCAATCAGGACAGTGGAACTGGCAGAAGGTTCTGGAGAATGTTGGGTCTTTGTTGGCGGGGGCTGGAGGAAGACGGGGAAAAGATGTCTGAGGATGCTGTCCCTGTTGCACAAGGTGCTTTGTGCAGATGAATGGCTTCAAAAAGAAAGAACCAATACTCCCATGGGAGACCAACTTGATTGAGATGGATCTCGAGCGACATTCAGAAGATGGTCTGTGCTTTCACACAGACTGAGGCTCCAGCATGTGAGTGACAGACAAGTTCAAGATGAGCTCCAACTTGTCTGCCCATTTGACTGTTTAAGAGTAATGGGCCCTTTTTGTTATTTTTTCTTTCTTTCATTTAATAACTGTTTGCTTAAATTAACATTCTTAGTTATACTTTATAAATTATATGCAGTCATTTCTGTTATTTCTTGCTGTGGGCAATAACTCACTCAGCATTCAGACAAACAACAGGAATTCTGCAGATGTTGGAAATTCAAGCAACACACATAAAAGTTGCTGGTGAATGCAGCAGGCCAGGCAGCATCTCTAGGAAGAGGTGCAGTCGACGTTTCAGGCCGAGACCCTTCGTCAGGATTCAGACAAACCAGGTTTTGGGTGAGCGAGACACCCCAATTTCAGGGATTTGGCGGGACCAAAGTTGTATGCATCCTAGATGTATGAAGCCAGAGAAAGTTGGGTTTATCACTGCAGAATCTAGTGGCAGTTAGCGAGAGGCTAATGAGATGCCCAGAAAAGGGGGAGGGAGTTTCATTTACAATATTGAGACATGCTTAGTTTGTAACTTTTCACAGTTTTGCTGAAGTCACCACAATGAAATAATAATTCTCTTACTACAATGGCTGCCTGGCATGCTTTGTATGTTTAATATTTTATGGGTTTTATGAAAGTTAATTTTTCTAATATAATTCAGAATTTAAAAAAAAATCTGCTGATGCTGAATGTAGACCGGAGTTGAGGAGGAATTTCTTTAGCCAGAGAGTGGAGAATCTGTGGAATTCATTGCCACGGGTAGCTATGGAGGCCAAATCTTTATGAATATTTAAGGCAGAGGTTGATAGATTCTTGATTGGTCAAGACATTAAGGGATATGGGGAGAAGGGACAAGATTGGGGCTGAGAGGAAAAATGGATCAGCTGTGATGAAATAGTGGAGCAGACTCGATAGGCCGAATGGCCTAATTCTGCTCCAATACCCTATACCTTATCTTATATTGGAAGTCTGAAATATAAACGTAAAGTATTGAAACCATGTAGCAGATCAGACAGTATCTGTGGAAAGAGAAACAGAGTTAATGTTCCAGGTCAAATTCACTTCATTGGAACTGGAGAAGTGAGAGGATAAATAGGTATCAAGTTGCAGAGAGTGTGAGGAGAAAAGGAGAGGACAAAGAGAATTTTTCTGCTGAGGTGAGGTCGCAGGTGTCCTGAAGTTGTCTGGTTGCTTTGATCAGTTAGAGAGTGAGGGAACAGCTGTTGTAGAGAACTGCAGCCAAAAGGAGAGTCAGGCAGCATCTATGGCGATAAAATACTGAACGAATATTTCAAATGGATAACTTGCAGCAGAAGTGACCATATCATGGCTTTGTTTCTCTCTTAATGCCCTTATTAACCTGATGATTTGGTAAGTAGTGTATTGTCACAATAACTCAGGCCTCATTCCATCAGAAATATCAATTTACACACATCAAAGTTGCTGGTGAACGCAGCAGGCCAGGCAGCATCTATAGGAAGAGGCGCAGTCGACGTTTCAGGCCGAGACCCTTCAGTTAGTCCTGACGAAGGGTCTCAGCCTGAAACGTCGACTGCGCCTCTTCCTATAGATGCTGCCTGGCCTGCTGCGTTCACCAGCAACTTTGATGTGTGTTGCTTGAATTTCCAGCATCTGCAGAATTCCTGTTGTTTGAGAAATATCAATTTGTCGTGCCATCTCTCCTCAACCCTTTCTGTACCTAACTTTATTCCTTACCCTCTCAGTTTGACCTGAAACATTAACTCTGATTTTGTATCCACAGATGCCACCTGAACTGTTGAGTAGTTGCAGTATTTTCCTTCTCTGTGTTCTAAGCCTGAGAGAATTTATCCTGGACAGGACTGCCAAGCTCCATTTGTCTCAGTAAATCCTTAATTCACTTGCTAAGATTTTGGAAATCGTAACTTAATTTTAGCAGCAAAGAAACTTCATTCGTGAAACTATTTACAGACCCAGCAGGAATCTTTTTGCTGCTTTCTTTTAACAGGTTTTTTGTTGCAAGTTTTCATCCACAGCCAATCAATAACTTGAAAAAATCTTTGAAGGATCTTTATTACATTATGGATTCTTGGAATAGGAAAGAGGCATCACATCACAACACTCGCCACTGAGTTTTCCTGAAAATACTAATTAATTTCAGTAAAATATCTTGAAACATAGCTACCCTGAGTTGAAAATAAAGATAAAGGAAAGATTAATTGAAATATTCCACAGATATTTGATAAACAGGGAGCTTTACGAGAATATAATATTGAGTTAAAATGGTACATAATGATTTTACCTTTAATTAGCTTTAATATTGAATAAGTTTATGTAGTTTATAGATGTAATAGTTTCATTGAGTTCCTTGTATATATTTCATAATTTAAAAATACATATGTAACAAGTTAATTCAAATGTCAGATGTCAGAACCAAGGATGTAATCCCCCAATCTTTATCTAAGGGGTAGGCAGTATACCTCTGCCACGATTATCTCAGCAATGGTGTCTGACAGGGTTGTATCCTCAGCTCTCTGATTGACACCCTATACACACAAAACTGCATAGATAGATTTGTTCTAACTCAACGGTATTTCCAAGTTGGCTAATGATACCACTGTAGTGGGCTGTATCTCAAATATTGAGAAGTCGGAGTACATGAGAGAGAGTGAGTAAGTAAGAGAGAATAAAATGTCACAGGCATGTAAATAGTTAAGGCAGAAGCACTGGCATGTATGAGTTACAGCCTGCCAATCTGAAAAACACCTACCCGCTTCAATTTAATGTTAGTTAGTTAATCTTCAATCGCCATCTTAACTAAACTTCTGCAACACTGGCTCCTGAATCTCTGATGTTTCTCTGACCAGAACTTTCATGTACAGCATTTTTTGCAATACTATCATGATTGTATATACCATATCTCAACCATAAACAAAATTGACTTTCTAAAACTTGATGAGCACCCAGGGCATGAGGTGATAATAACTGAAGGCAGTTGAGGGGAAGTTCACTGAATAGGTTGTGGGGGAAAGGGGTTATCTTTCTTATGAGGAAAAAAATTAGAATAGAATGGTCTGAACTTCTACTGATAAGCTGTGATCTACTGAAACATGTAATATTCTGTAGGGCGGGGCAGGATAGTTGCTGGATTCCCTCAAATGGCGAAATGTAGTACAAAGTGATATTTTCAAGATCAATTATTTGCCTGTTTAAGATTGAAGTGATGTTGAATTTCAGTGCTTAATCATTCTACCTGCAGCAGATGCAATGGTAAAATCAACATCTGTACAATCATTGTGAAGCCAAAGTCCCATACTGTGGATGCAACCTACCACCTTTGTGATACTGCAATAATGCCAAAGGGAATTAACCCAGAACAAATCTGGCAACTCAAAACTGAACGTGTATGAGCCCATTAACAGCCCGTGATTTCTCCCTCAGCCCCCCACACTCAGTGTAATGGAAGGAAATCGGAGCACCCAGAGGAGGCCTACGCAATTACAGGGAGAGTGCACAAACTCCACTAATGGCATTGAAGGCTAGAATTGAACCCTGGTCACTGGAACTGTGAAACCACTGAAAGAACTGTGGAATCATCATATTCAACAGCATAGAAAATTGCCCAAAAAAAAACCTAGAAATATCCAATTTGGCCAATTACTGACCAGTTAGTCCAATGTTAATCATCAGCAAAGTCTATCAAATGACATTTATTCAACAGTAACCTGCTGACTGATGCCATGCTTGATTTTCAGCTCATGAACTCAGCATACTGTAATGATGGCCAAAATGAGCACTAAAGAGATGATTTCCAAAGATATAGTGAAGGAGACTACTCCTGATATCAAAAAGCCATTCGAAAAAGTTTGTCTTCCCAGAATCCTGGTAAAATTGAAACCAATGTATATCAAGTGGAACAAAATCCAAAGACTGGAGTGATACCTTAAAAAAGGAGCATTGTGAAGGACCCCACACACCCCTCGTACAAACTCTTCTCCCTCCTGCCATCTGGCAAAAGGTACCGAAGCATTCAGGCTCTCATGACCAGATGGTGCAACAGTTTCTTCCCCCAAGCTATCAGACTCTTTAATACCCAGAGACTAGACTGACATCTACATCATGTATTATTATATTGTAATTTGTCCTCTACTGTATCTTTTGTCTTGTTTATTATTTATTGTACTGCCCTGCACTGTTTTGTACACTTTATGTAGTCCTGTGTAGGTCTGTAGTCTAGTGTAGTTTTTGTGTTGTCTTATGTAGTCTAGTGTAGCTTTGTTGTTTCATGTAGCACCATGGTCCTGGAGAAATGTTGTTTTGTTTTTACTGTGTACTGTACCCGCAGTTTATGGTTGAAATGACAATAAAAAGCGACTTGACTTGACTTGATGATACTGAATAAGATCCCATTTCCTCCGTCTCCGCTACATCTGCTCCGAGGATGAGGCTTTCCGTTCTAGGACATCTCAAATGTCCTCTTTCTTTAAGGATCGTGGTTTCCATTCTACCATCATCAATGATGCCCTCACCCGCTTCTCCGTTTCCCGCACTTCGGCCCTCACCCCATCCTCCCACAAAAACAACAGGGACAGAGTTCCCCTTGTCCTCACCTACCACCCCACCAGCCTCCGGATCCAGCACATTATCCTCCGCAACTTCTGCCACCTTCAACAGGATCCCACCACTAAGCACATCATTCCCTCTCCACCCCTCTCCGCTTTCCGCAGGGATCGGTCCCTCCGCAACTCCCTTATCCGCATGTCCATCCCCACTGATCTCCCACCCGGCACTTATCCCTGTAAGCGTAAATGCTACACCTGTCCCTACACCTCCTCTCTTGCAACCATTCAGGGCCCCAAATAGTCCTTTCAGGTGAGGCAACACTACACTTGTGAGTCTGTTGGGGTCATCTATTGCATCCGGTGCTCCCGGTGCGGCCTCCTCTACATCGGTGAAACCCAACGCAGATTGGGGGACCGCTTCGTTGAGCACCTCCGCTCCGTCCGCCAAAACAGACAGGATCTCCCGGTAGCCACCCACTTCAACTCTGCTTCCCACTCCCATTCAGATATGTCCATACATGGCCTCCTCTACTGCCATGATGAGGCTAAACTCAGGTTGGAGGAGCAACACTTCATATACCGTCTAGGTAGTCTCCAGCCCCTTGGTATGAACATAGAATTCTCCAACTTCCAGTAATTCCCTCCCCCTTCCGTCCTCTATCCCTATTTCACTCCACCACCCCCACCCCCCACAGCTCCCTCATGGTTCCGCCTCCTTCTTCTACTACCAATTGTTTTCAGGGCTATGACGTCAATGCTTCCCTTCCCCCACCCCTTTGTCTTTCAAATTACTGGTCTTTCAACTGAAGCTTCAAGCATTCTTCAAATCCTTCCCCACCTTTCATTCTTCAGTCCTGACAAAGGGTTCCGGCCCAAAACGTCGATTCATCGTTTCTGACTGATGCTGCCCGACCTGCTGAGTTCATCCAGAGTACTGAAAGTGTTGCTTTGACTTGACTTGACTTGGTTGGAGACGTTAGAGGTTAATCATCCCTGTCCCAGGACATCACTGCCAGAGTTGCTCAGGGCAGCATCCAAAGTCCAATCATCTTTAAATGCTTTATAATGAATGTCTTTTCATTGTAAGGTCAGAAATAGAATGGTACCTGATACCTGAGCAATATTCCATGCTGTTGCAACTTCTCAGCATATAAAGCAACCAACGCCAGCATACAGCAACTTTCAGGCATTGGCTGATAAGTGGCGTGCCACATACGTCCCACAAGACATTCATAAGGCTATTCACAAAACTGTCTCCGTGAAGGTTACGGTTAAAATTACCTACTTGATTACTTTTACGATGGAACAGTGTGAAAAGCAAGTTGTTTGTTTGATGGTGGTTTGCTGTGCTTCTGATTAACTCCTACTCATATTTTGAGATAGGTTTTACTGCAAATTTTGCTTTAACATGATACAAAATGGTGTTAAAATAATGTAAAGTAATTGATACTTCAACACAATTTGGGTATCTGTTTCTGATAAATTTTAAAGTATAAATTCAGCTTTAAGATTCACTGTTTAATGAATTAAATACCCATATAAACTGTCCATTTGATCCGGTAAGCAAAATGCTTTATCTTTTGGATTATACAATCATTCTTGAGATCAGCTGAGGATTCATATTGTATGCCAGCTTTAAGCTCCACCTTGTAATGCCATTTCATAGAGCTGAATTCAATAAGGAAATAAGGAAAGTTGTATGCAATAAGATGAGAACAAATGTAGAATCGAGCTCATGCAATTTCTTATGTTCTGATAACCGGGACAGCTGTTTGTTCTACTTTCATTTTATTTCTGAATATTCCTTCTAATGGTCATCATGTGCCTGGCAAGAACAGAAGCTCTGCTGGTGAATTGAAAAAATCTTGAGATTGACAGTATGGCACCACTGCTTCATGATGTATCAACGTTTGATGCCTATCCAAAGTTTGTTTTAATAGGATTATGGAATCTGAAATAACACAAATTAAAATATGATGCTCATTGCCAAGCAAAAGCCATTCGTCTGTAAAGTCTGTATTAATTACAGTTTTTAAACTGAATATTTTGAAATGTGTTGATTATATATTTTGACCCAGCTTCCCTTGCACTGATGGGGAATTTCACATTTTTTATTGTGCTGTTTTAAAATTTGGTAGCATATTCCCTAGCTATTTTTAAACCTTACTGTCTGACAGTGAATATTGATAAAAAAGAAAGATATGCTGACATATCATGCAAGGAAATAAGTAACTTGTGTACAAAGACAGAAGAGCCAATCTTCAGATTCAAGAAAAATGGTCCTTCTAATTTATTCTTATTTTTTCTCTTTTTTTTAGAAATGTGTATTCTTATTTTTGAAACACATTTTACTTTAAGAACTCAGTCAAGTATATGAAATAACTTTATTCTACTTCAGATTTACAACAAACAAATGTTAATTAATGATTTGTTCCACCACTAAGGTCCTAATTTATGTTGTTTGTAAAATGACTTTTATACTTTACTGTGTTTTCTATTTGAATTTTGTTTTCTCAGCTTTCGTCTCAAGGCTAATTTTAATGCAATTAATTCTTTCTTGCATTACGTTTAAAATTATCATTAATTAACAACAAAGAAACCTTGCATCAGGATAATGAACTGTGGAATAGAATATCCAAAACACATTATGGCTAAAACCCAATATTTACTGACAATAAAAATGCACATTATGGGGAAAGTTATTAGGAGAACAGCAAATGAGTATTTGAACAAAAATGAATTGTTCAGAGGAAACAGTACAGATTTGTAAATTGTTAAAGTTGGACCATTTGCAAATATTTTTGGAGAAGGTGACTAATCTCTGAGACTTCCTAATGATTTCAATGAACTTTAATCCAAAGGAATAGGGAAAATAAAAGTGCATAAAATTAAAGCCACATTTTTTGTAAAAGAAGTGAATAGATTAGAAGATACAGAGATGTGATAATAATACATTAATAATACATACTTCATTAGTTGGATGCAACCAGTTGTGTCACTCAGGGATTGCAATGGGGCTTCAACACTTCATTATTTGGAAGGGAACTTGTGAAAGTCTTGCATTTCCATGTTTATTGGCAACATTAACTTACATGGCAAAGTAAATAGTGTAGTTGCTATAGAAGTTGTAAAAGGTCATTGATAGACTAAGTAAGTGGGTGTAAATGCAGCAGATGGATTTAAAAATGTGGGAGTAGAAGTGCATCTACTTTGGAGCTAAGGAATATAAATGACAAGAACACATGATCTATGAGACCGCAGAGAAATTTTCTTTAGTAGACAAAAATGTATCCATAAAACATTAATGGAATGTTAGATTTCGTATCGAAGTTCCTACAGTGCAAGAGGATAAAAGTTGTGTTTAATTGTGCTGCAAGTTGTGTTCAATTTTGGGCAAAGGTTCTGTGTGGATTCATCGGAATTATATTACAACAATTTACGTCATGTTGACAAGTTGTAGAAACTATGCTTATTTTTTCCCTTGAGAACAGAAGTTTAAGTGAAAAAACTTGTCTTGCCTACCACTTGTACAGATTGCTGTACAAGTACAGCAGTGCATTGAAGTAGTACTCTCTGGACACAGATCAGCACATCGTAGAAACCAAGCTCTCCTCCATGGACGTTATCTACACTTTGATAAGCTGCTTAAAAATTGATCAGCAAGTTTTTGGTGGTTTTGTGTACACTAATGATTGGTTTCAGTTGCAGAACTTGTTATGTAGTGGACAAAAATTGACATGGCTGCATAGTAAAGATTGTCACTCTCAAATACTACAGTGGGTTGAAATTGTCTGGGAGGCTAGTGTTAATGTGTACCATGAGCAATCTTTCAAAACACTTCATGCTGGTGGCTATCAAAGCAGCCAGGCAGTACTCATTAAAGCACATGACCTTGTTTTACATAGGTATTGAGATGAGTCATCTTTGTAAAGCAGGTGGGAAACTCAGAATGAAGCAGAAAAATCTATATCAATATATAAAACAATTTAATTGTTTTTATGTAATAAATAAAGACTTCCTCTTGTAGCATAATTCAATGCACTTTTTAAACATTGTACTAAACTACTGAGAGATCGTGTCTAAAGCACTTCTTCACACAGAGATAGTATAAATGTAAAAATTCTGTAAAATAGCTGTTGATACTAGGTCAGTTAAAAATTTCAAATTTGAAATTTAAAGATTTTGCTAAGGGTTTGTCATCAAGATGGGTTAATAAAATTATGTTACAAACTGCTTATGACCTAAATAAGTGACTGGAGTAAAGTAGTTAAATGGCACAGTTCTGTTTCAGTGAACATGTTTTAATCAAACTATTTTACCAAAAGATAAAAGTGCTAAATTTAGTATATTTATGTTTTAAATTTTTATATAAGTGAACTGATCATTGAATTTTCATTATCAGATTTTGAATTCAAATGTGATTTTTGTTTGTTATTTACGTCTATTTTTGCACAATTGATTTAGTTCCACTTCAAAACAACTTTTTAAAGATTGATCAACAAGTTTTTGGTGGTTTTGAGTACACTAATGATTGGTTTCAGTTGCAGGCTTGTCATTCAGTGGACAAAAATTGACATGGCTACATAGTAAAGAATGTCAAGTATTAAACAGAATTTTTGAAGCAGTCAAAATGCATGGTTTCTCACAAAACCAGCGTCTTGAGATGCCAGTAGTTGTACTAGATATTGCCAATTTCTGTTCGATAAAGATTGTCTGGAAAAATTAAAAGCCTGTTGGAAGGGTATATTCAACATCAAAGGCACTTTTGGGGATACTATTGTTGAACTATGATGCCATTTTTAAAGATAGTCACACAGAAATCATTGAATCTGTGTCTGAGGTACAATCCAGTCTATAGCAAGGTCCTTATTCTTTGCAGAATTGAATAGAAAAATTGCTTCTGAAATTCGAAATAAATTGAGTTTTCTTCAAAGTTATTAGGTACTACCAGCAGTTATGTTGGACAAAAACTGCTTCATGTTCTCTTAAGAAAAGTGAAATAAGTTAACTGACAAGAAGGAAACATTAGTTATTATCCCCAGCATATAGAAATTACTTCATTTCATTTTGGGAAGATCCTATGCTTTTATTACAGATTGTTACATGCGATGGATGATTCTAGGTTCTTCAGCAGCAATTTCAACAATTTCTGCAATGTAAGGGCACATTATTTTGTTGCTGTGGCATTTTTAAGTGGTTGTTTATTGGTCAACAAAGTAAACTTAATTGCTGATGGTCTGTCCAGATTAATACATGAATCATCTCGGTATTGGTAGTGAAGCATGATTTTGCAATCTGACATACAGACAAGGAGCTCTGTTGAAGTCAGGCTTCAAACACATACTGAGGGTGTGGATCAGCTGAGCCAAATGCCCCAAACACGAGGAAATCTGCAGATGCTGGAATATCAAGCAACACAAATAAAAGTTGCTGATGAATGCAGCAAGCCAGGCAGCATCTCTAGGAAGAGGTACAGTCGACGTCTCGGGCCTGACGAAGGATCTTGGCCTGAAACGTCGACTGTTCCTCTTCCTAGAGATGCTGCCTGGCCTGCTGCGTTCACCAGCAACTTTTATGTGTGTTGCTTGAAATGCCCCAAAGGTTACTTAGAGAGAAGAGTAAAGAGAAAGGAATAATTCAAGGCAGAGAAGTAAATTTGACAAAATGAGTCAGGGTTACCAGACATATGAGATATTCTGATCTTGCTGAAACAATTCAAGTCTGTAATCCAAAGAGGAATTTGAGATGCATTGCAAAAAAGGCCTGAAGCTCCATTAGGTGATCATAACAAAAGGCATATCTGAACACATTGTATAATATATGTTGGTACATCTTTTCCTTATGTCAGGATATTGTTTATCAGTGGCAATGAATTAAACTTAAAGGTTGCAAGTAGTCTAGTTCAAGGAACTAATACATTGGAGCAACTACACAATTAAAAAGTCCAAAATGAAATACAATCAGCTGACAGTCTATAAAGAATATGTATTCATGTGAAGAGTGAAAGCAATTTGCTGCATTTGTGAATACAATGTAAGTACATCTTAAAACGATGCAACATAAGGACCTCATGCATTTGTGCACCTTACAAGTTATACATTCTGCTTTAGGAACTCTTGGTGTGCTATAGATCTCGTCATAGTCAGAGTCAGCTACCAAACCTAGCATGGTGCAAAATTAATCACCAATAACATTACAGAGGCCCCTAAGTACTTGCTATCTTTGTCCTTCTTAAAGATAAAGGTTTGAAAGACAGTTTTGATGTTGCCTGGGTAGTTAACTAGTGAACTTGTAAATGATGGACATCACACACAAAATGCTGCAGGAACTCAGCAAGTCAGGCAGAGGCAGTGTACATGGAGGGGAGTAAAGGGTTGATTTTTCAGGTTGAGACCCTTCATCAGGACTGGAAAGGAAGGGGCAGGAATGGGGAGAGAAAGGGATTGCATACAAACTGGCATCTGATAGGTGAGACCAGACAAGGTGAACACGTGGGAGAAGGGGGATTAAGTAAGAAGCAGGGAGGGGATAGATGGAAGAGGCCAAGGATGAAGATCTTTACACTGTCATGTAAACATAGGAACATAAGAAGTAGGAGCATGGGTAGGAACAGTATATTTTGCCCTTCAAGCATTCTTCACTGCTTATCAGGACTATGGCTAATCTTCTATCTCAATGTCAGTTGCGTGCACATTCCAATCCCTTTAAGATCCAAATTCTGTTGACATCTTTATGAGTGAATTTAGTGACTGAGCCTTACAAACCTTTACCATCCTCTGCAGGAAGAAATCCCTTCACATCTGTTTCAATGACCTAGTTCCTACTGAGACCGCAGTAAAATAGAACACAATGGAAAACACTCAGTGAAGAGGTAATAGAACACAATGGAAAACACTCAGTGAAGAGGTATCCATGGAGAGAGAGACAGAATTAGCATTTAAGGTTGAAGATCTTTCATCAAAACTGAGAAAATAAGAAAACAAGTTGATTTGCAGAGAGGGTGAAGGAGGGATAGGACTATAGGAATATCTCTGATTTTCATTGTAAATGGAGGCTGATTTGCCCACCTGACCCCATGCTCTTACCAACTTACTTTTCTACATTCCTTGAAACCTTCTCCCCATTAATAATTTCACCTTTTACTGTATCATCAGCAACTTGGAAATATGACTTTATTTTTCTACATTTCTTATGGAGATCATATTGTGATATCTGTACCACCCTCTACAATTGGATCCTCGATCTCCTAACCGGAAGACCACAATCTGTGCAGAATGTTAGTAACATCTCATCCTCCCTGACGATCGACACTGGTACACCTCAGGAATGTGTGCTTAGTTCACTGCTCTACTCTCTCTACACCCATGACTGTGTGGGTACGCATAGCTCAAATGCCATCTATAAATTTGCTAATGATATAACTATTGTTGGCTAAATCTCAGATGGAGACGAGAGGACATACAGGAGCAATATATACCAGCTAGTTGAGTGGTTTTGCAGTAACATGCACTCAATATCAGTAACACCAAAATACTGGTTGTGGATTTCAGGAAGAGTAAGACAAGGGAACATGAACCAATCCTCACAAAGAGATCAGAATTGGAGAGAGTGAGCATTTCAAGTTCCTGGGTGTCACTATCTCTAAGGATCTAACCTGATCCCAATATATTGGGGCAGCTACAAAGAAGGCAAAACAGCAGCTATGTTTCATTAGGAATTTGAGGAGATTAGGTTTGTCACCTGAAACACTCAAAGACTTCAATGGATGTACTGTAGAGAGCATTCTGACAGGCTGAATCACTGTCTGGTATTGGCGGGTGGTGGTGATGCTACTCCACAGGATCAAAAGAAACTACAGGAAGTTGTTAAATTTGTCAGCACCATCATGGGTACTAGCCTCCATAGTATCCAAAACATCTTCAAGGAATAGTGCCTCTGAAAGGCAACATCCATCATTAAGGACTCCAGTGACCCAGGACATGCCCTCTTCTTATTGTTGCCATCAGGAAGGAGATACAGAAGCCTGAAGGCACACATTCAGCGATTCAGGAACTGCTTCATCTCTGTCATCCGATTCCGAAATGGACATTGAACCCATGAACACTACCTCACATTTATTATTTCTGTCTTTGTACTATTTCTAACTTAACTATTTTTTATATATATATACTGACTCTATTTATTTTTTCTATATTTATCATGTATTGCATTATACTGTTGCCGCTAAGTTAACATTTTGCATGATGTATGCCAATGATATTAAACCTGATTCTGATTTCTTCTCTAGGTTATGGAGGTTATATTCTTGTGTACACTGGAGCCAGGTTTAAAAAGCAAACATGACCTGTTGGGACTTTCTACAGAGCTTGAGATCACAGGGAAGGTTATTTGTAGAGAGCAGTTCCAGAATTATAAAATGAGAGGGGCCTGTTGGAACTTGCTGCAGAGCTAGAGATCATTTAGTTTGTAAGGCACTTTTGGCAAGAGCCAATAAAATGAAGTTAGGTTTAAGCAGAGCACCATTGTGGGAACAGCTGTTGTGTTAATGGGACAGAGTTAGAGTGAGAAACATTGGTTTAAGAGGGTTTGGTGAGGAGAGGCTGAGAGTAAATTAAAGTTTCTGTCAAGTTTCTCTTTCTTTATTTATTATTGCCTAATTATAATGGTGAGAATGGATCCCAAGTCAGTGTTGTTTGATCTGAGAGACCTTCAGTCTCCCTGATAAATACATCTGGGTGATGCTCCCTTCTCGTAAGGGAGCTTGAACCGAATGGATCATTTGGGAGAATGAAGAGGTGATAGATAGGAGCTGCAGGGAGCTAATTATACATGTGGCAGGAGGCAAGTAGCTGAGTGACTGTTAGGGAGCAGAAAGGGAATAAGCAGATAATCCAGAGTAGCCCTGTGGCCATTCCCCTTTATAACAAGTATAGCACTTTGGATACCTGTTGGGGGAATGGATGTCCTACCAGTGGATAACCCCTGACAAGTTCTCTGGCACTGGGTGTAGCTAAATAGCTCAGAAGGAGAGAAAAGAGGAGTGTGGTAATACCAGGGGACTCAGTAGTTAGAGGAGCAGACAGGAGATCCTGTGGACATGAAAGAGAATCCCAGATGGTATATTGCCTCCTGTCTGCCAGGGTCAGGGAGGTCTCAGATTGGGTCCACAGTATTCTTAAGGGGAGGGTGAGCGAAATAAGTTGTGGTACACATTGGTACAAAGTGACATGGGTGGGAAGAGGGATGATGTCCTGAAGGTCTATTCAGTTAGGTTGGAAGCTGAAAAGCAGAACCTCAAGAATTAATCATCTCTAGACTGCTGCCTGTGACATGCATCAGTGGGGGTAAGAATAGGATGATATGAAAAATAAATGTGTGGCTGAAGAATTGGTGCAGAGGACAGGGTTTCAGGTCTGTGGATCATTTGGGTGTCTTCTGCAGAAAGTTTGACCTGTACAAAAAGAAAACTCAAGGGGAAAAAATATACTTTCAGGCAGGCTTACTCGTGCTGTTGGGAGGATTTGACCTAGGTTAGCAGGCAGATGGGAACCAGAACGATAGGTTACAGGATGGAATAGTTGGTGCAATGGTAGATGCAGTGTGCAGAGACTGAGAGGAAAGATGGGCAGAGGATAGGGCACAATTGCAGTCAGTTTGGTGGGTTGAACTATGTCTATTTTAATGTGAGATGTATCAGGAACAAGGACAATGGAGGTAGAACATGGATCAGTACTTGGAACTAAAAGTTCTGGCTATTACAGAGACTTGGCTATCACAAGTGCTGGAATGTCTACTGGATGTTCTGGGGTTTAGATATTTCAAAAGCGAGAGGGAGGGAGGTAAAAGATATAGACACCGTGGCGCAGATTTGGAGGCAGATTTTGGAAAAGTGCAAAAATAACACGTTTGTTCTCATAGGGAACTTCAACGCCCCTAATATTGATTGGCATCTCCTTAATACAGAAGTATTTTATTTATTTACGTGTACAGCACAGAACAGGCCCTTCCAGCACAATGAGTTGCAAAGCCCAGCAACACACCTTTTGTATGTAACCCTAGCCTAATCACAGGACAATTTACAATGACCAATTAAATTACTAACAGGGAGCGTGGGAGGAATCCGGGGAAAACAACTGAGTGATCAAGTGATCACAATTCTGTCTCCTTTGGAGAGGGATAGAAACAGACAAGTTAGGAAAGTGTTTAATTGGAGTAAGAGGAAATATGAAGCTATCAGGCAGGAACTTGGAAGCATAAATTGGGAACAGATGTTCTCAGGGAAATATACGACAGAAATGAGGCAAAAGTTCAGGGGTTATTTGCGTGGTGTCCTGCATAGGTACATTCCGATGATACATGGAAATAAAGGTAAGGTACAGGAACCGTGGTGTACAAAGGCTGTTGAAAATGTAGTCAAGAAGAAAAGAAAAGCTTAGGGAAGGTTCAAAAAGCTAGGTAATGATAGAGATCTGGAAGATTAGAAGGTTTGCTGGAAGGAGTTTAAGAATAAAATTAGGAGAGCCAAAAGGGGTCATGAGAAGGCCTTGGCAGGCAGAATTAAGGAAAATCCCAAGGTATTCTACAAGTATGTGAAGAGCAAGAGGATAAGATGTGAGAAATTGGACCCATCGAGCGTGACAGTGGAAAAGTGTGTATGGAACCGGAGGAAATAGCTGAGGTACTTAATGAGTACTTTGCTTCAGTATTCGCTACAGAAAAAGATCTTGGTGATTATAGGGATGATTTACAGTGGAATGGAAAGCTTGAGCATATAGACATTAAGAAAGAGCATGTGCTGGAGCTTTTGGAAAGCATCAAGTTGGATAAGTCACTGGGACGAGACAAGGTGTAACCCAGGTTACTGTGCGAGGCGAGGGAGGAGATTACTGAGCCCCTGGCAATGATTTTTGCATCATCGATGCGGACGAGAGAAGTTCCAGAAGATTGGAGGGTTTCAGTTGTTGTTCCCTTATTCAAGAAAGGGTGTAGAGATAACCCAGGAAATTATAGACCAGTGAGTCTTACTTCAGTGTTTGGTAAGTTGATGGAAAAGATTCTGAGAGGTAGGATTTATGAACATTTGGAGAGGCATAATATGATTAGGAATAGTCAGAAAGGTTTTGTCAAAGGCAGGTCATGCCCTATGAGCCTGATTAAATTTTTTGAGGATGTGACTGAACACATTGATGACGGTTGAGCGGTAGATGTAGTGTATATGGATTTCAGCAAGGCATTTGATAAGGTACCCTACGCGAGGCTTATTGAGAAAGTAAGGAGACATGGAATCCAAGGGGACCTTGCTTTGTGGATCCAGAATTGGCTTGCTCACAGAAGGTAAAGAGTGGTTGTAGATAGGTCATATTCTGCATGGAAGTTGGTGACCAGTGGTGTGCCTCAGGGGTCTGTTCTGGGACCCCTTCTCTTCGTGATTTTTATAAATGACCTGCATGAAGAAGTGGAAGGATGGGTTAGTAAATTTGCTGATGACACAAAGGTTGGGGCTGTTGTGGATAGTGTGTAGGGCTGTCAGAGGTTACAGCAGGACATCGATAAAATGCAAAACTGGGCTGAGAAGTGGCAGATGGAGTTCAACCCAGATAAGTGTGAAGTGGTTCATTTTGGTAAGTCAAATATGATGGCAGAATATAGTATTAATGGTAAGACTCTTGCAAGTGTGGACAATCAGAGGGATCTTGGGGTCCGAGTCCACAGGACTCTCAAAGCTGCTGCACAGGAGTATGGTTAAGAAGGCGTACAGTGCATTGGCCTTCATCAACCATGGGATTGAGTTTAAGAGCCGTGAGGCAATGTTATAGCTGTATAGGACCCTCGTCAGACCTCATTAGGAGTACTGTGCTCAGTTCTGGTCACTTCACTACAGGAAGGATGTGGAAACTATAGAAAGGGTGCAGAGGAGATTTGGAAGGATATTGCCTGGATTGGGAAGCATGCGTTATGAGAATAGGTTGAGTGAAATCAACCTTTTCTCCTTGGATGGCGGAGGATGAGAGGTGACCTGGTAGAGGTGTATAAGATGATAAGAGGCGTTGATCATGTGGATAGTCAGAGGCTTTTCCCAGGACTGATAGGGTCTTTTAAGAGACTCCTGGATAGGTACATGTAACTTAGAGAAATAGAGGGCTATGGATAACCCTAGGTAATTTCTAAAGTAAGTACATGTTCGGCACAGCATTGTAGGCCGAAAGGCCTGTATTGCGCTGTAGGTTTTCTATGTTTCTAAAACCCACACACTCATGAGAAGGACATAGAAACTTCTTACAGACAGCATTGGAATTGAACTCTGAGCTCTGACACCTGAGCTGTAATAGTGTTGCACTAACCACTGCACGATTCTGGCATCCAACGGATTGAGATGGAATGGAATTTGTTCAGTGTGTACAGGAAGGATTCCTGGCTCATTTTTCAGGCCAGCTGGAGGTGAGGCCATAATAGATCTTGGTAAAAGGCAAAGAACCTGGTCAGGTGACAGATCTCATGGTAGGTGAGCATTTCCAAGAAACTGATCTTTACCGTAGCATTGTGGAGGGATAGGACCAGACAGTATGGGGAAATATTCAACTGGCAGAAACTTGGGAACGTAAATTAGAGAAGATATACTCAAGGAAATGTGCAATAGAAATGTGGAGGCTGTTTAGGCAGCTCCCCTGGGGGATCTGGAAAGGTTTGTCCCATTGAGACAGGGATTGTATGGTAGGCGAAGGAACCATGAGATGTGGACCATCTTAAGAAGAACAAAGAAGTTTACTTAAGTTTCAGAAAGCAATCATGAGATAGGGCTCTAGAGAATTACAAGGTAGCCAGGAAGGAGTTTAAGAATGGCCGTAGGAAGCTAGAAGGGGACATGAAAATGCCTTAATGAGTCAGATTCTGGAAAATCCCATGCATTCTACACGGAGTTGAAGAACAGGAGGATGACTAGCTTGAGTGTAGGAAGGATCAGGGATAAACAAGGAAACATGTCCTGGAGTCAGCGGAGGTCGGGGAAGTCTTTAATGAAAAACTTCCTTCAGTATTCTACAGTGAGAGGGACCTTGAGGACATCTTAATGCAAGCTTATATGCTGGAACTTATTGATGTTAAGAAAGAGGATGTGCTGCAATTTTTGAAGAACATTAGGATTGTTAAGTCCCTCAGACTGAAAGGGATATACCTCTCAGCTTACTACCAGAAGTGAGAGAAGAAATTGGTGTGCTTTTGTTAGTGACCTTTGCATCCTCATTAACCACAGGAGTAATAGCAGTAGATTGGAGGATGTTTGTTCAAGAAAGGTAATAGGAGTAATCCTGGGAATTATAGATCAGTGAGTCTTACATCAGAGGTGGGCAAACCATTAGAAAACATTCTTAGAGACAGGATTTGCAAGCATTTGGAGAAGCATACTCTGATTTGAGATTGTCCGCATGACTTTCTGAAGGGCAGGTTATAATTCACAAACCTGATTGAATTCTTTGAGGATGTTACATAAAACATTTGTGAAGGTAGAGCAATGGATGTGGTGTATATGGATTTTAGTGAGGTGTTTGACAAGGTTGCCCGTGTTAGTTAGACTCATTCAGAAAGTCAGGAAGCCTGGGAACCAGGGAAACTTGGCTGCATGAACTCAGAATTGGCCTGCCCACAAAAGACAAAGGCTACTCATAGATAGAGTGTATTCTACCTGGATGTTGGTGCCCAGTGTTTTTCTGCAGAGATTTCTGGGACCCCTGCATATTGCAATTTTTATAAATGGCTTGGAAGAGGAAATGAAAGTGTGGGTTATTAAGTTTGCAGAATACACAGAGATATTGTGGATAGCGTAGAAGGCTATCATATGTTACAATGGGACATTTATAGGATATAGAGCTGGGCTGGTAAGTGGCAGATAGAGTTCAATACAGAAAATATACTTCATTTATTTATTTAGTGATAGAGTGCAGAGTCCAGCCCTTCAAACTGCGCTGCCTCAGCAACCCCTGACTACCTCGATTTAACTCTAACCTAATTGTGGGGCAATTTACTATGATCAATTACCCTATCTCATACATCTTTGAAATGTTGAAGGAAATTAGAGCACCCAGGAAAAATCCATGCATTCCATGGGGCAAACGTGCAAAGACTCCTTATAAAGGATGACAGAAATGAACTCCAATGCCCCAAGCTGTAATAGTGTAACACTAACTGATATTCTACCATGGCAAATGTGATACAATTTGAAAAGTCGAGTTTAAGGGCAGAAAACAGGGTTAATGCCAGGATTCTTAGCAGTGTGGAGGAACAGAGGGATCTTGGGGTCTACCTCCATAAATCCCTTAGCTACACAGACAAATTGCAGGAGGAACTCAGCAGGTCAGGCAATATCTACGGAAATGAATAAACAGTTGATGATTTGGGCCAAGATCCTTCATTAGAGAGCCATGCAAGTTGACAGCGTGGTTAAGAAGTCATATGGTGTGTTGATATGAGGCATAAGCACATTTTATGGGGATAGATTCAGTGAGCTCTTATCTTTGGAGCAAAGGAGTATGAGATGTGGTTTGATATAGGTGTATAAGATGATAAAAGATATAGATAGCATGGATAGCCAGAGACTTTTTTTTCGAGAGCAGAAATTGCTAACATGAGGGGAATAATTTTAAGGTGATTAGAGCAAAGTGTAGGGGAGATGTCAGAAGTAGGTTTTTAACACAATGAGTAGTGGGTACATGATACACACTGCCAGAGGTGGTGAGAGAGGCAGGGACATTAGGGACATGTAAGAGACTTATAGATTGGGTCATGCATGAAAGAAAAATAGAGGGCTCTGCTGGAGGGAAGGCTTAGATTAGGATACAAATTCAGCACAGCATCGTGGCCCAAAGGGCCTGGAATGTGCTGTACATTTCTGTTCTCGATGTTCTATCTTCAAAGACATTTCAACCCCTTATATGACTCATGAATAGTTCAAACCCAGGACTGAACTTTGTGGTGTCATTAATCACAGCCTTTAAAGTTCTATTTATTCCCACTCTTTGCTTTCCTTCTAATAACCAATTCTCACTCTGCATCCATGTACTGTCTCCAACTTCATGTACTTTAACCTTATTGAAACAAGCAGCCACGGTATTGACCATACAAGTATACAACTTACACCTCTTCTCTTTCATCTATTCTACTAGCTGAATTTCCAAATATAATTTTTCTTTCTCAAATCCATGTTGATCCTGCTCTTCTGTCATTAGCTACTTCACTATAGACTCTAGCACTGTTCCCTCCATTTCCATTTGGCTAACAGGGAAGTAGCTCCCTGTTTTTACTCTCCTCCCTGCTTAAGTAGTTTGGTCACGCCTGTTATCCTCCAAATGTCCAATAACAATTCCATAAGATAATAACTAGAGCATTTACTATCTCATTCAAATGTCTGGGATGGAGATTACTTGGATTTATCACATTTCAGTCTCATCAACTTCTTTAGCATTTTGTCTATCAATCCTTATTCATGTAGTTTCTCTTCTTCAGTAGACCAATGTTCTCTGATAGTTCTGGCAGATTGTTAAATATTATTTTGTGAAGTGGACACGAATTAGCTAATAAATTTGACTGCCATTTTCCTTTTTCTGCACTGCATTTTTCTCATCTTTGTTTATAAAGACCCTCATGTGACCTAGATAATCTTTACCCTTTTTCATAGCCTTTGTCTTGCCAGTTTACTCTCAAATTCTATCTCACCCTCCTTATTAATTTCCTGAAATCTAAAATGCTCCTAATTGTCAGTGTTGCTCTTTATTTTTGGTAACTGTAGAAAAATCTCTCTTGGATTCAAATTCTCCTGTCTGACAAGGATGGATCACATTTCCTGTTGGATTTTCATGACCTAATGGTTTTTATTTTTACAAATATGGGCTATGGGTAACCCTAGGTAATTCTAAAGTAAGTACATGTTTGGCACAGCATTGTGGGCTGAAGGGCCTGTATTGTGCTGCAGGTTTTCTATGTTTCTAAATAGTGTTTCTCTCCTTTAAATTCTAGCCATTGCCTATTGATCATCATTTCATTCAGTGTAATTTCCCAATCTACCAAGCCAATTCTCCCCTCGTAGTTTCCTATGTTTAGATTTAACAGCCTAATTTTGGATTGAACCACATTATTTGAAAACTCATGTAAGAATTCTGTCCTGTTGTGGTTACGCTTCCCTGACGGCACATTTCCAACAAAGATATCAAATTTACGTGATTGGTCACTTTCTTTTTGGAGATGGACCTGTCCGGCAATTGTGCGTTATTTTCCACATAACGGCTAAAGCCTGTTTGTTGTCTATGTCTTTCCATGTGCAGGCATAGTTTGCTTTATTTTTCTGGAAGACTTGTGATTGGAGTTCAGTTATGTGCAATCGTCAGAAGTAACATCACCTACAAGACAGTTAAAGATACTTGAGCCTAGGACGTTGCTCTGAAAAACTCCTGCAGTGATGTCCTAAGACTTATTATTAGACCTACTACAACCAGTACTACTTTTCTTTGTGTGAAATGAGAACTTTCCATTTTGATACAATTGACTTCAATTTTACCATGACTTCTTGATGCCTTGATATCAAATGCAGTTGTTTTCAACTTATCTCTGGAATTTACCTCTTTGGTCCATGTTGGACAAAGGCTGTGATGAGGTCTGTAGCAAAATGGTTTTAGCAAGGTGGCATCCATGAGTAAATCATTGTTGCTAAAGAGCACTGTTGACTACTTCCATCATTTGCCAATTATTGAGAGAAGATTGACTCAGTGACAATGGGTTAAATTGAATATGTGCACTCCAGAATTCATGAAATATTATTACCATTATATGTGGATATTTAGCAAAAAAAAACAACATTCCAGGTACAATGCAAATTGATAAACTATTTCTGTGATGCAAGTTTTACTAAAAATAATAGAACATTATTGTTTAACTGATTTGTTTGTTACAAATATATTAAAACCTCGAACCTTTTTACATTAGATCACTTCTATGGATAATTTCATTTGAGATTAATTTTCAGCAATTTTGTTGTCAGTCATGGCTAACACTTGACATTCTACATGTATATTGAACAACAGAATGCTCCATTCCATCCTTACAAAGCCCACAGATACATTCATAACAGCATAATTGCTTTATAAACACAACCAATTTTCTTGAAATTTGCATTGCCTCAGTATAGTCACTGTTTGTATAAAATCAAAAAGCTAAACCCAGGTGGTACAGACAAATGAAATTCTTGTGTTCCAAATACACTGCACTGTTAAGTGTTCAGAGGAAGTTTAGTTCATGTTTACTTCTCAGTCTCAGGTGTGCCATCTGCGCTGATTGGAGCCTATGCAAAGAGCTTCCCAGGGAGAGGGAAAAATAGAGTGTGTCATGAAATGTTGTGCGATGTAGCTGGTGGCCAACTCAAGAGCATTATTGGCAGAAGCCTGGGAATAGATTGACTTTGCTGGTTCACAACCCAGGGATGAAAGATATTTTCTGATGGAAAAAAGAAAATTAGAAAGGAAGATTTTCTTTGTGACTCTTTTTGGAGGGCATTTAATTATATTAAGACTAAAGTAATTGTATATCTGATCCATGGAGACAAATAAAAAACATCAATTACCCTTATTAAATGAAGTTGTACAGTCTCAGGTTATAATATGGTGAAGTGGACCCAATCTACACCAACTGAATTTGCCAGATCCAACTGACTGATTTATCAGCATGTAGGCTATATGGCAAATGTTGCAACATGGCTTGTTGAGTACTTTCATCTATGGAAAAGCAAACAGAGTTAATATTCTAGCAGCTGACTGAACAATTCCTTTCGTTTTGTATCCAAGAGCAAGTTGGGACTTTATTTTGATTCTTTTCAATGACCATCATTGAAATCCCGAGAACCAGTTCCTTCTAAATTTTTCGCCTGAGCTTGTTTGCTAATATGTACAGTATATATTACCATATAACATTTATTATATATTGTATGATATAGGAAACATGGGATACATTTGTCCTTCACAAATGTTTACAAGTTTCCTTAGATGGAGATGCAATTCACCAGCCTAAATCTTTTGCTTGCTTAATGAAAACTGGAAAGCCAAATCTTTGCAATAAGAGAATTCATTCTCTGAACCTTATCATGACGGAACAGTTAATAAAAGCTTATAGCAAATTTATTTATTTATTGGCATCCAGCACAGAATAGGCCCTACCAGCCCTCTGAGCCGCGCTGCCTAGCAATCTCCCTATTTATCCTAGCCTAGTCATGGGACAATTTATAATGACCAACTAACCTACCAACTGGTATGTCTTTGGAATGTGGGAGGAAACCTGGGCTTTCTTGGGGAGAATGTACAAACTCCTTACAGGCAGTGACGGGATTTGAACCTGGGTCGTTGGTACTGTAAAGCGTTGTGCTAACCACTATGCTACCACACTATCCCAATTGAAGAGGATTAATATGAAAACTATTTTTTCAGCTCTTCTGATAATATTTGATATGTCAGTAGAAATAACAGTAATAACCAGTCTTTTACTGCAGCAAAGGTGAGCCAATATTTAGAAGTCTCTTATAGGGGCAGGAGTACAATAAAGTGGCGGCAGTTACAAACTGGGTCAACAGGAAAGATATAGTCTGCTTTGATTGTGTTGTAACGTATCTGCTGCTAATTACTCATCCCCTCTTACTAATACTTGCAAAGTTGTCCATAGGGTTTTTGTGGCAAGGTTTGGAAGTAGGTTGCCAGGCCTTTCTTCTGCGCAGATAGTTGGGTCCTGGCTAGATTCGAACACAGGACTACCTGCCTCAAAGTTCAGTGCTGATGCCACTACACCACTGACCGGTCCAACTTGATGTAGATATGATTACAAAATAATTTCTTGTTACTTATCCAGGAATTCTAACCATCATCAAAGTGAAACCACAAATAGCCCTCTATGAGAAGACAATGGCATGGAAACATCAATTAAACTATTTTCTGTCTGCAGCATTAAGTGTTGTGGTTTGTTCATTTGAAGAAATGAGACAAATATAGTACATATGTCTAAATTCACAGTCTCATATTTGAGTTCAACTTCCAGTTCAATACAATCCAATTTGACTTAGGGGCAAAATTGTCACAGGAGAAAGACATGGAGGCATTGTATTGATTTAAATTTTTTTTCTCTCACATTTTTTCTTCATTTTCTGACAAAGTTAACTTTTACTTGCACTCCTGAGCCCTGTACTTTAGAAGTGAATTGCCTAATTTGATTTCTGAAGTGATGTATATGCTGTGATTAGGGAGGAAGTCATTGAACAACACAAATGTGACAGTGAATATTTCAAAAGTACACACTGCCAACATGGAACAGCAGTGTGGTACATCTCACAAAAACAGTAAGTGCATGAAATAGTGAAAACATTAAATGATCATAAAATTAGAATAAATTGTCTGACATTTTAAAACATTCATTTTGGCACTTCTGTGAATTTTTCATATTAACCAGAGTGCCCTTCAGAATCTCTCTCTCTTATGAAGGCAAGCGTGAACACAGAGAAAATAAATATCCTTGGACCTACTGACTGGTGAAAGGTAAACAGTGGTATTCACAATTGATGTATTTCTCATGATGCCCTGCTGTTTTCCTGAAAACTGCTGAACATACATTTTCTTGCCACTAATTCTAGGTTTCTTGCTCTGATTTGGCCATTGGCTGAAATTGAGCAGCGTCTACATGCAAATATACATATTAGACCATAAAACATAGGAGCAGGATTTGACCATTCGGCACATCAAGTCTACTCCACTATTTCATCATGGCTGATGTATTATTCCTCTCAACCCTATTCTGCCGTCTCCCATAACCATTGATGACCTGATTAATCAACAACCTGTCAACCTCAGCTTTAAATATACCCAATGATTTGGTCTCCACATCTGCCTGTGGCAATGAATTCCACAGATTCATCAGCTCTGGCTAAAGAAATTCCTTCTCATCCCTGTTCTAAACAGACACTCCTCTATTCTGAGGCTCTGCTATCTGGACCTAGATTCTCCCACTATAGCAAGCATCCTCCCCATGTCCACTCTATCTAAGCCTTTCAACATTCAATATTGAGCACTGTACTTCCGAAGTGAATTGCCTAATTTGATTTCTGAAGTGATGTATATGCTGTGATTAGGGAGGAAGTCATTGAACAACACAAATGTGACAGTGAATATTTCAAAAGTACACACTGCCAACTTGGAACAGCAGTGAGGTACATCTCACAAAAACAGCAAATGCATGGAATACTGAAAACATTAAATGATTGTAAAATTACAAAAAATTGTATGACATCTTAAAACATTCATTTTGTTAGTTTTCTGAATTTTTCATATTAACCAGAGTGTCTTTCAGAATCTCTCTCGTTTATGAAGGCAAACACGAACACACAGAAAATAAATATCCTTGGACCTACTGACTGGTGAAAGATAAACAGTGGTATTCACAACTGATGTATTTCTCATGATGCCCTGCTGTTTTCCTGCAAACTGCTGAACATACATTTTCTTGCCACTAATTCTAAGTTTCTCGCTCTGATTTGGCCATAGGCTGAAATTGAGTAGAGACTACATGCAAATACACATATTAGACCATAAAATGCAGGAGCAGAATTTGGCCATTCGGCACATTAAGACGTTTCAGCCATTCCATCATGGCTGATTTATTATTTCTCTCAACCTCATTCTCCTGCTTTCTCCCATAATCTTTAAAGCCCTGACTAACCAAGAACATATCAACCTTAGCTTTAAATATACCCAATAATATGGCCTCCAAGGCCATCTGTGGCAATTAATTCCACAGATTCACCACCCTCTGGCTAAACAAATTCATCCTCATTTCTATTCTAAAAAGGCATCTCTCTATTCTCAGGCTCCCACTACACTCTCCCACTATAGGAAACATCCTCTCCACATCCACTCCATCTAAGCCTTTCAATATTTAACGGGTTTCAATGAGATTTGCTTCACTTTCCTAAACTTCAGTGAGTACAGGTCTGGGCCATCAAACGTTCCTTGTACATTAACCGTTTCATTGCCAGAATAATTTTCATGAACTTCCTCTGGACCCTCTCCAATGCCAGCACATCTTTTATTGCATAAGGGGCCCCAAAGTGCTCACTATACTCCTTGTGCAGTCTAACTAATGCCTTATAAATCTTTAGCATTGAATCCTTGCTTTTATATTCTAGTCCTTTTGAAATGAATGCTAATATTACATTTGCGTTCCTTACCCCTGTCTCAACCTGCAAGTTAACCTTTAGGGAATCTTGCATGAGGAATTCCAAGTCCCTTTACATCTCTGATTTTGAATTTTCTCCCCTTTTAGAAAATAGTCTACACCTTTATTACTTCTAACAAAGTGCATGATCATACACTTCCCTACACTATATTCCATCTGCCACCTCCTTGATCATTTTCCTAATCTGTCTAAGTCATTCTGGAGACTGCCTGCTTCCTCAACATTACCTGCCTCTCCAACTATCTTCGTATCATCCACAAGCTTGGCCAAAAAGCCATCAATTATATCTTCTGAATAATTGAAATATAATGTGAAAAGAAAGCAGTCCAGTACTGACCCCTGTGGAACACTATGAGTCACCAGCAGCAAACCAAAAAGGGCCCCATTATTCTGACTCTTTGCCAGTCAGCAAATCTTCTATCCATGCTAGTATCTTTCCTGTGATACCATAGACTCTTATCATGTGTGGTACGTTCTCAAAGGCCTTCAGAAAATCCAAATGAACAAGATCCACTGACTCTACTTTGTGCATATTGCCTGTTATTTCCCCAAAGATTTCCAACAGAATTGTCTGGCAAGATTTCCCCTCAAGGAAATAATACTGACTTTGTCCTTTTTCATCATGTGCCTCCAAGTACCCAAAGCCTCAATCTCAATAATGAACTCCAACATCTTGCCAACCACTGAAGTCAGGCCCATAATTTCCTGCCTTTTACTTCCTTCCCTTCTTAAAGTGTGAAGTGACATTTGCAATTTTCAAGTTCTCCGGAACCATTCAAGAATCTAGTGATTCTAGAAAGATCACTAGTAATGCCTCCACAATCTTATCAACTACCTCTTTCAGAACCCTGGGGTGCAATCTATCTTGCCATCTGACTTAACTACCTTCAGAACTTTCAGGTTCCCAAGCAACTACATTCACTTCTGCCCCTGACATGCATGAATTTCAGGCATTCTGCTAGTATTCCACAGTAAAGACTGATGCAAAATACTTATTAGACTCTTCTGTTATTCCTTTGTTTCCCATTACTACCTCTCTAGCATCATTTTCCAACGGTCCAATATCCATTCTTGCTTCTCTTTTACTCTTTACATATCTGAAAAACCCCTTTTGTATCCTCTTTTATATTATTGGCTTCATGCTTCATCTTTTCTCTCCTTATAGTTTTTTAGTTGCCTTCTGTTGGTTTTTAAAAGCTTTCCAATGCTAAAACTTTTTGTGATATTATGTGTCCTCTTTTTTTGCTTTATGCTGTCTTTGAGTTCCCTTGTCAGCCACAGTTGCATCATTTGTCCTTTAGAATACCTTTTTCTTTGGTACGTATCTATCCTGCACTTTCTATATTGTTCCCAGAAATTCTTGCCATTGTTGTTCTGCCATCATCCCTGCTAGTGTCCCCTTCCAATCAACTTTGGATAGCTTCTCTCTCATGCCTCTGTAATTTCCTTTATTCCACTGAAATACTAATACATCTGACTTTATCTTCTCCCTCTTCGACTACAAGGTGAATTTTGATTCCTGCCTCTTAAGGGCTCCTTTACCTTATGTTCATTCCCTAATCAGATCTGGTTCATTACACAACACCCAAACCACAACTGTCTTCTCCCTAGTGGGCTCAAACACAAGCTGCTCTGAAAAGTCATTTTGTAGGTACACTACAAATTTCCTCTCTTGAGATCCAGCTCCCAAGTGCATGAACAGCGGCAAGTCAGAGATTGGGAGCAAGAGAAGCAGTGACTCACTCAAGTCAGTAAGTGTGATTAAAAAACAGTGTTTCGTCTGAGTTTCAGTGTCTGAACAGTGGCCCAGTCAGAGATTGAGATCCATTAGCAAGTGTAAATTAAAGTAAGGCCAATGCAATGAAGCGGACTTTGTTGGAGTGAACAGTGTTAGAGTGGACATTTTGAGGCTTCATCGTTGAGAAGCGTGAGTGAGAGAAGGTGAAAAGCTGTAGGCAGATTTTTTTCTGTGTATTTATTATTTCTTTCTTTATAATTGCACAGTTAGGCCAGTAGAGTTGCCAGGCAGGATAGTTGAATGCTCCTCTTGCAGGATGTTGGAAGGCAGGGAGACCTCCAGTGACAATAACAACTTTACCTGCAAGAAGAGCATCCAGCTGCAGCTTCTAACACTCTACGTTAAGAAGTTGGAGCTGGAAGTGGATGAACTCTGAATCATTCAAAAGGCTGGGGGCGGGGGGCAATGATAGACAGGACATACAGAGAGATAATTACACCCAAGGTGCAGGACACAGGAAACTGGGTGTCAGTCAGGAGGGTGAAGGGAGTTAAACAGCCAGTGTAGAGTACCCCTGTGGTCACCCCCCTCAACAACAAGCATACCACTTTGGATACTGTTGGGGAGAAAAAGTCACAGTGGTCAAGAGTCTGGCACTGTGTCTGGCTCTGTGGCTCAGAAGGGAAGGGGGAAAAGAGGTGAGCTGTGATGATAGGGGATGAGGTTCTGTGGACGTGTATGAGATTCCCAGATGGCATGTTGCCTCCCAGGCGCCAGGGTCCGGGACATCTGTGTTTGAATCGTCAGCATTCCTAAGTTGGAAGCTGAGCAGCCAGAGGTTGTAGTTGAGTTGCTACAAATGATGTAGGTAGGAAGAGGGACGAGGTTCTGCAAAGTGAGTTCAGGGAGTTAGGTGTGAAGTTAAAGGACAGGACCTCCAGGGTTGTGATCTCAGGGTTGCTATGATGCCACATGTTAGTGATAAGAATAGGAAGATAATGGAGTTTAAAATGCAGCTAAGGAGTTGGTGTAGGAGGGAGGGCTTCAGATTTTTGGATCATGAGGGCTTCAGATTTTTGGATCATAGAGCTCTCTTCTAGGGAATGTGGGAATGGTACAGAAGAGACAGTTTGCTCCTAAATTGGAAGGGGACTAATATCCTAGCGAGAAAGTTTATTCGTACTGCTTGGGGTGGGGGGGGGGGCATAGTTTAAACTAGAGTTGAAGGGAGATGGGAACTAGAGACCCAGAATAGATAGCAGAGTGGTTTTGGAGACAGATGTTGTTGAGACACCAGACAAAATCGGGAAGCAAAAAGTTCAGCATGGTGAGTCTAATGTTTTGAGTTGCATATATTACAATGCAAGAAGTAATTCAGGAAAGGCATAATAGCTCAGGGTATAGATCAACACATGGAATTATGATATTGTAGTCATTAGAGAGACTTGCTTGCAGGAAGGACAAGAGTGGCAGCCCGATATTCCAGGGTTCCGTTATTTTAGACACGACAGAGCAGGATGGGTGCCATTTCTCGTCAGGGAATATGTTGTGACACTGCTTTGTCAGGATGCACTTGTCTAGTGAGGCGTTATGAGTGGAAGTGAGGAATAAGAAAGGTATGACTACGTTAATGGGTGCTATATTATAGACCACCCAACAGTATGTGGGATTTAGAAGAAGAACTTCTTAGAGAGATTGCAGACTAATGCAAGAAACTTAAGGATGTTATAGCAGGTGATCTTAACTCACCAAAAATTGACTGGAACTCCCATACTATAAAAGGACTAAAAGGGGTAGAGTTTGTCAAACGTGTTCAGGTAAGTTTCCTTAATCAGTACATAGAGGTCCCAATGAGAGAGCATGCAACATTAAATCTCCAATTGGTGAATGAGAATAGAGCACGTAACAGAAGTGTCTGGAGAGGAACATTTTGCATCTAATGATCATATGCCATTAGTTTCAAGGTAATTATGGAAAATGATAGATCTGGTCCCCAGTATGAGATTCTAAATTGGAGAAAGGCCAATTTTGATGATATCAGAAAGGATCTGGCAAGTGTGGACTGGGACCCATGGTTTTCTGACAAAAGTGTACTTGGTAAGTGTGAGACCTTCAAAAGTGAAATTTTGAGAGTACAGCTCATGTATATGCCTGTCAGTATAAAAGGCAAGGATAACAGGTGTAGGGAACCTTAGTTTTTGAGAGATATTGAGGCCTTGTCTAAGAAAAAGAAGGAACTACATAGCAGGTACAGGCAAGTAGGAGCAAATGAGGTACTTGAGGTGTATACCAGAAGACCAAGGAGATCATTGTGGACTTCAGGCATGCTAGGAGCCACACTCACGTCCCCATCTACATCAACAGAACTGTAGTGGAACACGTATCAAGCTTCAGTTTCCTTGGTGTCCACATTTCTGAGGATCTCACCTGGACCCTGAACTCTTCCATCCTGATCAAAAAGGCGCAACAGCACCTTTATTTCCTGCGGAGCATCAAAAAAGCTCACTTCCGTCTCAGGATACTGACGGACATTTACCGCTGTACCATTGAGAGCATACTCACCAACTGCATCTCAGTGTGGTATGGCAATTGTCCCATATCGGACCGCAAAGCACTCCAGCGTGTGGTGAAAACTGCCCAACAGATTATCGGAACCCAAATGCCCACCATTGAGAGCATCTACCATAAACGCTGCCTGGGCAGGGCGAAAAGCATTATCAAGGGTGCATCTCACCCTAACCATGGACTTTTTACTCTCCTCCCATCTGATAGGTGTTACAGGAGCCTCTGCTCCTGCGCCAGCAGGCAAAGGAAGAGCTTCTTCCCTGAGGCTGTGACCCTGCTGAACCTCACATCACAGCACTAAACAGTATTGCACCCATATTGTACTGTCTCAGTACTTCTATATTTGTGTGCTGTAGCACTTACTTTATATTCACAGTTATTTTGTAAATGACACTATTCTTTGCATTTCTGGTTAGATGCTAATTGCATTCCATTGGCTTTGTATCTGTACTTGGCACAATGGCAATAAAGTTGAATCTAATCTAATCTAATAAGAAATACAAGAAAACACTTAAGGAAGAAATCAGGAGGACTAAAAGAAGGCATGAAGTTGCCCTATCAGGCAAGGTGAAAGAGAATCCCAAGGGGTTCTAGAGCTATGTTAAGAGCATATGGACTGCAAGGGACAAAATCAGTCCTCTGGAAGATCAGAGGGGTGATCTATGTGTGGAACCAAAAGAGATGGAGGAGATCTTAAATGGATATTTTCATATCTCTACTTACTTGGGTGATGGACACATAGTCTAGAGATGTGAGGCGAAGCAGCAGTGAGGTCATGGACCCTATACAGATTACAGAGAAGAGATGTTTTCTGCCTGGAGACAAATCAGGGTGGACAAATCCCTAGGGCCTTACAAGGTATTCCCTCAGACTCCATGGCAGGCAAGTGCAGAAATTGCAGAGGCTCTAGCAGAGATACGTAAATCATCCTTAGTTACAGGTGAGGTACCAGATGATTGGAGGTTTGCTAAAGTTGTTCCATTGTTTAAGAAAAGTTCTAAGAATAAACTATGAAATTAATAGGCCAGTGAGCCTGACATCAATAATTCAGGGAAGTTATTTGTACGTGGTAGGTCATGTCCAACCAGTCTTAAGAGTTTTTTTTAGGAAAGTTGATGAAGGCAAGGCAGTGGATGTTGTCTACATGAACTTTAGCATGGCCTATGACAAAGTCCCACATGGGAGGTAAGTCAAGAAGGTTCAATCACTTGGCTTTCAAGATGAGACATTGACTTTGAGGGAGAAATCAGACAGTGGTAGTAGATGGTCGCCTCTCTGACTGGAGGCTTGTGACTAGTGGCGTGCTGCAGGGACCGGTGCTGATCCGTTGCTGTTTGTCATCTATATCGAAGTATTCAGTACAGAAAGTGGGATGTTATGTTGAAGTTGTATAAGACATTAGCGAGGCCTAATTTAGAGTATTGTGTGCTGTTTTAGTCATCTACCTACAGGAAAGATGTAAATAATATTGAAATAGTAGAGAGAAAATTTACAAGAATATTGCTGGACTGGAGGACTTGAGTTATAAGGAAAGATTGAAAAGATTAGAACTTTATTTCCTAAAATGTAGAAAATTAAGAGGAGATTTGATAGATGTATACACAATTATGAGGGGTATAGATAGGGTAAATGCAAGCAGACTTTTTCCACTGTGCTTCATGCCCTTTGTTTCTTTGGAATTCGACATTCTGAATCAATAATTTCATCAATAAACAACACTTGATTGGGTGAGACTGCATCTAGAGGCCATGGGTTAAGGGTGAAGAACAACGTTCTCTCTAAGGAGTGCATGTGTACACATCCTTTGCTGCTAGTGCATTATGGAAGTTAAACTGCACACAAAAGGTTGTCACCCTCTACTTTATTGGCATGTTAAATATATTTTACTATCGTACACAATCACATTTCCTTTTTAAGTTTCTGACGCGGATGGTATTGACAATGTGGAGTTTGTGATGATTTCTCTGAAGATTTTAGAACTGGCTTATATATAGTGTTTTTTTATCGAAGAAATTATTGATTCACTATGTCGAATTCCAAAGAAACAAAGGGAATGAAGCACAAAAGAACTGCTAGTTCATTTAAATCAGAATGGCTTAATTAAACAATAGAAGCTGCTACACCAAAACCTCATGAGGTCAGGAACTTAAAGCTACGAGAAATACTTGTGTACAATATAGAAACTGGTGTTACTTGTGTATATTGTCACAATGCAAAAGTTGCTGGAGAATTTGCAAGTTGGAAGAAGTGGAGTGATATTTACAAACTTGACTTTTTAAAGGGTCTCGGCCTGAAACGTCGACTGTACCTCTTTCTAGAGATGCTGCCTGGCCTGCTGCGTTCACCAGCAACTTTGATGTGTGTTGCTTGACTTTTTAAAGCATCATTTAGCAAGAAAATATCATATAGACAGTGTGCAAAAGCTCTGCCAAGAAAATTCTTCATTACTTGCTACAGGCCTGCTACATATGTTTTGTTAGAGTGCAGATGAACAAAGTGAAAACAATTAAACCCAGAGGAGATCAAAGTTCTTATTGACAGTGTTTTGCTGGCTGCTAAAATGAATACCTCTATATATAAAATTCAATGTGTACATGTTGTTGTCACTGGACAAAACATTGCACAGCACAAGATTTTTGTGCACAGTGGTCATTACAAATTAGAGAGAACATTGGTGAGTGGTGAACTGTTTAAGGAGAACACAGGGGAAATTTCTTCACTCAGGGGGTCATGAGAGTTGGAACAAGCTGCCAGTACAAGTGGTGGATGCAAAATGAATTTCAACATTTAAGGGACATTTGGATAGCTACATGGATGGGAGTGTTATGGAGGGCTATGGTCCTGGTGCAGATCAATGGGACTAGACAGTTTAATGGCTCAGAATGCATATGCTTAGTTTTCCATGACTCTATGACTCTGTGACCAACCCTATATTCCCAATCTACCTGCATAGTCAAATCCCCCATGCACTTTCTATCTCCCATTGTAATTTGTATCCCGCATTCTGGCTACTGTTCAGAAGTTTGCATATAACTCCCATCAGTGTCGTTTTACCTTTGCAGTTTCTTAATTCTACTTACAAGGATTCTACATCTTCTGATCCTACATTACCTCTTTCTAAGATTTGATTTCAACTTTACCAGCATAGCCACCCCACCCACTCTGCCAACCAGCCTGTCCTTTCAATAAAATATGTATCCTTTACACATTATATGGGATGTTATGCTCTCAGTTATGATACTGTTTCAGCCATGACTCAGTGCTGCCCATAAAGTCATACTTGCTAAACTCTAAATGCACTACAGTATACAGTTCTGTATACTGCATACATTCAAATATTACACGTTCATTCTTGTATTCATCACCCTTTTCAAATTTTCCCCCATGTTACACTTCAACTCATCCCACTGACTGAAATTTTGCCCTATCATCTGCCAGTCTTTCTCCATGGTCTCTTTACACACCACATCTATTTCTATACCAGCAGCCTCCTCCTCAGCCCTATCATTCTGGTTCCCATCCCCCTGCCAAATTAGTTTAAACCCTCTCTAACAGCTTGAGAAAACCTGCCTAGAAGGATTTTGGTCCCCCTAAACTTCAGATACATCCTGTACTTACTGCACAGGTCATACCTTCCCCACAAGAGATCCCAATGATCCAAAAGTCTGAAACTCTGACTGCAAAACTAATTCCTCAGCCACACATTCATCTACTAAATCATCCTGTCCTTAGCTTCACTGGTGCATGGCACAGGCAGCAATCCAGAGAGTACTGCCCTTGAGATTTTACCTAATAACTTATATTCTTTCTTCAGGACCTCCTCCCTTTTCCTAGCCATGTTACTGATACCATGACATCCAGCTATTCCCCCTCCACATTCAGAATGCCGTGGACCTGACCTGTGACATTCCTGACTCTGGCACCTGGGAGGCAAAATTCCACCTGCATGTCTTTGGCACATCCTCAAAATCTCCTGTCACCTCCTCTAACTATGGAATCCTCATTCACTACTACACTCCTCTCCTCCCCACTTTCTTTCTGAGCTATAGCCAAACTCAGTGCAAGAGACCCAGTAGGTGTCCCCTCTCAACAGTATTGAATGTGGTATATTTATTACTGAGGGCCATGGCCACAGGCGTACTCTGCACTGGATGCCTGTTCCCTTACCCTCTCCTGACAGTCACCCATGTAGTTGCTTCCTGCAACGTACAGGTGAATGCCTCCCTGTGTCTCATATCTATCATATCCTTGTTGTCCTGTATGAACAGAAGGTCAGCGAGCTGCAACTCCAGTTCCTTAACATAGTCTCAAAGGAGCTGCAAGTCGATGCTCTTCATGTAGATTAGTTATCAGGGAGACTGGAGGTCTCCCAGCGTTCCCACACAAAGAACATACCACTAACCCTGGATCCATTCTCACTGCACTAATTATGTACTGTCACATACCCCGTGACGGGTTAAAGATCCAGCAGAAATGGAAAACACTTTTGAGTCCAGTATTGCTATTAACTAATGGTATTTATTAGTAACTACGGAATACAGTAATATAAATGCAGATATATCAAACAGGTTAGCAATGATTATATATAAGTGAGTGTGGAAATATATGAAAACCAAGTGTAACCCCCCTGGCCAGCCTTAGGGTTGCTCGGGTCGCTGTCGTCTAGGGAAATAGCCTCGGCCCCGTCAAACTGGGTAATAGTTTGTGTGGATGCTGTGTGATGTACCCCACCCCACCCAAATAACAGACAATACACCAGATACAATTAAATGATTTACAGTTTATAGATATTACTGGAACTATATCATCAATAGAGAATAAAATATACAAGGAAAATAAAAGGCGGCACACTTATCAAAGTTCAATCTCTTCGTGCACAAACAGTTGGAGCTCAGGACCCTTCTTCTTCACCTTGCGACCCCTTGGACCACATCAACCGGCCACCTGGGACCAACAACGGTGTCGACCAGACGCTTCGCCCGAGTCTGTCTCCATCTCCTCGCCGAACACCCTCCTTGGGGTCCGACCCCGTTAGCAGACATCACAGCACCTGGTCCATCCTCTGTCTCTCCCGCCTTCTCCCTCCAAAACCCCACACATACAAATCTTCCAGATACACCGCAAGCAGAACAACTATCCCAATTGGTTCGTAACATCTTCTTATCACCACCTAACCCAAACAAGCTGCTAGTGCTAAAACTATTTCAGCGTTTAACATAACAAAGAAGCTATTTTAATTAGCCTACGCAGTATCATAAGAGACAAACCCCCCCCACCACTCTCCCCCCCACCAAATAAAGTCATGTCCTCATGACTTCTAAATAACTCGCCAACCAGTCCTGCAGACACGCAACACACACATACACAGATACACACAGTGACAGTGCTCCCCAAACAGTGGGCCTTATGCCCGTCCCACGGGCACTACATAGGCCAACCTATCTGGGAGCTTCTTAACCCTCCGAGACCTCCGTACCCCCTCACCTAAACCCAAAAGGCTCAGACACCACTAGGAATACCTTGGGCCTGCTTGCCAACTCCTCTCTCACTCAGGCCACCATTACAACTTGGAGCCCCCTGTCCCGTGTCCGGGGCCCCGCTTCTTTTCCTTCCTGGTCCTGCCGCAACTCAGACTGCCCTCAGCTAGCCCTCCCCACTACACCTGACTCAGTGGGAGAAGGGCCAAAGGTCTCTTCCTCAATCACGGGGAAGTTAGCGAAAGGCAGCATGTACCACAGGTGCAGCACATCATCCTTTGAATCCGTATCCTTCCTCAGTCCTTCGATCGGTAGCTGCTGTTTGAGTTTCTCCAAACTGAAACATTTAGTCGGGGCTACGCCTTCAGCCTCCTGCAGTCGAGACGTCAGCTTCTTCGGGGACTCCTTCAACTCTCGCCACAGCCTCCGCAGCTCTGACTCAGGATTCCAGGCCATCTCAATCTGGGACGCAGTTACCCCACCAGCTTATCCCACCCTGACCTGAAAAGCAGCAGTTAAAAGATGTTCAGCCTCCAATTTTTTCTTCCTGATGACGTCTTCCAGATCAACTTTCAGTTTTTCCACTTCATTTAAACTGGTGATAGTCATCTTCAGGTTCCTTTCAAGTGTCCGTCTCCCTTTTCTGAGATTTGTCCTCCATTTCTTCACCTCCTCGGGAGTGTAGTCAAACTCCCCTCCCTGGGCTCTCGGTTTTCTGTTGGTCTTAGTCAGAACACTTTCTTGATCTTCCCCAACTTGTAAGTCTTCCAATCTTTTCTGAATCGACGTCTTGAGTTTCTGCTGATTTCTTCGAAGGTGGGTCATTGTTTCTTCTCGCTGGATTAATTCATCAGTACATGACCGCAGTGTCGGCTCGGAATTCTGTTGCTCCTTCTCCACGTTGACGAGCGTGAATTCCAAGGCTGCAATGGTCGTCCCACAAGCACGGCGCTTAGTTCAGTGGTGCAAATCCCCTGTCTCCCGTGTCTCATTCAGGTTGATGACCTGGGTTTCCATCCCCAGGTCCACCACCGTCTGTTCCAACACCAGGAAGTTCAACTGGTATTTCGGGTCATTTTTCTCACATTGCACCAAACTCCTCTCGCCAAAAACTCTTCCACATTTGCCACTTTGCTTCTGTCGCCTGGGCTCAGCCACTCACTTTGCCTCATAGTCCCCCCAGGCGAATCCAAGCTCTAGGTGGTCATCCACATACGCCAAAACTCCACACACCTTCACTTCCCCCATGGTCTTCCTCATGCCCCGAGGGAAGGATGCAGGGGCTCCGGATATGCCCTTGGGCATCTTTTCGGATTGGAAGAATCCTAGGGAACTAATAATGGCCATCTTCGGCTCGACAGCCGCACTCCTTGGGATCTGGCAACATCCACTCCTCAGATCCAGCACATTAAACCACGTCGCATAATCCACAAACACGCTGCCTCCATCTTCCACAGCGCCAGGGTCCAGTGGCCGTGACCTCTCTCTCACCGAGGTGTCTTCAGCGGTCAACTCCCCTCCCTCATGGTAGTTCGGAGCATCTACTAAGAGGGTCTCACCCTCGGCTACTTTCCCTAGGTCGTACCACCACTGGGTCTCGTTTAAATTCAGTACTGGCTCAAGGCTGCTACACACGTCCTCAGAAGCAACTCGACACGCTGGGTGCCCAGACAATGCTCCCATGAACTTCAGGGTCATTATCCAATCATCGTCTTCTGGATAACTACTGGAACTGGTACCCAAAACCTCCGGTGCCCTTTCGGTTGTCAAGGGTAAATGCTTCAGACACCGGTTGTAAAACGAACTGTACAACAACTTGACCTGCGCCCCGGGGTCGTGGATGGCTTTAGTATTGCTTCCCTCTATCCATAATGACACCCTGGGGCATGGTCCCTCTAAGCCTTCAGGAATAGGGTCTTTTCCTTGCAGAAGTTCATTAGTATATTGCTGGGAACGTGCTTCCCCAGAGACCCCAAGCCATTCCCCCACTGGGCCTCCACTAAGTTTCCTGACACCTCTCTGATCAGCTGAACAACTGAAGGAGGGGCTGATCCCCTGAAATGATCCCCCGGCACTGCAAGCAACTTAGCCACCCTCCCAGCCAGAGAAGACACACTGAAAACTTTCCCTCCTCTTTCAAATAACTGACAGCTGTCACTACGGTGTAAGTGAACCTGACAGCTCTAGCACCGTCACCAGCCCGCCTACTCAAACTTTCAATCAATCCCTGTCGCTGTCCCTCAACCGAGCACTGCCACTCATCTAGCAACTGAGAGATCCGCTCCGCCCACGTCTCGCACACCTCCGCCCCTCTTGGGGTGGACACTATCCCAAGTGCCAGGCGGAGCCTGCCAGAGCTAGAACATTTATTCACAGACACTACCTCCAAATCAGACCACTCTTTCCTCTCTCTCCCAACAGCATGGACAGCCCCGAGTGCCATCTTCAACTTGTCAATGCCAGCCTGAACTTGACCAAAGACCGCACCCACCACACATACAGAAATAACCAGCAAATAACCCACAGAGACACACATTACAGATTTAAACAAGGCACCCACACAGCATACCAGTAGACCCAATCCTGGACAAGAGCCCACACAATGTAGACCCCCTGGCCAGCCTCAGGGTCGCTCGGCTCACTGCCGTCTAGGGAAACAGCCCTCGGCCCTGCCAAACTGGGTAATAGTTTCTGTGGATGCTGTGTGATGTACCCCACCCCGCCCAAATAACAGACAATACACCAGATACGATTAAATGATTTACAGTTTATAGATATTACTGGAACTATATAATTAATAGAAAATAAAATATAAAAGGAAAATAAAAGGTGCCACACTTATCAAAGTTCAATCTCTTCGTGCACAAACAGTTGGAGCTCAGGACCCTACTTCTTCACCCTGCGACCTCTGGGACCACCTCGACTGGCCATCTGGGACCAACAACAGTGGTCGACCAGACGCTTCACCCGAGTCCGTCTCGGTCTCCTCGCCGAACGCACTCCTCGGGATCCGACCCTGTTAACGGACATCACAGCACCTGGTCCATCCTCTGTCTCTCTCTCCCGCATTCTCCCTCCAAAACCCCATGCATACAAATCTTCCAGATACACCGAAAGCATAAAAACTATCCCAATTGGTTCTTAATACCTTCTTATCACCACCTAACCCAAAACAAGCTGCTAGCGCAAAAACTTTCTCAGAATTTAACATAACAAAGGAGCATTCCCAAGTATAACATAACAAAGAAGCCATTTTAATTAGCCTACGCAGTAACATAAGAGATGAAAACCCCCTTACACAAGCTTCTTCAAGTCTAGGGGTAAATAAATAGTCTTACGATGATGAGTAAAGTTCAGTTCAGTTCGTGGTATTGAGTTGAGTAGTGATGGAGAGAGAGAGGGGGGAGAGATTTGAGTCTTCAGGTGAGATGACACCGTCAATCTTCCTGTTGTTCTCCAAAATCCTTTAGAAGTCACCGACTGTGACCACAGCAAAGGGGACCGTTCTTCTGTGGTGGAATTATCAACTCAGGCGAGGGTCAGACACACAAGTAACTCCCCACTGGTTACACCCTTTTCACACTGCGAGAGCCACTGATCGATCCTCCAAAATCTACCTCCTCTGTGGGCACAACAAAGCTCATTCAGTGCCCAAAACCATGTGTCTGTAGGTCCAACAGCTGACCTTTTACTTATCTCACCCTGCTGATCACCAGCTGTCCATCAAGCGGCTCCTCCCTTCTCTCTCTGTAAGCACTTGGAAGCTGCCAGTGTCCTTGCAAAGTGTAAACATGCTGCAGAGAAACCATAACACCGTCTCCAAGCAGTGTTCATCTCTCTCTCTCTTAATAACAAGATGTCTGGTGTTGAATAACTCTCTCTCGCTTTTTTCAAAAGCACAGTTCATAGGGGTAATTCAGGACCCCATCACAGTAATAATTGACAAAGAAAGAGAAAAAAGTACCTTACTAGAAAATTATGTAGAACCTCCAGCTGTTCACATTGAAACATCTTGAGCCAATTCCCTACCACTCTAACCCAGGTCCACTCACACAATGGCTGCTCCCACAATAGCTACTCCACATAAACTTCACTTCCTTTTATTCGCTCATATAAAACTTACACCTAGTTTTTAAATTGTTTCCACTGCTCAGATCCTGCTCTCTCACTCGTTGCTTCAAAGAATTACTTTAGGAGCAGGGGCAGACCACAAATTTCCTCATGCCAGATTTATCGTGAACTAAGATCATGACAGATCTGACTGCCTCATGTCTGCATTCCCATCCACTCACAGCAAACCTTCACTTCCATACTTATCAAGAATATATTGATCTCAACCTTACAAATATTAAACTATTCTGCTCCCACTGCCATTAAGGAAGAGATATTCAGAGACTCATAATTCTCTGAAGAAAAAAACATCTAATTTCTTCCATATTCCCTTCTTTTTAAACAATATTACATTTTCCATAAAGGAATTATTTTCCCATATCTGTCTTGTCAAAGCCCCTCTGAGTTCTGTATATTTCCTTCAAATCATCTGCCATCTTTCTAATGGATACAAAACTTAGGTTGTCCACCTGTTCCTCATAAGACAACTTCTCCCATTCCTATATCAGTCAAGTAAACCTTCTCTGAATTATTTCCAATGCATTTGCACCCTTCCGGAAGCAAGGAGATCATTACTGCTCTTGAGTTAAGGTAATGCTACAGCTATATAAGACCTTAGTTTGACCCCACTTGGAGTACTGTGTTCAGTTCCGGTCACCTCATTACAGGAAGGATGTGGATACTGTAGAGATAGTGTAGAGGAGATTTGTAAAGATGTTGCTTGGATTGGAGAGCACGCCTTATGAGTATAGGTTGAGTGAACTTGGCCTTTTCTCCTTGGAGTGATGGAGGTTGAGAAGTGACCTGATAGAGGTGTATAAGGTGATGAGAGGCATTGATCATGTGGAAAGTCAGAGGCTTTTTCCCAGGGCTGAAATGGCTAACACGAAGGGGCATAGTTTTAAGGTGCTTGGAAGTAGGTACAAGGGGAATTTCAGAGGTATGTTTTTCACGTGAGTGGTGGGTACATGGAATGCACTGCCAGTGAAGGTGGTGAGGTGAATACAATAGGATCTTTTAAGAGACTCTAAGATAGGTACATGGAGATTAGAAAAATATAGAGGGCTATGTCGTAAGAAAATTCTAGGCAGTTTCTAAAGTAGGTTACATGGTCGGCACAACATTGTCGGCTGAAGGGCTCGGAATGTGCTGTAGATTTCTATGTTTCTATGTTTAGTACTCTAGATGTGCTGCATACCTGTGAAGTTTTGCCCCTTCTGTGTGTCATACCATATTTGTATGCATATGATCGATTATCAGTAGCTCTGTGTGTATGGGTGGAGAGATGCTGCTCTTGACATCCATCTGAATTCTCTTTTGCTTAAAGTATGTTGATGTTTAACTATTTTGGTACCTCTGTTTCCCTAGTCATGCTGAAGTGCCTGAGTTCAAATCAAATCCAGTTTTCTCTGATATAGCTTCGCTACCTTATAATTTTCTTGCTACACAGATTAGTAATAATAAGAAATTAGCTCAATTCTGCATACAATAAATACCTTGAAACTTAAAGGAAACAATTTTTGAAAAACAAAGTTTCTCAGTATAACTGATATTTTTTTCCTCCTCTTGAACTGTAAATTAAATCTTTAGATTATTGTCTTCACCAAGGAAGGCTGATGATGTTAACTGTTCCATCAGAGACACATTTAACTTCATTATTTAATGAAAATCAGTATAATACGCCAGCACAGCTTGACTGTAGGAGACTGAACCACAGCATGTTTTATTTACAGGACAAATCTTCTAACGTCCATGGTCAGGACTCAGTATTATTCGAAATAATTTTTCAATTTTTACACTTGGTTATAGATCAAAGAGCTCTTTCTTTTCAGTTGAGACTCCTAATCCATGAAATAGCAGAAGCTCAGATACCTTATTTTTATGATTTTTTTCATAATATTTAAATAATTTTAATATTCTCTTTTATCAATGTTTTAATAGTTTTAATTTTATTATGTTATTATTTAACTTTATTTTTCAGTTTTATTACATAAATTTTAATTTTTTCAGCATTCTTGAATGACAAGATATTTTAAAAAGATTAAATTCTCTTGCAGACTTTGAAAAGTGACACATTTCAGCCTGAACTTTGCCTGTTTAGTCCTGACTGTTGCAGGTACTCATGCACAGCAGTAACATTCAGTTAGGCAAAGTGCAATTCTGTATTTCCTGACAAATAAATACCTTTAATGGATCAGTTAAAAACAAGCCCTTGAATTATACAAACCTTACTAATTGCACGCACACACACCCACTAGGTTTTCCTGTCCTTCTGTATACAGTCAAGGAATAGACAAGGTAATACCCAAGAAGAGAAGTTTATGCTAGCCTGGTGAACCTCTTGATCCAGGTGTAATCTCCACATCTCCACTTCTGTGATTGTTGGCCTCCTGGGTTGTTGCTGGTGGTACTCCTGAAATCCTCCATTCTTATCCTCTTTCCTGTTAGATCAAAGTCAAAGTCAAGGCTAATTTATTATCTAAGTACACATACTGTACGTTGCTATGTACTACCTTGAAATTCATTTTCTTTCAGGCATTTACAGAAAAATAAAGGAAGAGAATATAATTTATGATAAACAATTCATTAGTGAAGACTGCATATATATAAACATAACTTGAAGAGTCCTTGAACGTAAGTCTGTACGTTGTGGAATCGGTCCAGTTGTATCTTCTACCTTCTATTGACTTTTCGGTTTCTGGGCATTAGTGTTTCCATACTGGGCTGTAATGCAACCAACTTGGATACTCTCCAATGTGCACCTGTAGAGGTTTGTTATTGTTTTAGGTGCCAAATCTCTTCAGACTTCAAGCACAAGTTTATTGTCATTTGACTGTACATTTACAACCAAAGGAAACAATGTTCCCCTGGACCACAATGCACCCACAAAACATATAACACACTCAGCACAAAAACCAAAATATTACCATAAATAAGTTAACAAAATATAATTCAAAATGCACACAGTGCAGGTAAACAGTAAACAGTACAGAATACAGTAAATGGCATCCTGACCTAGTGACAAGACCTTGGTGGTGATAGGTATTCTTTACACTCACAGCCTAAGGGAAGAAGCTGTTATACAGGCTGACATTCCTAGTCCTGATGCCTCTGTGCCTCCTTCCTGATGGTAGAGGCTCAAAGTTATTGGTGGATGGGTGGCTGGGGTCCTTAACAATGCTTTGGGCCTTTCATCTGCAACAATCCCTGTAAACGTCACAAATAGTGGGGAGCGAGACACTGGTAAACTCTTGGCAGTTTTAACTATTCCCTGTAGGGTCTTGTCATGTGATGCCTTTTAAACTCGGTACAACACAATGATGCAGCCAGACAGGACACTCTGAGGGGTGCTCCTGAGGAAAATTGTTAGTATGGGGCTGGGCATCCTTGCACACCTTGGTCCCCTCAGAAAGTGTAGACACTGTTGTGCTTTCTTGACTAATGAGGAGATGTGGTAGGTCCAGGTTAGATCATCCATTATATGCACACCAGGCAACTTTGGTGCTCTTCACTCTCTCCACAGCAGAGCCATTGATGTGGAATGGAGCGTGGTCAACCAGCACCTTCCTGAAGTTCACAATCATCTCTTTTGTCTTGTCCAGGTTGAGGCTCAGGTTGTTCTCCCTCCATTTGACAAGCCTCTCAGTCTCCTCTTTATATGCTAACTCAGCATTGTTGCTGATGAGGCCAACCACTGTTGCATAATCAGTGAAGCTGATGATGTGATTTGAGCTGAATCTGACAGTGCAGTCATGGGTCAGCAGAGAACTCAGCACACAACCCTGGGGAGCACCAGTGCTCAGCGTGATGGAGCTTGAGATGTTGCTGCCACCTTGGATTGACATGGACATTTCCATGAAGAGCCTCAAGATCCAGTTACAGAGAGGGTGGTGAGTCCCAGTGAGGACAGTTTACCCACCAGCCTCTGAGGGATGATCATGTTAAACACCAAGATGAAGTCAATAAACAACATGCTGGTGTATGAGACATTGTTTTCTAGGTAGGACACCACAGAGTGGAAGCGGGGAGGCTATGGCATCATCAGCACACTTGTCTGAGGGGTAGCTAAACTGGAAAGGATCAAATGTAGCTGGAAGATGGCATTTTATATGTTCCATTGCCAACTGCTCAAGGCACTTCATTATTGTTGAATTCAGTGCCACTGGGCAGTAATTGTTTAGGCCAGTTACAATTACTCTCTTGGGCACCAGAATGAAGGTGGCTGCCCTGAAGCCTGTAGAAGCAGTGGATTGTTTCAAAGAGATGCTAAAGATGTCCACTAAGACCTCTGTTAGCTGTCTGCACAGTCCCTCAGTACCCGAGCATGTATGTTGTCCAGTCCTGCAGTTCATCTTGGGGTTACCTCCTCACCTCAGCTATGGCCAGAGACAGAGCCTGTTCCTCAGGGAGAGAGATGGCTTTACTCAGTGCCACATCCTTCAATGCATCAAATTGTGCATAGAAGGCATTCAGCCTGTCAGAAAGGGAGGCATCAGAGTCACTGATGGGCAGGACAGACTTGTAATATGTTATGGTTCGAACACCCTGCCACGTGAGCTGCATGTTCCTCTTGGCACAAAGGTGTCTGTGAATTTTCTGTTCTTACTCATGCTTTTCCTGGGAGAGCAAGGCTCTTCCTTGCCTTAGAAGCATCCTGACCCCTAATATGAAGGCATTGGTCTGATCCCTAAGCAGAGCACGAATCTCTGCAGTTAGTCATGGTTCCTGTTTTGTCCTGGTAGTGTAGCGTTTAATCATGGTAACATCAATGCAATATTCTATGTCTCCAATCACCGATCCCACATATTGATCAATGTTGACGTGATGATCGTTTGTAGCCACCCCTCTGAATAAGCTCCAGTCCGTGCTTTCAAAACAGTTCTGCAATGCTGAGGTGGCTCCCTCTGGCCAGGTCCTGTTCTCCCTGTAAACCTGTCCACTTCTAAGAAGGTAGAGGCACTGTTATGCCTTCTTTGTGACGGATCTTCCATGCTGGTCCCAGGACAAATACTCCAATATAATAATGCCGAGAAATTTCAAATTACTGACACACTCTACCTCTGATCTTATAATGAGGACTGGCTCCTCCTGTTACTTCCTCCTGCACTAGATAACCAACACTTTGGTTTTGCCGATGTTGAGTGAGAGATTATTATTGTGGCACCCCTCAGATGGATTGTCAATCTCTCTGCACCACGCCGATTCTTCACTACCTTTGGATTGGCCAATGACAGTGGTGTCACCAGCCAACTTAAATATGGCATTAGAGCTGTATTTACAATCACAGGAATAAAGTGAATAGACCAGGGAGCTAAGCATACAACCTTGTGATGCACCCGTGCTGAATGTGATTGTGGTGTTCTCGAGAAGTTGTTACCAATCCGTACTGACTGGGACCTGCAACTGTGTAAATTGAGGATACAGTTGTATAGGGAGGTGTCCCGGCCCTGATCCTGGAGCTTATTGATTAGCTTTCAGGGGATGACAATGTTAATTACTAAGCTGTAATCAATGAAGAGCATCCTGATGTATGCACCTTCATGGTCCAAGCTTTGCAAAACTGGTTAAAGGGCCAATGAAATAGCATCTTAAAACTATAAAACATAAGAGCAGAATTAGGCCACCTGGCCCATCAAGTCTTCTCTGCCATTCAATCATGGCTGATCCTTTTTTCTATCTCCTCCTCAACCCCAGTTCTCAGCCTTCTCCCCATAACCATTGATGCCATGTCCAGTCAAGAACCTATCAATCTCTGCCTTAAATACACCCAACAACCTGGTCTCTACAGCAACAAATTCCACAAATTCACGACCCTTTGGCTAAAGAAATTTCTCCACATCTCTGTTTTGAAAGGGTGCTCCTCTATCCTGAGGCTGTGCCCTCTTGTCCTAGACTCTCCCACCATGGGAAACATCCTTTTCACATCTACTCTGTCTAGGCCTTCCAACATTCAAAAGGTTTCAATGAGATCTACCCTCATCCTTCTGAATTCTAGAGAGTACAGAGCCATCAAACATTCCCCATATGATAACTCTTTCATTTCTGGATTCATCCTTGTGAACCTCCTCTAAACCCTCTCCAATGCCAGCACATCTTTTCTAAGATGAGATGTTCACAATACTCAAAGCCTCAGCATCACAGCCTTCTGTTGACCTGTTGTGACATTAGGCAAATAGAATGGATCTAGTTCACTCCTCAGGCAGAAGTAGATATGCTTTGTGATCAACCTTCATTCACAGCAGATGTAAGTGTTACTGGTCAGTAGTTATTGAGGTAGCTTACTACGTTGTTCTTGGGCACTGGTATGATTGAAGCCTGCTTGAAGCATATGGGTACCTTAGACAGCCAATTGATTGTACTTGGCCAGGTATACTGTCTGGGCCAGATGCTTTTCATGGATTCACCTTCCAAAATAATGCTCTCACATCGGCCTCAGAGACTAAGATCACAGGGCCGTCAGCTGCTGTGGGAGTTCGTGAAGTTGCCTCCATGTTCTCTTGGTCTAAATGAGTGAGTTCATTAGGAGCAAAACCTTGTTGTCACTTATGATGTTTTTCATTTTGCCGCAACTCTGCCACAACTGTCGAGCACCATCCATGTTTCAAGTTTAGTCTGAAATTGCCACTTTGCATGTGATTTGACTTTCAAGAAGTCATACTTGGATCTCTTGTACTTTCCTGCATTGCCAGTCCTGGATACCTCCGAGCTAGCTCTTAGCAGATTGTGAATCTCTTGGTTCATCTAGGGCTTCTAGTTGCAGAAGACCATGAACAATTTTGTGGTGCCACACAACTGTCTTTATAAAGTCTGAGACAACCTTGGTGTATTCATAGTCCCAGTCCACCAACTCGAAGCAGACCCAAGCTGCTCCTCTAACTGCTGCGATCACCTTTTTGTTGTCCTTACCTCTGCTTCCTTGTTCTTTGTTCTCTTCCTATGTGCAGGCAGGAGAAGGACAGCTAGATGATCAGATCCCCAAAATGTGGTCGAAGGATAGAACTGTAGACATTCTTGATGGTAGTATTGAAGTGGTCAAGTAGTCAGTCTGTATATTTCAATTTTGTTCGCTCAGGCTAATTTGACTGGCCGTGTGAGCTTTTCATTCGATCTGGCCCAAGGTTAGAAGCAGTGTTACTTACTTCTGAGTCACGCCTCAGGTGACTTTCTTAGTTTTTTTTAACCAAATCAGAGCACTTCAAACCGGTTCAGTCGGGTCAGTCAAAGAAAAGCCTTAGACTTCTTCAGATCACAGGCTGTTCTATTCACAAGCCAACAATCCCTACATAACCAAATAAATTGTTTCTTATTTTGAAATGTTCTCGAGATAAGCAGATCACCTGCAGAAACTTCATTTTGTTCATTTTCAATTGCTCTGATAAAGTCATCCCTGATCAAGAACCAGTTCACAAAATGGTGGCTACATGAACATACCCACAAAATGGCAGCCTTCAGTCCTTTAACCACATGGCAAGAAAACAAAAAACATTTGGTTTGTCTTCTTCCATTGCCAATGCCTCATTCCTGTTTGCTGATTTGCAGGTTTTCATTACTTTTGGGCAACACTGACAGAGGTGTTCTGGGGGCAACACCTCAGCTCTATGTCACTTGAAGTTTGGATGTCCTACGAAGCCTACTGTTCAGTTCCTGGATATGGATACCTTCTGCATCTGAACAAGATAAGTTTGGGTCGCTGAAGCTAGATCCAGTCTATCACATCTGATATTGTGTATTCCCAGTGTAGTCGTAGATTAGTTTTGTTGTGCTTTGTTGTACCTTTTTTGTATGATGCATAGCCAAAAGAATACATTAGGGAAGCTAATAAGGATTACAAATTATTCTATTTAGCTTTCCTGCGAACTGCAGGATGTAAGATGTACCGGATAAAAATACTTGAGATATTCATGCAAATGAAAGAACCAATGTGAGTAATTTTGCCACATCTTTTTAGCTAGTACATCATATTAATAGTATTAGAAAGGATTAGCTGGGAAACAGACAGGCCCTAGTGCCACTTGGCTATGTAACTCAATGTATCCAATATATGTGTGGTTTGATTTAGTTGCCAAGCAATACATTTTTGCATGATTATACTAAGGAGATTGGAAGCCAGTGATAGTACAAGTTTTAAGCGGATTGCTTCCAAATTATTACTTATGGAGCAAAGGAAAGCCTCTGCCAATGTGTGTGAAGTCCAACAATGCAATGCCATGTTGGCCTTCAGCCATTATTTAGTGCCTGGGTTTTCAGAGTGTTTAATATTCCTGGGAAGTAGTGATAAGCACAGCTTTGATAACAACATGGACAACTATTAGGTGAGTAAGATAATAAAATAATAATTATGCCTTATAGTGCAACATTGTTTTTCATTTGCAGTATCTCCTACAGAAGTGCTGCTCTTGTAAAGTGGTTAATAACATGTCATCAGCTGAAGTTGAGCTCAATGAAATGCAGTAAATCCAATTAAAGGACAAAATATGTTTCTTTGATAATAAATCTGCATTCAGTTTTTTTCAAGAAACTTCTAAGTTCTGTTTAATTAAAGCTTGAAGCATTTATATGTTTTGCCATGACATGTATTTAACATTCAGTTATAAAATATTACGTGGTGATGGATTTTTTTTTAACCATTGCTAACTGTGGCCCACCTGAGAAATATCAATGCAGGTGTAAAAGCACTGTTATGGTTGCTAAGTAGCAGCAACCAGGCAGAAGTGTAGTTCAAGGCCCTCCTTTGAAGATTGTTGCTGAAAGATTCTGTGCAATCTCTGTATTTTCCTCATCTTTTTCACTTCAACCTTGGAAATTAATTCAGTGTTGCTCCTGGGGCTACGTACCTACACTTTTACCTTCTGAACCTTTTCACTGCATATTAACAGAACTTTTTCCTGAGGCATTTCCAATATTTCTATTAAAACAAGAAAGAAAGGGAGAATGAGGAAAAGATTTTCATAAATGTTGCGATCATCCCTTCAACGAGACCTGGTACTGACTTGCATGCAGTGATCCATAGGTTGCAACAAATATTTGCTCTGGACCTGAAGTTCATATCTAACAACCCTACGTTAGACATTGTATGTGAAGTGTATAGATTAATTGCAATTTTTATGGCAAGGTGCATTCTCTGTCACTCTAATTCTGACGGTGTAAAATAGATGTTTTTTCAAGTCAATGGTCCTTTTATCCGCATTGGAAGTAATTCAAAATGAAGCCTATAAAGCTCCAGAGAAATTCGAATAGGGTGTAGATTACAAAGATAAAACGTTAATTTTTTCTCTTGCTTTCCTCCTTTTTCCTTGGTCCTGTTCCTCTCCCTACACAGTGGCAGACAGCTTGAAGATCAAACTCATTTTTGCAGAATGAATAGACATAAAATCATACAACCATAGGATATAGGAGCAGAATTAGGCCATTAGGCCCATCAAGTCTGCTCAGCCATTTCATTGTGGCTGATCCATTATTCCTCTCAGCCCCAAACTCCTGCCTTCTCCCTATATCCCTTCATGCCCTGACCAAATAAGAATCTATCAACAAACAAGAGAAAATCTGCTGAAGCTGGAAATCCAAGGTGATAGATGAAACCTGAAGAGGGAAGGATGAAGAAAAGAGCTGGGAAGTTGATTGATGAAAGAGATACAGGGCTGGAGAAAGGGGAGTCTGATAAACGAGGACTGATGGCCATGGAAGAAAGAAAAGGGGGAGGAGCACCAGGGGTGACAGGCAGGTAAGGAGATATGGTGACAGAGGGAAAAGGGGATGGGGAATGGTGGGGGATTCTTTACCAGAAGTTCAAGAAATTGATGTTCGTGCCATCAGATTGGAGGCTACCCAGATGAAATATAAGGTGTTACTCCTCCAACCTAAGTGTAGCCTCATCACAACAGCGGAGGAGGTCATAGATAGACATATCAGAATGGGAATAGGAAGTGGAGTTAAAATGAGTGGCCACTGTGGGATCCTGCTTTTTCTGGCAGACAGAGAGTAGGTGCTTGGCAAAGTGGTCTCCCAATCCACATCGGGTCTCACCGATATACAGGAAGTCATACCGGGAGCACCAGACACAGTATATGACCCCAACAGACTCACAGGCATCTCCAGCAGGATCCCACCACCAAGCACATGTTACCTCTCCCCACCCACTTTCTGCTTTTAGCAGGGATCACTCCCTATGTGACTCCCTTGTCCATCCGTCCATCCCCACTGATTGCCCTTCTAGCACTTAGCCTTGCAAGTGGAACAAATGCTACACCTGCCCCTACACTTCCTCCCTCACTAACATTCAGGGCCGCAAACAGTCCTTCCAGGTGAGGCAACACTTCACTTGTGACTCCGTTGGGATCACTTCTGGTAATGCAGGACACCCCTTCTCCAGCCCCGTATTTCTTTCACCAATCAACTTCCCAGCACTTTACTTCATCATTCCCCTTCAGGTTTCACCTATCCCCTCCCCCCACCTTTTAAATCTGTTCCTCATTATTTTTCCGCTGAAAAATCTATCAACCTCAGCCTTAAATATACACAAGGACTTGGCCTCCATAGATGCCTGTGGTAATGAACTCCACAGTTTCACCATTCTCTGAGTATAGAAATACCTCCTCATCTCCATTATAAAAGGATGCCTCTCTATTCTGAGGCAGTGTCCTCTGGTCTTAGACTCTCTCATCATTGGAAACATCCTCTCGACATCCACTCTATCAAAGCCATTCACCATTCGATAGATTTCAATGAGGTCACCCCTCATTCTTCTGAATTCTGGTGAACACAGGCTCAGTGCTATCAAACTCTCTTCATATGCCAAGTTATTCAATCCTGAAATAAGTTTTTGTGATCCTCCTTTGAGCCCTCTCCAGTTTCAGCACAAAGGGTCCAAAACTGCTCACAATACTCCAAGGGATGCCACAATGGTGCTTTATAAAGCCTCAACATTACATCCTTGCTTTTGTATTCTAGTCCTCTTGAAATGAATGCAACATCACATTTGCCTTCCACACCACAGACACAACCTGAAAATTAACCTTTAGGGAATCCTGCACAAGCACTCCAAAGTCCCTTTGCACCTCAGATTTATGTATTTTCTCTCCATTTAGAAAATAGTCTAGCCTTTCATTTCTTCCATCAAAGTTCATGACCATACACTTCCCAACAGTGTATTCTGTCTACCATTTATTTGTCTGTTCTCCTAATCTAAGTCCTTCTACAGCCTCTCTACTTCCTCAAAGCTACCTCCCTATTCACCTATCTTTGTATCATCTGCAATCTTTGCAACGAAGCCATCAATTCCATCCTCCAAATCATTGACATATAATGTATGTCACGAATCACCAGAAGCCAATCAGAAAAGGCTCTCTTTCTTACAACTTTTTGCGTCCTGCTAATTAGCCACTGCTTTATCCATGTTGGAATCTTTCCTGTAATAACATGGGGTCGTAGCTTCTTCAGCAGTCTCATAGTGGCACCTTGTCAAAGGCCCTCTAAAATTCCAAGTAATCCTCTTTTGTCTATCCTGCTTCTTACTTCTTCAAAGAATTCCAACCAATTTCTCAGGACGATATTTTCCCTTGAGGAAACCATGCAGATTTTGGCCTATTTTTAATCATGTGCTACAAGCAGCTTGAAACCACCACAGCCTCATCAATCAACTCCAACATCTTCCCAAATGCTGAGTTCATACTTACTGGCCTACAATTTCATTTCTGCTGCCTCTCTCCCTTCTTGATGTGTGGTGTGACGCTTTTGGAATCATTTTCCAGTCTTCTGGAACCATTCCAGCATCGAGTGTTTCTTGAAAGATCATTATTAATGCCTCTACAATCTCTTCACCCAACTCTTTCAGAACTCTGGGGAATACACTATCTGGTCCAGGTGACTTATCTACCTTCAGACCTTTCTGTTTCCCAAGTTCCTTCTTCATGGTAATAGTAACTTCACTCACTTCATGATCCCTGTCACCACCATATTGCTAGTGTCTGCCACAGAGAAGACTGACGCAAAATACTTTTTCAGTCCGTCCACCATTTTCCAGTCCCCATTACTACCTCTCTAGCATCATTTTCCAGTTGTTCAATATCCACCCTTGCCTCTCTTTTACTCTTTTCACTCTATGTCTAAGAAAACTTTTGATATCCCCTTTGATTTTATTGGCTAGCTTACCTTCATATTTCATCCTTTTGTCTCCCTGTGCATATTTATTTGTCTTCTGGGATTTTTAAAAATTTCCCAATCCTCTAACTTCCCACTAATTTTTGTTATATGCCCTCTCTTTGGCTTTTATGTTGGCTTTGACTTCCCTTGTTAGCTGTGATTGTGTCTTCTTGCCATTAAAATACTTCTTCCTCTTTGGGATGTATGTATCCTGTACCTTCAGAATTTCTTCCAGAAGTTCCAGATATTGCTGCTCTGCCATTATTTCTGCCAGTGTTCTTTTCCAATCAATTTAGGCGAATTCCTTGCGAATGCCTCTGTAACTCCCTTTACTCCACTGTAGAACTGATACATTTGATTTTAGCTTCTCTTTCTCAAATTTCAGCGTGCATTCGATCATATTATGATTACTTTTGCCTGAAGGCTCTTTTAGCCTAAGCTGTCTAATCAATTCCGGTTCATTGCACAACACCCATCTAGAATAGCTGATCCTGTAGTGAGATCACTAAAAAGCCATCTCATAGGCATTCCAGCAGCAATCTAATTTTCCCAATCTACCTGCATATTGAAATCCTGCATTGTAATATTGCCCTTTTGGTTTGCATTTTCCATCTCACATTGTAAATTGCAGACCACGTTGTTACTACTGAATATAACTCTCATCAGGGTCTTTTTACCCTTAGCTCTATCCACAACTATTCGCCACCTTCCGACCCTATGTCACTTCCTTCGAATGACTTAATTTCACTTTTTACCAACAGAGCAATGCCACCCCCTCTGCCTTCCTGTCTGTTCGTTTGTTACAATGTGAATCTTTGGACATTAAGCTCCCAGCTACATGTTCTGAAAAATACTCACCCAATCATAGAACATTTAGAAATAAAAACAAGAGTAGCCATTCTAGCTATCTCTATCTGGCTATCTGCACTGTTTTGGCAAAGTTCAGCCTAAGCCCAAGCAATATTACAGCTTTTAGTATTCAGTGGTGCATTAAAATATTACATGTAATTAGCCATTTGAGCCTTCTATCTTTTATTTCCAGAATAAGTTTTCATTACACCCTTCCCTTGTGGTAATTTTTGATTTAATTGCTTCCAAGTTACAAATCCTCTTCTGTTATTCACTATCCACCGCTCACCTCTTTCAACAGATGCCAAAGCCCTTTAAGTTAGTCAACCTTACTTTATATTATGATTGTTGTTCACTCCCCAGAGGCTGGGAGACCCCCTTTTTGTCAATCTCAGCTTTCTAGCACAGCAGCTAACTCTTGCGGGTTAAAAAAGTTGATTTGAGTAAGACAAATTCCCAACCAATATTCCTTGTTCAGCTTCCGGCCATAAACAAGAACAAGTCTTCAATTCTTTATGTAAATTGCAAGCAATAATCAATCTGAAGTTAAAAGGACAACTTTGCAAGCAAGCATCACTTTTTGTAGAGCACAGGTTGCTGGCTCACAGCACAGGTCTGGCTGCTGAAGAGATACAATGGGAAAATGTTGGTTGGACCTGCATCAAACCAGACATCATTGGCTAAGTTATTTATTTCAAGGAAGCCTGCTGACCAGACTGATACTATCACTTAGCATATTAAATAGCTGATCTATCAATAGTTGAGAGATTTGTTTACTCAGAGAGTCAGCCCTCACAGCATTAATTTTGGGCATCTGGAATCTCTATCCCCAAAAGCTTTTGGACTATCTGTGTGTATTTCCCAGCAAAGAATTCTGAAAACCTATCACATGCATGTGAAGTCACTAAGTAGCAAAAAAATAGTATAATTGTAAGAAAGCAGTCAGGTGATAGAAATGGTTAAGGAACAAGAAGAATGACAAACAAATGTGGTGTCTAGAATCAATTCCCCTGCCTTCAATTTCTGTGGCAGATGACTCATTTGTCTGTAACTCGTCAGTATGTCTTTTTAGCTTATAGGAATTTTACCTGTGCTTTGGAATCCTTTGTGTATTAGAGTTCATTTGTAATTTGGGATTTTTTTACAAGATAGAAATCCCCTGTGGTTTTAAACATGTTTTAAGAATTTTATCTAAATTTAAACAAGAAGCAGTAAAAATAAATGAACAGTGTTTACGCTGCTTTGATAGCTGGAAGTATCTCCTTCTTGGTAGGGAAGGGGGACCCACTGCTCAGATAGTGGATATTGGCAGCTGAACTCACCATGAAGAATAATCAGGGAAGTGATGCAGCCTTTGAAGAATCCAGAGCGATCTATATCAGATATGGCTTAACATCTTCATCTGAGTTCAGAACTTCACAGAGAACAAGCCCAATTCCATCATGATATCTGCCCTATCATTGATCTTCTCCTTTGACCCCCTTGCCCTTCCCAATTTTCATTGCTGCTGTAATTAATTCAACTACAATTGTTTTATTTTAAATTTATTCCAGTTTTGATGAACTGCTGATGTTCTTCACTCTCTGTAGGCGTCACCTGACTCACTGAAAATTTCCTCCATTAATGTTTTTTATTTGAAATTGTCAACATCTGCAGCATTTTTATTTAGACTTCAGCACAAATGTTTACAGCCCTCTCTAAATGTTTACTTATGTGCTTTAAACAGTTTATAGCACTTCAGATATACAAATGTATTCCTGGTACATGCAAAAACTTTCACAATCGAACTACATTCCAACACCTTACCGTGAAATAATCTGGCATGCAACATGCCCAAAGGCAAACAGCGGTCTCATGTGAGTACTCCAAGATAAGAGAACATTTATTATAAAGTAAGGAGACAACATTAACTCATTGGTAACAATTTTGTTTCCTGGCCTGAGATTTGTGAGTTCAAATCCCATTCCACAGATTTCAACACATTATCTTCATGAGAAGATCAGTCTTATATTAAGTGAATATTGTGTTATCAGGAATACCTTTAGAATGAGATGATAAAAACAAGGCACCACCTCCCTTTAGAAGCATGAGAGTGATTCCCAATCAAATTTGTCCCACAGCCATCAGATTGCTTGTTTATCATCTCGATGGTCTTTGTGGTACTTGTTTTTATTTAATTCTTCTTTATTATATGAGTGATTTTATATCAAAAATAAAGTATTGCCTTTACAGCATGTGAGACATCCTGGAATTGGGAAAGAGATCATATAAATTTAAGTCTGTCTTTTATCTTCCGTTATGAGTTTATTTTCATGACTCTAGACTTGACATGCTAAGCATGATTAACAAAATGCTTGGTCCAAATTTCCTGCCTATTAAAATTAATGACTAAAAGCTCTGTGCCAGGAGCTTCGTGAAATTTATAATTATATTTCAACAACTTCCTATGATTATGCTTATTAAAATGTATCATTAATTGGATGAAAGAGCTAACATTATTTAACTAGATTACAATTAGGAATGATTTGCTTCCTGTCAGCAGTAAACTGGTCTCAAAATAACATACCTTAAAACTTTAATCATTTGTGTAACGTGGAACATGTAACTGAGTAAAAAAAGAGTTTATTAGGCATCATGCAGCTTTGTGCTTTCAGTTGGAAGCTTTGCATATTATGAGTAAGAATAGAAAATTTAGGCAGGTATGCCACATAATTTACTGACCATTAATTTAAATGAATAAATATTATTATAATTATAATTATTAATTATAATGATTGCAGCATGGGGTTTTGGCTATCAAGGATCACTACTGGAATCCAAAATATGAAAGACGTATTTTTTATTAGTGAATTAGGTCTTCAATGTGTTTTTCCAGTTTTACCACCCTGCTCAAAGAGAAAGTATGAGATGGATTTGATAGTTAAGGCTAAGGAAAATCCCTGGAAGTTCTATAGCTATACTGAGGGTGAAAGGGTGGCAAGCAATAGAGTAGGTCCACTTGGTGGTGGATGAGATTTTTAAAAGTATTTTTCCTCATTGGTTCTTTAAAGGATAAGGGAAACGTCACAACCAGGGGTCATTTTTAGAAAAAAAGAAAAGATTTTTTCCAGTTAGTATGTGTTTTCTCATCATGACCTCGTGGATATACAATTTTCCTTGGATTGCTTATCTTTTATACCTAATACTTTGTCTTTGCACTAGCCCTGGGTTTTCACTTTGTGTTGCACGTGTCTCATTTGGTATCAGGGGGGTTGTTAAGCTCTCTTTGTATTTATCACTTTTATTCTATTTGGGGTGATTGAATTAGCACAGGATTTTCAATCTCTTACATTGTACTTGTTGTCATTGGGGGTTAATGCTTCATCTGAGCACTGGGGCTGTCTGTTTGGTCTTGAATTCCTACATGCTCCAGGGTGTATTTCAAAGGGGCATCCCAACTCCACTTTGTTCAGACATTGTGGATTGTTGTCTGGTGAAACTCAGACCGTTCTTCTGTGTATTGTGAGTGACTTCAGTTCTTGAAGACTCTGTGTAGTTTGCCTGAGTCATTGCTAATTTTGCTGGTTGGTTTATGTAATAAGTCTTCTGTTTTGTTTGAATTGTCAAAGTCACTGGGATTCCTGCACGTGGAGATGATTTGGAGGACATACACGTTCAGGGGAGGAAGTATTTGTGGCCGTACAATGAAATCAGATGGATAAATCTACAGGATCCTCAGATTTTGTGAGAGCCTAGGGAGAAATTGAAAAAGCTCTTGCAGATATACTTGTTTTATCATTAGCCACTGAAGAAGTTCCCAAAGACTGAGGAGTGGTTAATATTGTTCTGATGCTTCAATAAGGCAGCAAGAGTAAGGCAGGGAATTATCAGGCTGTCAGCCTGACAGTGGAGAGTTATTATAGAGGGAATCTTAATGAACAGAAGCTACCAGGATTTGGATAGATGAAGTCTGATTAGAAAGACTCAATGTGGCTTTATATGTGGAAACCCATGGTTGATGATTCTTTTCAAGGTTTTTTGAAAAGGTTAAAAATAAGGTAGATGAGGTTATGGCAGTGGATAAGGTCTATTTGGATTTTAACAAGGTATTCAACAAGGTCCTGCATGGTGTGCTGGTCTAAAAATTTAGGTCCCATGGGATCTACATGGAGCTAGTTAGGTGGATTCAAAATTGGCTCAGAAAGGAGAATGGCGACTAATGATGTGCCACAGAGTTTTGTGTTGAGACCATTGTTATTTATTATTTATATTATTTGGATTCAAATGCACAAGGGTTGATAGTAAGTCTGTTGATGACAAATTGTTAGAAGGTGTTGATAGTGAAGAAGGTCGTCATCAATTACAGGGAGATCTTGATTAGTTAGGAAGTTGCCCAAACAGTGGCAAATGGATTTCAATACAGACAAGTTGAGGTAATACATTTTGGAAAGTCAAAACGGCCTAAGACCCATACAATAAATGGTAGTACACTAGGGAGTATAATGGAACAGAGGAACTGAGGGGTATGAATGCATAGTTCATTGAAAGTGTGTAGACAGTGTGGTAAACATGTTCAGCATACTGTCTTTCATCAGTCATGGCACTTAGTATAGGATTTGGTACATTACAGTATGTTGCAATTGTGTAAATCATCGGTGAAGCTGCACTTGGAGTATTGTGTACAGTTTTGATCACCTATTATTGGAAAGACATGGTTAAACTGAAAAGAGTGCAGAAGTGATTTGCCAGGACAAAAGGGCCTGAGTTATTGGGAGTGGTTGGCCAAGATAGGTCTTTAATCCTTGGAACTTGGGAGAATGAGGGGCAACCATATAGAAAGGCTTAAAGAAGATGGATGTTAAAGTCTTTTCCCTTATGTAGGGGAGATCAATACTCAGGAGTGTAGATTTAGGTTGAGAGTGGAAAGGTTTAAAAGGGACCTGAGGGGCAACTCACATAGAGGATGGTGAGTGCATAGAATGACCTGCCAGAAGATGTGGTTGAGGCATGAACTACAAAATTATTTACGAACCACCTGGATAAATACATCAAGTAGTAGGGCTTAGGACAATATAGGCCAAACACAGGAGATTGAGACCAGTTAAGTGGGCTCCATGGCTGGCAAGGATTTGTTGGACGAAAGGATCTGTATCTGTGCAGTATTGCTATATGACTCCAGAACAGGATGCAAGAGCATACAATTACAATAGAATTCATTATGTTATAGTCATTGAAACTGAAATATTTGATTATCATCAACCTGAAGGACAGGTTGCTGGGCTGTTTGTGATTGCGTAACTTCAGTGACATCCTTGAAAATTTGTGGTGATTGCCAGCGTGTTTCCTGGTCGTACTCTATATAGAGGATTATTTACACTTTTGACAGATTTTCAGGAACTGGCCTGAATATCCCAGTGCCTGGAAAAAGTATTTAGCCTCCAACACTTTGTTCACATAAATGAGTATTGCAAACAGGGATTTTGATCAATTTCTTCACAGTAGTGCCAACCTCCCCAAAAACAAACGGGGAAAATTGTTAAGTAAGAAATACTGAATTTCAAAAGCTGAAATGTCAGCAGTTCAAAAGTGTTCATCCCCCTTTGTTCAGTACTTAGTTGAACCACCTCTCGCAGCTATTACAGCTATTCATCCTTTTGGATAAGTCTCGATTAGATTTACTCAGTGCGATGGAGCAAGACTTGCCCATTCCTTGCAGAATTGCTCAAGCTGTGCCAGGTTAGGTAGGGAGTGGCAGTGGAGAAGAATCTTGAGGTCTTGCCAGAGATGTTTCATTGGGTTCAGGTCAGGATTCTGACTGGGCCATTCAAGGAGATCAATTTTCTTTATTTGAAGCCATTCTGCAGTTGTCTTGGCAGTATACTTTGGGTTGTCGTTCTGTTAAAAGACGAACTTCCTTCCCAGGTTAAGCTTTCTGGTAGAGGCTAACAGGTTATTATCTAGGTTCTCGCTGTATTTCACAACATTCATCTTCCCATTAGCCCTGAAGAGAATTTCAGTCCCTGCTGCAGAAAAGCTTCAACATAGCATAAGGCTACCTCCAACATACTTTACAGTAGGGATGGTGTAACCTGGCTGATGCATGGTATAAGTTTTATGCCACATGCACCACCTAGTATTGAGGCCAAAAAGTTCCACTTTAGTTTCATCCAACCATAAGACCTTCCTCCACATCCTTACTGTATCTTCTTCAAATGGAGAAAATGGACGTACTTGAGTGGCCCAGTCAGAGTCCTGATCTAAACCAAATTGAATATCTCCGGCAAGACCTCAAAGTTGCTGTCCATTGCCATCCCCCAAATAATCTGGAACAGCTTGATCAATTTTACAAGGAATGGGCAAATCTTGCTCCATCACATTGTGCAAAGCTAATAGAGGCTTATCCAAAAGGGTGACTAGAGGGTGCTCAGCGTACTGGTATCTCTGCTGAGTTCTGAGGTGGAGAGCTACCTGCTGAGTACATATGCATAACAATGACTGACTGCCCTTCGCATTCGGAAGACTCAGGACCATAGCAGAGATGCAGTGCCTCCTATTTCTCCAGAAGAAGTCCATCAACTTGCTCTAGGTCCTGGCAACAAGTTCATTAGGTGGGACTAAAGTGACCAGCCGGTGCCAAAGCATGGAGACTACCAGCTGGATAATTTCCCTGGTATGAGATTAGTGACATCGACCCAACCAGCATCCCAGCCAGATGAAGAATTTTGTCTCCAAGTCCTACCAGTTCACTGGCCAAGGCTCTGCGGTGTACTCCCAGATAGAGGAACTGCAAGGTGCTCAACACAAATGGTTTTAGCTCTTCTGGCAGCGAGTCTATCCCCCACTGACCCACTAAAAGACCAGTTGACCCTGGCCAGAGGACTCGGCTGAGAAGACTCCCTGGCAGTCTCATATCCTCTGTAGGTCAATAGGATCTGAGATCATGAGGAGGACCTTGCACGGATCCAGACCTGTCAACTGCTTCCGAAGAAGGCATAGAAAAGGCTCTATGTAGATTGAGTACAGCTGCCCCAACATCAGGTAACCTGATGTACCACTCCCACAAGGCAAAAGGAAGCCATCAAGGATCCATTAACCTTTACCTGGCACTCCACAGCAGCATGCATCAGACAGACACAGGCAACAAAATACGATCCTAGTTCCAACATGCGCAGATCCACCCATTCAAACACCTTCTCCTGATCAAGACAGAGAGAAAGGTTACTGAAAGGCTAACCTCGTGGGACAAGGTTTTAGATGTTTCAGAAAGGACAGGGAGGGAGGCAAAAGAGGTGGGGGCGTGGCACTGTTGATCAGAGGTAGTGTCACAGCTGCAGAAAAGGTGGACACCGTGGAGGGATTGTCTATTGAGTCTCTGTGGGTGGAGTTTAGGAACAGGAAGGGGTCAATAACTTTACTGGGTGTTTCTTATAAGCCACCCAATAGTAACAGGGATATTGAGGAACAGATAGGGAAACAGATCCCGGCAAGGTGTAATAATAACAGAATTGTTGTGATGGGATATTTTAATTTCCTAAATATCGATTGGCATCTCCCTAGAGCAACGGGTTTAGATGGGGTGGAGTTTGTTAGGTGTGTTCAGAAAGGTTTCTTGACACAATATGTAGATAAGCCTAGAGCAGGAGAGACTGTACTTGATTTGGTATTGGGAAATGAACCTGGTCAAGTGTCAGATCTCTCAGTGGGAGAGCATTTTGGAGATAGTGATCATAATTCTATCTTCTTTACAATAGCATTAGAAAGAGATAGGAACAGACAAGTTAAGAAAGTGTTTAATTGGAGTAAGGGGAACTATGAGGCTATCAGGAAGGAAATTGGAAGCTTAAATTGGAAACACATGTTCTCAGGGAAAAGTACAGAAAAAATGTGGCAAATTTCTAGGGGATATTTATGTGGAGTTCTGCATAGGTACGTTCCAATGAGACAGGGAAGTTATGGGAGGGTACAGGAAACATGGTGTACAAAGGCTGTAATAAATCTAGTTAAGAAGAAAAGAAAAGCTTACAGAGAGCTATGTAATGTTAGAGATCTAGAAGATTATAAGACTAATAGGAAGGAGCTTAAGAAGGAAACTAGGAGAGCCAGAAGGGGCTTTGAGAAGGCCTTGGCAGACAGGATTAAGGAAAACCCCAAGGCATTCTAAAAGTGTGTGAAGAGCAAGAGGATAAGATATGAAATTATAGGACCTACCAAGTGTGGCAGTGTGAAAGTATGTCTGGAACTGGAGGAAATAGCAGAGGTACTTAATGAATACTTTATTTCAGTATTCACTACAGAAAAGGATCTTGGCAATTGTAAGGATGACCTGCAGTGGACTTAAAAGCTTGAGCATATAGACATTAAGTGAGAGGATGTACTGGAGCTTTTGGAAAGCATCAAGTTGGTTAAGTCACCAGGACTGGACAAGATGTACCCCAGGCTACTGTGGGAGTCAAGGGAGGAGATTGCTGAGCCTCTGGCAAAGATCTTTGCATCATCAATGGGGACAGGAGAGGTTCCGGAGGATTGGAGGGTTATGGATGTTGTTCCTTTATTCAAGAAAGGGAGTAAAGATAGCCCAGGAAACTATAGACCAGTGAGTCTTACCTCAGTGATTGGTAAGTTGATGGAGAAGATCCTGAGAGGCAGGATTTACGAACACTTGGAGAAGTATAATATGATTAGGAATAGTCAATGTGGCTTTGTCAAGAGCAGGTCGTGTCTTACAAGCCTGATTGAATTTTTTGAGGATGTGACTAAACACATTGATGAAGGAAGAGCAGTAGATGTAGTGTATATGGATTTCAGCAAGGCATTTGATAAGGTACCCCATGCAAGGCTTATTGAGAAAGTAAGGAGGCATGGGATTCAAGAGGACATTGCTTTGTGGATCCGGAAATGGCTTGCCCACAATAAGGCAAAGAGTGGTTGTAGATGGGTCATATTCTGCATGGAGGTCAGTCACCAGTGGAGTGCCTCAGGGATCTGTTCTGGGACCCTTACTCTTGGTGATTTTTATAAATGACCTGGATGAGGAAGTGGAGAGATGGGTTAGTAAGTTTGCTGATGACACAAATGTTGGAGGTATTGTGGGTAGTGTGGAGGACTGTCAGAGGTTACAGCGGGACATTGATAGGATACAAAACTGGGCTGAGAAGTGGCAGATGGTGTTCAACCCAGATAAGTGTGAGGTGGTTCATTTTGGTAGGTCAAGTATGATGGCAAAATATAGTATTAATGGTAAGATTCTTGGCAGTGTGGAGGATCAGAGGGATCTTGGGGTCCGAGTCCATAGTATGCTCAAAGCAGCTGCACAGGTTGACTCTGTGGTTAAGAAGGCGTACAGTGCATTGGCCTTCATCAATCGTGGAAATGAATTTAGGAGCCGAGAGGTAATGTTGCAGCTGTATACGACCCTGGTCAGACCCCACTTGGAGTACTGTGCTCAATTCTGGTCACCGCATTACAGGAAGGATGTGGAAACCATAGAAAAGGTGCAGGGGAGATTTACAAGGACGTTGCCTGGATTGGGGAGCATGCCTTATGTGAATAGGTTGAGTGAACTCGGCCTTTTCTCCTTGGAGCAAAGGAGGATGAGAGGTGACCTGATAGAGGTGTATAAGATGATGAAAGGCATTGATCATGTGGATACTCAAAGGCTTTTTCCCAGGGCTGAAATGGTTGCCACAAGAGGACACAGGTTTAAGGTCCTTGGAAGTAGGTACAGAGGAGATGTCAGGGGTAAGTTTTTTACTCAGAGAGTGGTGAGTGCATGGAATGGGCTGCCGGTACGGATAGGTACATGGAGCTTAGAAAAATAGAGGGCTATAGGTAAGCCTAGCAAATTCTAAGGTAGGGACATGTTCGGCACAACTTTGTGGGCTGAAGGGCCTGTATTGTGCTGTAGGTTTTCTATGTTTCTAAGTCCCAGAGCAAATGGATATTGTCCTGAATGGACTAGCCCAGGATCATGTAGGACTGGTCTGGGTGGATCATTTGAGCCAGCTGGGAACCCAGGAGATTAATCGCTGCCTTGGCTTACATCTTGCACTCAGTGCATGGAAGGGACACTGGGCATCAGTTGCTCAGGCAGCAAAGATCCCCCTTCTCGGGCAGTAGGACCACAACCATCATATGCCAAGACAGGCATTTCACCGGTATTGGTACTGAGGGAATAGTGGAATTCATGTTTTATATTGCAGGCCCAGGGTCAACATAGTTAAATGATATTTGTGCAGAGACAACAAAGTGAAAGCTTTGCTTAATTAACAGTTGTGTAGTGAATTGGCTAACCTAGATCAGTTGATGATAGTCAACAGCTTGGATCGCAGGAGGAGAGAGAGAGAGAGAGAGCGTGACCTCGGAGTGGAGTGGTGTTCCGAAGGAGGTCTATCAAGCAGTTGTGTGCTCTGTGAGGCAGCAGAGTGCTGGCTTCCATTTTACTGAAGGCGATGGTGAACTTGTGGTATTCCTGTGGGAGTTTGGTGAGGTCAAGTGTTTTCTCCATCTCCATGGATTTACGGGGTGAAGTCCCCACTTCAGCAGTGAACCAGGTGACCAGATGAATTAAGGATTGTGAGTGCAGAGCCAGGGTTAACCCAACATGAGAGGATTGTTGTGTGAGTCGATAAGGAGGAATTGGATGTACTCAGAGTGCTCTCTGATGCTCATGTGCCACACTCTGACTATCCCAGACCCCAAGCGATATCCATCAAAGGCTGTGATGCAGAAGGGATGACAGACAAGCTCTGTAGGGAATCCAGCTGCATACACACAGTCCAGAAAGATGCCTGCTGTGACACCAGAGCCTCCTGTGCACATAGAGCTGTGGTGTGGAGAAGGACCAAGGTAGTGTTTTGGGTTATGGTGCTGGAACGAAGATGGGCTGGGGTGGGTGGGTATCTTACCAGAAGGGAGGCCCCTTGTCTCTACCAGGTGGTGCCATTTCCTGGGCGCAGTGGTTATTGGAACTGTGGGTGATCAGCGGCTCCACAGTAAGCACACATGTTGTTTTTCCATCAACACTCACTTTCTTGGGAAGCTAAGGGAGCATCCCTACCAGCTTCTGTACCTCCTACCTGATGGTAACAATGAGAAAAGGGCATGCTCTGGGTGCTGGGGGTCCTTAATGATGGATACTAACTTTCTGAGATACTGCTCTTTGAAGATGTCCTGGGTACTTTGTAGGCTAATACCCAACATGGAGCCGACTAAATTTACGACCCTCTGCAGTTTCTTTCTGTCTCGTGCAGTAGCCCACTACCTCCCCCAGCCCCCATACCAGACAGTGAAGCAGCCTGTCAAAATGCTCTCCATGGTACATCTATAGAAGTTTTTGGGTGTTCTTGTTTTTATACTAAACCTCTTCAAACTCATAATGAAGTATAGTCACTGTCTTGCCTTCTTTATAGCTGCATTGATATGTTGGAACCAGTTTAGGTCCTCAGAGATCTTGACACCCAGGAACTTGAAACTGTTCACTCTCTCCACTTCTGATCCCTTGATGAGGATTGGTATGTGTCCCTTCATCTTACCCTTCCTGAAGCCCACAATCAGCTCTTTCATCTTATTGACATTGAGTATAAAGTTGTTGCTGTGACACCACTCCACAAGTTGGTATATCTCGCTCCTGTACACCCTCTCTCCTCCATCTGAGATTCTACCATCAATGGTTATATCATCAGAAAATTAACAGATGGTGTTTGAACTATGCCTAGCCACACAGTCATGGGTCTAGAGAGAGTGGAGCAGTTGGCTAAGCACACATTCCTGGGGTGCACCAGTATTGATCGTCAGCGAAGAGAAGATATTATCACCAATCCACACAGATTGTGGTCTTCCAGTTAGGAAGTTGAGGATCCAATTGCATAGGGAGGTGCAGAGGACCAGGTTCTGTAACTTACCAAGCAGGATTATGAGAATGGTGGTGTTAAATGCTGAGCTATAGTCAATGAACAGCATCCTGACATAGAAGTTTGTATTGTCTAGGTGGTCTAAGGCCATGTGAAGAGTCATTGAGATTGCGTCTGCCATTGACCTATTGTGGTGATAGGCAAATTGCAATGGGTCCCAGTCCTTACTGAGGCAGGAGTTCAGTCTAGTCATAACTAACTTCCCAAAGCATTTCATCACTGTAGATGTGAATGCTACTGGATGATAGTCATTAAGACAGCTCACATTACACTTCTTAGGCACTGATATAATTGATGTCTTTTTGAAGCATGTGGGAATTTCCAGCCATAGCAGTGAAAGGTTGAAAACCTCTGCTACAATGGTGCCATAACCCACGGTGTAATCCAACAACCATCTTGAGTGTTGACACAGGTGAAGTACTTGATTCGCTGCCTCGCTTCTACTTCCGAAGTAGTCAAAAACCTGGCATATATCAGATGAATTACTCATATTTTTTATAAATGGTGGTTTTAGTGTCCCAGCTAGTAATGAGCCAGGGCAGAACTCACCCAATCAAGAGAGAGATGATGAAGGCAAGATTGCCTCGGTCCGTAGAAAACAGAGATGGTGGAGGTTGGTTTAAGATTCACTGGGACAGGAAGTTGCAGCAATAGGTTGGGGATCCATTAAAGTGTTCGGGCACTGGAATCCAGAGCTCGGAAGGTGGTGGTTGACTGTCACAAGGTTGCTGTACCAAGACAAACAGTTGGAAGAGAGTGAAAAACAAGTGGTCAGCGTTTTCCTGCTGCTTCTGGATCAAGTGCTCAATGTAAGAGAAAACGTCCCTTAGGCAAGAGTACTCTGCAAGGTCGATAAATCATTCACACATCCTGTCAGGAAATGTGTCAGAGGGTTGACCCGAAAACAGAGCAGCGGAAATAATTTAGTGGTGAGCGATAACTTTAATAATAAACTGCCATATAACAAGTCAAAAGGGGCCACAAAACAAGAGAGAACAGATACTAAATTCATAGGCTACTAGGTAACTGAAGGCTGGGAGTAACTGGTTGCGAGTTGGGTTTAAATAGGCTGCAGGTGAGGAGTTGGAAAGGAGTGGCAGGTGATTCCTATTAGTTGAGTGGAGACTGGAAGCTGCATGCCTGTGCAGGCCTGACACGGAGACTTCGAGGCACTGGAAAGTTGGGGAGAACAGTGGGAAGTGTGAGATAATGCACTTTGTGATGTCAAGTTCTGATAAGACATAGAGCATAAATGGGGGAACAATTGGAGCATTGATATACAGAGGGAATGTGGGGTGCAGGTCTTCATGAAAGTGACAACTCAGGTAGATGAATGGGGGTGAAGCATAACAAAGACTTTCCTTCATAGGTTGAGGTATAAAGTTGGGACATCACACTGCACTTGCACGAGACATTGATTAGACCACATCCTGAGTATTAGGTACACTTCTATCATCACACTATAGGAAGGATGTAGTAACAATGGAGAGGTTGCAGAAATGTTTCACCAGGATTTTCCCTGAATGGAAGGCTGTTGAAATAAGGAGAGATTGGATAGGTAGGATATATTTTAACTGCAACAAAGGAGAGTGAAGTATGACCTTTTAGAGATATGAAATAGAGGGGAAGGGTTAAAAGTGAGAGAGGAGAAATTTAGAGGAGATCTGAGGGGCAAGCTTTCTCAGAGAAGGTAGTAGTTAACTACAACAAGCTACCAATGGAGGAGTTTGAGGTCAATTCAATGACAACATTTAAAAGACATTTGGATAAATAAGAAATGGATGCATAGAAGACTAATACAGGCAAATTGGATTAGAGTGGGATAACCATCATGTCAGTTTGGGGGGAAGTGAGCTGAAACAAGCCATATAGGTGTTGTTCAACTCTGATTCTATGAATTAACATCAAGAGCTTTGCCTTATTATTTGGATGCGTATTGTGAAGGCTGGCTAGAGTTTGTTTATATGTATGCAATACACTGTTTCGTCTTTCATCTATTCATTCACAGTAGCCTGGAGCCAACATTATTCATACAGCACCTTTCCATATGGTGATTTGCTTGTCATAGACTACATCCAACCAAAGTAGTGCTGTTCAGTATCTGCCCTTCTCAATCTTGGAACACTACATATCAGCAGAAAGTACAGAATTCCCAAGGATGGCTGAATTATATGCTCTGCCTTCATCTGCATAAATCAGAGTTGTATTTTTATTGTTGAGCACGACACTGTGACAAGGCATGGAAGAAGAATTGTGACAATTATTCTTTAGCATCAAAACACAAACACAATTCACTACTGCAGTTTTATTTACCAAACCAAAAGCAGGTGGATTTGGAAAAGAAAATCCTGGTGTTATTGTTCAGATTTGAATAGATGAAAAATGATGGATTTCCATTTAATGCAATGTGCAATAAAAGCATACAAAAGTAGGTTCATGGAGTGTTTTTTTATGATCAGAGGACTGTTTTCCGGTACAGCTGAGACAGACGATTGTCCTGTTCAGAGGATGTATCTCCACAATTGTAATCCATTATATTTCTGAAATGTAGTTTCAAAATAAATGGAATATTCAGCTCAACATCTAAAATTCTTCTTAAATTTTATCAAGCACAATAATGTTTCAAAGGTGGAAGAGCAGGTATTTTGCATGATATTCATTTATTCCTCAATTAGTTCACTTTTAGTATGCGGATTGAGAAATTGCAATCCAATTGTCCTCTATGAGAAATTGATCAGCCAATTTGTGAGGGTATTGGTTACTCACTGATATCCGAGAAGAAAAGGGAAATGAAAGGAATACGGCTAGTCTCTGGTGTAGATTGAAAAAGCAAAATAGAACTACAACCTTCAAACATTTATAATAAAATACCAACAGTAATCACAGGACTGGAAATTAAATTATTGAATTTCCTCCCATTACTTGCCATGAATTTTAGACCCAAAATACCACGGAGGGTGGAATGAAAGATATGGTACTTATTCTGTATGTTATAATCTTTCTTTGAAAGGAACTGAGATAAAGAAAATGAGATCAATCTGCTCTCAGCTGGAATGGACTCCATCTGAGAATATCATAAGCAGTTGATAATGATGCTTCAGTATGGACTGAGAGATGCTGAAAGCATCAAAGCTTAATGTATTATTTGCCACTTAAGCTCCTTTGAGAGGCCTGTCAATCAGATTTAGTGCTTGAAGATGACACTGGGGATATGTAAAAAAAATGGAAGATTCATGAGATAATGAGAGGAATATTTACTTAATTATACTTGCTCTACCTTGTAAAGATAATGGTAACATAGGCCGTGGCTCTGGATAATCTACAGGCTGGGGGTTAACTCTCTTTGCACAAGAAATGTGTACTATGATTAATCTCTGTACTAGAATTTGAAAATGAAATATTTTTACTTGTAAGGAAAGGTTTGCAGGCAACTGAAATCAGACAAAACCCCACAGGAATATACTAACCATGCTCAATGAACATGCCTCACTTGTAACATAACTCCAATCTATCTTGGCTGACCTGTGTATCGTTGACCAGTGGCTGCATTGTCAAGAATTGAGGTGTCATCTAGACTACTGAGAAATAAAGTAAACAGCGAAGGCATTGGTAAATACAATCACTTCCTTCAAGAATGCCTTGAAATATTGGCTTTGATCATCTGAGTCTACAATCCCTCCTTGACGTAAGTAATCTCTCATATAGATGTTAATCTTTGGTGTTTTCGTTTAGGATCCATTAATATTAGATATTGCTGATCTATTGGCAAAATACTCAGCTTTTGAAAACATCTGACATTTTTTTCTCTATTGAACCAGTTCTCAATGATTAACTGCTTTAATAATTAAGACACGTCACTGGGGCAATCAAAATTAACCAAATATTTATGACTAAAATTATAGCTTTGTACAAAAAATACTAGTTTATCAGCTTCTCACAGGGAGAAGCTCAACAAGCAGAGTCGAGCAAGGATCTTACAATGTGGGAAACTTTCCAAATATACCAGGAGCAAAGGATTTACATGCACATGGAAGAGGATTTATTATGGCAATGAAATAGGAATATGATTTATATTCCATCAGGGATGTTAACTAAAGGAGGAAATGACAAGTGAGTTATGAGCAGTGTCATGGATAGCATTAAAATAATTTCTTGCCAGGAAATGGGGCTTTCTTTATACAGCACATATTATTGGAAGCATTTTCAGTGACAGCTTTAACTTTTCCTTAAAAAATAATTATAATGCAAAGGTGAAATAAAATTGTTCCATATCATTGTTATAATGTTATTTATTTCTGATCTGTCTAGAAATGATGGTCTTGATCATTTGCAAAACAGAGAACAAAGTAAGTAATGGGAATGAATAAACCACTGGATTTTTAAAAAATATATATAATTCCACAGTTAGTCAATAACTATAATTACTAAGACATTTTCAAGAAATTATATCACTTTAGTAATGCCAGCTGGGGTATATGAGGCATCCAGGGAGGGCAGCACCTCTGGTGAAGGGTGCTTGTCGTGTTCATTCTGGGCAGCTCACTCACCATCGGACACTCAGAGCTATCACCTGTGGCTCCTATAGCTGTTTGCATGTGACAGCAGTCACACCCCTGTACACTATTTTAAACCAAGTGAGGATGACCAGTAGGTCTTATATCCCCAGTAAGATAGGGTCATACCTGTTCCTAGTATGCAAAGTCAGTTGCAGTAGACCGGGCAGATGAGATCATTCAGTGAGATCCAATGCCCAGGATCTCAGTGCTGCAATGCTTCTAGGAGAGCAAAGGCATGACAAGGCACAGAAGAAGTCATGGTCAACCACTGCAACCAAGGAAGCCCGCAGTTATGACAACTACACATACTACTGGACCAGGACATCTGATAGCAAGAGAGTGGAATTGCCCCAGTTCAATGACTTTGCATTTTAAAAACGTTTCCTCACAGGTTTCATCATCATTGGGTTTGACAGACAACCACCACCAATGACAACTGCAGCTGTCAGGAAGCAATACCCAACTCTGCCAACTATAGAAGCAGTTTTCTTGGAAAAGAAGATGCAAAAAATTCATCCCAGTTAAATCATAATGTTATTTCCACAATGAACGTGGTATGGTCGAATCCCTGCACCCAAATATTTCATAATAATTACCTTAATCTCTAAAACAATGTTAATTTAATTTTCATTACAACATTTAGCCATGGGTATTTACCTTAATTGAGATAATTAACCAGAGATGAACTAAATGCATTTGGGTTCTCAATGTGTGGAAATTATGCAGTGTAACAGCTCTTTATCTATTATTATGACTCTTAACTTATTATTTTATAGGAAGTTGCCGATTTTTGTTATAGCAATTTTTTTTTAAACATGATACAAAAATGATTGAAAGTTGGTAATAATTGCTTCCTTATGAATTGGGATGGATCAGTAAATGAGGCTTGTTAGAACCTATTTCTAAATCAGGTAGGTTATCTATTGAAAAGATAGACAATGTGCCACATTATGCATGAAAAGCATAGTAAACTAGTCAATTCTAAGAATTATAAAATAAATAAAATAATAATGGAAATTGTGAAGGTAGAAATTTAAGTATATGCTCTAGGGTATGAAGTAACTAGCAAATATTTCCATCTTTAATATCTATATTTTTCCCTTTCAGGGTTCTTTTGAAGACCCTGACCTGGAGTTACATGCTGACTACAGTCCTTTGCGGAAATGGGACCTGCTCCCAGGGTTTCACAACTGGTCGTTGTTCAGCACACCAAGGGCTCAGCCCAAGAGCTCACCTCGCCTTCGGAGAACCGAGTTTTTGTGGCTCTAGAGATCGGAGGATCAGAGGTTGGTGTCTGAGCAGAAGACTGGTGTTTCGTGGGAGATGGAAGATCTAAGGCTGTGTGCCCAGAGACCCAAGATCTTTGGGGGCACTTCTGTTTTCGTGGATGTTTGTGGAGAAAAAGCATTTCAGGATGTATATAGTATACATTTCTCTGACATTAAATGTACCTTTGAAACCTTTGAAATATAGTTAAGAGGAGTCTGTGAATCCCTGATTGTTGATACTTCTAGGACTAACATATATATTTTACAAGGAGATTTCTTCAATATTTTATGGTAAAAGTTAAATCTATGATTAGTAGGTCAGTTACAGCTGAAACCATTCTGCCATTCTATTGTCTATTCCATTTAGTCAGAATCAGTGTTATTATTAAGGAAAGAATGGGAATAAATGGATTTCTTATTTAAGGAAAGTCACTGCAATTGTAGTAATAGTAAACTCACAATATTTGATTTACAAAATAAAGTTTATTATTTATGGCCTTATCCTTGTTTTTACTCATGTCAGGAAAGGGTTAGTTGATTGTATTTTGCTAATAGATTTGAGTATGAAAGACTCATAGAATTCATGGTTAGGAACAGCAGGGCTTCTAAATAAGTTTTTCATTATGAATTGCCAGAAATATTCCTGGAATTCAGCTGGTGTTCTCTCTATTCTTTTATATTTAATGATTCTCAAAGGCAATTTGACCAGAGTTTTGTCAGAAAAGGAGTATGCTGTGTAATTATTTGAGATGTTGAAAATTAACTGAACTTACTACTTATATTGGGTATAAATACTCAAATGAACATTGCTGTTCGGAAATGTGAATTCCAGAAAAATTTGCAAAAATGTACAATGCCACTGATGTTCTGTTGCATAATTGCAATGTCAGGATGTGATAGCTGAATAAAATAGGAACAGATTTATAGAGCTAAACAGCATAATAGAAAATGCATCATTTCAAAAGATGTGCACAGTAGTTTTCTGTATTGGGCCCTAATAGTCATAACATCTGTTATCAATAAACCTGCTTCTGCTATAGAGGCCTGAAGCTGCATTACAAGGGTTGCCTACTATACTATAGATCTCATTGAGAGGAAGCTGGCTTCACTGATCTTATTAGTGTTAGCATGGATGTAGTTTTGCAGAACTCCATTTATAATTGAAGAATACTACTGATCAATGTAGGTCAAAACAAGCAGAGCCAGTAGCTAAAGTACTCAGAAGGACTCTTTTTGGCTCACATTAACTATCTACAGAAGAATTCAGGCAGCTTTAAGCCACTTTTCTATCCTAGATATCTGTATCTTATTTTTTTCCTTCAAATCTCTCCCCATTTGCTTTTGGAAATCACTGCTTCCCCCACTGTTGTAGGCAGTGAGTTCCTGTTAATTTCCCCTCATGACATTAAAAATATTCCTCCTTACACTTTCCCTGTATCCCTTGCCAAATCTTACATGGGAGTCCCCTCTTTTCTGAACAAAGAAGCAACTTTACTTTGTTTATATTTTTTAAATTTTATGCATTTTTGTCATATTTTTCCTCAACTTCCATTGCTTCAAGGAAAATCTCAGTTTTGACAACTTAACTGTAAGATCCATCATTTCTGTAATTATTCTGCTAAATCTCCTCTGCAGCTCCTCGAGGGCCTTCACATCCTTCTAATGGACTTAATACTTAAGATATGGCCTAACTGAAGTTTTATTAAGGTTCATCATAACTTCACGCCATAGGACACTCAAAGCTGCTACGCCGGTTGACTCTGTGGTTAAGGAGGCATACGGTCCATTGGCCATCATCAATTGTAGGATTGAGTTTAAGAGCCGAGAGGTAATGTTGCAGCTATATAGGACCCTTGTCAGACCCCACTTGGAGTACTGTGCTTGATTCTGTTCACCTCACCACAGGAAGGACGTGGAAACCATAGCAAGGGTGCAGAGGAGATTTACAAGGATGTTGGTTGGATTGGGGAGCATGCCTTATGAGAATAGGTTGAGTGAACTTAGCTTTTTCTCTATGGAGCAACGGAGGATGAGAGGTGACCTGATAGAGGTGTACAAGATAATGAGAGGCATTGATCGTGTGGATAGTCAGAGACTTTTTCCCAGGGCTGAAATGGCTAGCATGAGAGGGCATAGTTTTAAGGTGCTTGGAAGTAGCTACAGAGGAGATGTCAGGGGTAAAATTTTTACACAGAGAGTGATGAGTGCGTCGAATGGGCTGCCGGTGGCTGTGGTGCAGGGGGAAACAATAGGGTCTTTTAAGAGACTCCTGGATGGATACATGGAGATTAGAAAAGTAGAGGGCTATGGGTAAGCCTAGGTAGTTCTAAGGTAAGGACATGTTCAGCACTGCTTTGTGGGCCGAAGGCCCTGTATTGTGCTGTAGGTTTTCTACGTTTCTGTGTTCCATTCCTGTATTGTTAAAGCTCAAGATCTAGTCTGCACACACAGAATGCTGGAGGAACTCAGCAGGCCAGGCAGCATCTATGGAAAAGAGTACGGTCAATGTTTCGGGCCGAGACAGGAGCTCTAGTATGCTTAATTAGCTGCTGCTCAGTATGTTCTGTCATCTGCAAATGAACATTCTTTGATTTTGCAGCATCTTTAGAACTGTGACATTACCTCCATATTTTACCTCCCCAACTATTCGGCTTAAATGCAACTGTTGTCACTTCTCTGCATTAAATTTCATCTATTGCTTGTCTGTCCATACCTTTCTATGTATTGTTATAATTGGTTGGTGTGTTATTATCTGTACATAATAAAGAACTACAGTTCCCAGTGGACAACATGGTGGGTTCACCCGGAACTATAAGCTATGACAGTGACCTATTTGCACACACACAGGGTTAAGCAGCAGTTGGGTAATAAAATGTTCTAACGTGAACCCGTACCAAGTTTATCTTCGTTAAGAACAAACATAACGTGGTCTCAGAAGACAGTGAGGTCTAAACACAGAGAAAGCGACTACATGAGTACTTAAGGAACAGCAGGTGAGGTCGGATACAACAGAGAGAAGCTGGCCAGTGAGGCAAGAGGGCACATTGTTCCCAAAGTTCAGCAGTCACTGGATTCACCAAAAAAGTTTCAGGTGAGAGGCTAAATGTCTGTGTCCTGAATAAGCTAAGTTCTCCAGCACCTATGCAGTTTACCACCAATCTAACTGATAACTGGAAACACTTCAAACAGTGATTCAATATATATTTAGCTGTTTTCAGAGCGGAAGGCACTGATGAAAAATTGAAAGCATCTACTTTTCTGCATGTAATTGGTGAAGATACTTTGGACATTCATAACGACTTTCAAATTGATGAGACAGCTTTTACATTGGACACTCTGATGACAAAATTTGAGGGGTATTTTGTCCCAAGTAAAAGCATCATGTTTGAGAGATGTAAGGTTTTTTCCAGCGACCAGAACCAAGGTGTTAGCTTCGACTAATACTTAGACGTGCTTAACACACTGAGTAAGTCCTGTGAATTTGGAGATTTGAGAAACTCACTAGTTACAGACAGAATAGTTTGAAGAATTATCCATTAATGGGGGACTCAGAGAAAGACTGCTACATGAAAACGATTTGACTCTAGAAAAGATTGTGAATATGCGTAGGGCAGTAGAATCCACATGAGCACAAGCTAAGGTTTTGCAGGGCAGACATGCAGAGTATAATGTGAAAACAGAGGTGCAGCAGACAAGGTGATCCCAAAGCAACAGCAAAGTAAAGAAGAAGGCTTAAACAGCAAATGTGGAGGTAGTCGCAATCCAAAGACATGTCCTGCTTGTAGAAAGTCCTGCAATAATTGTGGGTAGAAGACTCATTTTGCAATGTGCTGCAAAGTGGCAAAGAGAAAGATGCACATGGTTGATGAGGAAATTGAGGAATTTTTTGTGGATTTTCTAGACTGCTGGTGCTGGTGAAACAGAATGGGTCGTTCCGGTGATCGTGAATGAGACAATAGTTCCATTCAAACTGACTCCGGAGTTCAGGTGAATCTGTCATCCATGGATGATTACAAGACTCTCACAGTAATGAGCAAGATTTACCTAATGAAGTTAAATTAACAGGCTACACTGAAGAGAACATTCCAGTAAATTGAGGCTGTATAGTACCATTCAAGCACAAGGGACAGCACCTCAAGGCACAGCTGCTGGTTGTTGAAAAGAGAGTACAGCCAATATTAGGTCTGGGTGCTTGTGAAAAGCTCAACCTGGTGAAAAGCATTTCCATAGTAGTTTCAGAGACCAAAGATGCCCACATGACACTCATGCCTTTGAAGGGCTCGCATGCTTATCTGTTGTACACAAAATTCATATAAATGAGACAGTGGCTCCTGTTGTCCATGTATGCAGGAGAGTTCCGTTTCCACTTCGAGTCAGACTTAAACAAGAACTAGCAATATGGAACTGATGACTCTCATTCAGGAAATTGAAAACCAATAGACTGGCAAACTTACTGGTCATGGTGCAAAAGATAAATAGAGCATTGTGGATATGTCTCGACCCAAGAGATCCCAATAAAACCATCGAGAGAGTGCACTTTAAATTGCCAACACGGGAGGAGATCAGAATCAGAATCAGAATCATCGGCAGGTGATATTATCACCGGCAGGCGATGTGAAATTTGTTAACTTAGCAGCAATACATAATCTAGCAGAGAGAGAAAAAAATAAATTAAATGAACCATAATTGATTTACTTGTTTACTTATTATGTATATTGAATAGGTTTTTTTTAAATGTGCAAAAACAGAAATACTGTACATTAAAAAAGTGAGGTAGTGTCGAAAGCTTCAGGAAGGAATCAGATGGCACAGGGTAAGAAGCTGTTCCTGAATCGCTGAGTGTGTGCCTTCAGGGTTTTGTATCTCCTACCTGATGGTAACAGTGAGAAAAGGGCATGCCCTGGGTGCTGGAGGTCCTTAATAATTCCCAGTTTGTAGGTGCCAAGTAATTTAGCAAACTTGACGCATCATTTGGGTTTTAGCAGATGAAGCTTGCTGAGTTTGAGATTGTGTAGTTAACACACCACAGGGAAGGTGTCACTTTCTTTGACTATCATATGGGATTCTGCCTATACCAGAAGTCTACCATAAAACCACCCACATGATGTTTGAGGGACATTCCTGGTGTCAAAACCATGATGGATGATATCATCGGTCTGGGGGTCCACCAAAAATGAACATGATACACAACTAAGACATGATCTTGACGTGACACAGTATGTCAAATGAAATTAAATAAAGAGAAATGTGAGTTTGGTGTTAAGACATTGACCTTCGTAGGAGATGTTATGTCCGTAAGAAGGAGTGAAGCATGACCCAAGAAACACGTCAGCCATCGAAAACATGGAGAGGCCCCAAAACAAAAAGGAAGTGAGATGTTTCTTGGGGATGGTGACCTACCTGGCTAAGTTCATCCCTCGACTGTCTATTGTGTCAGCAACACTGAGGCCAGTCCTTGAGCACTGAAATAAGTGAATTTGGTCTAATGAGCAGGAAGAATGTTTCCAGACACTGAAAGGAGTCATAACTGAAGAGCCCGTACTGAAGTTTTATGATCTGGAAAGGTGTACTAGAATCTCGGCTGATGTGTCCCAGTATGGCCTTGGAGCAGTACTACTGCAGCAGCACAATGACACAGAGCAACCTGTGGTCTGTGCATCAAGGGCTTTAATGAGTGCAGAAGCTAAATGTGCACAAGGAGAGAAAGAGCTTCTCGTCAGCACATATACATGTGAAAGGTTCCATCAATACATCTATGGGCAAGATTTTGAAGTGGAGATGGACCATAAACCACTGTTCTCAATTATGTCCAAACCACTGAATGACTGTCGCATGAGGACACAACACATGTTGCTAAGGCTGCAAAAACATGATGTGAAGATGATCTATACACTAGGAAATTATTCTGTATGGTTGCTGAAGATGTGCTGTCTTGAGCGGTTGACAAGAAAGAATAGAGTGACCGAAAGGTTAATGCAAATGTACAGGCCTACGTTGACAACGACTGTCACTTCCCTCCCAGTATCTCCTGGTAGAACAGAGAAGATTAGGAAAACAGCAGGATCAGATGAAACAATGAAAGAATTGATACATGCAATATGGAAAGGATGGCCAGCAGTTAACAATGACTGTTCAATGTATATTTGGTGTAATTGTTCATGGAGAGCTGAACTGTCAGTAGTGAAAGATATGGTCTTCAAGGGAACAAATTTGTGATTCCAGTATCACTTCGCAAGGAAATTCTCCAGAAGATACACGAAAAGCATCTTGATAAGGAAAAATGTAAACGTAGAGCTTGTGATGTATTGGCCAAGAGTGTACCAAGACCAAGAATGAAGCAATTAGAAAGAGGTGACATAGTGTCGGAAGGTGTTGAATCATTATGGATAGAGCTAAGGAACTTTAAGGGTAAAAAGACCCTGATGGGGTTTATATACATACCCACAAACAATGGTAAGGATGTGGTCTACAAATTACATTGGGAGATAGAAAAGGGCAAAGATGCCAAAAGGGCAATGTTACAATACGCATAGGTGATTTCAATATGCAGGTAATGGGAAAATCAGGATGGTGTGATATTCAAAGCACGGAAATTTCTAGAATGCCTAAAAAAATGACTTTTTAGAACAGCTTGTGGTTGAACCCACTAGGGGATCAACTATTCTGGGTGTGGGGCAATGAACCAGAATTGATTAGAGAGCTTAAGGGAGAAGAATGTTGGGGGAGAAAGTGATCATTATATGATCGAATTCACCCTGAAGTTTGAGAAGAAGAAGCTAATGTCGGATGTATCAGTATTATGGTGGAGTAAAGGAAACTACGGAGACATGAGAGAGGAGCTGGACAGATTTTATTGGAAAAGAACTCTGGCAGGAATGACAGCAGAGCAGCAAAAGCTGGAATTTCTGGAAGCAACTCAGAAGGCACAGGATATATATATCCTATAGAGGAAGACGTATGGAAGTTGACATAACCATGGCTAACAAGGGAAGTCAAAGCCACCATAAAAGCCAAAGAGTGTGTTACAAGGTTCAGATATGGCCCAAGTGCCGAGTGAGAGACATTGAAGCAGGTTGATAGTTCACAGACTTTAATATGAACAGTGTTAAAGGGAAAATAAAACAATAAACGATAAGCCAAACAGGGCCATTAACTAAAACTCTCAAAAGGAAAATGAAGCCTACACTGCGGCTAAAAAGAACATCTAAACATTAAATGAGTACCGCTAGGCCTCACAGTCAGGTGACTTGACAGTCCAAGATCTCAAGGAAGGCCGAAGGCAAACAGCAGCTCTGCTCTGTCCAAGTCTTGTCAAGCACCACGACGACAAGTATGGAGTTAATTACTACCACGATTAAATAATAATTAGCAGACATGTGCAAATTCACAAGTGCAATTGCTGTACTTGTTGTTGTTGTTCGTCCATCGTTGACGTCGATGAGGACCTCGACACCACTATGATGGTGTCGAGACTAGCGCGTGATTTGGATTTAAGTGAGGGAGAGTTGCACAGCGTCAGCCTCACTCTCTCTTCCCAATTCCCATCTGGGTCCAGTGGCAATACAGAGTCTAGACGGCTGGAGATGGGACTAGGCGCAGTGGATGATCAGGACATCTTCTGCGTCTTGTCCTGCTCTACATGTTCCATGACGCTTGCAGAGACCGCCTTCTTGACCGTTGGACTTTCCATTGGTCTCGTCCGCTCAGTCCGCTGTATTTACTGTGCTGCCGAATCCGTGATTGTGACAGGGCCCCCTTCTCTACGCATAGCCCCTGAGGCGCCACAGATCTGTGTCTGCTGGAAGTCCTGTATCAGCGACTTGTTCAAGATGTCCTTCACTGGGAACCAATTACGTTCTTCTGGGCCATACTCTTCCCAGTCCACAAAGTACTGGACCTCACCATGTACCCAGTGAGATGCCAGGAGGTGCTGCACTGTATAGACAAGGAAACCATCTACCAGGCAGGGAGGAGAGGTGACTGGGGCCAGGGAAGAGGTAGTAACTGGCTTGAGCTGGGAAACATGGAATACTGGGTGGATCTTCAATGATGCTGGTAGACACAATCTATAGGACACCTTGTTGACAGCCTTTTCCCATGTAGCGCGGTGCCAATTTCCGGTTGTTGACTTTCAGGGCAAGATACCTTGATGCCAATTGGACCTCCTCTCCTGGTTTGAATGGCCTTACCTGTCGATGGAGCCGATCAGCCTACCGGGAATGTTGTTTCTGGGCGCGCAGCAGAGAAGCCCGGCTCGTCTCCAGGTGCTCTTGTAGCGCCGAATCAGCTGTTCAGCAGCAGGAACTCCTACATCGATCTCCTGATCAGGGAAGAGCAGCGGCTGGAATCCCTTCTGGCATTCAAAGGGAGGCACACCGGTGGAGGACGACTGGAGATTATTGTGGGCAGTCTCTGCCCAAACCAATTGGGAGCTCCAGGACGTGGGGTTGGAGAAGGCAAGACAGCGCAGGGTTGTCTCCAACTCTTGGTTCACTCTCTCAGTCTGGCCATCAGATTGGGTGTGGAAGCCAGACGAGAGGCTGGTTGGACGGTGGGGCACAAGCAGTGGACATAACAGACTGGCAGAATGCTGGCATGATGTCTTGTTCCGAGCGCAGGTGGGACAGGCAGATACAAAGTCGTGGACATCCTGGGACATAGATGGCCACCAAAATTGTCTCTTTATAAACTCCTGTGTCTGTTGAATTCCCAGATGTCCAACCAGACGGGAGGAGTAACCCCATTCCAACACTTTGGAATGCATCACAGCAGGGGCAAACAGCCAGTTGGGAGGAACCCCATCCGGGCCTGGATCTGATTGTTGGGCAGCCCTCACCTCTGCCTCTATTCCCCAGATCACCGGAGCAGCGATACACAAACAAGCAAGAATGGGCTCTGGATCGGCATTGTCCTCAGATCCATGGAATTGCCGGAAGAGAGTGTCAGCCTTTGTATTCTTGCTGCCGGGATGATAAGTGAGGATGAAATTGAACTGTGTGAAGAAGAGAGCCCTGCTTAGGAGAGGTTCTTGTGATCTGTCCAGACCAAGAATGGATGCTCTGCCCCCTCCAGCCAGTGTCACCATTCCTCCAGGGCCTCCTTGTCAGCCAGAAGCTCCCAGTTCCCAACGTTGTAATTCCTCTCAGTCAGAGTCAAGCGATGGGAAAGAAAGACACAAGAGTGCAGCCGGCTATCCGCAGACGAGCACTGAGAGAGGACAGCTCCAATGCCTACATCAGATGCATCCACCTCAACAGTGGATGGCTGAGATGGGTCTGGGTGTTGCAGCAGCGGTGCAATAGTGAAACGTTGCTTTAGCTCGAAAAATGCATCATCCATCCAGTGGAATCCTGCCGAGGTCTTCTTGGTGAGTGCATTAAATGGAGCTGCAATAGAGCCGAAATTCTGGATGAAGCGGTAATAGAAGTTCACAAACCCCATGAAGTGCCATACCTGTTTGACTGTAGACGGCTCGGACCAATCTGCAACTGCTTGAACTTTACAAGGGTCCATTTGAACATTGGATGGGGTAAGTATATTGCCCAAAAACCACACCTGGTCTTTATGGAATTCACATTTTTCAGGCTTGGTGTACAGGTTATTTTCAGGCAGCCATCTGAATACTCTCTGGACATGCTGGAAGTGCTCCTGATGAGAGCGGGAATAAATAAGGATGTCATCTAAATACATAGACAGAAACTGGTTCAACATGTCCCTGAGCACATCGTTAACCAAGGCCTGGAATACACTGGGGGCGTTGGCCAGACCAAAAGGCATCATCAGGTATTCATAGTGGCCATTAGAGGCATTGAAAGCCATTTTCCACTCATCCCCTTCTTTTATGCAAATCAGATTGTAAGCACTGCGCAGATCAATTTTGGAAAATATGGTTGCTCCCTGGAGATGTTCAAACGTAGACGCCAGCAAGGGAAGAGGGTAGTGGTTCTTCACGGTGATGTTGTTCTTCACAGTGGTGTTGTTCTTCACAGTGATGTTGTTCAGGGCCCGATAATCAATGCAGGGATGGAGCTTGCCATCTTTCTTGCTCACAAAAGAAGAAGCCCGTTCCTTTCAGCGAGGTTGATGGACGGATAAACCCTATGCTCAATGCCTCCATGTATTCTTCAACGGCTATCGTTTCAGGATGAGAGAGGGAAAAGAGCCAACCCCGGGGCGGACTGGTGCCAGGTAGGAGGTCTCGGGTACACTTGTATGGCTGGTGTGGGGGCAGGGTGTTGACCTTTATTTCACTGAAAACCTCAAGGAGATCTGCATATTCAGCCAGAATCCCAGACAGGTCCACATCCTTAGCTGACACAGGAGGGGATTCATGTAATGGAGCTTGAGCTGGACCCAGACAGGTATACGAGGGGTGATTGATAAGTTCGTGGCCTAAGGTAGAAGGAGTCAATTTTAGAAAACCTAGCACATCTATTCTTCTTATATCTACACACTTAGTCCAGCGGTTGTGGAGCATACGGATCCCTTCTTTGTAGAAGTCAGCATCTTGGACCTCCAGAATGTGGTCCACAGCAAGGATGATTAATAAATTTGTTGCCTAAGGCAGAAGGAGATGATTTATTACCTTCAAACTTTCTGCATTTTCACTCAAAGAGTTGAACTGCATGTGCATGTAACAAGAGCTATTTACTCATCTCCTTCTACCTTAGGCCACGAACTTATCAATCACCCCTGCTGTGGACCACCTGGAGGTCCAAGACGCTCTCGTTACATGCATATGCAGTTCAACTCTTTGAGTGATAATGCAGAAAGTTTGAAGTTAATAACTCATCTCCTACCTTAGGCCACAAACTTATCAATCACCCCTGCTGTGGACCACTTCTACAAAGAAGGGATCCGTATGCTCCACGACTGCTGGACTAAATGTGTACATGTAGGAGGGGACTATGTTGAAAAATAAATGTGCTAGGCTTTCTAAAATTGACTCCTCCTACCTTAGGTCACAATCTTATCAATCACCTCTCGTACAGGCATGCCAGTCCCAACTCTTGCAGTACCTTCAAAGACCAATCGATCCATGGGTTATGTCGGGATAACTAGGGGAGACCAAGTACCAGTGGCAGTTCAAGTGAATTAACCAGGTAGAAAGATATTTCTTCATGATGGTTGCCTTCGAGCACCAATTACAGGGGTTGGGTGGAAACGTGGATCTGGCCGTTTCCCAGTGGTCGACCGTCTAGCGCCTTGACGTTGCTCTTTTTTTCTTAATTCTTGAGTTGGAACTTCCTATCTTTGAGCGAGAGAGATGTCCATAAGATTCCTGGCTGTACCGGAGTCAATAAACACTTTAAGTTCATGGGTCTGAGACCTCCACGACAAGGAAGCTGCGAGCATTACAGAATTAGGGGCAGCTGACTGAAGAGAGAATCGACCCATCAGGATTCCCCTCCCTGCTGACCCGTATTCTCTTTTACTGGAGGCATGGAACATGCTGCCCGGAAGTGTCTTGGATCACCACAGTAGAGGCAGGAACCTGTCCTCAGGCACCGCTCTCATTCCTCCTGAGACAGGTGCTTGCGCCCCACTTGCATAGGCTCCTCCATGGGCTGGGTGCTGGGTGGTGAGGGAGGGGCAGAGGGCGAGGAAAGACTGTGATTAGGCGGCGTGTAGGAAGTATGAAATATTCTTTCCCTGTGCCACTCAGTTACCCGGTCATCAACTCGAATAGTCAGATTAATCAAGTCATCCAGACTATGCTGCTCATCCCGCACAGTGATCTCATGCCAGATCCCTGCATTCAGTCCATGCTGGAAGGCAGTGATGAGAGATCTCTCATTCCATCCCGTCTCTACTGCAAGGGTACGGATTTGACTGCATAGGCTCTCACCATTCCTCTGCCTTGGTGCAGGTCCAAGAGTCGTTGGGCAGCCTCCTGACCCCATACCGGAAGATCAAAAACCCTCCTTAACGACGCCACAGAATGTCAGCATGGCTGAGCTGCAGGGTATCCTTGCTCCCGTAAAGCGTTGAACAGGCTGAGTGGAGGTCCAGCAAGAAGATTGACCACGTACACCAATTTTTGCACATCATCACCAATACGACCAAGTGGGGCTTGGAATGTCAGCTTGTATTGGGTAATAAAATTCCTGCAACCAGCAGGATACCAGAGTATCTGCCTGGTGGTGGAATACTCGGTTACTGTACGGTCGTGGGAGTCGGCTCTGGTCCGGTCGTGGGATTGGGAGCTTTAGTAGCAGAGATTGTCGGGGCAGCAGAAAAGGAGGACCTGCGAGATGCTGGCAGTGGGGCGGCCTGAAACTGCTGAATTGAGCTGGCAAAAACATTAATGACTATCAGCTGATGCTGGCTGTTCACAGTAAGTTCGTGGACAGCGACTGTGAGTATGGAAATGGCAGACACCTGAGTCCGATTGTCTGTGGTGAGCTGTTGAACAGTTGCAGCCAGGGACGATACCTGTTCCTCCAAGTGAGACTGGGCTTGTCGGCACGAGGTTATCTGCCTCATTGCCTCCGTAACTTCACTGAGAACAGATTCCATTGCCTGTAGCTTATCTCCTACCTGGCCAATGAATCTCACGGTCAAAGTCAGCTGCCCTCTCTCTGCTGAGAGCATCTTTGTCGTCGAAACTTGTTGTTACCAGTTTTGGATATGGCCCAAGTGCGGAGTGAGAGACACTGAAGCAGGTCGATAGTTCACAGACTGTAATACCAACAGTGTTAAAGGGAAATGAAAACAATAAACGCTAGGCTAAACAGGACCGTTAACTAAAACTCACAAAAGGAAAACAAAGCCTACACTGCAGCTGAAAAGAACATTAAGCGAATACTGCTAGTCTTCAGAGTCAGTTCGCTTGATAGTCCAATTTCTCAGGGAGGGCTGAATGCAAACAGGCAGCGAAGTGTTGCTACACTCTGTCCAAGTCTCAACAAGTACTACAATGACAAGTATGGAGTTAAATACTACCACGATTAAATAATAAGTAGCTGACACATGCAAATTGACAAGTGCAATTGCCGTATCTACTGCACTGCCGAATCCATGGTTGTGACAGAGTGGGCATAAAATAAATTAGTGCTAAGTCAGAGGATTGGGAAGCTTTCAAATACCAACAGAAGGCAACTGAAAAAAAGTCATTAAGAAGATAAAGATGAAATATGAAAGTAAGCTAGCCAATAAGATTAAAGAGGATACCAAATGTTTCCTCAGATACATAAAGTATAAAAGAGAGGCGAGAGATGAGAGTGCATATTGGAGCAATGGAAATTGATGCTGGATAGGAGTAATGGGGGACAAGGAAATTGCAGACAAACTGAATAAGTATTTTATATCTGTCTACACTGTGGAAGACACAAGCAGTATGGTAGATGTTTCAGGTGTCAAGAGTCATAAAATGTGTAAAGTTACCATTACTAGAAAGATTTGTGGGAAAGTGAAAGGTTTGAAAGTAGATAAGTCACCTGGATCTGATGACGTAAACCCTAGTGTTCTGAAGGAGGTGGCTGAAGAGATTGTAGAGGCATTAGTAATGATCTTTCAAGAATCACTAGATTCTGGAAAGATTCTGGAAGACTGTAAAATTGCAAATATCACTCCAATCTTCAAGAAGGGAGAGACACAGAAGAAAGGAAATTATAAGCCAGTTAGGTCAAACCTCAGTGATTGGGAAGATATTGAAGGTAAGGATGTGGTTTCTAGGAGGCATGTGATAAAACAGGCCAAACTCAGCATGGTTTCAAGGGAAAATCTTCCTTGACAAATCTGTTGGAATTCTTTGAAGAAATAGCTAGCAGGATAGAGAAAGGAGAATCAGTGGATGTTGTGTCCTTGGATTTACAGAAGGCCTTTGACTAAGTGCCACACACGAGGCTGCATGACAAGCTACAAACCCATGCTATAACAGGAAAAATTCTAGTATGGATAAAGCAGTGGCCGATTAGCAGGAGGCAAAAAGTGGGAATAAAGGCAGCCTTTTCTGGTTGGCTGCTGGTGACTAGTGATGTTTCACAGGGGTCTGTGTTGGGACTGATACTTTTTACATTAATGCCAATGATTGGATGATGGAATTGATCATTGCTGCCCTGTGATGAAGATCTGATGCACAAAGGGGCCGCTTTGCTGAGCATATCTGCTCCGTTCAACATGAGCGGGATTTCCTTTGCGCCCAAACATTTTAATTCCCATTCTGATATGTCAATTCATGACCTCCTCTTGTGCCAACCTGAAGTCACCTTCAGGGTGGAGGAGATCACCTTATATTTAGTCTGGGTAGCCTCAAACCTAATGGCATAAGTATCGATTTCTCTTTCCGGTAAACAAACTTCACCCATCCTCCCACCACCCCTCGCCCTCATATTCCCCTCTCTGACATTTTACCTCACTTATTAGATCCTGCTGGGTGCCCTCCTCCTTCCCTTTCTCCTATGGTCCACTCTCCTCTCCTATCAGCTTCCTTCCTCTCCAGCTCTTGACCTTTCCCACCCACCTGGTTTCACCCATCACCTTCCAGCTAGCATCTTTCCCCTTCTCCCACCTTTCTATTCCAGCATCTTCCCCCTACTTCTCAGTCTTGAAGAAGGGTCTGAGACGTTCACTGCCTCTTCACTTCGATAGGTGCTGCCTGACCTGCTGAGTTCCTCCAGCATTTTGTATGCAGCAATGATGTTAAACTGGCTGGACAGTTGTTACTTGAAATAACTTTAAACCCTTCCTTGAACAAAGATACTCTCTTGGCTATTCTTAGTGGAAAATTATGGCAAGTTATTTGACTCTGTCTGCCTACTCTTTCCTTAGCCATCCATTTCAGGCATAGGCAATCTTGCTTGTTCTGCCTCTGGGTCTTGTATTGCTCCAGCTAATACCTCGCCTCTCCACATACACTGATGTTTGGTCAGCAATTTTTGCTGCAATTAATTCACCAATATAAAGTAACGGAGTGATCTACACCATCAGACATTATTCTTAGTGAGGAAACATTCAGATGCATTTAAGTTCACTTGGGTCCAAATAATGTTTTTTTTGTTATGATGTTGAATATTAAGTTAACAGTTGCCAAAAATGAACCCTTCATTGTTGCACTAGAATGAAAGACAAAATCTTAAGGAAGGGAATTTAGATATGGTATGATACAATTGGTGTAGCATTCTACCATCAGTTAAGAAAAAGTTTCATTATTTTGGTCATACAGTCCAACTCCAGACCCCTACAACTTTTTGTTGATTTCTCTGGTCTGGCTGAAATTAGTTTTCATCTTCCTCTGGATTCTCTATAAGTACACCACAGTGGATCAAAAAGCTGTGTAATATTTGCTCGGGGCACTTTATATTGAGGATTTTAAAGCAGAGCTTCAAGATGCAAATGCCATGGTCATGAACTAATGTGATATGACATGAAATCATAGACTTCTAGTTTTAATTTAGGCTTAAATTTCTCTGCATAAAACACCAAATTATTTCAGTGGTCCTGGGTACAATCAATGATCACATGTTCGAGTAGTTTGAAAGATATTTTATGTTTAATACTGCTACCAGTTTCTTCAGAAATAACAGTAGTTGCTTAGTTCAGACTGAGCAGAATAACATTTAGCTAATGGGCATCACATTGAAAGTACTTTCCGCATTTTCTATCAACAATGCTGCACATTAGTTGAGTGGCTTCTTAAATTGTGCTTAAGATCAGTGAATGCTGGATTATTTAGCACAAGAGATGTGGAAGTTATTTAATGTCATTTATAAAGCACAACATTTGCCACAGGTGCTAGAGACTGAAACATGATGAGAAACTTATTTGTGCTAAGCGTGTTACTTCCTATAGTTCCAGGAAGTTCACAATATGGTGTATGTGGCCATTAAATCCTGACTCAAAGGTTCCTGCTGCACTGGCTTAATACCAGTCAATCTTCAGATACAGATACTGCAGTTATTCCAAAGAAAACATATTTTTGTTATATGTTAATGATATAACAGATTATTGAGTTAATAAAACTTTACAAATGAAATATATACAAGAATATTTTCTAAAGGCTTGTAGTAAAAGTAGAAAATATTGGAAACACTCAGCAGGTCAGACAGCATCTGTATAAAGGAAAACAGAGCTAATGTTTCAGGTCTTTAAACCCATTATAAGAAGTCAGAAATAGAAAAAATGAGATTTATTTACAGTAGCAGAGAATGTAAGGGAGGAATGAACATAACAGAAGGTTAACCAGCAAGTAAGCTATGATGGATTACTGGGGACAAATAAATAGAGGGGGAACCTGAACAAAGAAACATAAAGGCCCCAAGGAGCAGTGTCTCAGAAAGGCAGCATTCATTATTAAAGACCTCCAGCACCCAGGGCATGCCCTTTCCTCACTGTTACCATCAGGTAGGAGGTACAGAAGCCTGAAGGCACACACTCATCAATTCGGGAACAGCTTCTTCCTCTCTGCTTTCCAATTTCTAAATGGACATTGAACCCAAGAACACTACCTCACTTTTTTTTTATATTATTTCTGGTTTTTTTTGCACAATTTTTAATCTATTCAATATACATATACTGTACTTGATTTATTTATTAATTATTATTATTATATTATTTTTTTCTACTACTTCTTCCTTATTATGTTTTGCATTGTACTGCTGCTGCTAAGTTAACAAATATCATACCGGTTATAATAAACCTGATTCTGATTCTGATGAGCACAGTTAGATCATGAGAACAAATAATTATACAAGTTGTAAAATGCAGATTTGCTGGATATACCCAGCAGGTTGGGTTGTGTTACTGTAGAAAGGGAAAAAATGATGAGCCAATGTACCGGGCTGAGAAGTGACAGATGGAGTTCAACCCGGATAAGTGTGAGGTGGTTCATTTTGGTAGGTCAAATATGATGGCAGAATATAGTATTAATGGTAAGACTCTTGGCAGTGTGGAGGATCAGAGGGATCTTTGGGTCTGAGTCCATAGGACACTCAAAGTTGCTGCGCAAGTTGACTCTGTGGTTAAGAAAACATACAGTGCATTGGCCTTCATCAATCATGGGATTGAGTTTAGGATGTGAGAAGTAATGTTGCAGCTATATAGGACCCTGGTCAGACCCCACTTGGAGTACTGTGCTCAGTTCTGGTCACCTCACTACAGGAAGGATGTGGAAGACATAGAAAGGGTGCAGAGGAGATTTACAAAGATGTTGCCTGGAGTTGTTACGTACCCCGTAACTGGGTTGCCAAACCAGCAGAAATGGATCACTCAGTTGGAGTCTGGAGTACTAGAACTAAGAAAGTTTTATTAAAGAAACAAGCAACACAGTAATCGAAAGGATAATAAATGCAACAATTCAACAATGATAACCACACATGTGCACAGAATTAAGATAACAGCATCAATCAAGCTCTATCGTTGTCTAGGGGTAAATGACCAATTTCAAAATGACTCAAAGTTCAGTTCGCAGTAATCGTTGCCATGGCGATGGACAAGGTGGGGGAAGAGAGACAGAGAGAACAACTCATCATTCAGCACAGCTTCACTCACAGACCAGCGAGATTGCTCACGAGCAACTTTTGGGCGGGTCCTTGGTGATGTCACCTGAGGTCACCGACTGTGACCCCTCCTCCAGATGCGGTCGATCCTCTGCAGTGAACCCGGCACCCAGGCAAGGGCGGACACACACCGGGTTCCCGCTGATCGTACCTTTCCACCCTGTGCGTTGTCCGATACTTCTCACCACTCGTGAGAGGCGTACCGCTTCCAGGGTCTCGTTACCTCGGGTGGCGTGTGTGTCTGTCTTAGCGAACCTGTCCCTTTTTATCCCCCTGCTGGGGTATCGCCTGTCCATCACTTCAAAAAGTTCAAGGTTCAAAGGGGGGAGCCGCTCCAGACAGCTCTTCCTCCCACATCCCTTCATTACACATCTCCAGACGCTGCTCCATTGTTCCTTATCTCTCCTTCCCCTGAGGGCAGGTGGCAGACCAACTGCTGATGCCACTGATGCTAGCCCAGACCAGCAAACATCTTAATTTTATGTGTATTCTCGTAACACTTCCCCCCTTTAAGGATTTTTACCGGGAGGTAAAAATTACAAACATGACTACATTATCTGATACATACACAATATACATCGTTAACAGTTATTTAGCTAATACAGAGAATTTGAAGCTGTCAACACCTTGACAGACAGTCATCACATTTTCTGTTCCTTTTACACGTGTTATTAATAATCCCTTAGACCAGGCTCCAACTCAGCAAACTTCATAGTGGCCAAAAACACTGATGAATTGCGACCAATGTAACCTCTCATTTGGTTTTGTCCCGGACCACAACAACAAGGGTCGTCCCATTCCGACTCAATTTTCCCTCGCAAGGGCTTAGTAGGAGGGGGACGGGTATTGACCGCAGAGTTATTGCAAAACTTCCTGCAGTACCCCACCATCTCCAAAAGCCTTCTGAGGGCCCTCTTGTCTGTCGGGGTTGGGAGGTCAGCGATAGCCTGCACTGTAGCTTGCATCACTGCCAACTGCCCCTGTGTCACCACAATTCCCAGGTAAGTGACATTCGTGTGGCCGAATTCATTTTTTCCAAGGTTCACTATCAAGCTGGCTTCAGACAGCCGTGTTAAATTGCCAATACACACCTCTGTGTTCATCAGCCCTTTAGTCACTGAATTACTCGAAAAATATGGGTGTTGTTTACTTGGCTGCCCTATTGTAACAGACATAACCCAACGTCCCAGTTCTTTGCATTTCCTCGGGACAATCAAACACATGGGTGCGAGTCGTTTAATTACTCCTTCGGGGATTAAGGGAGAGACCTTATCAGTAGACCTGGCCAAAACAATAGCCTTCTCCCATCTGACCGATCCCATCCTAATCTTTTCAAAATGGTTTTTTCCTCTTAGCAAGGGGCCCCTAGCTTCATTGATTTCCACGCTAACACCGACTAGGTTTGTTAGCATATCAAAAGCCGGTGACCGTCTCAGTTCGCGTCGGTCATGATCAATAACATTTTTCCCCCTGGGCAGCCGGTAACTCTCTTTCATGATTCCACCAACTGTTTCCTCCAGCACCGCAAAATGTCCACCGGGGGGTACCTCGTGGGCCATGTTAAAAACCTCATCCCCATAACTCTTTTGCACCACCCCCCACTCCTCATCTGCGGATGCTGTACTTGATTTCCCTTTCTTCCTTAGCACCTCCTTATCCGCACAATAGCTTGTCAAGGCTGTGTCAGAGAGAGCGGTCTCGGCCAAAACCATCAGCCCCTCGTCTCGCTCCTGCGTCTGCACAAATTCTTTCCTGGCTACTGCTACGTCCGTCCCAGCTCCCTCACTACCTCTTATCTCACTACACCCTGTCTCATACAAGGTTGGCAGAAATGTTTCAGCCAAATTCACCATCGCGGGCGGGGCCTCCATGCTGGCAGGCTGACCCGTCAATCTCACGACTGGGAACACGATTCCTCCGGCGATGTCATTACCGAGCAAGACTTCCACGTCTTTCATCGGTAATTCGGACCTCACCCCGATCGTGACTAGTCCAGAGACCAGGTTGCTCTGTAAATGTATCTGGTGCAAAGGGACTGACTCTGTCCCTTCCCCAACACCTTTGACCTCTACCTCCCCAGTCTGGGTCTCTGAGCTAAACTCTAATACACTCTTCAGTATTAGTGACTGACACGCTCCCGTGTCTCTCCAGATCCGCACTGGAACTGGTTTTAACCTCTCCTTCACTGACACCAGTCCGGCCGAGATAAACCTCTCGCGCCCTTCCTGGACTTTTTCAGACCTGTCCTTCCCTAGCGGTTCGCTTAACAGCTCAATACAGCCATTCAAAATTTCCGCTTTTCCTTTCCCCGTCTCCTTCCTTGGGGCAAAGCACCTGGACGCAAAGTGTCCGACTTTCCCACAATTATAACAGACGACCCCAGGAGACTTCCTACCAGACTGCTCCCGGTCTACCTTATCCTTTTCACTAGTCCCCGGCTTACTTTCTGACTTTTCCGGTGGACTCTCCCCGCCGTCCTGACTACCCTTCTGGTAGCTTTTACTCGGGGCAACCTTCATTTTATGCGTCAACGCATACTCATCCGCTAACTTAGCAGTTGCGGCTAACGTGGCTGCCTCTTTCTCATCGAGGTAGGGTCTCATACCCTCAGGGACACAACCTTTAAACTGCTCAATCAGAATCAGCTGCAGCAGTCTGTCATAATCCCCCTCTACCCCTTTCGAGGCGCACCAACGCTCACAATATGTTTGCATCTCACGAGCAAACTCCAAATACGTGCGGTCCCACTGCTTCCTCGCATTCCGGAACCTCTGCCGGTATGCCTCCGGGACCAACTCATAAATCCTGAGGATGGCCTCCTTCACCACCTCATACTTCTGGGCATCTTCCGCGGATAAAGCGGAGTAAGCTTGTTGGGCTTTCCCTTTCAGTACACTCTGAAGTAAGACAACCCACTTATCCCTCGGCCAGTCCTGACTTATAGCTACTTTTTCGAAGTGGAGAAAGTACCGATCCACATCGGTATCGTCAAATGGGGGAACCAGCCTAACCTCCTGGGTCGCCCGGAACCCTCCACCTTGGGTCGGCACGAGCCCCTGCTCGGCCCTTATCTTTAACTTCTCCAGCTCAAATTCCCTTTCCCTCTGTTTCTCCTCTCTCTCCAACTGTCTTTCTCTCTCTTGCCTTTCTACCTCTTTCTCTCTCTCTCGCCTTTCTAACTCTTTCTCTCTCTCCCGCCTTTCTAACTGCTTCTCTTCGTGTTCTAACTGCCGTACCCGGAACTCGTGCTCGAGTCTCAGTTTTTCAAGCTGTACCTGTACCGCGTCTCCAGCAGGTTTTTCAATAGACACCTCCCCCAGCTCACCTTGGGGAAACACACCTTTAGATACATAGTGCTCTACAATAGCTCTGTGTATCTCCTCTCTCCTCATTGTCGACTTCACCTTAGCAAGATTCACCCGTTTGGCCACAGCTATCAATTCCGATTTCCTGGCATCCTCTAATGCCTCCAAGGTCGGCGCCTTTATAAATTCCTCAACCTCCATTTCTGCTGTTTGTCTTTTCTTTCTTTCGGGAATTTTAACCCAATCAATTTACTCCGTCCCAAATTTAGCGTTCAAAATCGCGGACGAGAACCCCACTTATGTTACGTACCCCGTAACTGGGTTGCCAAACCAGCAGAAATGGATCACTCAGTTGGAGTCTGGAGTACTAGAACTAAGAAAGTTTTATTAAAGAAACAAGCAACACAGTAATCGAAAGATAATAAATGCAACAATTCAACAATGATAACCACACATGTGCACAGAATTAAGATAACAGCATCAATCAAGCTCTATCGTTGTCTAGGGGTAAATGACCAATTTCAAAATGACTCAAAGTTCAGTTCGCAGTAATCGTTGCCATGGCGATGGACAAGGTGGGGGAAGAGAGACAGAGAGAACAACTCATCATTCAGCACAGCTTCACTCACAGACCAGCGAGATTGCTCACGAGCAACTTTTGGGCGGGTCCTTGGTGATGTCACCTGAGGTCACCGACTGTGACCCCTCCTCCAGATGCGGTCGATCCTCTGCAGTGAACCCGGCACCCAGGCAAGGGCGGACACACACCGGGTTCCCGCTGATCGTACCTTTCCACCCTTGTCGTTGTCTGGGACTTCTCACCCACTCGTGAGAAGCGCACCGCTTCCAGGGTCTCGTTACCTCGGGTGGCGTGTGTGTCTGTCTTAGCGAACCTGTCCCTTTTTATCCCCCTGCTGGGGTATCGCCTGTCCATCACTTCAAAAAGTTCAAGGTTCAAAGGGGGGAGCCGCTCCAGACAGCTCTTCCTCCCACATCCCTTCATTACACATCTCCAGACGCTGCTCCATTGTTCCTTATCTCTCCTTCCCCTGAGGGCAGGTGGCAGACCAACTGCTGATGCCACTGATGCTAGCCCAGGCCAGCAAACATCTTAATTTTATGTGTATTCTTGTAACAGAGTGAACTCAGCCTTTTTTCCTTGGAGTGACAGAGGATGAGAGGTGACCTGATAGAGGTGTATAAGATGATGAGAGACATTGATTGTGTGGATAGTCAGAGGCTTTTTCTCAAGGCTGAAATGGCTAGCACCAGAGGGCACAGTTTTAAGGTGCTTGGAAGTCGGTACAGAGGAGATGTCAGGGTAAGTTTTTTACGCAGAGAGTGGTGAGTACGTGGAATGGGCTGCCAGCGACTGTGGTGGAGGCGGATACGACAGGGTCGTATACGATGGGTAACCCTAGGTAATTTCTCAGGTAAGGACATGTTCAGCACAGCTTTGTGGGCTGAAGGGCCCATATGGTGCTGTAGATTTTCTGTGTTTCTATGTTTCTTTGTTATTCATGTAGTGGTGAGTTCTGATGCAGACAGTGAGAGTTCCGTTAATGAACAAAATTCTATATGCCCAGATGAATGGACTGGTGCTATTCCTCCAGCTTATACTGGCCCTCATTATGAAAGGTTGGATAAAAATGGAGAATTGAAGTCAGACAACAGGAAGCTCAATACTCACAAAGTAATCACTCAGTATGTGTTGGTTTCTCCAGTGTTGAGGAGACAATACAGTGTTTCAAAAACTAAATGCCATACACTAGACTAGGCGAAGTCCAAGGAAATCATTGTTTCAGCTGGAAGGACTAATTGGGCTACTGGATTGCAAAAGGAAAGAGGTAAATAAATACGTAAACATGAGGAATTCTGCAGATGCTGGAAATTCAAGCAACACACATCAAAGTTGCTGGTGAACGCAGCAGGCCAGGCAGCATCTCTAGGAAGAGGTACAGTCGACGTTTCGGGCCGTAGTCCTGACGAAGGGTCTCAGCCCGAAACATCGACTGTATCTCTTCCTAGAGATGCTGCCTGGCCTGCTGTGTTCACCAGCAACTTTGATGTGTGTTGCCTAGAGGTAAATAAATAGGCATTATTTCTCCTGCAATGCATGGGGTAGTTTAGACCATCAATGGTTGAGGCAGATGAGCAAAGCAGAGAGGAGGTTGAGGAGAAAGAGAGGTGCGTTGAATGATGGCATCTCATTGGAACTGGCTGAAATTGCAGGGGATGACCTATTGAAAGTGGAGGCTGATGGGGTTGAAGCTAAGCATCAAGGGAAGTCAATCAATGCTCTGGAGAAGGAATCAGAGTAAAGGTGTGGTAAAAAGAGGAGAAGTGATCAACTGCTCTGTCACCTATGGTAGAGGGGAAGCTATGGTTCAGAAAGTAGGAACATTTGTGATGAGCTTCACCACCGCACTCAATCCAAAGGAGATGAAGGAGTGAGGATAATGGAATGGAGTCCTCACAGGAGGCAGGATGGAAGGAAGTTAACTTAATTTCTCTTTGCTACCTGCCCTGTTGAGTGTTTCCAGCACTCTCTGTTATTCTGCGGGTTGGATTCAGGAGTTGTGAGTTGTTGTTGTGGCTTTATGCAACTCTGATTGACTGCTCTTGGAATATTGTATTTAATTCTGGTTGTTTCATTATAGGAAGGATGTGAAAAATTTTGAGAGGGTTCAGAGGAGATTTAGCAAGATGCTGTCTGTATTGGATAGCAGGATAGATTGAGCGAGTTAGGTCATTTTTCTTTACAGTAATGGAGGATGAGGTGTGAGTTGGTAGAGGTATACAAGATCATATGAGCCGTAGACTGAGTGGACAGCCAGAGACATCGTCCCACGGTGGAAGTGACTAACACGAGGGGCATAATTTTCAGGTGATTGGAGGAAAGTATAGGGGGTGTCAGAGGTAAGTTGTTTTTACACAGAGAGTGGTGGTGCAATTAGAAACACACCTCACCGACATCAATTGAAAAACAGCTAATTAGTCATTCAAATAATTAGCACTACATGTAATATTAAAGTAAAATTCAGTTAACTAGTTAAAATGTATCAGTGAAGATTTCCAGGGACTTGGTAGTTAATACTTATTTAAAATTACTATTGTGTATAACAATTGGCATCAAAGCATATGGTGTATCATCCCTGAACAAATCCAGCTACGTGTGTCTAACTGCAAGCACTAAATCTGCTGTCATAGTTGTGTAGGCCTGGAATGATGGCAATGAGAAAATAAATAATAGTGCGCTCATCACCATCAAGTTAAATCAAGAGTTAAAATTGGCATGTCGCAAAGGTAATTCTACGGTTGTTATGGGGGATTTCAACATGCAGGTAGACTGGGAAAATTAGGTTGGTACTGGACCCCGAGAAAGGGAATTTGTGGAATGCCTCAGAGATGGATTCTTAGAGCAGCTTGTATTAGAGTCTACCAGGGAGAAGGCAATTCTGGATCTAGTGTTGTGTAATGAGCCAGATTTGATAAGGGAACTCGAGGTAAAGGAGCCATTAGGAGGTACTGACCATAATATGATAAGTTTTAATCTATAATTTGAGAGGGAGAAGGGAAGATCAGAAATGTCAGTATTACAGTTGAACAAAGGGGACTATGGACCCATGAGGGAAGCGCTGGCCAAAGTTGACTGGAAAGATACCCTAGCAGGGATGACAGTGGAACAACAATGGCAGGTATTTCTGGGAATAATACAGAGGGTGCAGGATCAGTTCATTCCAAAGAGGAAGAAAGATTCTAAGGGGAGTAAGGGGCGACCGTGGATGACAAAGGAAGTCAAGGACAGTATAAAAATAAAAGAGAGGACGTATAACATAGCAAGGATGAGCGGGAAGCCAGAAGATTGGGAGACTTTTAAGGAGCAACAGAAGATAACCAAAAAGGCAATACAGGGGGAAAAGATGAGGTACGAAGGTAAGCTAGCCAAGAACATAAAGGAGGATAGTAAAAGCTTCTTTAGGTATGTGAAGAGGAAAAAATTAGATAAGACCAAAGTTGGGCCCTTGAAGACCGAAACGAGTGAAATTTTTATGGAGAACAAGGAAATGGCAGACGAGTTGAACAGGTGCTTTGGATCTGTCTTCACTAGGGAGGACACAGACAATCTTCCAGATGTAACAGTGGCCAGGGGACCCAGGGTAACAGAGGAACTGAAGGAAATTCGCATCAGGCAGAAAATGGTGCTGGGTAAACTGATGGGAATGAAGGCTGCTAAATCCCCAGGGCCTGACGGTCTGCATCCCAGGGTACTTAAGGAGGTGGCTCTAGAAATCGTGGATGCATTGGTAATCATTTTCCAATGTTCTATAGATTCAGGATCAGTTCCTGCAGATTGGAGGGTAGCTAATGTTATCCCACTTTTTAACAAAGGAGGGAGAGAGAAAACAGGCAATTATAGACCAGTTAATCTGACATCAGTGGTGGGGAAGATGCTGGAATCAATTATAAAAGATGAAATAGCGGCATATTTGGATAGCAGTAGAAGGATAGGTCCGAGTCAACATGAATTTACGAAGGGGAAATCATGCTTGACTAATCTTCTGGAATTTTTTGAGAATGTAACTATGAAAATGGTCAAGGGAGAACCAATGGATGTAGTGTACCTGGACTTCCAGAAAGCCTTTGATAAGGTCCCACATAAGAGGTTAGTGGGCTAAATTAGAGCAAATGATATTGGGGGTAGGGTATTGACATGAATAGAAAATTTGTTGGCAGACAGGAAACAAAGAGTAGGGATTAATGGGTCCTTTTCAGAATGGCAGGCAGTGACTATTGGGGTACCGCAAGGCTTGGTGCTGGGACTGCAGCTGTTTACAATATACATTAATCATTTAGATGAAGGGACTAAAAGTAACATTAGCAAATTTGCAGATGACACAAAGCTGGGTGACGGTGTGAAATGTGCGGAGGATGTTATGAGAATGCAGGGTGACTTGGACAGGTTGGGTGAGTGTGCAGATGCAGTTTAATGTGGATAAGTGTGAGGTTATCCACTTTGGTGGGAAGAACAGAAAGGCAGATTACTATCTGAATGGTGTCAAGTTAGGAAAAGGGGAAGTACAACGAGATCTAGGTATCCTTGTTCGTCAGTCACTTAAAGTAGGCATGCAGGTACAGCAGGCAGTGAAGAAAGCTAATGGCGTGTTGGCCTTCATAACAAGGGGATTTGAGTATAGGAGCAAAGAGGTCCTTCTGCAGTTGTACAGGGCCCTGGTGAGACCACACCTGGAGTATTGTGTACAGTTTTGGTCTCCAAATTTGTGTAAGGACATTCTAGCTATCAAGGGAGTGCAACGTAGGTTCACGAGGTTAATGCCCAGGATGACGGGACTGTCATATGTTGAAAGATTGGAGCAACTGGGCTTGTATACACTGGAATTTAGAAGGATGAGAGGGGATCTGATTGAAACATACAAGTTTATTAAGGGATTGGACACGCTAGAGGCAGGAAACATGTTCCCGATGTTGGGGGAGTCCAGAACCAGAGGCCACAGTTTAAGAATAAGGGGTAGACCATTTAGAATGGAGTTGAGGAAAAACTTTTTCAAATAGAGGGTTGTGGTTCTGTGGAATGCTCTGCCTCAGAAGGCAGTGGAGGCCGATTCTCTGGATTCTTTCAAGAAAGAGTTAGATAGATGTCTTAAAGATAGTGGAGTGAAGGGATATGGGGAGAAGGCAGGAAAAGGGTACTGATTGTGGATGATCAACCATGATCACAGCGAATGGCTGTTCTGGCTCGAAGGGCTGAATGGCCTACTCCTGCACCTATTGTCTATTGTCTATTATCATTTGTCTGAACTTTATGATGGCAGTCAGTAACAGTTATGGAGGGGAGGAACAGTGAGGAAGGGAACTGAAAATTGTATGCTATGTTCTTCCTGTTTGCTCATTGGTGTTTCTGCGAAGGTTACCACTGTAGTAGCTCAGTCTCCAAACGTGAAGGTTTCAGCTCTAAGAAAATTCTTTATGATGTGCACTGTTTATCATTTTGAACCTTGTAAATGCCTGGGGCTTGTAATGATTTGAGTGAATCTACCTTCTTTTAGCAAATATATGGAAGTTTATAACCAAACCCAAGAATAATTTCAGATGTTGTATAATGTTGTATAGTATTTATTTATTTAGAGATACAGCATGGAATAGGCTCTTCTGGCCCTTCAAGCCTCACCACCCAGCAATCCCCTACAACTGCAATTTAACCTGAACACAATCACAAGATTATTTACAATGACTGATTAACCTACCCGGTTCATCTTTGTGTCATAAGGTGGTGGCTGGGAACGGACCCAAGTGCATGACACAGACACTGACGTACTAGGGACAGGACTAGGATACAGAGTGAGAGCTAGGACATGGACACAAAAACCCGGGAACCCGGAACAGGACTGGACAAGAGAGCTAGGAGCCAGGGCTTGGACTCCGACCCAGAGACTGGACAAGGACCCAGAACCTGGGTCTTGCCTTTGGCTCAGACCCCAGAACTAGACAAGGACATGACTTGGCTGGCAAGCAGGATGAGGCTGGAGTCTTCAGACTTGAGGGGAGGTTGGAGGCCAGAGACTTGAGGCTTGGGGTCTTGAAGCTTGGCTCGGGGCGAGGCTTGGCTAGAGATTTGAGGCCAGGCTGTAGGCCAGAGACTTGAGGCAAGGCTGGAGGCCAGAGACTTGAGGCTTGAGGTCTTGAAACTTGGCTTGGGGAGAGGCTTGACTAGAGACTTCAGGAGAGGCTTGACTAGAGATTTGAGGCGAGGATTGGCTAGAGATTTGAGGCGAGGATTGGCTAGAGATTTGAGGCGAGGATTGGCTAGAGGCTTGGGGTCTTGAAGCTCCTCCTGGGCAGGGCACGGATCCCCACCCAACAGAGGCAAGGGACAGGAAGGGACAGATCCCACCACAGGGTAACAGCAATCTGGCCTGGCTTACCCGATGGAGGCAAGGGACAGGTGGGGACAGGACCCACCGCAGAGTAATGGCAATCTGGCCTGACTTATCCGGTGGAGGCAGGGGACAGGAAGGGAGCTAGGTACAGGGTGGCTCCAAGACAAGACTTCAGGCGAGAATAGGCGAGAGTTACCAGCAAGATAAGGCAAGGCTTCAGGCATTGCAAGGCCAGACAAGAACTTCAGGGGAGGTGAGAGTTACTGGCAAGACAAGGCAAGGCTTCAGGTGAGGAAACAGAAGGCAGGGGAAGGGATACAAGGAGTAAGGACAAGAACAATCCAGCAGCCAAGCCCTGGTCTCTGGAGGTATTTATGCAGCCAGCCCCAACGAGCATCAGCTGCCTCAATTAGTGCTCAACAGAAACAGAAACAGGGTAGACAGGAAAACCTGGAGCAAGGGTTGATGGACCGGACTGTGAACCGGAATGCGGACTTCATGGACTGGACCATGACACTACCCCCCCTGCCCCCACGGGAGCCTCCTGGTGACCAAACAGGCTATCCAGACTATGGATGACCTGAGCAGGTGGGAGGGTACTTAACAGAAGGGAACCCCGGGTGGCAAGAGGAAAACGACAGTGTCTGTGTCGCTGGGTCTATGGTTGGCTGGATCGTTCTGTCATACGGTGGTGGCTGGGAATGGACCCAAGTGCAAGACACAGACACTGAAGTACTAGGGACAGGACTAGGATACAGGGTAGGGCTAGGACATGGACACGAAAACCTGGAAACCCGGAACAGGACTGGACAAGAGAGCTAGGAGCCAGGGCTTGGATTATGAGCCAGAGACTGGACAAGGACCCAGAACCTGGGTCTTGCCTCTGGCTCAGATCCCAGAACTAGACAAGGATGTGACTTGGTTGGCGCAGGACAAGGCTGGAGTCTTCAGACTTGAGGTGATGCTTATGACCAGAGACTTGAGGCGAGGCTGGAGGCCAGAGACTTGAGGCTTGGGGTCTTGAAGCTTGTCTTGGGATGAGGCTTGGCTGGAGACTTGAGGCGAGGCTTGGCAAGAGACTTGGGGTCTTGAAGCTCCTCCTGGGCAGGGTGCGGTACTCCTGTGCAGGGCGCGGATCTCCAACCGACGGAGACAAGGAACAGGAAGGGACAGAACCCACCACAGGGTAACAGCAATCTGGCCTGGCTTACCCGACGGAGGCAAGGGACAGGAAGGGACAGGATCCACCGCAGGGTAATGGCAATCTGCCTTGGTTTACCCGACGGAGGCAAGGGACAGGTAGGGACAGGACCCATTGCAAGGTAACGGCAATCTGGCCTGACTTACCCAGTGGAGGCAAGGGACAGGAAGGGAGCTGGGTACAGGGTGGCTCCAAGACAAGACTTCAGGCGAGACGAGGCGAGAGTTACCAGCAAGACAAGGCAAGTCTTCAGGCAATGCAAGGCGAGACCAGAACTTCAGGCGAGGCGACAGTTACTGGCAAAACAAAGCAAGGCTTCAGGCGAGGAAACAGAAGGCAGGGGAAGCGATACAAGGAGTAAGGACAAGAACAATTCAGCAGCCAAGCCCTGGTCTCTGGAGGTATTTATGCAGCCAGCCCAACGAGAATCAGCTGCCTCAATTCGTGCTCAACAGGAACAGAAACGAGTTAGACAGGAAAACCTGGAGCAAGGGTTGATGGACTGGACCATGAACCGGAATGCGGACTTCACAGACCAGACCATGACACTTTGGACTGTAAGAGGAAACCAGAGCACTCGGGGAAAACCCACACATTCCACACAGAGGACGTACAGAGGATGCCAGGATTGAACTCTGAACTCTGACGCCCCAAGCTGCAATAGCACTATGCTAACTGCTATGCTGCTGTGGCACCCCAATGATCTTTTGATGTGGTAGAAATGAACTGTAAAATAATGAAAATGAGAAATCAAAAGTAAAGTGTCTGATTCATTTTCCTGTTTCATTGATTCAGTCAACTTATCAAATTGCTGCTGTCTCCTCATTATAGCATGATAGATATGTAGCTACGACCTGTGCTATTTGTTTACTGCCTGGATATTATGCAGAGCAACTACCTAATAATGCCAGAGGGAATCCTGGCTCTTACTGATACATTAAAGTTCAGAACCAAACGTGAATACCAACTGAGCTCCCAGTCCTATAGTATCTCATGAGGTGGTGAAGAATAGAACATCAAAAGCTGGGACATTTTTGCACCAGATTTCTGACATCCAACAGTTGTGCTAATCCACATGTACTGATCTTCAGATAAACTTACTTTGATTGGGAATTAATGAGTGAAAAGGCTCATGGCTCTGATTTGACACTTATTATTTAAGGCATTTTTTAATTATATCATCAGATATTTCTGCCTGGTGCCTTCACAGTCTACTCTCAGTTGTTTATTTACTTAAATTAGCTTTCAGATCTCCTATGCCTGACAGAGCATTGATTTGGAGAGATTATTGTTATCCTTGCTTTATTCTGGCCAACACATTGGATATGTCAGACCTAGTAAAAGGTGGCAGAGACAGAGAAGTGGGTCTGGAAGATGGGTGAGAGCAGAATAAGATCCATAATAAATGTATTTACTTCACTTGCACTCTGATTGAATTCTTCTTCAGGAATACAGGTGGAAAAGGCAGTTAAAAATAAATGGTACTTTATAAACAATGGTTTTCCTTGTGCATATATAAATGATGATATTTGATCTCCATAAACTATAAGAACTGCCAAAATTGGAGTATTAGATGAAATTTCATCCATTTTTTCTCTCTCACCAGCTGGTATTTCCCTATAATGTGAAGAGTAGTATAGATGATGAAAGGAGTTGGAGGATAGTTTCTATGAACAACACTAAAAGTAAATGGAAATAAATTGGTTTAAAAATTGGCTTGATAGATTTCATAATACTAGAAAACATAAGACAGACATTGGAGAGCACATAGTGTGGCAACCATGGCATCTATAACAAGGAGGCATCTATTTTATGGTTTTATGAGAATTAGGAAGGGAAAGGGCAGGTTCCTTCAGCCAGAGCATGATTAGAACAAGGAATGGGTCTCCACAGGTATTTATTGGTTTCTTTCCTACTACCAGCAAATAGCATAGAAATGCCCACACTGACATATCTGCCACTAATCTTGATTGAGATATATCCTCTCTGGTGAAGTGATGAATTCCATCAATGATTATGGGCACTTGTTTATTTAAAGATTTTCTCCAATTGAAATTTAACACCAGGGGATAATTTAGCAGAGACTCCTTGTAGATTGTTTTTTTTTGTGCCTTCTTCCAATTTACATTTGCTTTCCCATCAAGCTAGCTTTAAAGTACTCCCTGTTGCTGTTAAACAGTTTCAATCTGTCTTGCCTGCAGTCTTGCCCTCTCATGTGTATGGTTAGGGCTCACTTGAAGCATTTTCGGCAGTTTATCATTTTCCAGACCAGCTACATTGTAATCATGTTTTCCTGAGTTAGCTAACTGATACAAAGCTGTGACAAAATTGCTCACAGATTCTATTTCTTATTTCCTTTGTATAACATTTCCCATTATGACAATTATATTTATAGTCCTTACAAAAATCTTAACATTTTCCCAAAACATTTTCAGTTTAAAGGAGGAGAGGTTATGTTTATGAATCCCATTGACATCAATGGTGAAATAGATATATTTTGTTTTTAAAGCCTGGAAGCTCTTCTGTATTTTTCCATTTTTTTTAAAGAAAAAGCTCCCTCAATATGTTTATATTGACATTTAAAATTTCTTTTGAAAGCAAGATTCCTTGGATTTTCTGTTTTTTCTTTCGCAATCACTTATCAGGTACAGAAGTGATTTAACTCCAACCCAATTTGCTTTTGAGAGTCTTGCTTACACATTCTGATCTGTTAATTTAAGATTAAGTTAACTCATGTTTGTCATACTTGTAATGTACAGTGCAGCTGCTGCGAAAAACTTGTTTTCATGTGATTTACTGTATATCCTGGGTGTGTATGCCTACGACAATAAACTTGAATTTGAAGCCTTCCATATTTCTGTGCAATAGAACAATGGGATGTTTATTGCCACTGTAGGGAAATTATTCAGATTACTTACCCTACAGTGTAAAAAAATGAATGTTTTATAACACTAAGCTATTATATTTTCTGACCCAACTCCTTGCCTATAGGAAATACCCTGGTGTTCTTCCTATTTCCAATGAAAATACAGGGAACCTATCTATATGTACAGTGCTGTGCCAACGTCTTAGGCATATGTATGTGTGTGTATGTATGTGTGTATATATATATATATATATATATATATATACACACACATACACACACACACACACACACACACACACACACACACACACACACACACACACATAGTGCCTAAGGCTTTTACACAATACTGTACTTGTCAATGTGGAGCGGAGCGTGAATTTGTAAATCTAGCAGGACCAAAGGATATCAGGACTGGCGAGGGTGGAGCGACACAGGAGGGTGTGAGACATGTAGCAGAGAGTGAGTGCCAGGGGTGGGGTGTGGTGAGAGTGCAGATGCACTCAGTCCTGAGATACCAGGCAACATCATTAAATGTCAAACAGTTGATTTATTGTCATTACAGAATATCGCTCTGGTGCTTCCCTCTCCCTTTTTTTCCAACCATTATTCCCCTCTGCCTGCCCATTTACCATTCGCAGTCAACTACAGAAAACCACATCATAATCACTCATGTATGCCATGAAATTTGTTTCCTTTTTGTGGCAGCAGTACAGTGCAACACATCAGATTATTACAGTACTATATGATTACTGCATGTATTAGATAGCCAGGGAGTCTAAGACTTTGTCACAGTACTGTACATTAGGACAGAAGCAGCTCTTAAGAATTCCTGACAATTACCTCTGTAATCTGTCAGAGGTGGGAACTTTATTATTTTTGCTAACTTCAAATCCTCATAACAAGACTTAATACTGCTCTGTAACCTGGATAATCATGCAACACATTATTTACTCATAAAAATGAAAATGTAATTAAAAATTATCTACTAAAGTATAAGGCCACTTGGCAGACAGTCATGCATTTGGACCACTGTAATCATCTAAACTCACATCACTAAGAAAACTCACATCACCAGTATTTGGATGAATTTTTCCACCAAGTCCCTTGTTTTCGGAGGGAACAGCTGATTGTAGTTCAGTTGAAGTTTTGGGCTGAAGCTCTTCGGCAGGACTGGAGAAAAAAAACTGATGAGTAGATTTAAAAGATGGGTGGAGGGGAGAGAGGAACACCAGGCGACAGGTGAAACATGGAGGGGGAGGGATGAAAAATGGAGCTGGGAAATTGATTGGTGAACGAGACAGAAGGCCATGGAAGAAAGTAAAAGGGGGAGGGAGGTGATGGGTGGGCGTGGAAATAAGGTGAGGGAGGGAAAAGTGGATGGGAAAGTGTGAAGGAGGGGTTTTGGGGTTATTACCGGAAGTTTGAGAAATTGATGTTTCTGTCAGGTTGGAGGCTACGCAGACAGAATATAATCTGGTGTTCCACCAGTCTAAGTGTGGCCTCATCACGGCGGTGGATGGGCATTATCGGAATGGGAATGGGAAGTGCAATTAAAATGGGTGGTCACTGGGTGATCCCGCTTGTTCTGGTAGAACAAGTCCCAGAACAAGCAGGATCTCCCAATGGCCACCCAATTTTATTTGATTTCTCAAACTTCTAGTAATGCCCCCCATCCCTTCCTTCACCACTCCATCATCTTATCTCCTTGCCCACCCTCTGGTGCTCCCCCCTTTTTCTTTCCGTGGCCTCCTGTCACTTTCTCCAATCAACTTTTCAGCTCTTTACTTCATCTTTCCCCCTCCAGGTTTCACCTATCACTTGGTATTTCTCTCTCCCTTCCCCCACCTTTTAAATCTACTCCTCAGCTGTTTTTCTCCAGTCCTGCCGAAGGGTTTCGACCTGAAATGTCGACTGTACTTTTTTTCCATAGATGCTGCCTGGTCTGCTGAGTTCCTCCAGTATTTTGTTGCTCGAATTTCCAGCATCTGCAGATGTTCTCTTGTTTGTGATCTGTTTGCAGTGTTACTCTGTTAAAATACATCTTTTGGATCACTTTTTCTCACTTCTATTGTTTCTAATTTCCTACTTTTTAAATTCTATTTCCGATTTGGAAGGACAATCAATTCACCTTTTCTAATGAAACCATATTCAGTGAACTATTCTGGAGGCCAAGTATAAGGTGCAAATATTCTCTCCCTCCACAGAATCTAAATCCATCATTTTACGCAATCAGAATGGGTAACTCTGACTGACGTCCATGCATCTTGACACATAGTGACATAAAAATACCAACAACCATGTGCCATACAATTATATCATCATAATCCTGTACTCAACTATCATCATTTAGACTACAAACATTATATCTACATTGGGGATCAGCTGGAAACGCTTGCTGAGACATAGGATCAGCTGTGATCTTCATGATGGAGAAGTGGGCTCAGGGCGCACATTGTCTATAGCAAAGTTCAAAGTTCAAAGTAAATTTATTCTTAACATTCATATATGGCACCATATACTACCCTGAGATTAATTTTCATGCAAACACTCATAGTAAATAGGAGGAAACACAATAGAATCAATGGAAAACCGCACATGACAGAGACAAGCAAACAACCAATGTGCAAAGGATAACAAGCAAAGATAAAATACAAAAGTAATAATGATAGCAAAAAATGTAATAATTTTTGAGAGTTGTAGAGTCCTTAAAAGTGAGCACATAACTTGTGTAATCGGTTCAGCGTTCGTGTGAGTGAAGTTATCCCCTTTCCTCTGATGGCTATGGGGTAATAATTGTTCCTGAACTTGGTGGTGTGGGACTTAAGACTCCTGTACCTCCTTCCTGATAGCAGCAGCGAGAAGAGAGTATGACCTGGATATTCAGTGTTCAAAGTTATTAGCAAAGTACGTATGTAATATATAACCCTGAGCTTCATCTTCTCCAGGAAGCCATGAAACAAAGAAAACCATGGAACCTGTTCAAAGAAGAACATCAACCCCAACCCCCATGTGCAGAAAAAAAACAAATCGCACAAACGACACAATTTGCTGCCTTGACGTCTCAATAGGCTGTACTGCATATGAGACAGATGCAAAAGGCCTATTCTCTTAGGCCTGGCCGCCCTTCCCTGCATTCTTTGGAATCTAGTAATGAGTTGCCTTTAGCGTCAGTTAGCAGAGTGGGCTGTTCTAGTGTCATCCATGATGACCTCTGACAGAAGACACGACTAGAGGTGAAGTATTATCTTCAACCAAAGCTGAAAAATACACGAGAATTGCAAAAGCATATTTTAAAAAATAAAGCAAATATATAATGCTTCTGTTAATGCATTGAAATATGATATTTTTTTTCATTTGACAAAAGCATTAAACTGGTTACCTATTATGCCAAGTCTTTAAGGAGCTTGTGCAGGCTCAGTGTTTCAGACAGACAGTGAGAACACTATATTGTTGCACAGTAAACATATCACATGACCCAATAACATCACAGTATGAACCAACATGGCTACAGACAGAAAATCACATTCATGCTTGGAGATACAGCACACTCTTCCACATTTTTTTAAAGCAACAGTAATGTATTTACAATATGAATATGCATCACCAACAAATAACAATGATGAACTAGTTTAGTGATTAATTAGTCAAGTTTTCTAAATCCTACAATTTTTGGTATTGAATAAAATTTTGGAATGCTTGGTTCAAAATTTCACTCAAAGGAAGTTCTGTTGCTTTGTGAGATTTGCTTACGTTTTGTATTTAACTTCCCAATATTTGCAGTAGATTCACCTCAACTGTAACTTCATGATCAAAGTGTTCACATTGAGATGTGGTTCAACTCTAATGAAGGTAATTTGATCTACTTGTTCACTCAATTATGTCATCAGTTTAAGTCAAACACCTCCTGGTTCTATAAATGGCGATTATGCTTCCTCCTTTCCAACACTAAGGAATTCACCTTCTTGATGTTTTTCTGAGTTTCAAGGTTTCAAAGGTACATTTATAGTCAGAGAAATGAATACAATATACATCCTGAAATGCTTTTTCTTGATTGTAATGTCACAATCATATTATCAATCATTTCTTTCTGTTGAATTCCAGAAATGAAATTTGCTTGAACAAATATCAGGTGTGTTTCAAACTTAGTTTAATAATTATGCATATCTACAGTACACCATGTGCTGATTTGTTCTATTCTTCAGCAAGGTATTGTCCAAATAATTATCCACACTGATTTTTGAATAAATTCATATAAATACATTAACAATTCAGATTGAACTTGTGGATTTTTTCATTTGATATGAAGGAACAGCCATTTGTTTGATACCATCCCATTGTGTGAAGCGTGTGAACAGAGCAGATCAACCCTGACTGTCATTGACAGAGACAAGCTCTCTACTGAACTATGACATACACATGAAGCTGTTAGTTCAGCTTAAGTATATTCAACAGTAGTAAGTAAACCAATGTATTTTACTTGAATACACTTTACTCAGTTGAATGGTTGTACATTGCATGCTTGATATTGCCATAGTAGATGTCACTGACTCAGGACCCTCTCATTATCAGCTATGGATTATAATCTATTACTAGGCACTTTCTGCAGTTGGTTATTTAACAGGCTTCAGTGGTATTAATTTCTGTGCCAATGCCTGGTTACTTATTAACATCTCCACAGAGGTATGTCTGTAAACTGCCATCTCTGCCTGTGGTGTAGTTACTATGCAATATCAAATATTACATGAAATGACATCTGAACTTTTAAATCTTCAAATTGCCACTGAATTGCTCGTTTCAGCCTTGGATGCACAGTCCATCAAAATGCAATATTTATTTTCTGAACTGAACCAAGTGTGTTAAGTAATAGCTATTACAACAATTGCAATTTATGGAAAGAATGGGAAAACATCTAAAATAAAAAAGGAACAGCTGGAAATATTCAGTATGTCAGTCAGCATGTGTTAAGAGAGAAAAAGAAGGTTGATATGCTTTCATCTAATCTTGGAAAGATGTATCAAGTTGCGCAAAAGGGGGACAAGTGGAGAGAAGAAATAATAATATTTATGATAGGGTAAAGATAATGACTGAATGACAGAAAAGTTGATAGTGCAAGAAAATAAGAATGCTGAAAGATTGTTAATCATGCTGACAATTCAAATAGCAATGAATGAAACATGAAACTGTTACACGAAATACAATGGGTGTTAGTTACGTTACAGATCCCGCAACCCACCTACCTGGGTCATGGGATGCTGTACAGATGAGCGCTGCACCAGTTGCCTCCATCTTTTACGCTTGTGGACAAGTGCCTGGGTTGTGACAAAGCTCTCTCAAGTCCACCCTGCAATGTTGCCTGTCCATTTCTTCCACTGTCTGGCCCTTTTTATATTCCCCAGTATTATTTCCTGAAGAATGGTTTTTGACAATCCACTTTATCTTGTTATATGGCCATACCATCTCAGTTTCCTCTTCTTTACTGTGGACAGTAGATCTTCGCAGTGTCTCATGTGTTGAGTGATGGTTCTTTGTACTACATAGTTTAAGACATGGTCTGTATAGAAGATGCCAAGGAACATTAAGAAGCATCTTATTTCTACTGCCTGGATTTCCTTTTGCAGGTCTGCTGTCAAACTCTTTGATCCGCATGCGTACAAGAAGATGGAGAGTACAAGTGCATGCAGGGGTTTCAAATTGAATCAGAGAGCGATGTTATTGTCTCTCCAGATTAGTTTTAGTTCAGCCAGCATTGTTATTGTTTGGGCTGTCCTTGCAACAAGTTCAGACTTTGATCCAACTTGGTTGATGATAGTACCAAGATACTTGATCAGTTTGACAATCTCTAATTCTTATCCACTGACTGTGATTTTTGTCGTGATTGGATCCTCACTGTTTCTCATCAATTTGGTTTTCTCTGCACTGATCTCCATGCCTTATCTGGTAGAGGTATTGGCCAGATGGTTCACGAGGCAGGCCAATTCATCCTCACATCCTGCCAGCCCATCAATGTCATCAGCAAACCTGAGGTCAGGTATGATCTGTCCTCCAATGTTGACTGTGCCGATATGGTCTTCTGGGGTATCTATCATTATTTGCTCCAAAGCTGTTCAACTGTGCATGTAGGAACTCTTAAATAGAATTAGAAGTTCTCAGGAAGTCTGGCAGCATCTATGGAGCAAGAATCTGAGTTCATCAACCTGTACTGTTAACTATCATCAGACTTAGCCTGTTCTAAATCAAACTGAAAAGGCTAGTGAACTAGAAATGTTAAATTTAGTTTTGAATCCTGATGGCTGTAATCTTGTAAATATTAGATGAAGTGTTATTTCAGTCTAGGTTGAGATCCCTTGGAACAGATTACGAGGTCAAAGGGAGAAAAGATAATGGGAGTAGTACATTAAAGATTAATTCTGCTTAAATCGGATTAGATTAGATCTATTAATCACATGTACAAAGAATCATGAATCATTCATGTAACAACCAACACAATATGAGGATGTGCCTATAGCAACCCACAAGTATCACCATGCTTCCAGCATCAACATACCGTGCCCACAATGTTCAGAGAACAACACACAGCCGAAGTACAGTAAATCAGACAGAACAACTGCAAGATAAGCACTTTCCTACTTCCCTGCCCCTATCAAGGATCATCAACCCTCATCCTCTGATCTACTGGCCACAGTCTTTGAGCTTGGGCATTGTAGGTTTTCATCATCGATGCCTACTGGCCTGACCTCCATACTTGGAGATCACTAGAATCCGACATCAGACCTGCCAAATGAACCCAGGCTTCTACACGCCCCATCTGGACCTCCATCCCTGAGATTCACTGATCTTTGAGACATCAGCCCTTGTTCTAAAGCCCGCTGACCCCTGTCCTTGGCCATGGGGGATCGTTGGTCTACTTTGTCAGCTCCTACTGACCAGATCTCAGGGATTACTGGCCTTTAACTATGGAGTGCTCCCTCCATCCTGGGTTCTGACTGCCAGCTTCTGCCCCAGGTTTTTATTTACTTCGTCTGACCTCTAACTCTCCCTCATCCCTATCCCTAAATCCTAACCCAACACCTATCCCTTTGTGCTGTACTCAAAACCATCCCTATGAACCTAAATATAACTAAGTCTGAGCCACAACCTCAACGGACATCACAGCTCAGTGCCATTTTGACGAGACACCCTTTCCCCAAGAATGCTTTCTGCCTTACTTACGATAGAACATTTCTATAGCATCTAACTCTAGAGTATACTTAGGCCAGAACTTCATATCTTTGTACTTTGCTACAGCTGTCTTATTCTGGGCTATGGCTACTTGTGTACCAAAAATCTCAAGCATTTTTAGTTGCTTTTCCATTAATCCAACAAATGTACATACAAGTTCACATGTCTGGTGTTGTGTGCACAACAGCTTTGGCATTTTTAACCAAACCACAAAATAATCTTTGCATTAAGGACAAAAATGCACCTAGTCGCAAGGAACTCTTAAATTTCTTATGAACAATGTAACTGGAGTCTGTGATTTGCAATTTGGAGATCATTTGGGTGATCCAGCATTTTGCTGTCTCTGAAAGAATTCCAACAGGCGCGAGCCTCAAGCGAGAAGGCTGTGGAGGGGAGGGAGGATGTGTGAGCTGATGTTCCATTCCATTTTGTTGAATAAAGCTTCCATTGTTTGCCAATTAAAGCGATGGGGGAGATTGAAATATCAAAGCGAATGCGGAAGGTGAATGCCGACTGCCTCCCTTTTGATCGCTGGTGGAATCGCTCTGCTATCGGAGAGGGGAAATTGTGTGGCCTACTACTGTGCCTGGAGGATGTTGCCAAAGTTTTCTGTGCTGTGGATACTGATATGGATATGGTTTCAGACGATTGACTATGGACTTTTTCTCAGCCTTATAGTTTTTTGTACATTCTGTGTTTTTTGCCAATTCTTTCTCATTTTTTTTGTGTGAGGAGAGGGGCATTTGGAGGCTGATGTTCTTGTGGTGTCTTGTGCAGGGGACGTGGGGTGTGGGGGGTGTTGATCATTGTGTTGCCGTTCTCTTTTTTCTTGGTCTGTAGCAATCTGGAGAAGAATAATCACAGAGTTGTATACTTTGATAATAAATGAACCTTTGAATCCTTTGAATCACTTTGTTTCTTACTGTGCTGTACTTTAGAAAACAGGTAAAGCCTGTATCACGGGAGGGAGGAATTCAGGTTAATCCCAGAAATCGGTCCTTACAACAACTGAGGCGCTCCATGGTTGTTTTGAGGTGACAGACTGGCAGGCACTCTGTGAGCCATCTGGAGAGGATATTGATGGGCTCACAGAGTGCATCACTGATTACATCAACTTCTGTGTGGACTGCAATGTTCCGACAAGAACTGTCCTTTGTTATTCAAATAACAAGCCATGGGTGACAAAGGACATCAAGGACATCCTGAACGCTAAAAAGAGGGCGTTTAGAGATGGAAATAGGGAGGAGCTGAGGGCAATACAGAGGGACCTGAAAGCCAGGATCAGGGAGGCTAAAGACAGGTACAGGAGGAAGCTTGAGTGGAAACTCCAGCAGAACAACATGAGAGAGGTCTGGAGGGGGATGAGGACCATCACTGGGTTCTGGCAAACTTGCAACAGAGGAGCGGAAGGCGGTGTGGACAGGGCCAATGAACTTAACCTGTTCTTTAACAGATTTGACATTGTGGCCCCTGCCCATCCCCCACATGAGTCATCTGTTGTCAGCCCCCAACCCATACATATTCCACTCTCCCCTCCTACCCCTCCTCACAGTCCCCCACCCTGCTCTCATGACTATGCCCCTTCCCCACATGAAACCACCACGGTGGGCTTCACAGCTGAACAGGTGAGAAGACAGCTGAAATGTCTCAACCCAAGCAAGGCTGCAGGACCAGATGGTGTCAGTACCAGGGTGCTCAAAGCCTGCGCCCCTCAGCTATGTGGAGTACTTCGCCATGTATTCAACCTGAGCCTGAGGCTCCAGAGGGTTCCTGTACTGTGGAAGACGTCCTGCCTCGTCCCTGTGCCGAAGACGCCATGCCCCAGCGCCCTCAATGACTACAGACCGGTGGCATTGACCTCCCACCTCATGAAGACCCTGGAGTGACTTGTTCTGGAGCTGCTCCGGCCTATGGCCAGGCCACACTTAGATCCCCTCCAGTTCGCCTACCAGCCCCAACTAGGAGGAGACTGAGGTCCTTTAACACCTGCCGGACGATGCTGAGGATGTTCTACGAGTCTGTGGTGGCCAGTGCTATCATGCTTGCTGTTGTGTGCTGGGGCAGCAGGCTGAGGGTAACAGACACCAACAGAATCAACAAACTCATTCGTAAGGCCAGTGATGTTGTGGGGATGGAACTGGACTCTCTCACGGTGATGTCTGAAAAGAGGATGCTGTCTAAGTTGCATGCCATCTTGGTCAATGTCTCCCATCCACTACGTAATGTACTGGGTGGGCACAGGAGTACATTCAGCCAGAGACTCATTCCACCGAGATGCAGCACAGAGTGTCACAGGAAGTCATTCCTGCCTGTGGCCATCAAACTTTACAACTCCTCCCTTGGAGGGTCAGAAACCCTGAGCCAATAGGCTGCTCCTGGACTTATTTCATAATTTACTGGCATCATTTACATATTACTATTTAACTATTATGGTTCTATTACTATTTATTATTTATGGTGCAACTGCAACGAAAACCAATTTCTCCCGGGATCAATAAAGTATGACTATGACTATGAACTTTTCATAATGACAGGCCACGTCATCTGCACGTGTCAAGAAACACAAGTTGAAAATTTATTGCATTTATTTATTAATTTTTAAACTTAAATTCTGGAAGAGCAAACTTTATTTCGTATCTCAGATGCTTGTGTCGTGTCTTTTGAATTCTGTAAATGTGAATTGCTATTACATAAACAGCCATAACATGTGGAGCGCTGGTATATAATTCAAAAGAGGTGCTGATTTATTTTACTGCATTCTTAAACTATTTGTATGGTGCATTTTTAGTATTTTGGTACAGATAAAATGTTCTTGACCAACTGTGACAATGTTACATTATTGAAAGACTTGCAAACCACATAACTTTCTCAACCAACAGGGTCTCCAACTCAACACTTACAAACGTTATATTGATAGATGTTGAAACCATGTTCATACCTTCTGATACCTTCTGTAACATTAATTGAAAAACAAAAGTAATGAAAAAACAAGCTAAAATAACTTAACATTTTCACTTTCCTTTGCATTTGCCTTCTATCTGCAGAATCAGGATATTCATATTTTTTATGATTTGCCCAATTTGAACCATCATTATACAAACTATTAGTTTAGATTTTCTTTCCCCTTATCTGTATACTCGATATGTGTGTTCTTCTCTGTGTTCTTATTAATTACCTGTTAATGGTGCTCTTTACCATGACCCGTTTCATCTTGGGTCTTTACTTCTTCTGGCTTTTACTATCACATTTTATTTCTCCTACACGATGAACTTCTATCCCCAATGGATATCACAACCCAACTGAGGTTTCTTCAGTACTTTCTCTGTTTTTCCTCCAGGTAAAGCTGAATGTTTCTTCTCCCTTAAGATATACATGACTCTCTACCCACTTTCCCAAGTAGGCACTTCCTCTGTAACTATGATCTCTGCAATTTTGCTTTGGACTTTAGTTTAAAAAACGCATCTGGGATCTTGCTATTTTGCAGAGCTTTGTATATTGCATCTGGATTCTGCTGGCAGTGCATATAAACTTTCTCATAAGCTCCTCACTCAGAATGGTCAAATCTATTCCGAAAAGTTAAGTATACAATAGCAATACAAATTATTTTAGAAATGTACTTCCTCCAATAAACTTGAAATTTGTATTGTGAATTCTTATAGCTTCCAAGTCCACCTTGCAAATTAATTATCATACTACATTACTGTATAAATATATAATATATAAACATGTAAAGGTTACAACAGTGGTTACTCCATGTGTTAGCCATTTTAGGTTCGTAAGAATTCTTCCTGATTTTATATGATCTCTAAAAACCAAGTTTGATATTCTTTACAATATGGAAGATAAGTTATTTTTTAAATATACTTGAAATGGAGGTAAAATGGAAAATGATGTTGAATATGGTGTGTGATATGATTTCCTTTGCTATATATCTTTCTGAGAAGATAGTAATTATAGTATTTTTCTCACAAAGGAATGCTGGAACAACTGATATACAAAATATCAAATTGAGCATCTTTCTTTCTAACAGAATAAGTGTTTTGGGGATCCACTGCTCCAATACTTGGTTGTTTTGCAATTTTTTCACTTGATCTACCTATCAATTTAACGCCAGTAGAATCATTTTCCTGGTATCTTTGTGCAGTATGTATTTGGTTGATTTAATTCCCTGTTGGCCTCAATCTTAAACACCTTTTGAAATGTAGCGTAAGACCTCATTTTCCTTTGCCTGCATATCACTTTGCTTTGATTAATGGAAATACATTTGTATCATTTACCAAAGCTCAAGTCATTCTATACCATCATATTAAACTATTTATATGGTAAAATCACCATTAAAGATTAATTTATTCCAGATGGAAAAGTTGAAAAGAAATAGCAATGCATTCTTGTGATTTTTAACCTGTAATTTCTGTGGATTACATCATACTTATTGCTTGACTAACTATCTCAATCTGACAGGAATCAATTTGTTTCTTTTAATGACGCCCTTTATGAAGAAATTAGAAGCAAACTGGAGAGTGATGTTAAGCAACGAGAGCAATCTCACTTCATCAGCACTGCAGAAGTCATTTCAGAATGTGAGTACTGAAGTGTTTTTTCCTGCTTGACCTTCAACACATTCTGGGAGTTTAATCATGAGGTTCATCACTTAATTGGTTTGTGATGATGATTTTCCTAATATTTTCTCAAGCACACTTCAGCATCAACCCTCAGCATATTGTTAGCAAACTTTACTCTGAATTACTTCCCATGTTTTGTTGAGCGGATTTCACTTAATTCGACCAATAATAAATCACTTCTGAACTCATGGCCATAGCAGCAGAATCTATTTATCAATGAAGCCTCTTTTCATGAAAGTTGATTTTCCAGTAGGAATTCTCAACAGACTAAAATGAGAAAATGTAAAGAGTAATCTAAAATGATTGAATTTGAAGGATACAAGAAACTACAGATGTTATAATCTCGAGTAAGCGCAAAGCAAATTGCTAGAGAAACTCTGTGGGTCATGCAGCATCTGTGGAGCCAAAAGGGTTAAGACCCTGTAGCAGTACCTGAAGTGTGGAGCGGAGTTAGCCAGTATAAAGAGGTGAAAGGACAGGGAGAGGCAGGAGCTGGTGAATGGTAAGTGGAACTCCATGAGGAGGGAGATGATGAGGAAAAAGAGCCAGAAAATTGAGGGTTTGAGAGACAGTGGCTGGTGGATGATGAATGGAGACAGATGAGAAAAAGAGGGATAGATGGAGGCAGAGGGAGGGGATGATGGAAGTAGAGACAGATGCTGGAGTTGACATGAAAACATGAGGGGCTGCAGGTGCTAGAATCTGATAATTCAAGAAGGTGTTAAGTGGATCCAGATAAGGGAGGGATGATGGACAGATGGAAGCAGTTGTTGGAAGGGAGAGGAGACCTGACAGCTTATATACAACGTGGGTTATAAGCAAGCAAAACCATGTGGGAGAGGAGAACAAAACTGGGAGACAGGGCTGGGGTGATGGGTGAAATGGTTGGATGAACTTGGGTAGATCAGAAGGAAAAAGAAAAGGGCACAGGGAGTGTGTGTTACCTATACCTGAAAAAAAAGTCAAAGACTATACAATTGAGTTGTCAACTATCAGGTGTTGCTCTGCTAGATTACAGTATGCTCCACCCCGGTATTGGGGAAGGCTGAGAAGAAATGGTTCAGTATCAAAATGGGAAGGGAGAATAAAATAACCTACAACTGCAGCGGATAAAGATGTCCCACAAAATGTTGCCAAGTCTGCACAAACCTGCGGAGGAAATCAGTATGTCAATGAATTGCCACTGATTATGCCAGCCAGCAGTTCTCCAGATTCCATTACCTGTATCTTTGGTATCTCTGGTGGATACTTGGGCTTGCTGATGCAGAGGAATCCATATCCAGAATATGAGGTGCAGTAGGGAAGAATGGAGGAGGTCCCTGTGAACATTCCTTCAACATCATATGGAAACGATCCTGGATGGTGATGAGGGAATAGGTGCAGAGATAAATTTTACATCTTCTGTGTTTGTAGGGGAAAGTGCCAGAGATCAGTGAAGAATAGATAGGCAGGGATGAGTGAAACAGGGACGTAGCGAGAGAGCGGATACTATGGAATGCAGAAGAGGATAGAAATACCAAAATGTGATTGGAAGTTGGATCCTGTTGCAGCAGGACGTGGAGGCTATAAGGTGAGCACTAATGCAATATTACCTCTCTTCTGCCTGGGCAGATGGGATTGAGCACAGGGCGATCGGAAATAGAGGAAATAAGACCATAAGGCCATTAGATATAGAGGCTGATTTAGGCCATTTGTTCCACCATTTCATCACGGCTGATCCATTTCCCTCTCAGAACCAATCTTCCGCTTTCTCCTTGTACCCATTCACACCCTGACCAATCAGAATCCATCAACCTCTGCCTGAAATATACCCAATGATGTGACCTCCACAGCCACCTGCGGCAACAAATTTCACTGATTCTCCACTCTCTGGCTAAAGGAATTCCTCCTCATTTCTATTCTAAATGGGCATCCCTCTATTCTGAGGCCATATCCTCCAGCCTTAGACTCCCCCACCATAGGAAACGTCCTCTCCACAATGACTCTAACAGGCCCTTTCAACATTCAATAAGTTTCAATGAGATTCCACTCATTCTTTTAGAGTACAGACCCAGAGCCTTCAAACACTCCTTATATAAGATTTTCACTCCTGGGATCACTTTCGCGAACCTCCTTTGAAATCTCTTCAATGTCAACACATCCTTTCTCAGATAACTGACCCAAAACAGCTCATAATACTCCAAGTGAGGCCTCAACAGTGTCTTATAAAGCCTCAACTTCACATTCTTGATTTTAAATTCTAATCCTCTTGAAATGAATGCTAGCATTGCATTGCCTTCCTCACCAGTGACTCAACCCGGAAAGTAACCATCAGGGAATCCTGCAAGAGAACTCCCAAGTCCCTTTACACTTCAGATTTTTGAATTTTCTCTCCATTTGGAAAATAGTCTATGCTTTTATTTGTTCAACCTAAATGCATGACCAGACACTTCTTGACACTATATTCCTTCTGCCACTTCTTTGCCCATTCTCCTAATCTGTCTAAGTCCTTCTGAAGCCTCTCTACTTCCACAAATCTACCTACCTTCATATTGTCTACTAAGCTTGGCCACAATCCATCAATTCTGTCATTGAAATCTTTGACATATAACGTAAAAAAAAAGTAGTCCTCTTATAGACCTATGTGGAACACCACAAGTCCCAGCAGCCAAACAGAAAAGGCCCCTTTTATTCCCACTCTTTGCCTTCTACCTATCAGCTAATGCTCTATCCATGGTAGTATCTATCCTACAGTACCATGGGCTCATAACTTGATAAGCAGCCTTATGTGTGGCACCTTGTGAAAGGCCTTATGAAAATCCAAGTAGAAAATATCCACCAGTTCTCCTTTGCTTATCCTACTTGTTATTTCTTCAAAGAATTTTTCATAGATTTGTCAGGCAACGAAACTATGCTGACTTTGACCTATTTTATCATGTGATTCCAAGTAACCCAACACCACATCCTCAACAATCAACTCCAACTTTTTCTCTAACATTGAAGTCAGACTAACTGGCCTATAATTTTCTTTCTGCTGCCTCTCTCACTTCTTGAAGACTGAAGTGACATTTGCAATGTTTCAGTTCTCTGGAACTATGCCAGAATCTAATGATTCTTGAAAAACTATCACTAATGCCACCACAAACTCTTCAGCAATCTCTTTTAGTACCCTGCGGTACAAACCATCTGGTCCAGGTGACATCTATTTTCAGACCTTTCAGTTTCCCAAGCACTTTCTCCACAGTAATGGCAACTTCACTCACTTCTGCCTTCTAATACTCTTGAATTTCCAGCATACTGTTAATGTCTTCAGTGAAGACTGATGCAAAATACTTATTCAGTTTGTCTGCCATTACCTTGTCCCCCATTACTACCTCACCAGTGTAATTTTCCAGCAGTCTGATATATACTCTCACCTCTCTTTTACGCTTTATATCTCTGAAGAAACGTTTGATATCCTCTTTAATATTATTGGCTAGCTTACCTTCATATTCCATCTTTTCCTTCTTTATAACTTTTTAGTTGCCTTCTGTTTGTTTTTAAAAGGTTCCCAATCCTCTAACTTCCCACTAATTTTTTACTTTCTTATATGTCCTCTCTTTGGCTTTTATCTTGGTTTTGACTTTTCTTGTCAGCCACAGGTACATGATCCTGCCTTTTGAGATGCTTCTTTTTTGGGATGTATCTACACTGTGCCTTACAGATTTCTCCCGGAAACACGAGCCGTTGCTGCCCTGCTGTCATCCGTGCTGTTGTCGCCTTCCAGTCGATTTTATCCAGCTCCTCTTTCATGTCTTTGTAATTCCCTTTACTCCACTGCAATGCCGATGGATCTGACTTCAGCTTTTTCTTCTCTGGTTGCTGGTGAATTCTCTCATATTGTCTCATATCACTGGCCCCTAAGGGTTTCTATACTTTAACCTCTCTAATCAATTCCAATTCATTGCACATCACTGAATCCAGAATAGCTGATCCTCTAGTGGGCTCCAACAGTGAGCTGCTCTGAAAAGCCAGCTCATAGGCACGATGCAAATTCCACCTCTTGGGATCCAGCATCAACCTACGTTTCCCAATCTATCTCCAAATCGAAATCCCTCATGACTACTATCACATTGCCCTTTTAACATATATTTTCTATTTACCATTTTAATCTGTAGACCACATCTTTACTACTGCTTGGGGGTCTGCATATAATTCAAATCAGGGTCTTCTTACCCTTACAGTTCCATAGCTATACCCACAAGGATTCAATCCTTCTGATCTTCTGTCATGTCTTTCCAAAGACTTGATTCATTTTCTACCAATACACCGACCCTACCCCCTCTGCCTACCTATCTGTCCTTTCAATACAATGTATATATTTGGACGTTAATCTCCCAGCAATAATCTTCTTCCAACCATGATCAGTGATGTCCACAACATCATACATGCCTATCTGTAACTGTACTATGAGTCTACCTACCTTACTCCATATACTGCACAGATTTAAATATAAATCCTTCAGTGCTGTATTCATTCTTTTCAATTTTGTCCACCTTTTACATTGCAACTCATCCTGTTGACTGCAATTTTGCCCTATCATCACGCTCTCCTTGCTAAGGGCCTCACTACACACTTACCCTGTTTTCAAACCAACTATCCCATCCTCAGCCCTATCACTCTGGTTCCCATCCCCCTGCCAAATTAGTTTAAACCTTCCCGAACAGCTCTATCAAACCTACTTGCAAGGATATTAGTCCCCCTTGGGTTCATGTGTTACTTGGCCCTTTCATACAGGTCATACCTTCCCCAGAAGAGATCGCGATGATCCAGAAATCTGAAACGCTGCCACCTGCACCAGTTTCTCAGCCAAACATTCATCTGCCAAATCATCTATTCTTACCCTCAGTGGTGCATGGCACAGGCAGCAATCCAGAGATTACTACCCTGAAGGTCCTGCTTTTCTGCTTTCTACCTAGCTCCCTAAAATCTCTCTTCAGGACAGCCTCACCTTTCCCACTTATGCCATTGATGCCAGTATGTACCAAGACTTCTGGCTGCTCACTCTCCCCCTTTGGAATGCCATGGATCTGATCCGAGACATCCCTGATCCAGGTATCTGTGTGGCAGTATACCATTTGAGTGACTCTATCACGTCAACAGCTTCTCATCTTTATTCCTCTAACTATGGAATTGCCTATCACTACTGCAGTCTTCTTCACCTCTCTTCTCTTCTAAGTCACGCGCCAGACTCATTCCCAGAGACCTGATCGCTGTGGCTCCCCGGTAGCTCAATCCGCCTCAATAGTATCCAAAGTGGTATACTTATTATTGAGGGAATGGCCACAGGGTTACTATGCACTGGTTGCCCATTTCCCTTCCTTCCCCCATCAGTAACCCATTTACCTGCATCCTACAAGCTAGGGGTGATTACCTCCCTGTAGTTCCTAATCTACCACTTCCTAAGTCTCCAGTATGAGCTGAAGATCATCGAGCTGCAGCTCTGGTTCCATAACACATTCTCTGCGGAGCTACAGCTCCTGACAGATGTGGTTATTCAGGAGGCTGGAGGTCTCCCAGAATTCCAACGTCTCATACACCGAACAAAGCACAGTCCCTGGAGTCATTCTCACAACACTAACTTTACCCGAGGAATGAAGAATGAAAAAGAAGAAAAAGGAACTTACCAGATACCTCCCTCACCTAAGCCTGATCCCTCACAAGACTACTGAGCCAAAGCCACTCCAACACCAGCCCACTCACACAATAGCCACTCTATTTGCCCCTGTCTTATTTTTAGTCTCCCATTCTAATGAATCCTCTTCACTGATTGGGCATGATCCATCTCGGAAAATTGCTGCAAAGCGCTGCCTTTTTAAATCTTCAATCACGGATCTATGTGAAATTGCTGCTTCTTCTCTTGCTCCTGATCACTGATTGAGTGCAGTCCAACACCAAAATCTGCCGTGTTCATAGGATTGATATTGGGGGCAGCGCAGGGAGTTTGTGGTCAAGGTATGGTTTGGGACAGGGATGGATGGAGTTAGAGATTGGGGTTATAAATGAAGAGTCTGGGCAGAAATTCAAGTCTAGGTTGATGTGCTCCACAGCTGAACATCAACAATCTTGTAGGTCAGGTCGTAGTACTAAAGATATTAGCATTTCCCAGGTGGGAGGACATTCCCAGGTCAGAGGTCCATACAGGGCAGTGAGCCTCAGATGGGATTTGGAGGTCCATGCAAGTTTAGAAGTCAAGGCCCGTCTGAGTCTGGAAGTTGAAGCCCGAAGGTTAAACCCAATGAATTCTAGCAACATCTGCAGGCTGCATCCAGCATGTCCTTGAGTGTGCTGGGTGTTAATGTAAATGATGCATTTCAACATCTCTTTCAATGGAAATGTGACAAATAAAGCTGAATCTGAATCTATGTTAAAGCTTCCTTGAAGAATTGCAATGTTATTCTACTGAAAGTCTCCTAAGAACATTTAGATCATGACCACTTAAAGTGATGAAAGAACAGTTTAGTATTGAGAACCTCTGACCATGGACAGTGACTTGCAAATGAACAATATTAAGCATATAATTATTGAGAATTATGGTCTTCTTTTGATCTGGCTTTGCAATCTATGAACAATATCAACTATTTCACTAGTTCAAAATGTATGCATATCACGTTCCTTTGAAATTTTAGTAATGATTTTGTTTTGTTCCATCTTGTGAGATACAAACCTTGTTTCATGGAATAGCATCTAATTATTCATTTCACAATATGAATATACTGTCAAATGAAATCATTATAAGCCGTTGACTCTGATAGCAGAGCCTCACAAGTTGTCAAAGACTTTCAGGGGCAGAGCCAACAACCTGCTCTAAGAAAGACCCTAATATGAATAACCAGAAGGTTCATATAGAAGATTGCTTCCAAGATCATGTTGGAAAAAACACTGTGGCCTCATTACAGGTGACACTGGAAAATCTTGCTCTTATTCAGTTCTTTCTGTTGTTGCCCCACCAAGAACCTTTCTACTTCATCCTTAAAATTAGTTCCTAAGCCCATCACTTCAAAGGTTCAAAGGTCAAGTTTAATGTCCAAGAAATGTATATAATACACATCCTGAAATTCTTTTTCTTTGCAAAACATCCACAGAAACAGAGAAGTGCTGCAAAGAATGAACGACAGTTAAACGTGAGAACCCCAAAGTCCCCCCGAGCTCCCCACTGCAAGCGGCAGTGAGCAACAATCCCCCCCTCCTCCCACCGGCAAAAATAAACGCACATCGGTACAGTCACCGAGCCCAACCATGTGCTAAGCGATAGCAAAGGCACAGACTTTGCAGTTACCCCAAAAGCTTCGTATTTCATCCCACAGGCTCTCTGTCTCCCTGGCAAGGGAGAGGGAGGCGTCCCCCATTTTCACAGCGGGCAGAAGTCATAACAACAACCCGCTGGTTTACGATGTTAAAAGGTCAAACAGAAATAAGAAACCTCCTTCTAATCACCTCCTGTTCCCTCCTTTAGCTAGTTTATCGGCTCTCGCTATCCTGAACAGCATATGGATGAAGGCAAAAAACAGTAAGGCCAGAACGTATATCCAACACCAAGTGGTAGAGCTGCATCCACAAACATTCCCTTACTCCACCAACAATGGAAAGTAGCAGCAACTTGTACCATCTACATGATGCACTGCCGCAACTCACCAAGTTACTTCAGACAATGCTGTCCACACCCCTAGCATTTAACAATTAGAAGACAAGGGCTGCAAATCATGGGAATACCATCTGAAAGTTGCCCTCCAGGCTGCATTCCATTGTGACTTGAAGATATATCACTGTTCCTTCACCACAGACATGTTAAAATATTGGTACTCTCTTGTTAACAACATTATATCTCAAGGACTGCAGTAGTTCAACAAGTCAACTCACCACCTCCTTCTCAAGGACATCAAAGGTTGGGCAATTAAATACTGGCTCAGATTATGAAGCACACATACATTGAATGAATAAAAAAAACACAGCAATATTTATGGAAATACAATTGAGATACATATTATCAAATAATTTGTATACAGCATCTGAAGTAGAAAGAACAGAGAGCATGTACGAATTCACACTCCCCTGTGGGTTTTCTCTTCTCAAGTGTATCATTATGGGACACAAAGTGACTTCCTTCACGCTGAAGCGGTGCTGTCAAACTGATAATTTTTTTGTACTTATGAAAAAGGTTATAAATATTGTTAAATTAACGGACTCAGGGTGCTTGTCACGTTTTGTGGCTGAGAAATTATTTCTGATGTATTATCAGTCCCTGGATGCCACCAGTTGTTGTAATGTTTTGTTAAATTGCACTGTTCATTCCATTATCAGACCTTCTTCAATCATGCAACAAAAAAAGAGATACAGCATCTATCCAATATTATTAGAACAGTCCCTTATCTTATAATGCTGATGCGTACCCTAAAATTACTAACTTCTCCACAAATAAGCTGAAATTAACAAAAGGGTTTATGTTTTCATTTGGTACCTTTTACCTATTATAAATAGATTGCATGGATTTCCTGCAATTAAAATTACAAGTAAAACTTATATCTTTATATTTGACTGTCAAATCATATTAACATTGACAATGTAATATCCACTAGTTTAAGAAAGTAAATCACATATACAATTTTGCAGAAGTGTTAGCAATTTGAATGCTTTTTCCAATTAAAATTGAAATAGAGGCAACAAAGAATTTAATTCTGGTAAGTACCCAGACAAATGTATAGATGGCAATTAAAATATTAGAGGTTATTGAGAGGTTCAAAATTTAAAGTCAAAGTAAATTTATTATCAAAGTGCATTTGTGAACCACATCCCCAGCTATAGGTAAGAAGCCTCATTATCTTGTGGGCAGCCTCGGGACAGACAAAGGCTATGGGAGTAAACCAGGCAGAAAATCTGTCATGTAGTTTCTAAGGCAGCTGGACGTCACTGACTATCCTTCCAACAGCTCCTGCAGCCAAGCTGGTGCCAAACATATTGCTTCGTTTTCCATTGGACTGCACCAGGGAGGCCAAGAGGGGGATCTTGATGACTGGGCATCCTAGGATCTCCATCCCTTCTGCCCAAGCATGTGCCCTGGAGAGGTTTACTCCATTGACCTTCAAGACAGACGAACCCCATCATATTATCCTCACATATATGAGAGTCATTTCCTTGCAGGCATTCATAGTAAATTGAAGCACAATAGAATCCATGAAAAAACACACACGACAGAGAAGGACATACTATCAATGTGCAAAACGCAACAAACTATGCAAATACCCCAAGAAAAAGTAAATAATAAATAAATGAGCAAAAAATATCGACAACATGAGTTGCGGAGTTCTCAAAAGTGAGTCCATAGGTTGTGGAATCAGTTTCATGTTGGGATGAGCGAAATTGACTGCACTTATCTAGACTGGTTCAAGAGCCTGATGACTGAGGGATAATAACTGTTTCTGAATCTGGTGGCGTGGGACTTGAGTCTGCTGTACCTCTTTCCTGATGGCAGCAGTAAGAAGAGAGCATGGCCTGGATGGTGGGGGTCCTTGATGATAGATGCCGCCTTCCTGCAATTGTACTCCTTGTAAATGTGCTCAGTAGTGGGGAGAGGTTTACTTGTGAAGGACTGGCCTGTATCCAATACCTTTTTGTAGTTTTTTTCCATTCAAGCGCATCAGTATCCCTATATTATGCCATGATGCAACCAGTGAGTATACTGTCCACTGTGCATCTATTGAAATTTGTCAAAGTTTTAGGGAACATGCTGAATCTGTGTAAACTTCTAAGAGAGTAGAGGCACTACTATGAAAAAACACACACGACAGAGAATCCATGAAAAAACACACATGACAGAAAAGGACATACTATCAATGTGCAAAGCACAACAAACTATGCAAATACACCAAGAAAAAAGTAAATAATTAAAAATGAGCAAAAAAAAATGGTAGTTACATGCTGAGAAATTTAAAGTTGCTGACTCCCTGCATCTCTGACCCATGATGAGGACTGACTCATGAACCTCCAATTTCCTCCTCCTGCAGGCAATAATCAGCTAAGGACGGATTTCGTTTTAGTCATCACTTGCCTGGTAGTTGCCACTCTGGACTTGCAGATTACAGGTACTATACATCTACAATTTTTCAAACAGTGTTTATCCTTAGTCAAGTGTCTCATTGCCGACTTTCACCGTATATTCGGATTTAACTCTTTTGTTGATTATAATAAACTTATGATCAGGAATTAATAGCAAAATTTGGGCCTCAGTTCTTATATTAAAATACTATTTTAGAGAGAACAAGTTACAGAGTTTTGAATTTTAGGGAATAGTGATAAGGTTGATTTGTGTACTTTAGTGTTACATGAACTAAAACAAGTTAATTATCTTCAATTCCTTGTTCCTTACCAATTACATAATGAAAATATCCTGATGACTGTTTTCCTTTCCCACCATCAGTCCTCATCAGTCCTATTCCATATTTCTTTATAGCTCCACAACTTACTTACCTGGATACACTATGTCCATCTTTTGATTCTGAACCTTTTGATTCTTTTTGCTGCTTATCAATACTGATAACAAATTTCACATTACATGCCGGTGATAATAAACCTGATTCTGATTCTGACGAGTGACTTATATGAATCAGTTAAACAGCAACACATTGGTGGCGGAGAATGAGAATGTTAATTTTTATTTGAGTGAAGAATTTGCATTGTTTTATTGTTATGATAATTGAGAGTATTAGAGTGTCATATTTTGATTTTAAGAGAGCTATTTGCTGGAAGTTATGCAACAGCAATCAGAATTCATGATTTTATCATTTCTCTACTTTCCTTTTTTAATAAGTCCATCAATTGGGTAATCATGTGTTAAAGTAATAGCAGATAATGTTGGGAATAAAAACAAACATCTCTGGAGAGAAAAATGCAGAGTTAATATTTGAGGTCAATGACCTTTCACTAGAACTGGGAACAGTTGGAGGCAAACAGACTTTAAGATGCAGGAAAAGGGAGGAAGGTGAGTAAAAAGTAAGATCTTTTGTCAAGTGGGAAGCAGGGAGATGAATGAACAATTTAACATGTTTGGGCGAACGTTATGAAAATGATGAAAACAAAAGGTTACTGACAGAAATCCTACACAAGATTCAGAAATAGTTCAATTCTTCATAGCCAAATGTCTAGGAATTTCTGCTGTCAATACTAAGGAGAATGCTTGACAAGCTTATGTGATACTTTTCTACTTTAACTGCGACATTAGCCCATTTTTAAAAGAAATAATGGGGTATCATCTTCATTAAAGCAGCAGGGGAATATGGTATGATTGCATTAACTGTTCATTACTACTTCCAAGTATAAAGTCATTTCTATACTAAAGTTACCATATCAAGTAGAATATATGGCATTAATACACAGTAAGTGTCAATTTGCGTTGACAAATTCTGTTAATTAGAAATAGACTCCCACTGTAATTCAAGTATGTTTGCTAAGAGAACATAAAGGAAAATGGTGTTTCTATTTACAACTGTAAATTAGGTTGATCACACAACTAAATTTTTGATTAGATCATAAACCAGAGAGGGGGCAATTTTACCTTTTTGTTTAATGTGCAACCAATTCTGTAAACCTGTTACATTTGAATGAGTTTATAATTTTGTTTCATACAGCGCTTTTTAGTTGTTTACTAATAATGCTTGTGGGCACATGGCCAAGTGGTTAAGGCATTGGACTAGTGACCTGAATGTCGTGAACTCGAGCCCCAGCCGAGGCAACGTGCTGTGTCCTTGAGCAAGGCACTTAACCACACAGTGACTCTGCGATGACACTGGTGCCAAGCTGTATTGGCCTTTGCCCTTCCCTTGGACAACATCGGTGTCATGGAGAGGGGAGACTTGCAGCATGGGCAACTGTCGATCTTCCATACAACCTGCCCAGGCCTGTGCCCTGGAGAGTGAAGGCTTTCCAGGCGCAGATCCATGACTAACGGATGCCTTAATAATGCATGCTGTTGCATATTCCAAATTTCACTCTCTGCTTTAAAAAGCATTTTGAATTGTTTTTTTTCCAAACAGAGTTTCATCACTCTGACATCTTCAAGTTTGGAAGTAATACAGTAAGATCTATTGGGAATCAACTCTGATAATTGGAAGGCAATCATAACTTTTATTTAGTTTTTATGTATAACTGCTTCTTCCTTAATCTTTACAAATTTAGAGTAAAAGATAATGCTCAGTATCTCGTAAATGTAAACCAAATTCACTAGCCTTAGTTACACTGTATGTACCTTTAACAACATTTAAGAACACTGCAATACTCTTAAGTTATTTTTTAATGTAGCTGTAAAATGTATGTCTTTTCCTGGAGAATTTCACTCTCCCTAAAGTAACAGATGTTTGCCATAGGAAATCAAATACTTATTTTTATTTCAAGCACCTGGTGTAAAAATTGTGTACTGCTGAATCAAGTTTGCCACTGTAAAATGCAGTGTCAAGCTCACTCTGCTCTGTCCCAAAGATATTCCTCAATACAGCTTCCGAAAAGATCCCTTGAAGCAGAAGTATGACATTTGGCCTTTCCAGTACTCAGGCATTTCCTTTTTAATGTGTGAAATGATAATTCATGGGGTGGTATGTCTGCTGCATGTGTTCTGTTGTGAAGCACTGCAAGAGAAAAAGCAAAGTGGAATGAAGTATGTTTACATGTTAATCTGCAGCTGTATTTTTGAAAATAATCATATTGTTACATTGTTGCACAATTTATAAGGAAATTGTTAAAATGTCTTGGATGGTCTGATTCACCCAACTTGCAATTCAGTTTATTTTCATGGAGTATTCTCTGCTCTACTCTCAGAATACACATGATTGTGTGGCTAGGCACAGCTCAAACACAGTCTATAAATTTGCTGATGACACAACTGTTGTTGGCAGAAATTCAGATGGTGACATCAGGCATACAGGAACAAGATAGATCAGCTGGTTGAATGGTGTCACAGCAACAACTCTGCACTTAACATCAGTAAGATCAAGGAATTGCTTATGGACTTCAGGAAGAAGACAAGGGAAAACACACCAGTTCTCATTGAGGGTTTGGAAGTGGAAAGTATTAGTAGTTGCAAGTTCCTGGATGTCAACATCTCTGAGGATCTATCCTCAGCCCAAGATAACGATGCAACATACCACCAGGAATCGAAATTGTCTACAGAACAGATGGCAGACTTTTCAATCTTGCCCGTCTCAAATCCAAAACAAAGACATCCACGAGTTCCCTCATCGAGTTCCAATACCCACAGATGACAACAGTGTTGCATCTCTTTCAGAAAACCACCTACAACATATTCTGACTGCCTTCAACAGTGCATACACAAAACTTGGACTTACCATCACTTCCAAGAAGACTCAGATCATCTATCAACCGTCACCAACAGAGACAAATCGGATAGAACCATCAATTCAACTTGGCAAAACAACCCTGGAAAACGTGGACCACGTACCGTATCTTGGAAGTCAGCTCTCCTCCAATGTCGACCTTAATGACGAGATCCAACATCGTCTTAAATGCGCTGGAACAGCTTTTGGACGTCTTTGAACAAGACTCTTTCATGATCATGACATCTGAACAGACAAAAAAATGTTAGTGTACAAAGCAGTGGTATTCCCAACGCTCCTGTATGCATCAGAAACCTGGACAATATACCAACGACATCTGAAGGCACTTGAAAAGTTCCATCAACACTGTCTTCAAAACATCTTAAATATCAGCTGGGAAGATAGAGGAACCAACGTCAGCGTACTAAATGAAGCAAAAACAATAAGCATTGAAGCCTACATCATCAAGAACCAATTAAGATGGAGCGGTCATGTTGTTCGGATGAAAGACGAACGTCTGCCAAAACAAATCTTCTACTCCCAGCTTAAAGAAGGCAAACGTAAAAGATGCAGACAACAGAAGAGACTCAAAGACATCTTAAAAGCCAACATGAAGAAATGTAACATTGACATCAACAATTGGGAAATCAATGCCAAGGACAGGAAACTCTGGCAACCCATCATCCAAGAAGGAACAGCAACTTTTGAAGCCAACAGATGTGCAGAATTAGAAGAAAAGAGAAGAAAATGGAAAGAGAGGCAGCAACAACCAAAGACCGATCTGCCATCTGGAACTACCTGTCCTGAATGTGGAAGAACTTTCAAAGCCAAGATTGGATTCATAAGCCACTTGAGAGCCCATAAGTAGATCAACAGAACGAAGAAGAACATCCTCGACCTCGAGGGATAGCCACAACGATAACCTCAAGAGGCACAAGCTGAAGGTTTTGCCATGGCCCTCACAGTCCCCCGACCTAAACATCATTGAAAATCTGTGGATAGACTTCAAAAGAGCAGTACATGCAAGACGGCCCAAGAATCTCACAGAACTAGAAGACTTTTGCAAGGAAGATTGGGCGAAAATCCCCCAAACGAGAATTCAAAGACTCTTAGCTGGCTATAGAACGTATTTACAAGCTGTGACACTTGCCAAACGGGGTGTTACTAAGTACTGACCATGCAGGGTGCCCAAACTTTGCTTCGGGCCCTTTTCCATTTTTGTTATTTTGAAACTGCAAAAAATGGAAATAAAAAAGTAATCTTGCTTAAAATATTAAAGAAATGTTGCCTTTTGGAAATCAGTTTCTCTTTTACTCGCTTAGCTGTTCACAGTAACAGAGGTACCTGGAAGACCTCGGCACAGTAATAGAAGTTTTGACCAGGGGTGCCCAAACTTTTGCATACCACTGTATATACTTCTTATTGTAATTTATAGCTTTTATTATTATGTGTTGCAATGTACTGCTGCTACAAAACAACATAACAGATACCAGTGGTATTAGAAAACAAATCTTTTCCCTAGATACTCCCTGGCTTGGTGAGTTTCCTCCAGCATGTTGTGTGTGTTGCCAGTGATATTAAACTTGTTTCTGATTCTGAACACGATAGAGCAACATAATGCCACCTCATGTTTTGTTTTCTTTATTTCTTTTTATATTTAATGAACTTTCCATGCTGCAGCAGAGCCTCCAGCAAAAACACAGTTATCTCACAATGAACTAACATTAAAGGGGACCGAGTAATGTAAATACGATTACTGGCTTCAGATGTAAGAAGCTCCGTAATCAGCATGTCATCAGGAACAAATAGCATATTTGAATAAATTGTAAATTGAAGGAAAAGCAGGAATTATTCCTACAGAAAGAAATACGTTGACTCATGTTTTAAATACATTAAGATTCAAGATTCAAAATGCAAAGTGTATTTATTATCAATGAATGTATAAATTATACCACCTTGAGATTTGTTTGCTTAACAGGCCGTTGAAAAGCAAGGAACCAGAAAGAAACCAATTTAAAAAGGACCAAACCCCAGTGCATACAGAGAGGAAAAAAAAGTCATGCAGACAGTAGAAGTGAGCAGCAATAACAGCAGCACTCTGAACCAGAGTCCTTAGATCCAAATCCCCAGAGCAGCTCGGAGTAGGCCCAAGCCTCAGTATTCACTTCATCATATTGGCAGGCAAGTCGCTGCATAGTTCTATACTTAAGGCACAGCAGCTGGGAGCAGTCTCACAGCCTCTCTGGGCCAGGAGTTGATTTGTCCGAACCTCACACTAGGAACCGGGCCCCACCATGGCGAATCGCTCTGGGCCTAGATTCTGTTGCTGGAGAAGCCGTTCTCAACCTCTCCAAATCGGCTCAATGCTTAACGTGATCCAACCTCGCCTGACTCTTGCCTGTCTTGGCCAGTGTTTAGATTGTTCAAACAGTGTATTATACCTCACTTTAGGACTCAATCCTCACCGTAGCTAATCACTCTGGGCATAGATCACGCCACTCAATGATTCACTTCAGACCTGGATTTTGCTGCCGTAGAAGCCATTCTTGACCTCACCAAACCTAGCACTTATAGTGATCTTCGCTAACATCTGGGTAAATTAGATGGGCATCGGAATTCTTCCAGCATGTCTTCTCCCCTCTGAATCATCCAATCCAACCAGCAAGGCTCCAACTCCAAGTGAATCAATTTTGCAGCGTTCCAGCAAGGCCCATCTCTCGAGTTCACTTTGGCCTCACTTGTCTCTTCATTATTTGTGGTTATGGTCCACAAGACCATAAGAATGTAAGACATAGGAGCAGAATTAGTCTATTTGGCCCATCAATTCTACACCATCAGTCAATCATGTCTGATTTCTCTCTCAACCCCAGTCTCTTACTTCTCTCTATGACCTGTGATGCTCTTAATAATCAAGAAACTATCAATCACTTTAAATATACCCAATGACATTGCCTCCACAGTTGTGTGTGGCAAGGAATTCCACAGATTCACCATCCCCTAGCTAAAGAAATACCTCCTCATCTCTGTTCTAAAGAGACATCCTTGCAATCTGAGGTTGTGCCCTCTGGACCTAGAAAGGACTTAAGTAACCAGCAACATAATGGTATGAGTTTGTACGGTACCTATCATGCTCACTGAATTTCTTTGGTCAAACTGTTAACATAACAGATAACATCCATAGTTCTACAGAGCCGTGATTTCTCCACACAACTTTAGGAGATGCTAACATTAGAGCAGTTGTAAAAACAATTCACTAATATTTCAAATTGCAGATAAAGCTATGGTTTGTTTCAATCAAAGCATTGTTTTTGTGATGACAGTCAAGCGTCAAAAACAGTGTGATTGCCATGAGGTGACAGAGAATTAAGTCATTAAATTGACTTTTATGGAGTTAGCAAACAGGATTCAGATAATGCAATCAAAAAGTGATTGCATCAATGAGTTATCACAGGTGTGATTCTTACAATGTAAGAAAATTTGCAAATTCTGTCCATTGTACAAATGGAAAGAAGACTTCTCTGCGTGATCACTGGGTGAGTGGTACTTTTACTTTAATGGGTTTATTGAGATCTCTGTGTGAGTAATTTAAATTTAAAAGATAAAGGGTACATTACAGGGGATAACATATGAGTATATGAGAGTTCACTAAGAGCTCCAGTTTCCTCCCAAACCCCCAAAAAAAGGTGCTGGTTATTTAACAGGCTACAATAAATTAACCTTTGGTTCAGGGAAGTGGCAAAAAATTTAAAAAGAGGATGTGCATGTGTTAAAGAGGGTAAGTTGCGGGCTACAGGGAAATAAAGGGAAAAGGAAGGGGACTGACTGGCCAAATTCATTCCTTCTGTGAGACGATAAGCGAAGAATCAGGTTTAATATCATTGGCATATGACATGACAATTGTTGCTATGTGGCAGCAGTACATTGCAATGCATAATAATATAACAGTAAATTATAGTAAGAAGTAGATATATATTTTTAAAAGTAAAAATAAATAAGCAGTGCAAAAAGAGAAAAATTAGTGTGTTCATGGGTTCAATGTCCATGGGGAAATCTGATGGCAGAGGGGGAGAAGCTATTCCTTTATCATTAAGTGAGTGCCTTTAGGCTCCTTTACCTCCTCCCTGATGGCAGCAATGAGAAGAGGGCATGACCTGGGTGATGTGGTCCTGCCTTTTTGAGGCATTGCTCATTAAAGATGTCCTGGATACTGGGAAGGCTAGTGCCCATGATGGAGCTGACTGAGGTTACTATATACTGCACTTTATTTTGATCCTGGCAGTGCCCTCACACTCCAGTACCAGGTGGTGATGTAGCCAGTTTGAATGCTCTGCACAGCACATCTGTAGAAATTTGCAAGTGTCTTTTAGTACAAGAAATCATTCAAAGAACATTGAAATGCACTGTTTAATCAGTCAATTCACAAATGGACAGCACCCTGTTCGATTCTGTCTTTATAGATTTAAGGATAGGTATGGATCACATACCTACATTGTTGATCACACAACTAAAAATTTTTCCTTCTAAAATCAGTTACTAGTGATTTTTGGCACAATTTTCCTGAAATTATTTGGAATGTAAGCCCTTCTACATATGAGTTTGAAACGAGATAAATAGATGTTGTGTAATTCATGTGTTCCCAGTGAGATTCTGGATCTCAAATATTTGGTACCTCAGTCACTGAAAGCAAGCATGCAAGTACAGCAGGCAGTGAAGAAAGCTAATAACATGCTGGCCTTCATAACAAGAATTGAGTATAGGAGCAAAGAGGTCCTTCTGCAGCTGTGCAGGGCCCTGGTGAGACCACACCTGGAGTATTGTGTACATGGCTTAGTAATGCACTAAAAGATTGTTTCGTTTTGTGTGAGTATTGTGTGCAGTTTTGGTCTCCAAATTTGAGGAAGGACGTTCTTGCTATTGAGGGAGTGCAGCATAGGTTCATGAGGTTAATTCCCGGGATGGCGGGACTGTCATATGTTGAAAGATTGGAACGACTGGGCTTGTATACACTGGAATTTAGAAGGATGAGAGGGGATCTGATTGAAATGTATAAGATTATTAAGGAATTGGACACACTGGAGGCAGGAAGCATGTTCCCGCTGATGGGTGAGTCCAGAACCAGAGGCCACAGTTTAAGAATAAGGGGTAGGCCATTTAGAATGGAGTTGAGGAAAAACTTTTTCACCCAGAGAATAGTGGATATATAGAATGCTCTGCCTCAGAAGGCTGTGGGGCCAAGTCTCTGGATGTTTTCAAGAAAGAGATGAATAGAGCTCTTAAAGATAGCGGAATCAAAGGTTATGGGGATAAGGCAGGAACTGAATACTGATTGTAGATGATCAGCCATGATCACAGTGAATGGTGGTGCTGATTCGAAGGGCTGAATGGCCTACTCCTGCATCTATTGTCTATTTTATCTACACCACTTAATGCATGATAGGACAAATCCAACATACAAAATACTTTCCTTTGTAATTTCCAATTATTGGGAAAGATTGTTGTGTATTTAATATTTCAGTAATATTTGAGTAATCTTGTAAATGTATTGTTTGATTAAGCATTCTTTGTTATTTATATAATTCATTATGGATATATGTAAAAATCTATGAATTGCAAACATCATGACATTACCACGTGACACGAGCACACTTCGTTTAAAGTAAAGAACAATCTCTCGGCTTTCTTGTTTCCCATTGAATTGGTTTGATGTTTTGGAGTTACAAAACATAACAGTGTCAATGAGGTATTTTTCAAAGAACCCAAGATGGCTACAAACCTGTTGAAGTGTAAAGAGATGTTCAATTAAAAAAAAATGCAATGAGGTACTGTCAATTTTTTTTTTAAAAAAGCAGCGCAGCACGTGTTCTTCGGAAGAGAATACAAAATCGATTTTTGAAAAAAGGCAAGAAATGGAAGAATTCACAGGCTCCTAAAGAGTGAATATCAGATGATACTAGCCATAAAAAAAGCAGAATTAGCTGGCTACATCAGAAAGATTGGCACATTTGATTACACAACAGATAACTGGATTTTATATACTGAATGGATTGAACATAAATTTAAAGCAAATTAATTAGTCAATGAGAAGTGAGTGTCAATTTTGCTGAATGTATTGGAATTAAAGGCATACAGTTTGCTTAGAAACTTGACTGCTCTAACCAAACCAGCCTAAATGAGCTTTGCTGATATAGTGAAAATAATGCAGAAACATTTAGAACTAAGACTATTGCTGAATGTAGAATGCTTTAGGCTTCATAAGTGGAATCAAAAGGAAGGGAAATCCATTTCAGACTACATGGCTAAATTGAAGAGATTGAGCCCTGTCAGTTCAATGAATGGCTTAGTAATGCACTAAAAGATAGTTTTGTTTATGAAATATTACAAGAAAGCATTCACAAATGGCTCCTAAATGAAACACAGCATACATTTAAAAGAGCAGTAGAAATAGCTGTATCAATAGGAATGGCAGACAGTGACACAATTGAGCTGCAGCCAGGAATGAAAATAAGCATGAACCAATTGCAATGTCTATACAGAAACCAACCTGGCTGAACAGATTGTGTTACTGTTGCAGCAGAGGTTTACCAACACCAGACCAATGCAGGTTTAAAGGTGAAACTTGTAGAAAGTGCAACAAGGTAAGCGCATGCAAAGAGAATATTGTGCAGACAAAAATAAATGGACTCCACGGAGAAGAGAAAAAGATAAAAAGTCAAACTGCAGTTTCAAAGAGCACTAATCTGCATGCTGTTGATGAAAACTCTGGTAATGATGATAGTGAAGCAGGGCTGGGTACCCTTGAGATTTACAATGTGAAAGCTGACAATAGACAAGCAATATGGCTTACACCAGAAGTGAATGGCAAATTAATTAATTAACAGTGAAATACAACAACCAACAAGCCACATTGAGCTTGTATGTGGTAAAACCAAGAGGGCCAGCATTGTAGGGGTGTAATTGGCTAAAACAACTGCAACTTGATTGGAGATCCAACCAGCATTTGCTTGCCATTACCCCTGTAATAGCATCCACTGACAGTCATTTAAGAAAGGTCTGGCAGTGTTCAAGCATGGCATTGGATAACCCAAACACATCAAGGGTAAAATAGTGTTAAATGAAAATACTATACCCAAGTTTTGCAAAGCCCGCCCAGTTCCTTATACCATCCATGATAAAGTAGCCAGTGAGCAGATTGAAAGGAGGCTGAAAGAATTTTTTTTCAAGGTTGAGTGGAGCCTATAGGCATTGTCAGCTGTCCCAGTAGCCAAGGAGAATGGGTCTGTCAGGATCTGTCGTGATTTTAGGGCTATTATCCACCCAGTACTGGAAGTAGATCAATACCCTCTGCCAAGGATGGAGAATATCTTTGCAAACTTTTCTGGAGAAAAATATGTCAACAAAGTGGACTTAGCTGAGGCTTACTTACAGATGGAGATGGAAGAAGGGTCCAAGATGTTCTCACCAGAAACACTGGCTTTATTGCTGTAATAGGCTTATTTCTAAAGTAACATCTGCACCTGCACACTGGCAGAAAGCTATAAACCAGATGCTGCAAAGCTGCTCAGGCACACAGTGTTACCCGGATGACATCACTGTGATCAGTAAGGATGACAAAGAACATCTCCAATAAAGTGTTAAAAATATTAGAAGATTATGAGATCAGAGCACAAAATGACAAGTGTGAATTCTTTAAACCAAACATCACTTATTGTGATCGCACCACTGACGTACAAGAATTGCACAAGTATGCTGAGAAAATTCAAGCAGTGGTAGATGCCCCAAGGCCAAAAAACGTACCACAGTTGCAGTCCTTTTTAGGATTTGTTAACTACTATAACAGGTCCCTGCCATACCTGGCTACTGTACCCATTGAACTCATTAGTGCAGAACAGGAAGAAATGGCAATGGTCAAAACAGTCTCCGGTGGCCTTCACAAAGGTAAAGGAAATGATAACATCAGACACTCTACTCACACATTATGATCCACGTCATCCAGTGAAGCTTGCCTGTGGTGCCTCACCTTATGGTATTGCTGGAGTCAAAGTAACACCACCAGCCTCCGGGTCCAACATATTATTCTCCGTAACTTCCGCCACCTCCAACGGGGTCCCACCACTAAGCACATCTTTCCCTCCCCCCCCCACATTCCGCAGGGATCGCTCCCTACACAACTCCCTTGTCCATTCGTCCCCCCCATCCCTCCCCACTGATCTCCCTCCTGGCACTTATCCGTGTAAGCGGAACAAGTGCTACACATGCCCTTACATTTCCTCCCTTACCACCATTCAGGGCCCCAAACAGTCCTTCCAGGTGAGGCAACACTTCACCTGTGAGTCGGCCGGGGTGATATACTGCGTCCGGTGCTCCCGATGTGGCCTTTTATATATTGGCGAGACCCGACGCAGACTGGGAGACTGCTTTGCTGAACACCTACGTTCTGTCCGCCAGAGAAAGCATGATCTCCCAGTGGCCACACATTTTAATTCCACATCCCATTCCCATTCTGACATGTCTATCCACGGCCTCTTCTACTGTAAAGATGAAGCCACACTCAGGTTGGAGGAACAACACCTTATATTCCGTCTGGGTAGCCTCCAACCTGATGGCATGAACATCGACTTCTCTAACTTCTGCTAATGCCCCACCTCCCCCTTGTACCCCATCCGTTATTTATTTTTATACACACATTCTTCCTCTCACTCTCCTTTTTCTCCCTCTGTCCCTCTAAATATACCTCTTGCCCATCCTTTGGGTTCCCCCCCCACCTTGTCTTTCTTCCCAGACCTCCTGTCCCATGATCCTCTCGTATACCTTTTGCCTATCACCTGTCCAGCTCTTGGCTCCATCCCTGCCCCTCATGTCTTCTCCTATCATTTTGGATCTCCCCCTCCCCCTCCAACTTTCAAATCTCTTACTCACTCTTCCTTCAGTTAGTCCTGACGAAGGGTCTCGGCCTGAAACGTCGACTGTGCCTCTTCCTAGAGATGCTGCCTGGCCTGCTGCGTTCACCAGCAACTTTGATGTGTGTTGCTTGAATTTCCAGCATCTGCAGAATTCCTGTTGTTTACCTCATAATCTTTGCATCATGTTCCCTTACTGCTGCAGATTGACAGAGAGGCCTTGAGTCTGGTTTGGGGTGTAAAACATTTTAACTGGTACTTGTATGGGAGAGAGTTTACCCTCATTACTGATCTTCAAGCACTGGTGTCCCTTTTCAATCCACAGAAGGGTGTTCTACTAACAGCAGCAGCATGAATGCAGAGTTGGGCTCTGTTTTTGGAGGACACATTTACAAGATTAAATTCAAGAGGATGACTAATCATGGAAATGCTGATAGATTTTCCTGTATACACTTGAAACATTTACAAAAAAGAACAACATACTCGACATACTCTCCCTAGAGCAAATTGAAAGTTTCCCTATTACGGCAGAAATAATCCAAAGGGAAACCAGAAAAGACACCACAGTGGCTGGAATGTGCATTAGAAACTCCAGTTTCCCTGTTTTTACCTGTGCCAAGATAAACTTCCCTAGTCAGGGGTTGACTTATATGGGGAGTATGCCATCCAAGCTGAAAACTAAAGTGCTGGAGGAGTTATTTGCCTGTCATCTAGACATGGTTAAAATGAAAGCATTGGCTAAAAATATTGTCTGGTGGCTTACAATGGATCAGCAGACCGAGCAGCTTGCCACTGTATGGGATGCCAAGGCATCCAAAAAATGCCAAGAACAGTGCCTCTTCATTCCTGGGAACAGCCATTGCCCTGGCAGGGGATTCATGTTGATTTTGCCAGATCATTCATGAACACAAATTTCTTGGTAGTGGTGGATGTAGCTACAAAGTGGCCAGAAGTGTTGCCAGTAGCCTCCAGTACAGCCTCTCATACTGTCAATCTATTAAGAAGCCACTGTGCAAAGACTGAAGTTCCAGAACACTTTGTCAGTTACAATAGACCACATCTTGTAGTGGAACAGTTTCGGCCACTCCTAAAAATGAATGGAAGTAAACATATTACATCTGCACTGTACCATCCGGCTACAAATGAACTAACAGAAAAATTTGCCCAGAGCCTAAAGAACGCACTGTGAGCAATGTTAGCAGAATACACTGCAGTAGCACTGCACCAGCAGCTCGCTAATTTCCACCTTGCATATGGACGTGCAGCACACTGCACAACCAATTACTCACCAGCCGTGCTGTTCCTGGGTTGTTCCTTGTGTTCACTCTTGGATCTCTTCAAACCCAGTCTCAGGAAAAGTAGGCAGGAGAAATCAAAGGCTCTGCAAACAAGAATGTTCAATGTTTCACTCCTGGACAAGCAGTCTGAGGGATGACCGAGGTGATCAAAAGTGGGTACTCAGAAAGTTTAAGAACTATACCACTCTCCAACATAGCGAAGATTGCCCCTGATGTCATCTCGTGATCACATATCAATCAGTTGAGGAGAGCAGAGTCAATTGTGAGAGAAGAAAGGTGATTAATATTGTTAGAACCACTTCCAGAGTTTCAGAGTCAACTCTTACATCCACCACAGAGAAGGCCTCAGAACCTGAGATTCTTTCACAGCCACAAGTCTCGCCTGCCAAGCAAAGTGGTCCTCCTTGTCAGGAAAGGAGTTATTCCACAATCCTCAGCAATTAAATCATTAGGCCTGAATGTGACAATTTAAAATATACTACGCTGTGGATGTCCATATAGTTGTTGTATTATACTATATGACTACTCTTAGTTGTATAGAATAATATAGTTGTATATCATTGAGATACGTTATATATTGTGCTGGAGTTTATAGCTAAGCAGGAAGGAATATTGTGCATTTAACATTTTGAAAATATTTGAATAATTTTGTAAATATATTCCTTGATTAAGCATTCTTTGTTGTTTATATAATTCACTATGATTATATGCATGTAGCCTGGGAAAAATACACACTCAACAACAATTCCTCTTCAGGTCTTTAATTCCTTTATGTGTTTTAGATGTTTTGATGCAGAAAGAGGGTATCAAAATAAAAATAACAAAATGAATTTAAAATACACAGTTGCTGCTGTTACAATCTCAGCTTAATTTCAGTCTACACACTTGTGTATCAAAAACTAATGTATGCAGTATGAATTTAAATAAAACACAATATACAAAGCCAATATGGTAGTGGCGATTCTAAAAACAATGCAAACAACATTAGAATCCCACCAACCCTGTACCTTATACACAACATAAAAAATGAATAAATACCCCTCATACTCCTCATTTTAATTAAGAGATTATACTCACTTTGGCACACACGTGCTTAACTTCCAAACGTGTAGGCTAGACCTTGAAACAAGTTTTCCTCGCTCACACTATGTGAACAGAGATTAACACATTCACCTTACTCCGTTACATTCACATTCAGTCGTGAAACAATAAAGTAAGACAAAAATAAACTTTCACAAAAACTTTTGCAATATATTGCCTTATAGTTAAATTATCAAGAAGACTAACCTACTTGGCTGATAAGGAATTTCGCACAACCACGCTATCCAGCCTGAAAACTTACTCGCAAAAATCTAAAGTAGCCACACGTAAAACATTTCAAATTACTGATATTCTAGATTTACAATCAAGTATAAATGGATTTACATGGATATTATTAAATATTATTCACATTTCCTCACCATACCAGGAGAAAACAGCTCCCAGCACTCGATGTTCGTCTAAAACATTGTAACTCTTTTTTCGACTCCGCACGTGCATGATATCACCATTTCCTCTTAAAGGCACAGGCAGCCATTGTAGCATTTCAGAGTGAATACATAAGTGTACTTTAACAATAAAAATTAATATTCAGTGGTTACCAGGTTACATGTAAAAATTACATATGTTATGACACAACCACACTGGCTCTATATTTATATGCTAAACACAAAGGGCAATCGTTATTTACAAGGTTATAGACAATGCATAGACAATGTTTTCTTTTGAAGCTACATACAAAACATCACACCTTTTGACTTCATCCTTTCCTCCCAACACCAACATGTCTGGGTTGGTATTCACAGCCTTTAGGAGTGCAAGTCAAATCCACAATGCATTTATTTGGTATTTTATGTGCTAACATAGAGGACAATTAATATTTACATATATAAAGCTGTCTTCGAAACTACCTGTAAACTTCACACTTCCATCCGCAGAGTCTGGCTAGTACTCCGATATTCAGAGCTTTTAGGAAATGCATTGTTATGAACTCAATCCACAGTTCTTTGTTAAGGAACAGAAGACTGATAGCCAGAGTCATTTATGTGTAAATGAATCATCTACCCAAAAACTCACTCTAACACTTACAACACATATGCACATCACTTAAAGTAAAAAAAAATCTTAATACTCACATTTCTCAGCTTCTTTGTTTGCCTTTGAATTGGTTAAATGTTTTTGAGTTCCAAAACATAACAAAGTTGGCTAGTAACACACATCAAAGTTGCTGGTGAACGCAGCAGGTCAGGCAGCATCTCTAGGAAGAGGTACAGTCGACGTTTCAGGCTGAGACCCTTCGTCAGGACTAACTGAAGGAAGAGCTAGTAAGAGATTTGAAAATGGGAGGGGGAGGGGGAGATCCAAAATGATAGGAGAAGACAGGAGGGGGAAGAATGGAGCCAAGAGCTGGACAGGTAATTGGCAAAAGGGATATGAGAGGATCATGGGACAGGAGGCCCAGGGAGAAGGAAAAGGGGGAGGGGGGAAAATCCCAGCGGATGGACAAGGGGTATAATCAGGGGGACAGAGGGAGAAAAAGGAGAGAGAGAGAAAGAATGTGTGTATATAAATAAATAATGGATGGGGCGCGAGGGGGAGGTGGGGCATTAGCGGAAGTTAGAGAAGTCAATGTTCATGCCATCAGGTTGGAGGCTACCCAGACGGAACATAAGGTGTTGTTCCACCAACCTGAGTGTGGCTTCATCTTTACAGTAGAGGAGGCCATGGATAGACGTATCAGAATGAGAATGGGATGTGGAATTAAAATGTGCGGCCACTGGGAGATCCTGCTTTCTCTGGTGGACAGAGCATCCTTGCAGGTGAGGCAACACTTCACCTGTGAGTCGGCTGGGGTGATATACTGCGTACGGTGCTCTCGATGTGGCCTTCTATAAATTGGTGAGACCCGACGCAGACTGGAAGATCGTTTTGCTGAACACCCACGCTCTGTAAAGATGAAGCCACACTCAGGTTGGAGGAACAACACCTTATATTCCAACATCTGCAGAATTCCTCGTGTTAAAGTTGGCTAGTGGTGGGTTGGGGAAGGAAGCTGGGTGTGGTCCATTTGTCATTGAGGATATCAGCAGAGAACAGTGCAGTGTCAATCACATTGTTAGAGAGTAATTTGAATTACCTTGGGCATCCTTAGTACTGCTGCAATGTCCATCCTTCTGAAAAATATAAATGGATCCTAGCAAAGCATGTTTGCAAAATGTTAAGATCTTGTTGATATTGTTGAAAAAGCTTGGGCTGCACTTTGTAAATATAACAAATTCAAAGGGAATATTTCATTCTAGGTCAGGTTGGCATTGCATGGATTAGGAATATATAAAGACTGAAATATACTGGTAAGCATAAAATGGTAGGACACAGAAATCTTTGATATTAAGTTCTTTCACCGAGGAAAACTAAACATCATTGTATATAATCTGTGATGTAAACACAGAAACATCTGTCATTTTATTTCTAAATCAGGTTACAAATTTGATATTGGATGAAATTTATTTTACCATTACCATCAGGATTTCCTCAATATGGTTCACACATATTTAACTGGAAATATGTACATCCTTGGTTGAGTAGACCCAGAGACATGTACTCGACTTTACGTTGCAGTGTCTCAGATAGATGTGTTTAGTTCTGATACGATTATATCCTGTGATGCTACTTGAGTATAGGTATATAGAATCATGTTGAACACAATCCAAAGTTTTCAATTAATAATGGAAATTTTGATTTAATTGTTTGATTCTCTTCTCAAACAATTGGAATGGTAGTTGATATACTATAATTTCAACAGTTTTAGATCTATACCATGTTTCAGATATTAATATTCAGTATCAGTCTGCTCCCCAGTTATCAACCGTTAATTCCATTAGAAAGCGGCAGGTCTCCAACCACAGGTGAAACTGTAATTCAATTTAGTTTAAATCCCTATCCTCTGTTGAGCAACCTCATAATTCTCCTATGATTTCTCAGTCTTTAGCTCAGTGAGTCAAACTAGCACTTCATGGTGTGCAATTAAAACTGTTGGAAAAGCTCAAGTAGAATCATACACAGTGAGACCTACTTTTAACTTCAATCTCATATATCCTGATTCATGACAATAGATATCCCTTTGCAGTGCTGTCTGTCTCAAAAATGTATAAAGGAAGAAAATTCAAATGATATTTTGTATTGATTTACCGTTAACACGTTCAAAATTCTAGCACTCATCTTCCAAGCCTTCAACTGCCTTGATAAACTTACAGCTTTCTTTTTTGTTTGAATCTTCTCCTACACCCTTTACAATGTTTTCGAAGAGCTCTTCACTTCCAAGTTGACCCTGTTTCCTCCCTGAGCTCCTTTGTCTCTTCCTCAGTGAAAAATCATCCCCAAACCCATCCTTTTTAATTTGGAATTAGCATTCAACTTGGTTCTGACTTTGATACCAGTTAGAACTGTATGTAAGAGCAAATGCAATGTGCTACGAATTGCTATGATTCCTTGTTAGCACTAATACAATTCTTTTCTTAGAAATCACCTACACAAAATTTTGAATTTTGCTGTAGTTTAAGTATGATATCATTAATTTAACAGAATACATTATATTATCACAAATTGTCCCTAGTGAATATGGTTACTATGGGTGGACGATAAAGTCACAGCCAGGGCAACATACTATATTTTTTAAGAAATGATAATCATTTGCATCTTCTGTAACACAGACAAGAAAGTAAACAAAAATACATGATATGCTGGTTTGCATGCATATTGTCAACAATCCTGATGATTAGCAGACATGTGATGAGGAGAGATTTTGGAAAAACATTTTCTTAAAATAACTAGTAATCAATCAATAAGAAGAAAATTATCTATCAGTTCTGACACATTGCTGAAAAGGTAATGTCTTTTTATTAATTCTTTCATGCCAGAAGGGAGTAAATAATAGGTGCTGAAAACAACACAACTTGAATTTATATAGCCATTTTAAAGTAATAATATCATTGCAGATTCTTCGCAGTGAGTAATGAGACAAAAGTTAACACCAATCCATGGAAGTGCTCTTTTGACAGATGATTAAAACCTTCATCAGAAAAGTAACATCCTACCTTGAGAAAGAAACTAGAACAGTGTGGGCATTTTCAGAATTTAGCACCAGTTCAGGCCAAGGCATGGTTGTTAATGAGGAGACTCAGGAATCAGATGCTTGAGGTGTAGATAAGTAATTTATTGGATCCTGGAAGATCATAGGAAGTACAGCAGTGGAGTGATTTTAGCACACAAAACATTGGAATATGGACTCTTGTATTTCCGTATTTCTTTAACAACCTCAGTATTTCTTGGCTTTGGAGTCAATAAAGTATTATTTTTATTTTATAGTGTAGGAAAATACAGTCACACAAAACAATAAGTTAAATGTTTAACTATTTACAGCATTGGTTATAGGTAATGTATTGACCAGAAAACCGAAGAACTCCCCTGTTTTTCTTCAGACAGTACTTAGAGACCTTTTGTATTCACCTGTGGGAACAGATGGGATCCCAATTTAAATTCTCACCTAAACTAACTAATCTCCACCAATATGCAAAATTCTCTCTCAGAAATGCATTGAAATGTCAATCGAGATTATGTGCTCTAGGGTGAGTTTGAAACCAAAAGCTTCTGAACTAAAGGTGATGATAATAATACTAAACTAAGGCTGATGCCTTAAGGCAATTGAAATGTCAATGTCATGCAATAAAGACTGCTTACCATTTTGTATTGATTCATTGTACCTGATGTCAGTCTGTAAGTTCCAATTAGGATACCAAATATATGAATTCACCTCACAGAATCAATGAAATATGCCAATTATTTTTTTTTAGTGTGGTGTAATTTACTGCAATTCCGACAAACGGGAACTGGCAGCCAAATGATTTTAAATGGGCTCTGTATATTTTTAGATTCCAGCAGCATGTTATCTGTTGCTCAGGAAAAAAAATGAATCATATTTCTACTGACAATTACTTATTGCCGAAGTTCAGTAAGTTAATATATCTTATTATTACTTAAACAAGATCTCATTTATTCTGCCTTGGCCTGATTAGATTCTTTGTTCCTTAATATTTCTAGATAGTTCCTTGTGTTCTCTTCTGGTAAGCTGCATTCCCTCTATAAATAATATAAGAAGACCAAAACTACACACAATATTCCAAGTGTGGTCTTATCCAGGTTCTATATATTTCTTGAAAATAAAAAAAATACAGATGCTGAAAATCTGAAACAGGAACAGAAAATGCTTGAAAAACTTAGCATGCCAAGCAGCATCTGTGGGAAGAGCAACAATAAACATTTTTGGTTTTGCCACCCTTCACCAAAACTGGGAAAGACAGAGATGCAAGTAGGATTTCAGTATGAAGGAATATGGGGGAAGGATGTGTAAAACAAACATGATTGAAATGCCTAGCACTACAGGTGGGGGGGGGGTGGTGCAGTTCAAAGGAGATATCTAGCTTTAGACACAAAGAGTGTGGGTGCCTGGAATGCATTTCAGTGGAGGTGATGTAGGCAGATATAATAAAGGCATTTAAGAAGCTCTGAGATGGGCACAGGAACATGCAGAAAATGGAGGGGTATGGAACATGTGCCGGCAGAAGAGATTAGGTGGCACTTGCTTAATTAGATCTGCGCAATGTAGTACCACTGAAGGGGCATGTTTCTGTGTTGAATGGTTTTGTGTTCTTTCCCCCTGGATATGGGAGTCCAAAGTTAGAAGGCATAGGTTTGAAGTGATTCTGTTCCCTGCAGGTTTGCTCTCAAATGCTATTTTTGTTCTCTGTGACAGAGTGGCAAATTTAATAGAGCCACTGCCTCAGCTCCAATGACCTGGTTCATTTCTGACCCTGGGTGCTTTCTGTGTGAGTTTCACCCAGTGGGTTTCTTCCAAGTGTCGTGCATTTTTTTCCATATCCCTAAAGGTGTCAGTTTAATTGTCTACTGCAAGTTGTCGACCTGCGTAAGTTTGTGGCAAACACTTGAGGTATATGTTGGGATCATAGGTTACATGAAAAAATAATAGGAAATCAAGATTTCTCCATAAACTTGCATAAAACTAGTGAATTGAACTAGCCTCCCATATTATAAGGAAACATAGAATTCAATTTATTTTTTCCTCCTTTGTTGTTCCCAATCACTGGGTATTCTTCTTTGTCTAGCAATCCTACGTGACTCCATTCTGGATCTACTATTAACTTCCTTTGTCAGCTATGGTTGTCCCACTTTTTATTTTGTATTTTTATATCAGATAGAAATGTGTAGCCTGGGGTAAAGTACACACTCAGGACAACAAAGATTTTTTCGGGTTTTAATTCCTCTATCGGTTTTCGATATTTAAGTGTCAGAAGAGGGTCGTGAAACAAAACGAACGAATTTACAACCAGTTCTCGCTATTACAATCTCAGTTTAACTTTCGATCCACACCCTCGTGTATGGACAGAATTGTGTATGCAGTATAAAAATACACCAGAACTAATACGGTACTAATACAATAGTGGAAATCCTGAAGGTACACAATACAAACATCATTAGAATCCACCCACTCTGCATCTTATACATAACAGCAAAAAATGTAAGCGAATACATCTCATGTAACATGTACACACGTGCTGAACTCCCGAACAGAACATTCACGTTACACGGTTACATGCACAATCAGTCCCGATACAATAAAGTTAGACAGAAGGTAGACTTTGGCACAACTTTTAAAAGGTATTGCCTGCCAGTTAAATTACAGGAAGACTGACCTACTTGGATGGTGAGGAACTTGGTATAAGCCACGCTACCCAGCATTGATTTCTTCATTCATGGAAATCTAAAGCATCCACATGTAAAACATGTCAAATTACCGATATTCTCATGCACCAACAAGCATAAACAAATTCACAGAGCCTTGTTGAGGGAAGTGCCTTGCGAGAAAAGAGCGAGTCTTCGGCGAGGAGGCTGAGAGAGGAGACTACGCCACAGTTGGAGAGGGCGAGAAGTGGAGAAGAGATGACGCTAGGCTGATTCAGTGTGCTGCGTGCATGATGTGGGAGGTCAGGGACACTGATGGTGCCTCCGGATCCTACACCTGCAGAAAATGTATCCAGATTCAGCTTCTAAAGGACCGTGTTGCAGCACTGGAGAGGCAACTGGATGACGTTAGGTTCATATGGGAGAACGAGAGTTTTCTGGACAGGACCTACAGTGAGGTCCTTACACCCAGGATACAGGAAGAGAGACGGAGGACGACGATGAGCAAGGAAAGGATGCTTGAAGTACAGGAGACCCCAGGAGATGTAGCTCTTGTAAACAGGTTCTCCCTCTTGGAAGCTGTCGGGATAGAAGACAGTGCCAGTCTGAGAGGCAGACGGGTCTGCGAGTCAACAATTGGCGTTGAGGCAAAGCCGAGGAGACAGACGTCAGGCACAGCCGTGGTGGTAGGGGAATCCATAGTGAGAGGTACAGAAAGGGGTTTCTGTGTCAACAGGCGAGATTTAAGGATGGTGTGTTGCCTCCCTGGTGCCAGGATCCAGGATGTAACAGACCGATTGCAGGGAATCCTCAACGGTGAAGGAGAACATCCGGAAGTGGTGGAGCATGTCGGCACAAATGACGTGGGGAAGAAGAGGAAAGACATTCTACAGCGCGATTTCAGAGAACTCGGAAGAAGACCGAAAAGCAGGACTTCCAGGGTGGTTATCTCTGGTTTGCTTCCAGTTCCCCGTGCTGGAGTGGTCAAGAACAGGGAGATAATGGATCTGAATGTGTGGCTGAGGACCTGATGCAGGAAGCAAGGATTTACATTCTTGGACCACTGGGGTATGTTTCGGGGTAAGGATGAATTGTACAAAAGGTACGGGTTGCACCTTAATAAGCGGGGCACCAGCATTCTGGCAGGCAGGTTTGCCTCTGCAACACGGGTGTGTTTAAACTAAGTAGTGGGGGGGAGGGGACGAACTGGAAACAAGGATGGAGATAAAGGGAAAGTGAGAATAAGAAAAGTTAAGAACGACAGCAGAATCAACAGAGCAGAAAGCTCAAGAAGGGATCATACAGTATGGCCAAGTGAAATAGGAATTGATATGGGAGGTGAGGGGAGTAATGAATTAAAAGTATTGTATATGAATACACGGTGTATAAGAAATAAAGTAGGAGAGCTTGAGGCTCAGCTGGAAATTGTTAAGTATGATGTTGTGGGAATAACAGAGACATGGCTTCAAGTGGACAGGGCCTGCGAAATGAATATTCAAGGATATACGTCCTATCGAAAGGACAGACTGATGGGCAGAGGGGGTGGGGTGGCTCTGTTGGTGAGGAATGATATTCAGTCCCTTGCGAGGGGGGACATAGAATCAGGAGACGTAGAGTCAGTATGGATAGAACTGAGAAATTGTAAGGGTAGAAAGACCCTAATGGGAGTTATCTACAGGCCCCCAAACAGTAGTCTGGATGTAGGGTGTAAGTTGAATCAAGAGTTAAAATTGGCATGTCGCAAAGGTAATGCTACAGTTGTTATGGGGGACTTCAACATGCAGGTAAACTGGAGGAATCAGGTTGTTACTGGACCCCAAGAAAGGGAGTTTGTGGAGACCGTCCGAGATGGATTCTTAGAACAGCTTGTACTGGAGCCAACCAGAGAGAACGCAATTCTAGATTTAGTATTGTGCAATGAACCAGATTTGATCAGGGACCTCGAGGTAAAGGAGCCATGAGGAGGTAGAGACCATAATATGATAAGTTTTAATCTACAATTTGAGAGAGAGAAGGGAAACTCGGAAGTGTCGGTATTACAGTTGAACAAAGGGAACTATGGTGCTATGAGGGAGGACTGGCCAAAGTTCAATGGAACAATACCCTAGCAGGGATGACAGTGGAAAAGCAATGGCAAGTGTTTCTGGGAATAATGCAGAAGGTGCAGGATCAGTTCCCTGACAAGGGAAGTAATGGACAGTATAAAAATAAAAGAGAAGAAGTATAACATAGCAAAGACGAGTGGGAAGCCGGAGGATTGGGAAACTTTTAAAAAGCAACAGAAGGTAACTAAAAAGGCAATATGTGGAGAAAAAATGAGGTACGAAGGTAAACTAGCCGAGAATATAAAGGAGGATAGTAAAAGCTTCTTTAGGTATGTGAAAAGAAAAAAAAATAGTTAAGACCAAAATTGGGCCCTTGAAGACAGAACAAGGAAATGGCAGACGAGTTGAACAGGTACTTTGGATCTGTCTTCACTAGGGAAGACACAAACAATCTCCCAGATGTAATAGTGGCCAAAGGACCGAGGGTAATGGATGAATTGAAGGAAATTTATATTAGGCAGAAAATGGTGTTGGATAGGCTGTTGGGTCTGAAGGCTGATAAGTCCCCGGGACCTGATGGTCTGCATCCCAGGGTACTTAAGGAGGTGGCTTTAGAAATCGTGGATGCATTGGTAATCATTTTCCAATGTTCTATAGATTCAGGATCAGTTCCTGTGGATTGGAGGGTGGCTAATGTTGTCCCTCTCTTCAAGAAGGGAGGAAGAGAGAAAACAGGGAATTATAGACCAGTTAGCCTGACGTCGGTGGTGGGAAAGATGCTGGAGTCAATTATAAAAGATGAAATTACAACACATCTGGATAGTAGTAACAGGATTGGTCTGAGTCAGCATGGATTTACAAAGGGGAAGTCGTGCTTGACTAATCTTCTGGAATTTTTTGAGGATGTAACTATGAAAATGGACAAGGGAGAGCCAGTGGATGTAGTGTACCTGGACTTTCAGAAAGCCTTTGATAAAGTCCCACATAGGAGATTACTGGGCAAAATTAGGGCACATGGTATTGGGGGCAGAGTACTGACATGGATTGAAAATTGGCTGGCTGACAGAAAACAAAGAGTAGCGATTAACGGGTCCCTTTCGGAATGGCAGGTGGTGACCAGTGGGATACCGCGGGGTTCAGTGCTGGGACCGCAGCTGTTTACAATATATATTAATGATTTAGATGAGGGAATTAAAAGTAACATTAGCAAATTTGCTGATGACGCAAAGCTGGGTGGCAGTGTGAAATGTGAGGAGGATGTTATGAGAAAGAGGGTGACTTTGACAGGCTGGGTGAATGAGCAGATGCAGTTTAATGTGGATAAATGTGAGATTATCCACTTTGGTGGTAAGAACGGGAAGGCAGATTATTATCTAAATGGAGTCAAGTTAGGAAAAAGGGAAGCACAATGAGATCTAGGTGTTCTTGTACATCAGTCACTGAAAGCAAGCATGCAGGTACAGCAAGCAGTGAAGAAAGCTGATGGCATGCTGGCCTTCGTAACAAGGGGAATTGAGTATAAGAGCAAGGAGGTCCTTCTGCAGCTGTACAGGGCCCAGGTGAGACCACACCTGGAGTACTGTGTGCAGTTTTAGTCTCCAAATTTGAGGAAGGACATTCTTGCTATTGAGAAAATGCAACGTAGGTTCACAAGGTTAATTCCCGGGATGGCGGGACTGTCATATGTCGAAAGATTGGAGTGACTGGGCTTGTATATTTTGGAATTTAGAAGGCTGAGAGGGGATCTTATTGAAACATATAAGATTATTAAGTGATTTGACACGCTGCAGGCAGAAAGCATGTTCCCGCTGATGGGTGAGTCCAGAACCAGAGGCCACAGTTTAAGAATTAGGGGTAGGCCATTTAGAAAGGAGTTGAGGAAAAACTTTTTCACCCAGAGAGTGGTGGATATATGGAATGCTCTGCCCCAGAAGGCTGTGGAGGCCAAGTCTCTGGATGCTTTCAAAAAAGAGATGGATAGATCTCTTAAAGATAGTGGAATCAAAGGTTATGGGGATAAGGCAGGAACTGGGTACTGATAGTGGATGATCAGCCATGATCACAGTGAATGGCGGTGCTGGCTCGAAAGGCCGAATGGCCTACTCCTGCACCTATTGTCTATTGTATATTGTCTATTGTCAATTAATGCTCACCTTTCCTCACCATGCCCAGCACACTCTGGGAGGAACCCGATTCCAGTGCCCCACCAGCGTCTTCAGCAGAAACAAAATGGTCTCCCCACTATCCTGCACATGCGTAATAAAATCACTGTCTCCCTTCGAGGGCATTCTATTCTAGCATTACCCGGATGGATGCCTAAGTACACTTTTAACGATACTGAATAAGATCTGACAGTCACCCGGTTACAAATGTATAACTTCTGTAGTTCTCATGTTTGTTCCTATGTATGAAAGTGGTTGGCACATTCTTATGACCACAACTCAATCTTAGATATAGACTTCTGAATACTGATAAAGAATCATTGCATCTTGTTTATTGAGGCCATCTGCTGGATAAATGGCACTGTCTGACAAACTTCTCATGGGAGTTCCTTTTGATATGATATCTCCCTCTGTATTTGCTGGTGGATTATACACCAGTAGATACAACATTGTCCTTGGCAGTAGTTTTTGTTTCAGGTGATAAAACATCATTTTCGAGAATAACCAGCCTGTTCACCTCAATTGATACCCATTTCATGCTGCGCCACATCCACTTCATCAGCCAATAGACAGAGTGTTCAAAACAGTGTTACTTTATTACTGGAACAAAATCAGATACTCTAAATGATTAACCCAGAACTATTGTGAAGGAGGTTTGAGGTCAAGTCTGACCTGGAGTTTGTGTTTTAATATTGAAAAAAAAATTTTAATAGCCTGGATCATCTATGAACACTTAATCTGAAAAAGATGAAAAAGTCATCAATTTAAAATGCTTCTGAATGCTACATAAATTCATAAGTTACATGGCTTTATTTTAGTAGAACATCATTACAATCATTATCATCATTATAATTCATTGCAACTGCTGTTGCTTTTAATATTATGGATCATTTATCAAATAAACTTAAATATATTACAAATAACAACCATGTTACTTTTTTAATGCTTCATAATTGTGTCTTTAAAAGCCCTCTTTAATTTAAAAAAACATCTTCTTCAGTAAGTTTGATCTCTGTTGCTAATGGCAACATAATTGCATACTTTAATTTTCTGTAAATAATAGCTCCAATGTAAAAATATAAATTGCTTAATTGCTGATTTTTATACTCCATTGCATGCAAGCCTTTAAAGCAATATTTTTAATAAAATATAAATGTTCTTTTAAATTATTTTATATTCATATATTAAAATCAAATCCTTCGAAAAGCATTTTCTATTTTAGTTGTTACGTGTTTCATTTTGTTAGGAATTATGAAGTTTATTCTAAATTGAGACAGACGAATGGCTGAAGAAGGTCAACAAATCCGGACTTCCTGATAAATTCAAGACCTGGCTGTACCAATACGGCATTCTGCCCAGGCTTCTCTGGCTCTTCACACTTTATGAGTTCCCCATGACTGCCGTAGAGGGCATCGAGAGGAAAACCAACAAGCACCTGCGGAGATGGTTGGGAGTTCCCCCAAGCTTCTCTTCAGTAGGCCTCTATATTCGATCTGGGCAACTGCAGCTTGCCCTGTCACCTGTTGTGGAGGAATTCGAGGTGGTAAAACACAGAGCCTTATTAGCTTGAGAGATTCCAATGACGTCTTGGTAAAGCAAGCAGGCATTACAACCAGATCTGGGCGAAAGTGGGCCGCCAACTCAGCTGTGGAGCAGGCAGCGTGTTCTCTGAAGCTGCGAGATATCATCGGCAACCCCTATGTCGGGCAGCAAGTCCTCAGCTCAGTTCACTTCCAGCAGTGGGGGAACACAAGCATAAGGAAGAGGCGAGGCATGGTACAGGCAGAAGTACGGATCCGTGAGGAAGAGAAGTGGATGCCAAAGGCAGTGGAACAATGGTCCCAGGATGCCTGGACAAAATGGAATCTGTCCAGGCGCAAGATTTCATGGGCAGAGTTATGGAGACTGGAGCCCTTCCGTATTTCCTTCCTCTTCTAATCCGTGTATGACACCCTTCCTTCGCCATTACATCTGTACACATGGGGGATGAGAGAGGACCTGAACTGTAAGCTCTGTGGTCAAAAGACTCATATACTGTCCGGGTGTAGGTAGCGCCATGATAAGGTGCTTCTGGCTCTTGCTGACACACTAGAGCGAGAGAGATGCAAGAAGAGGATGGCTGGCACACATTTGAGGAAGGCCATCACCGTCATCAAAGAGGGAGTAAGGCCTTTCGTAATCAAACTACCAAAGCCCAATCTACTGCTAACGGCCAGGTCCTGGGAGATGAAGGTCGATGTGGGAAGGAGGTTGCAGTTCCCAGATGTGGTGCACACAACCCTACGCCCGGAAATTGTACTGTGGTCAACCGAAGACAGGAAAATAATTCTGGTTGAGCTGACTGTGCCGCGGGAGGAGGGATGGGAAGAGGCCCACGAGAGAAAGGCCTTGAAGTACCAGCCCTTAGTGCAGGAGTGTAAAGACAAGGGATAGCAGGCATGGTTGTTCCCTGTGGAGATCGGCTGCAGAGGTTTCCCAGCCAAATCAGCATGGCGGTTGTTGTCAGATCTGGGCCTGGACGAAAGGACCGAAAAACAAGCAGCTCATAGGATGGGGGATGAAGCAGAATGAGCCTCTTGTTGGATTTGGAGTAGGCAAGAGGAGGAAAGCTCAAGCCAAGACCAGATGGGCAGTGATTTGGCCACCACTGCCGGCCCATCAGCTGGAGAGTGTCGTGGTTAAGGGTCGAAACAGTCTGTGAATGTTGGGAACCACCTGATGACATCTGCTCCTGGCTGAAGGCTACGGTTACCTTATAAGGTATCTAGAGAATGCACCCTAACAGGTGTATGTAACAAGCAAACAAGTCTGGTGAACTAGTAACTATAGGAACAGAAGAACATATGAAATTAGATCAGAAGTGGGCCATTTGGTTGATCAAACCTACCCTGCTGGACATCAAGTTCAAAGCTGATTTACTTTAGTATAAATTTTTTGGTACAATCCCCACATTCATTGATTTCCTTAACATCTAGAAATCTGACAATCTGCATTCTTAATGAGTGCAATAAATGAGGCCCACATCCCTGTGCTGTAAAGAATTCCACAGAGTTAACAGCCTCTGTACAAGCTAATTTCTCCGCAGTCTATCCATTGTGGTCTATTCATTATTCTGAGGTAGTCATCCTGGTTCCCAGTGCCTTAGCTACAGAAGCACCGACTTTGCATCGAGCCTGTAAAGCTGTGTATGGATTTTGTAAGTTTCCATGAGACCATAAAGTTGCTTGCTTTAGCTGCTAGAAAATTCCTTCAGTTTGCTGCTGAGTGATGAAAGCTGTTGGAAAGTTGTTGACTGGCAATGAAGCAAGAATAAAATGGGTTAGGGTAGAGTTGATACAAAGACCGGTGATTGATGGTTGGTGCAGGCTTGGTGGGTTGAAGGCCTGTTTCCATGTGGTATTTCTCTATGATTTCACTGATTTCATTTTTCTACAGTCCGACTACATTCAATCTTCCCTCATATGGCAAATGCACCATCCATAGAATTAGCCTGATAAGTCATTATGGCAAGAATATCCTCATTTTAGACAAGGGGATTAAAGCTATATGCCATACTCCTGGTGTGGTCTCATCAAGACCCATACAACCGCAGGAAGATATCTTTGCTTCTGTACTCAAATTGCTAGTGTGATAAGATAGATTCTTGACCACAGAATCTATCTTGTTATAGAAACATAGAAACATAGAAAATAGGTGCAGGAGTAGGCCATTCGGCCCTTTGAGCCTGCACCGCCATTTATTATGACCATGGCTGATCATCCAACTCAGAACCCTGCACCAGCCTTCCTTCCATACCCCCTGATCCCCGTAGCCACAAGGGCCATATCTAACTCCCTCTTAAATAAAGCCAATGAACTGGCCTCAACTGTTTCCTGTGGCAGAGAATTCCACAGATTCACCAATCTCTGTGTGAAGAAGTTTTTCCTAATCTCGGTCCAAAAAGGCTTCCCCTTTATCCTCAAACTGTGACCCCTCATTCTGGACTTCCCCAACATCGGGAACAATCTTCCTGCATCTAGCCTGTCCAATCCCTTTAGGATTTTATACGTTTCAATCAGATCCCCCCTCAATCTTCTAAATTCCAACGAGTACAAGCCCAGTTCATCCAGTCTTTCTTCATATGAAAGCCCTGCCATCCCAGGAATCAATCTGTTGAACCTTCTTTGTACTCTCTCTATGGCAAGGATGTCTTTCCTCAGATTAGGGGACCAAAACTGCACACAATACTCCAGGTGTGGTCTCACCAAGGCCTTGTACAACTGCAGTAGTACCTCCCTGCTCCTGTACCTGAATCCTCTCGCTATAAATGCCAGCATACCATTCGCCTTTTTCACCACCTGCTGTACCTGCATGCCCACTTTCAATGACTGGTGTATAATGACACCCAGGTCTCGTTGCACCTCCCCTTTTCCTAATCGGCCATCATTCAGATAATAATCTGTTTTCCTATTTTTGCCACCAAAGTGGATAACTTCACATTTATCCACATTAAGTTGCATCTGCCATGAATTTGCCCACTCACCCAACCTATCCAAGTCACTCTGCATCCTCTTAGCATCCTCCTCACAGCTAACACTGCCGCCCAGCTTCGTGTCATCCGCAAATCTGGAGATGCTGCATTTAATTCCCTCATCCAAGTCATTAATATATATTGTAAATAACTGGGGTCCCAGCACTGAGCCTTGCGGTACCCCACTAGTCACTGCCTGCCATTCTGAAAAGGTCCCGTTTATTCCCACTCTTTGCTTCCTGTCTGCCAACAAATTCTCTATCCACATCAATACCTTACCCCCAATACTGTGTGCTTTAAGTTTGCACACTAATCTCCAGTGTGGGACCTTGTCAAAAGCCTTTTGAAAATCCAAATATACCACATCCACTGGTTCTCCCCTATCCACTCTACTAGTTACATCCTCAAAAAATTCTATGAGATTCGTCAGACATAATTTTCCTTTCACAAATCCATGCAGACTTTGTCCGATGATTTCACTGCTTTCCAAATGTGCTGTTATCACATCTTTGATAACTGACTCCAGCAGTTTCCCCACCACCGACGTTAGGCTAACCGGTCTATAATTCCCCGGCATCTCTCTCCCTCCTTTTTTAAATGTGGGGTTACATTAGCCACCCTCCAATCCTCAGGAACTAGTCCAGAACCTAACGAGTTTTGAAAAATTATCACTAATGCATCCACTATTTCTTGGGCTACTTCCTTAAGCACTCTGGGATGCAGACCATCTGGCCCTGGGGATTTATCTGCCTTTAATCCCTTCAATTTACCTAACACCACTTCCCTACTAACATGTATTTCGCTCAGTTCCTCCATCTCACTGGACCGTCTGTCCCCTAATATTTCCAGAAGATTATTTATGTCCTCCTTAGTGAAGACAGAACGAAAGTAATTATTCAATTGGTCTGCCATGTCCTTGCTCCCCATTATCAATTCACCTGTTTCTGTCTGCAGGGGACCTACATTTGTCTTTACCAGTCTTTTCCTTTTTACATATCTATAAAGGTTTTACAGTCAGTTTTTATGTTCCCTGCCAGTTTTCTCTCATAATCTTTTTTCCCCTTCCTAATTAAGCCCTTGTCCTCCTCTGCTGAACTCTGAATTTCTCCCAGTCCTCAGGTGAGCCACTTTTTCTGGCTAATTTTATGCTTCTTCTTTGGAATTGATACTATCCCTAATTTCCCTTGTCAGCAACGGGTGCACTACCCTCCTTGATTTATTCTTTTGCCAAACTGGGATGAACAATTGTTGTAGTTCATCCGTGCGATCTTTAAATGCCTGCCATTGCATATCCACCGTCAACCCTTTATTGTTTACCTACACTATACTTTTCACTGTATTTGTGACACTTCATTTTGCATTCTGTTATTGTTTTACTCTGTTCTACCTCAATGTACCATGTAATAATTTGAACCATGTGAGCAATATGCAAGACATTGTATCTTCATGTATGTGCAATGATAAACTGATTTCAATTCCAAATCCTGTCAATTTAAAAGGCAAATGTACAGCTTTCTTTCTTTATCATTTGTTTCACCCGCATGTCAAATTTCAGTGACTTGTATACAGGAAACCCCAAGGTCTCATTTAGGATCAACATTTCCCTTTTTCTTACCATTAAAGAAAACTGAATTTCTGCTTTTTATCAAATGACGTAACTTCAACCTTTCCCCACATCAATTGAAACTTCTGACAAACTTGGTAACTGTTTATTGATACAAATTTATGATCTACTTTCTTTGCAGATAATAATTATGGTTTTATGCCAGTCATCTAATAAAACTTGATATTAATATATTGTTGTAACACAGAATATTGTGGATTTTACAATTATATAAGATTCAAATCTACAGTAGATATTTCATTAGCAACAATCTGTCAACATGCATGCTTTATTTTTAAGGCAGTTAATGCTTCTTATTATAGATCAATTTGTAGGTTTTCACAGATAAAACAGCAGAAGATCTTTAAGTTTAAGGGAAACCGTAACATCACCTTTATTGCCAACCAAACACAGAGAAAACACAGTAAAACTCATCAGTAGATCATTATGTCAGACTGGCCTCTTAAAGTGAACCCATCTTGACGTCGGTGCTTGTGAATTAAGAATATTTTTTTACCCATTATGCTACCCTGCACAGGCACACCCCCCCCCACCTCTCCCCCCCCCCCAAATTTTCTAGAACCAGCATTGTGAGCCTGTCTGGAGCTCAGATGAGCCACCCACCTTGGGTTCTACGTTCCTTGTGTGGAAAAGAGTGAGTGCATCTCCCTCATCCAGAGGTGTGTGGACTCGCTCATGGTCATGTTGTGATGCCAGGGGCAGGGTAGCAGAATCCACTGAATCTTGGTGGGCTGCTTTAAGGTGATCAACTGAAATACATTTAAGCTTGCTTCTTCTATCTATGATAAGGGTCTTTTTCTCTCCATTCCAAAATGCGGAATGGGCCCAGGGGAATATTGGTGTGCATCATGGGGGACAAAAGCAAACAAGGTGGAATGTAGGTCAACAGGAACCCAAGGGTGCTGTACTACATGATGGAAGGTAGGATTAGTTGCAAAGGAATTGAATTTACTGAGGAGGGTAGAACACTGTTGAGAAACTGACCAGGTAGTCTTGGCATCAGGAATTAAATCACCTGACACTTGTAATGGCTGCTGTATTCAAATTCAGCCGTGGACAACTGTAGGTCCTCTTTTGGAGCCGTTCTGAGCCCCAGCAAGACCTGCGGAAGACGAACGTAAGGCCATAAGACCATAACATATAGGATTAGAATTAGGCCATTTGGCACATCGAGTCTGCTCCACCATTTCATCATGACTGATTCATTTTCCCTCTCAGCCCCCATCTCCTACCTTCTTCCTGTATACATTCATGGCCTGACTAATCAAGAATCTATCAGTCTCTGACTTAGTTATACCCAATGACTTGGCCTCCACAGCCATCTGTTGCAATGAATTATACAGATACACCACTCTCTCAGTAAGGAAATTGCACCTCATCTCTGTTCTAAAATAACGCCACTCTATTCTGAGGCTGTGTACCCTGGTCTTAGACTTCCCCACTGTAGGAAACATCCTTTCCTTATCCACTCTATTCTAGGCCTTTCAATGTTTTTCAACAGGTTTCAATGAATTCCAGTGAAAACAGAACCAGAGCCAACAAATGCTCTTCATATGGCAAGCCTTTCAATAGCAGAATCATTTTTGTGAACCTTTTTGAACCTTCTCCCGTGTCAGCACATCCTTTCTAAATAAGGGGCTCACAATACTCCAAGTGAGGCCTTTATAAAGTCATAAGATTACATCCTTGATTTTATATTCTGGCCCTCTTGAAATGAATGTGAGCATCACATTTACCTTCTGTACCACTGACTCAACTTGCAAATTGCTCATTAAGGAATCCTGCACAAGGACTCCCAAGACCCTTTGCACTTCAGATTTTTGAATTTTTTCTCTATTTAGAATATATTGTACGCTTTTATTTCTTCAACCAAAATGTATGAATATACACTTCCCAACACTGTATTCCATTTGCCATTTCTTTGCCTATCCTCCTAATTTTTCTAAGCCATTCTGTAGTCTCTCATCTTCCTCTAGATAACCTGCCTCTTCACCTATCTTTGTACCATCCCGCAAACTTTGTCACAAAGTCATTAAAACCTTCATCCAAGTCATTAACATATAGCATAAAAGGAAGTGGTCAACACTAGGCACTGGCAGCCAACCAGAAAAGGCTCTGTTCATTTCCATTTTTTTTCTCCTGCCAATCAGTCACTGCTTTGTCCATGCTAGTATCTGTCCTGTAATACCATGGGTTCTTAATTTGTTAAACAGCCTTGTGTGGCATCTTGTCAAAGGCCTTCTGAAAATCCAAGTACACATCATCCACCAATTCTCCTTTGCCTATCCCGATTATTTCTTCAAAGAATTCCAACAGGTTTGTCGGGGAAGATTTTCTGTTGATAACCACATTACCTACAATCTACTTTATCATGTGCCTTGAAGTACCCTGAAACCACATCCTTAACATTTGACTCCTACTTCTTCCGAACTCCTGAGTTCAGATTAACTGGCCTATAACTTCCTTTCTTCCACCTCACTCCCTTTTTGAAAAGTGAAGTGACGTTTGCAATTTTGCATTCCTCTGGAACCATGCTAGAATCAGTTGATTCTTGAAAGATAATTAGTAATGCCTCCACAATCACTTCAGCCATCTCTTTCAGAAGCCTAGGGTGTATGCCATCTGGTCCAGGTGACTTATGTATGTTCAGATCTTTCAGTTTCCCAAGAATCTTCTCCATAGTAATGACAACTTCATACACTTCTGCCCCCGATACTACTGTCTTCCACAGTGAAGTCTGATGCAAAATTATTCAGTTTATCTGCCATTTCCTTGTCCCCCATTACTACCTCTCCAGAATCATTTTCAATCAGTCTGATAACTTCTCTCACCTCTCTTTTATACTTCATGTGTCTGAAAAAGTTTTGAGATCCTCTTTAATATTATTGGTGAGCTTACCTTTGTATTCCATCTTTTCCTTTTTAACGCAAACATGAGGAATTCTGCAGATGCTGGAAATTCAAGCAACACACATCAAGGTTGCTGGTGAACGCAGCAGGCCAGGCAGCATCTCTAGGAAAAGGTGCAGTCGACGTTACAGGCCGAGACCCTTCGTCAGGACAAAGGGTCTCAGCCTGAAACGTCGACTGTACCTCTTCCTAGAGATGCTGCCTGGCCTGCTGCATTCACCAGCAACTTTGATGTGTGTTGCTTTTCCTTTTTAATGTATATTTAATTGCCTTTTCTTGCTTTTTAAAAGCTTTCCAATTCTTTAATTCCCCACTAATTTTTGTTCTATTATTTGTCCTGTCTTTAGTTTTTATGTTGGTTTTGACTTCTCTTGTTAGCCACAGTTGTGTCATCTTGCCTTTAGAATACTTCTTCCTCTTTGGGATGCACATATCCTGCACCTTTCAATATGCTTCCAGAACTTTCAGTCATTGCCGCTCTGCCGTTATCCCTGCCAGTGTTCTTATCCAATCAATTTTGGCCAGCTCCTCTCTCATGCCCGGTAATTCCTTTTCCTCTACTCTAATGCTGATCCATCTGACTTTAGCTTCTCCTTCTCAAATTTCGGGGGAAATTCTATCATATTATGATCATTTATCTCTAAGGGTTCCTTTACCTTAAGCTAATCAATTACAGTTCATTGCACAATATCCAATCCAGTTTAGTTGAATTCCTGTGCGCTCAGGCATGAGCTACACTGAAAAGCCACCTCACAGGCATTCTAGAAATTCCCCCTCTTGGGATCCAGTACCAACCTGATGTTCCTAATCTACCTGCTTACTGAAAGCCCCCATGACTATTGTAACATTGCTTTTTTGACATGCATTTTCCATGCCTGTTGTAATATCTAGACCACAATCTTACTACTGTTTGGGGGTCTGTATGTAACACCCATCAGGTTTTTAAATTGCGGTTCCTCAGCTCTATCTACAATGATTCAGCAGCTTCCAACCACATGTCACCTGTTTGTAATGCTTAGATTTTGTCTTTCACCGACAGAGCCAAGCCAACACTGCTGTCTACCTGTCTGTCCTTTCAACACAGTATGTATCCTTGGACATTAGGCTCCCAGCTATAATCTTCTTTCAGCCTAGATTCAGTGGTATCCACAATGTAATACATGTCAATCTGTAGCTGTGCTACAAGTTTGTCTACCTTACTCGGTATTAGCGTAATTGCAAGTGTAACACCTTCGGTTCTGTATTCACCCAGTTTAATTTTGTCTGCCTTCTACATTGCAACTCAGCCTGTTGACTACAATTTTTCCCTACCATCAGCCTCTACTTGCTAGCAGTCTCACTACACATTGTCTGTTTCTATACAAACAACCTCATCCTCAGCCCTATCACTCTGTTTCCCACCCCCCGCCAAATTAGTGAAAACCCTTCTCAACAACTCTAACAAAGCTTCCAGTATGTATATCGGTCCCCCTCGTGTTCAGGTGTAACCCATCACTTTTGTACAGGTTGTATGTTCCCCAGAAGAGATTCTAATGATCCAGAAATCTGAACCTCTTCCCCATGCACCAAATCCCCAGCTAAGCTTCACCTGCCAAATCATTCTATTCTTGCCCTCACTGGTGCATGGTATGGGCAGCAATCCAGAGATTACTACACTGGAGGTCTTGTTTTTCAGCTTTCTACTTAGCTCACTATAATCTCTCCTCAGGACCTCCTCAACTTTTCCACCCATATCATCAATAGCTCGCCCTCTGGCTGCTCCACCTCTCCCTTTAGAATACCATGGAGCCAATCTGAGACATCCCTGACCCTGGCACCTGGGAGGCAACATACCATCCTGGTGTCTCTATCGCACCCATTGAATCTTGTCTCTGTTCCTTGGACTATGGAATCACCTATCACCACAGCAGTCCACTTTACCTCTCTTCTCTTCTGAACCACAGCACCAGACTCAGTGTAGAGACCCATTCGCTGTGAGTCCCCCAGTCGGTTATCCCCCTCAACATTATCTAAAGTCGTATACTTATTATTAAAGGGAACGGCTGCAGGGATAAGACAGTAAAATCATAAGACATAGGAGCAGAATTAGGCCATCTGGCTTATTGAGTCTGCTCCACCATTCAATCATGGCTGATCCTTTTACTTTCTCCTCTTCTACCCCAGTTCCCAGCCTTCTCCCCATAACCTTTAATGCATGTCCAATCAAAAACCTATCAATCTGCCTTAAGTACACCAAATGACCTGACTTCCACAGCTGCATGTGGCAATAAATTCCACAAATTCACCACCCTTTGGTTAAAGAAATTTCTCCGCATCTCTGTTTTGTAAGGGCATCCCTCTATCCTGAGGCTGTTTCCTCGTGTCCTAGACTCTCCCACCATGAGAAACATCCCTTCCACATCTACTCTGTTTAGGCCTTTCAACATTCGAAGGTTTCAATAAGATCCCCCCTCATTCTTCTGAATTCCAGTGAGTACAGACCCAGATCCATCAAACGTTCCTTGTATGATAACCTTTTCATTCCTGGAATCATCCTTGTGAACCTCCTCTGGACCCTCTCCAATGCCAGCACATCTTTTCTAAGATGAGGGGCCCAAAACTGTTCACCATACCCAAGGTGAGGCCTTACCAGAGCCTTATAAAGCCTCAGCAATCACATCCTTTCTCTTGTATACTAGACCTCTTGAAATGAATGCTAAATGACATTTGCCTTCCTCACCACCAACTCAACCTGCAAGTTAAACTTTAGGGTGTTCTGCACACGGACTCCCAAGTCCGTCTGTATTTCAGATTTTTTGATTTTTCTCCCCTCTTAGAAAGTAGCCCGCACATTTATTTCTACTACCAAAGTGTATTGCAATGCATTTTCCAACATTGTATTTCATTTGCCACTTTCTTGCCCATTCTCCTAATCTAAGTCCTTCTACATCCTACCTGTTTCCTCAACACTACCTGCTCCTCCACCAATTTTCATATCATCTGCAAAACTGGCAACAAAGCCATCTATTCCATTATCTAAATCATTTATATACAGTATAAAAAGGAGTGGTTCCAACACCGACCCCTGCGGAACACCACTAGTCACTGGCAGCCAACCAGAAAAGGATCTTTTCATTTCCACTTGCTGCCTCCTACCAATTAGTTAATGCTCTAAACATGTTAGTATCTTTCCTGTATTACCATGGACTCTTAACTTGGTAAGCTGCCTCATGTGTGGCACTTTGTCAAAGACCTCTGAAAGTCCAAATATATAACATCCACTACATCCCTTTATCTATTCTACTTGTAATTTCTTCAAAGAATTCCAACAGGTTAGTCAGGCGGTATTTTCCCTGAAAGGAACCATGCTGACTTTGTCCTATCTTGTCCCGTGTCACCAAGTACTCCATCACCTCATCCTTGACAATTGACTCTAACGTCTTCCCAACCACTAACCACCAAGGTCAGGCAAACTGGTCTATAATTTCCTTTCTGCTGCCTTCCTCCTTTCTTAAATAGTGGAGTGACATTTGTAATTTTCTAGTCCTCTGGCACCATGCTAGAGTCCAATGATTTTTGAAGGATCATTTCTAATGCCACCACAGTCTCTATCGTTACATCTTTCAGAACCCTAGGGTGCAGTTCATCTGGTCCAGGTTAAGGCATTATCAGGGATGCATCTCACCCTAACCATGGTCTTTTTACTCTCCTCCTATCCGGTAGGCACTACAGGAGCTTCCACTCACACACCAGCAGGCACAGGAAGAGCTTCTTCCCTGAGGCTGTGACACTGCTGAACCTCTCATCACAGCGCTAAGCAGTATTGCATCCATATTGTACTGTCTCAGTACTTTTATATTTGTGTGCTGTAGCACATTTTTTTATTCACAGTTATTTTGTAAATAACACTATTCTTTGCATTTCTGGTCAGATGTTAAATGCATTTCATTGGCTTTATATCTGTACTCGGCACATTGACAATAAAGTTGAATCTAATCTAATCTAATTTTATGTACCGTTAGGTCTTTAAGCTTTTTGAGCACCTTCTCTCTTGTATTAGTAACTGCATCCACTTCTCTTCCTTCACACATTACATCATCAGGCATACTGCTAGTGTCTTCCACAGTGAAAACAGATGCAAAATACTCATTCAGTTCATCAGCCATCTCCTTCTCCCCCGTTATTATTTCTCCTGCTTCATTTTCTAGCGGTCCTATATCCTCTCTCATTTCTCTTTTATTTTTAACATACTTGAAAAACTTTTACTATCCACTTTGATATTATTTGCTAGCTTGTTTTCATATTTCACCTTTTCCCTTCTAATGATTTTTTAAATTACTGTCTGCAGGTTTTTAAAAACTTCCCAGTCCTCTATCTTCCCACTAATTTTTGTTTTGTTGTATGCCCTCTCATTTGCTTTTACATTAGTTTTGACTTCCCTTGTCAGCCATGGTTGTACTATTTTACTATTTGAGTATTTCTTCATTTTTGGAATACCTGTGTCATGCACCTTCCTCATTTTTCCCAGAAATGCACGCCATTGCTGCTCTGCTGACATCCCTGCCAGCTGTTTCTTCCAATTTACTTTGGCAAGCTCCTCTCTCATACCACTGTAATTTCTCTTACCCCACTGAAATACTGCTACATCAGACTTTACTTTCTCCCTATCAAATTTCAAGTTGAACTCAGTCATATTGTGATCACTGGTCCCTAAGGGTTCTTTTACCTCCCTAATCGCCTCCGGTTCATTACATACACCCAATCCAGTACAGCTGATCCCCTTGTCAGCTCAATGACAAACTGGCTCTAAAAAGCTTTTCTCTTAGGCATTCTACAAACTCACTCTCTTGAGATCCATTACCAACCTGATTTTCCTAATCAACCTGCATGTTAAAATCTCCCAGGACCACCATAACATTGCCCTGGGTACTTTGCACTGGCAACACATTTCCCTTCCTTCTCCTGACAGTCACCCTGTTACCTGCCTCCTGCAACCTAGGGGTGTCTAGCTACTCTGTAGCTCCTATCTATCACCTATTCATTCTTCCATATGAGCTAATGGTTTCCAAGCTACAGCTCCAGTTCATTAATACACTCTCTAAGGAGCTGCAGCTCAGTGCACATGGTGCAGATGTGTTTATCCAGGAGACTGGAGGTCTCCCAGAATGTCCACATCTCAAACACAGTGCAATCACCACCCACGGAGCCATTCTCACTGCCCTGCTCAGCCCTAACAGACAAAGAATGAAGGATTAAGAATTGAAAGGGAAACTTACCAGGTTTTTTTATCACTCGCCCAAGCCTAATGAGCCAATGCCATTCCAAAAGCTGACCCACTCACAAGCATGTCCTCTCTACTTGCATTTATGTTATTTTTATTCACCCTGTCCAATGAATTCTGCTTGGTGATCGGTCGTAGTCAAACTCCAAAACACGGCTGTGAATTTTTGCCTTTCCAATCTTGAATGATGATCTGATTGAAAAGTTAGTTATCTTCACATACAGTGGCTGGGTGCAGTCCAACTCCAATCATGTCTACACTCATCCAACAGGGAAGTGGTGAAACCGCTCACATAGGTCATAGGACTGGGATGATACAATGTGGTGTGATGTAGCCTTTTTCCGAGGTTCTGGGTCATCGCAGCCCATAGGTCTGATATGAATTGGGGACAACGGTCAAAGGAAATATCAGATGGAATGCCAAGCTAAGTAACCCAGATGCTGATGAATGCTCGAGCCACATCTGTGGCTGTCGTTGATGCTAGGGGAATGACGTCCGGCCAACTGGTGGTACGGTCCACCATGGTAAGGAGATGCTTGAAACTATGGGAAGGGAGAAGTGGACTGACCAGTTCCACATTAACATGGTCAAGCCATCACTCAGGGATCACAAAAGGTGCCAATGGCGCCCGAGCATGATGGTTAATTTTTGCCCACTAACACTTAACACAGGCTGCAGTCCAACCATGTATGTCCTTTTTACACTCTTGCCACCCAAACTTTTGTGCAACCTGTTTCTGGTAGTGCAAAAACAGAAGTAATATACTAAATAAAGAAAACTAAGAGGCAGTGCTCATGGGTTCAATATCCATTTAGAAATCAAATGGCAGAGGGGAAGAAGATGTTCTTGAATCACTGTGTGTGCCTTCAGGCTTCTGTACCTCCTTCCCAATGGTAACAATGAGAAGAGGGCATATTTTGGGTGATGAAGGCCCCCATCACCCTGAAAGGAGGAGGAATTATGCACCTCAGTCTGACTAAGTCTAGACTATCAGGATTTGAAAAAAGAATGAGTAAGATAGTTGGGGGAGAGGATGAGGAGGGGTGGTAAGTGATAGGTGAAACTGGGAGAGAGGGAAGGGGGTGAAGTAAAGAGCTGGGAAGTTGACTGGTGAAGGATATAACAGGCTGATGAGGGGGAATCTGATAATCTGATAGGAGAGGGCAGAAAACCATGGAAGAAAGGGAAGGAGGAGGACCATGGTGGGGGGGGGGCATTGCTGAGCAGGTAAGAAAAAAGTTGAGAGAGGGAATTGGGAATGGGGAATGGTAAACGAGAGTGGGAATGGGAGCAATTACCGTAAGTCTGAGAAATCGATGTTCATGCCATCAGGTTGGAAGCAACCCAAACAGAGTATAAGGTGTCGCTCCTCCAACCTGAGTGTACTTTTGTTGCAGAGTGGAGATCAAGGATTGACATGTTGGATGGGAATGGGAATTAGAATTAAAATGGGTGGCTACCGGGAGATCCTGCATTTTCTAGTAGACAGTGTGTAAGGTGCTCAGTGAAGCAGCCTCCCAGTCTAAGTCAGGTCGCATTGATATACAGGAGGTCACATTGGGAGCACAGGATGCAGTAGATGACACCAACAGACTCACAGGGGAGGTGTCGCCTCACCTGGAAGAGCTATTTGGGGCCCTGAATGGTAGTGAGCGAGGAGATATAGGAGCAGATGTGACATTTGCAAGGATAAGTACCAGAACAGAGATCAGTGGGCAGGGACGAGTGGAGAAGGGAGTCACATAGGGAGCGGCTCCTGCAGAAAGCAGAAAGTGAGGGGGAGGCAGAGATATGTTTGGCTGTGGGATCATGCTGAAGATGCTGGAAGTTATGGAGAAATATGTGCTGGATGTGGAAGCTAATGGGGTGATAGATGACGACAAGAGGAACCCTATGCCTGGTATTGTGGCAGGAGGATGGGGTAAGGGCAGACATATGTGAAATGGAAGAGATGCAGGTGAGGGCAATGTTGATGCTGGAGGAAGGAAAGCCCTTTTCTTTGAAGAATCAGGACATCTCATTAGTTCTGGAATGAAAAGCCTCATCCTGAGAGCAGGTGTGGTGGAGTAAGTGTAGGTAAGAGAAGGGGATGGCATTTTTACAAGTGACAGGGTAGGAAGAGGTTTTGTTGAGGTAACTGTGAGAATAAGGGGGATTATAAAAGGTATTGGTGGTTAGACTGTCTTCAGAGATAGAGGTATAGAGAGCAAGAAAGGAGAGATTGGTGTTGGAAATCGACCAATTAAATTCAAGGGCAGGATGGAAATTGGAGGCAAAGTTGATAAAGTTGATGAACTGAGCATGGATGTAGGAAGCAACACCAACACAATCATTAATGTTGCTCAGGTACAGTTGGGGAGCAGTACTAGTGTAGAACATGGACTGTTCCATGTAGCCAACAGAAAGACAGGTGTGGTTGGGACCCATACACATGACCATTGCTGCACCTTTGGTTTGAAGGAAATGGGAGGAGCCAAAGGAGAAATTATTGAGAGTGAGGACCAGTTTCACCAGACAGAGAAAAGTGGTGGTGGATTGGAAATGGTTGCGTCTGTTGTCAATTAAGGAGTGGAGAGTTTCTGATACCCTTCTGATGGAGATAGAGGTGTATAGGCATCAGACATCCATAGTGAAAATGAGACGATCAGGGCCAGGGAACTGAAGTTATTGAAAAGATCATGGGTGTGTGAAATGTCACAGATGTAGGTTGGAAGGGACTGGACCAGGGGGGGAATAAAACAGAGTTGAGATATGCAGATGTAAGTTTGGTAGGGCAGGAACAAGCAGAAACAATGCCTCTACCTGGGCGGGCAGGCAGGCTTATGGCTCTAGGGTAGGAGGTAGAAATAAAAATAAAACAAGGAAGTTGATTTCCAGGGAGAGTCAGAATGTGGTCCATTAGATCTGAAGACCTAGCATCCCCCAGGGAGAGCAAGGAGAGGAGCTGTTGTGCACGCTCAGACTCTGATCATTCAAAACCCTGTAAAGGTGAGTTTTCAGCATACGATATTTTTTGCGTTCAGGCAGGTGTTCAAGCAGACTTCCCACTCTTGGAACCATGGAACTACTGAGTGACACTACTACATAGTCCCACTTTATGTCGTCCATGGAGGTTTCACGCAGCATGAACTGGGCCTCAGCTTGTTCAAAACAAGCAATGGCATTTTGCTCCCAAAGTTCTGTCAGTTTCAAAGAGACTGCATTGCCTGACATGTTGAATAACTCTGGAATCGTCCTAGAGCATTGGGGTTACCAGTGTAGGTTTTCATAAATAAAACAGCAGAGGCGTTTTAAATTTAACAGAAGCCATAACAACTCCTTTATTACCAACCAATCACAGAACATAAAATGTAGTAAAGAAGTTCACATCATTATGTCATCACATCGGACCAGCCTCTTAAAGTGAACCCCAATTCAATGTTGGTGGTTGTGAACTATGCATATGTTTCCACCAGTTACATTACCATACATCTTCGTCTATGGTATTACAACTGTAGGTGTTCAAAAAAAGACTTGTTATGGCCTGAACTAGATTTTCATGTCTTCAGTAATCCTGGAGTTGAACTGAATTAACTATATATGAGGCAAAGATTGCTTCACAGCACTCTCTGAATTCAATTAGCATAACATAGCTCCAAAATAATATTATTGGTGGTGCATATCAGGTAATTCTGTATTTTATCCTGCTGTTCTTGGGAAGGATGTCATATCTTTTAAACTGCTGTATTTTAGATGCATTTGGCCATGCAGCTCAATTTCCAGAAAACTTTAGATCTCTGTACCCTCGTCCATTTAAATTGCTGACTGTGCTGTCTGCTGCTGTTAACAATGCAGAGTCTGGTGCTGCTATTTCACCAAGACAAACTGCCAAAAGTGACCAGAGTACTGGCAGATATGCAACCTCAATTAATTTTCTGTTGAAAATGCATTTTAATGGAAGATTATCTCTTCTATTTTGACAAGCGAATCTCTAACTACTATGCAAGAAGGCTATGGGACTGTGACCTTAATGTCCTCATAGATGGTATTATCTTGGTGTTTGAAGATACATCTACAAATGATAAAATCGGAGTGTTTGAGGTTATGAACAACACAGATATAGATTGGCTGCACTGACAGTGGTGCTTATTCTTTGAAGTTTCTCTTAAAAGAGCAGACACATGAAGAGAAGTTAACTCTCAATAATCCAATTGTACAGCCCCAGTTCCCATGATACTGCATTCCATCCCTTCCATTAATCTACAAGAGGGTAGATGCATGGATTCTTTTCAGTAGTTTGAAACTAGCTATTATTGATGTCAATAATAGTTTTTTTTTTATCCAGGGTTGAACCTACACTAATGCTGCTAAGGATGTAAATATAATTCATGTTATAGCACCGGTATCTTGTTTCCAAAGAGGGAATTAAAATTTAACGAATTCAGCAGAGCACCAATGGTGATTAAGATAATGCCATACTGACTGAAAGCAAACTCTTCCATATGTGGAGAAGAAAGAACTGACAGACAGACTTGAGTGAAAGAGCAAAGTGTTTTCTCAAATACTTTTGGGAATAATAGAATAAATAGCCAGACTTTTTCTGTTCCTATGAAATAATCGAATATCTGTTGGCATTGAATCCCGATGCTGACTGTCATACCTTTGACACTGAGAACCAATGCTCATGATTTGTCCACTCTGTCATCTATTTCTACTGCAGCTGCTGGGATGATAAGCCATCATTTATTTAAGGTAACATAAACTTATTGGCCACCATATTAAGCACACCTGTAATAATATTTAATCAGCCAATAATGAGGCAGCAACTCAATGCAGAAAAGCATGCAGACATAGTCAAGAGGATTAGTTGCTGTTTAGACCAAACATCAGGATGGGGAGGAAATGTGATCTAAGTGACTTTGATTATGGAATGATTGTTGGTGCCATATGGGGTGGTGTGAGTATCTCAGAAACTTTGTACTTTCTGGAATTTTCACACATAACAATCTCCAACATTTACATAAATGGTGTGATAAACAAGAAAATCCAGTAAGCAGCAGTTCTGTGGGCAAAAATGCTTTGTCAATGAGAGAGGTCAAAGGAGAATGGCTAAACTGGTCCAAGCTAAACAGGAAGATGAGAGTAACTCAAATAATTATGCTTTGCAACCGTGGTCTGCAGAAGAAGATCTCTGCATGCACAACACATTGGACCTTGAAGTGGATGGGCTATGGCAGCAGAAGACCATAGACAAATACTTAGTAGTCACAGTTTTAGTTTGAGGAGGTACCTAATAAAGTGGCCACTGAGTGAACACGGTCCATCTTTGGTTTATCTACTGTAGATACACCAAGTGAACTGAATGTATCACTCTATCACTAAGTGTTCCACAGCTCTCCAGTTTTTTGAGTTGCATTTTACTGTAAGCATGCTAATACCACCACTAAGCACATCTTTCCCTCCCCCCCTCTCTCTGCATTCCGCAGGGATCGCTCCCTACGCAACTCCCTTGTCCATTCGTTCCCCCCATCCCTCCCCACTGATCTCCCTCCTGGCACTTATCCGTGTAAGCGGAACAAGTGCTACACATGCCCTTACACTTCCTCCCTTACCACCATTCAGGGCCCCAAACCGTCCTTCCAGGTGAGGCAACACTTCACCTGTGAGTCGGCTGGGGTGATATACTGCGTCCGGTGCTCCCAGTGTGGCCTTTTATATATTGGCCACACCCGACGCAGACTGGGAGACCTCTTTGCTGAACATCTATGCTCTGTCCACCAGAGAAAGCAGGATATCCCAGTGGCCACACATTTTAATTCCGCATCCCACTCCCATTCTGACATGTCTATCCACGGACTCCTCTACTGTAAAGATGAAGCCACACTCAGGTTGGAGGAACAACACCTTATATTCCGTCTGGGTAGCCTCCAACCTGATGGCATGAACATCGACTTCTCTAACTTCCGCTAATGCTCCACCTCCCCCTCGTACTCCATCTGTTACTTATTTTTATACACACGTTCTTTCTCTCACTCTCCTTTTTCTCCCTCTGTCCCTCTGAATATACCCCTTGCCCATCCTCTGGGTCTCCCCCCCCCTGTCCCATGATCCTCTCGTATCCCTTTTGCCTATCACCTGTCCAGCTCTTGGCTCCATCCCTCCCCCTCCTGTCTTCTCCTATCATTTTGGATCTCCCCCTCCCCCTCCAACTTTCAAATCCCTTACTCACTCTTCCTTCAGTTAGTTCTGACGAAGGGTCTCGGCCTGAAACGTCGACTGCACCTCTTCCTAGAGATGCTGCCTGGCCTGCTGCGTTCACCATCAACTTTGATGTGTGTTGCTTGAATTTCCAGCATCTGCAGAACTCCTGTTGTTTGATGCTAATACAATGATTGGTTTTTGGCCATTCAATATGTTACACCCCATTTTATTCCACTGGATTCCAGAATCTTTACCAATTACTCTCCTACTACACCTGCCAGTACTTCCTTTGGCCACTAAAGTTCTCTTAATTAGTTGAGTGCAATTCACCTCTATTTCATTAAAAAAAAATTCTTTGGAATTAGAAGTGCTACCTGTCTGAGGGAGGAGCTTTAAAACACAAACCTATTGTTCTCCTGCACTGCACTCCCATTTTGAAGCTTTGCTGGGTTTGGCTGGGCATTTGGAGCAGAAGTACATTTATAAAGAGAAAGTAGTTGCTTTTAGGTTCAGTCTCAGCTCAAGTATTGTCTAATATATTGTATTCTCAGAGCCACATACACAAGTCTACTTTATATTTAGTATCTTGACAGTAAACGGAGTCATGTATTCATGCTCACAGACAAGTGTTCTTCATCGTGACATATTTTAGCTTTGTAAAAGCAACATGATGTCATGTTACTAATTCAATAATTTTACTGCAGCTCTTTACCACTAAACATATCAGGTTAGACATTTCACTATCAATATTTTTTTAAAAGTCATTTATCTGAGATTCTTAGAGTGATGGAAATGAATTGAAATGTTTAAAACAGATCTGTAACAATCATATCAGTTGGTTAACCATTTTTGTGTGTTTCACCTAAAGCTAAAAGTGAAACAAGTATTGGAGACTGCACGCAAGCCATTTGATCTAGCCTATACCATCGATGCAAGTATGTCTTAATTGGTCACAATATCCTAGCCAGAACGTACTAGTGTTCCTGGGGTAAAGGAAGCATCCACCTTTATCTTCACGGTAAGTTATATGAATGATGATTAATACACCAGGATTTCTTCTAGGAACTTAGAAATTGGCGTTCTCCCTGCTTTGGTGTGATAAGCATGTGTGATCAAACGTTTACACGTACTTAAAAAATTAAATGAAATTTGTGAAATAAAATGTGAAAAGTTGTACAATGGTGTTGAACACATGAATTTATGTTGTAGAACAAGACCTCAGCAGCTCCTGTTGAAAACTTAATGCAAACTTTACAGCTGCATTTTCATTGATGCTCTGAAGTGGAAAAAATGTGACTCCTGATGTCATGGAAGGGCAGTAAACCAGGGGGTGGAAAATTCAGAGGGAAAATCTATTTTCTGTTTTCCTACATTCTATCTCCCCAGTTTACTGAAATGGTTAGAATGACTTTGGTTCTGCAAATGATCTCAAGCCACAAGGCACCATAGGTTAATCAATATGCCACAAATATTATGTGCAGGATAAAACAAGTGCTTTTTATCTGTTATCTATTTATTAGATATTCCATAATAGGTCCTTAATTTTCTGAGGTTAATCATTTCTTGTTACATACACCTGTTAGGGTGCATTCTCCAGTTACCTTATAAGGTAACCGTAGCCTTCAGCCTGTAGCAGATGTCATCAGGTGGTTCCCAACCTTTACAGAGTGTTTCGACCCTTAACCACGACACTCTCCAGTTGGTTCGCCGGCAGTGGTGGCCAAATCACTGCCCATCTGCTCCTGGCTTCCAGCTTCCCTCCTCTTGCCTACTCCAAATCCGACAAGAGGTTCATTCTGCCTCTTCCCCCATCCTATGAGCTGCTTGTTTTTTGCTCCTTTCGTCCAGGCCCAGATCTGACAACAACCGCCATGCTGATTTGGCTGGGAAACCTCTGGAGACGATCTCCACAGGGAGCAACCATGCCTGCCATCCCTTGTCTTTACACTCCTGCACTAAGGTCTGGTACTTGAAGGCCTTTCTCTCGTGGGCCTCCTCCCATCCCTCCTCCCATGGCACAGTCATCTCAATCAGAATTATTTTCTTGTCTTTGGTTGACCACAGTACAATGTCCAGGCGTAGGACTGTGTGCACCACATCCAGGAACTGCAACCTCCTTCCCACATCGACCTTCATCTCCCAGGACCTGGCCATTAGCAGCAGATTGGGCTTTGGTTGTTTGGTTACGAAAGGCCTGGCTCTCTCTTTGATGAAAGTGATGGCCTTCCTCAAATCTGTGCCAGCTGACCTCTTCGTGCATCTCTCCCACTCTAGTGTGTCAGCAAGAGCCAAAATCACCTTATCATGGCACCTCCTATACCATCCTTGAGTTAGAGCTGTTTTACACCCAGACAGTATATGAGCCAATGTCCCCTTTTGACCACAGACCTTACAGTTCAGGTCCTCTCTCATCTCCCATGTGTACAGATGTAATGGTGAAGGAAGGGTGTCATACACGGATCGCAAGAGGAAGGAAATACGGAAGGGCTTCAGTCTCCATAACTCTGCCCATGAGATCTTGCGCTTAGTTTGTGGGTGTTCCTCAAAGATTCTGGTTCTGGAATTGTGTACTGTGCAACCTATGATATTATGGGCCGATTTTTTGGCAGAAGTACAAAATAAACACAAGAAATTCAGCAAGTGCTGGAACTCCAAAGCAACATGCACGAAATGCTGGAGGCACTCAGCAGTTCAGGCAACACCTATGGAAATGAATAAACCGTCAAAGTTTCGGGCCAAGACCCTTCTTCAGGATGGAAAAAAAGGATGAGAAGTCAGTATTTTATAATCTGGTGATTAACAATACACTTTTTAATACTAGTTTGGAAACATCTGTTCACCTCCAAACTCAGAAGGTAAAAGAGACTCAGACAACTCAATGGGACAGTGACTGAGAACAACCTGTGATTCAGCCGGATATGGAGAGGAGTAGAAATAGAACCGTTGGATGAGCTCAGTGGGTCAAGCAGCATACAACGTACAGTACAGAGAACATAGCCACAGAAAAGTGAAGCACAGGAGTATTATTCTTTCATCGATCTAAGAGCGTATCTAAGAGTCTCTTAAGTGTCCCTAATATATCTGCCTCTACTATCACCCCAGGCAGCGCATTCAACACAACCACCACTGACATATCTTCTACAGTTTCTTCTAATTCCCTTAAAATTATGCTATTGTGTATTAACCATTTCCATTCTGGGAAAAAGGCACTGATTCTCCACTCTACCTATGCCTCATCATCTTATATATACATCTCTATTAAGTCACCTCTCATGCTCCTTTGCTCCAAAGAGAAAAGGCCCTAGGTTGCTCAACCTATGCTCATAAGATGCAACATCCTGGTAAATCTCCTCTGTATTCTCTCTAAAGCTTCCACATCCTTCCTCTAGTGAAGCAATCAAAACTGAACACAATAGTCCAAGTGTGGTCTAACCAGAGATTTATGGAGCTGTAACATTACCTTGTGGCTCTTGAACCCAATCCCTCAACTAATGAAGGCAAGCACACAATACATCTACTTCACCTCCCTCTTAACATTTATGGGAACTTTGAGGGATCTATGGATGCAAACCCCAAGATCCTTCTGTTCCTCCACACTGCTAAGAATCCTGTCATTAACCTTGTACCCTGCTTTCAAGTTTGATCTTCCAAAGTGTATCACTTCACAGTTTTCCAGACTGAATTCCATTTGTCACTTCTCAGCCCAGCTCAGCATCCTATCAATGACCTGTTGTATTCTATAACAAGTTTCTACACTATCCACAACACCAGCAACCTCAGAGTCTTCTACAAGCTTACTAACCACACTTTCACTTCCACGGTACCGCAGCATAAAAGTCAGGACTAACAGGCTCCGGGACAGCTTCTTCCACCAGGCCAACAGACTGATTAATTTATGCTGATACAATTGTATTTCTATGTTATATTGACTGTTCTGTTGTACATACTATTTATTATAAATTACTATCAATTGCACATTTCCCGAGGAACCAAATTTCCCTCGGGATTAATAAAGTATGTCTATCTATCTATCTATCTATCTATTGCACATTTAGACAGAGACATAACAAAGATTTTTACTCCTCATGTATATGAAGGATGTAAGAATTAAAATTAATTCAATTCAAATCAGTTCAAGTCATTTAAAAATACACAAAGGGTAGGAGTCCCAGAACAGATGTCTGTGGAACATCACTGGTCACCAATCTCCAGTCAGAATACAGGGCAGGCCAATTATGTATCCACACATCTAGGTTTCCCTGGTTTCCGTGCCTCCTGACTTTCTGAATGAGCCTACCATGGGGAAACTTGTCCAATGTCTTACCAAAATCCATATACACCACACTCAATGCCTTATCTTCATCAATTTGTTTTGTCACTGCCTCAAAGAATTTAATCAGACTTGTGAGGCATGACCTGCCCCTCACAAAGCCATGCTGATAGACTATGTTTCTCCAAATGCTGTCAATCCTATCACTAAGAATCCTCTCCAATAGTTTTCCTATCACTGACACAAAATCACTGGTTTATAATTCCAAGGATTATCCCTTATTTTTTGAACAAAGGAATAAGACCTTAAGAGATAGGAGTGGAATTAGGTATTTTTGCCCAAGGACTCTGCTCTGTCATTCCATCATGGCTGATCCAATTTTCCTCTCAGCCCCAGTCTCCTGCCTTCTCCCCATATCCCTTCATACCTGAACCGATCAAGAATCTATCAACCTCTGCCTTAAATGTAGCCTGGGGAAAAGTACACACTCAGGACAACAAATATTTTTTTAGGTTTTAATTCCTTTATCTGTTTTAGATGTTTTAGTGCCAGAAGAGGGTCTCAAAACAAAGCCGACGAATTTACAACTAGTTCCTGCCATTACAATCTCAGTTTAACTTTCGATCCACACTCTTGTGTATCGCCGAATTGCGTATGCAGTATAAAAATACATAAAGCAAACTGCACAAAACTAATACAGAACTAATACCGAACTAATACTATAGTGGTAATTCTGAAGGAACACAATACAAACAACATTAGAATCCCATCAACCCTGTACCTTATACATAGCAGTGAAAATGTAAGCGAATACATCTCATTTAAGACGTTTACTACTTTTTAGTACACGCGTGCTGAAGTTCCAAACAGAGACTAAACATTCACGTTACGCAGTTACATGCACAATCATTCCTGATACAATAAAGTCAGACAAAAGGTACACTTTGGCACAACTTTTACTAGATATTGCCTGATTGCCTGGTAGTTAAATTACAGGAAGACTGACCTTCTTGGCCAGTAAGGAACTTTGCACAAGCCACGCTATCCAGCGCTGATGCCTTCACTCTTGAAAATCTAAAGCATCCACATGTAAAACATGTCAAATGACCGATATTCTTGATTCACCAACAAACATAAACGAATTCACATGGATATTGTCAATTAATACTCAACTTTCCTCACCATGCCCAGTATCTCTGGGAGGAACTTAATCCCAAAGCCCCACCAGCTTCTTCCTCAGAAAACAAAAATGGTCTCCCCACTATCCTGCGCATGCGTAATGACATCACTGCCTCCACTTAAAGGCAGAGACAGCTATTCTAGCATTACCTGGATGATGCCTAGGTACACTTCTAATGATAATGAGTAGGATTCGACGGTCACCCGGTTACATTCTCCCCTGCATTCAAGTAATCATCCTCGATTACCCGCTCACTACAAGGGTACTTTTAACCTCCTTAACTGCTTCTCTAAAGAGAACTGAACTGAGATTAGCCAGAATCTCAGACACTGCTGCCGTACTTATGGAGACCTCACCAAAGACTGACCTTGGTTCGCGATGTGGGTTAGGGTGCTGTCCAGCATTTATTCATTTATTCCTGCGGGGTGCTGCCACAGGAGGGCTACCGACCTCTGCCCCTGCATTAGCAGTCGTCAGCTCCCCAGTCTCAGTTCCAGAAGGTGTCATATTTTCGGAAGATATGCTGTCTAGGCTAGGGTCAAGACTCTGTGCACCCTGTTCTGACATGTCTTCTACCAATATCACACCATTTTCTGAATCCTCAGAATCTGATTCATGCCCCAGGGGTGAGGTGGCCTGAGTTACTGGAGTTTGCAATCTCCTTCAGGTAGCTGGAGTGGGATGGTTCTCACAGGGCCTGATGTCTACCCTGTTCACCCTCTTGCTAGGCCCACCCTCCCAACGTTCCACAGTGTATGTGTTGCCCAGTGCCTCTACCACCCTGTGGACGGTTGAGTTCCAAGCATCCTGGATCTTATTTACGGCCTGATGTTCTGTTCCTCAGGTAAACCAGCACATTCACATCAACTTTGGGACAGTACACTTTGTCCTACTGCCAGGCAATGCATTCTGCCGCCTTCTGTTCAGAGTATTCTTTTGCTCTGGCAGGCACATCCCTCAGTTGGCTCTGGTGTACAGCTAGCCAGTTATGTTTCCGGTCCACAGTCTGTTCTTGCCCCAGCAGATCATCCACGGGTAAGTAGGGATCCACCCCAAACAACAGATAGTAAGGTGAATACCCGGTGGTTGCACGAGGGGTCGCATTAATATGCATACACCAACTCAGGTAGATGTTCTGGCCATCTGCGCTTCTTTTCTGGAGGCAACATACGCAACAAATCATGCACCGCCCTGTTGAAATGCTCACACTGCACATTGCCAGTAGGATGATGAGGTGTGGTACGGCTTTTCTTTACCCCATATAGTTTGCAAAGCTCAGCTATGACCTCACTTTTGAAGTTACGGCCCTGGTCAGAATGCAATCTCTCAGGAACATCGTACTTCATGAACCATTCCCTCAAGAGCACCCTTGCTGTGGTATCCGCCTTTTGATCCCGAGTCGGAAATGCTTGGGTGAACTTAATGAAAACATCCGTGACCAGTAGGACATTCTCACACCTGTCAGTTACTGGCTCCAACACAGTGAAATCTACAGCTACAACTTCAAGTGGCCTAGAAGCCAGAAACGACTTCATGGGGGGATGGATCATAGGTTGCGGCATCTTAGTTAGCACACAGCGTGGACAATTTTTGACCCACCATGCCACATCCTTGTGTATACCCACCCAAAAACGTCGGCTTCTCAACAACTGCAGAGTACGTTCTATGCCTCAATGGCCCATAGAGTCATATACATACTCTAACACTTTGCTCCTCAGGCTGATAGGTACCAGGAGCTGGTAACACTCCCCAAGCTTCTCATCCTCAACTACCCTATACAGTAACCCTTTACGCTCCCTGATACTGTCCCAGTGCCTTAACAGAGACAAAATAGGTTTAGGCAGAGTTTTACGCTCCTGGCCACTCAGCTTTCTTTTCTGATCCTATAAGTTTCTTAACACGGGGTCTTGCTGCTGAAAAGTCTGCGAGTCCCTATTAGAATAACCTGGGAGGGTTGGAGTGTTCCCTTGCATCGGACCACTTACATCACTAGTACCAGCTTCCCAGGCTCGAATCTGCTTAACCCTACAGCTGTCAAGACCAGCGGTAACCATTGCCGGGTCAAGAGCAGTGCCGCAATTGCTCAAACTACAGATCGCCACAGACCCATCAAACTCGACATCCTCTGAGACAGGCTCAGGCTCCCCTGCAAATGGCTGCCTAGAGAGTGCATCAGCCATGGTATCACTCCGACCCAGATGATACTGGACCTCAAAGTCAAACACTCACAGCTGTGAGATCCATCTCTGCTTTACTGCTCCCAACTTGGCAGTTTTCAAGTGGGATAGGGGGTTATTGTTAGTGATTACAATGAATTTGGAACCCAACAAGTATCCACAATACTTCTCTACTACAGCCCACTTTAAGTGCAAGCAGCTCCAATTTCATGCTGCTATAATTCCTATCATTCTTCTTGGCATTCCTTAATCGCTGGCTTGCATATGCAATAAACCTCTTCCCCGCTCCCTGCTGTTGGTATAACACAGCTCCTAGCCCATGATTGTTGGCATCGGACTCCACTATAAAGAGCCGGGAGGAATCGGCAAAGCCAAGGATGGGGGATCTGGTCAGTTTCTCTTTGAGCAAATCAAAGGCAGTTTGGCATTCTTCCATCCAAGACTGTTTTAACAGCTGGTTTGTTTTATTTGGACTCCCTGCATTAGTACACAGATTCGCGACATTATGCAGTGGACCTGCAATCTTTGAGAATCCCTGAATGAATCGTTGATAATAACTGCAAAAGGCAAGAAACGATCTGAAGTCCTTAACTGTCAATGGTACTGGCCACTACTGAACAGCTGAGACCTTCTCAGGATCTGTGCCTATCCCCTTGGCTGATATCTGGTGTCCTAAGAACTTGATCTCTGACTGCAGAAAATGACACTTCTCCAACTTTACCTTCAGACCAGTCTCCTGGAGGCACTTAAGCACAGTGTCGAGCCTCTCCAAGTGTTTCTAGAAAGTCTGAGAATATCATCCAAGTACACAAGCATGGTTTGGAAGATTAAGTCATTCATGGTTGCCTGCGTGAGCCTTTGAAAAGCCGCCGGTCCATTGCAGACCCCAAACGGCGTGCAAAGGTATTCATACAGACCAAACGGGGTCGAAAAAGCAGTCTTATGCCTATCATACTCCTCTACCACCACTTGGTGGAAACCATTTGCGAGGTCTATTGTTGAGAAAAATTGTGCTCCCCGCAGGGCATCAAAACTCTCATCAATACGTGGGAGCGGGAACGCATCCTTTCTTGTCTTAAGATTCAGTCTCCAATAATCTACGCACAGTCTTATGCTACCATCCGCCTTCCAGACCAACACCACAGGTGAGGCATACACACTATTGCTCACCTGAATCACACCCTTCTTCAACAACTTTGAGATGTGCTCTTTCACTTCATTGCACTGATTCGGCAGAACGCGACGGTATGGCTATGAAACAGGCTCGTCATCAATTAACTGAATTTCATGCTTGACCTTGTCAGTGTACCCAAGGTATTCCTCTTCAACTGCAAAGATATCCAGGTACTCAACCAGTAAACCTCTTAGCTGAGCTTGTTGTCCTTCACTACCCCGAATGTCGAGCTCATCTAGAATTGACTTTAACTTGTGATTACTGCACTCCTCCTTGTCACGTGATCAATGCCAGCCAGAGATCCGCTGAAATCCTACCGCACATTGTAGATCACTATCCACGCACTCCACCTTTGATAGGGTACCCAGCCGGGTCCTAGGTGCGAGCCATACATCCTCTCGAGAGAGGTTTAAAATCTGTATTGGCACTATACGATTACCAGAGTCAATGAGCGAAGGAATGACTATGATACCTCCTGATAAAGGGGTGTTAAGTGACTCAAGTAACATTTTATGGTCACTACCAGCATCTTCAGTGGCCTCGCTAGCCACAATGGTGACTACAGATCCAGCAGATATGTGCTCAGTACCTTTTCCCAATACTCGGACTACTGCTTTCTTTTCAGTAGTATGCATCTGCACTTTCTGGAAAACATCTCTCCAATCAGAACCAGTTTCCCTTCTAGGGTTGTGTCAAACTCTGCGTAGACAAGTTGCCTACACTGGCTGACAATGTTCATGCCCACAATACAAGGGATAGATGGTTCAGTGCTAACAGGATCCCTGACTACTAGAAAGCCACAATTTGGTATCTTCATGCTCATTGCTTGAACCTCTAGCTCTAGATACCCAAAGTAAGGAATATCAAGACCGTTTGCAGCTGTTAGCCTAAGCCAGCCAGCAGTGGACAGCATATCCTCGTCTTCTCCATTCAAGTGTTCTCAAAAGATCTGCTCAGTCAGGGTGCTTACTTGACTACCTGTGTCCAACAGACAACGGACAGCAACACCTGATATTTCAAGCTCAACAACTGGACATGTTCCTATGGCGCATTGCAGCAACTGGGCATGGGATAGCTGTACATTATCTGTATCTATGAGGTTCCGCCGAATTGCCCGACTCCCAACCTCTTGACTCCATTTCCCTTGCAACCCGCTTCCGTGGGCAATTCTTGGCCAAATGCCCTCCCACCTGATACTTGAAACATATTGGTTGCCTATCTTCTGTGAACCTAGGCTGCAACTTATGTCTGCCGCTAGTAGCGCATTTAAAATCCCTCTGTATGGTGAGATCTTTCACTGCTTGAGTCAATTCACAAAGGGCTTTGCCCTGCTCTGCGACTACTTTAAGCACGTCATCTAGTGTGACTGACTCAGATTCCCGAGCTTTAAGAATCGAGCACTGTGCCTGGCTCCTGCTACACTTCGACTTTCCAGACTTTGTATTTCCAAGGGCTCTTCTACGAGCCACAAACGAGCCTCCTCCCTCACTTCTATCATTGAGCACTCAGGGTGGCCCCGCACGAATCTGTGGAGCTCCCTTCTGAGGGAAGGATCCCAGATCCCCTCTATAAATTGATCTCTTAGCACCACCCTCTGATTGGTCACGGCACCAGGGGAGTGTTTCAGTATCAAGTTAAGAGCTTGGGCTAGGGCATGTGAAAACTCTCTTACATCTTCACCCTCACGTTGTTTGCGACTGTAGAAACTATGCCACAGTTGGGGTGCACTACGCTCGTCTCTAAAAGCTTCCCTGAGATAGGTGAACAAGTCATTAGCCCGCTATTCCACAGCATCACTGCGCATACATGCTTCCTCTAAGGTTGCTGCCCTGAGCAGGGACAAAACAAAGTCATACTGATCCTGGTCAGACTGATTTCTAGTATGAAGTGCACATTGTATTTCTTCAATAAAGTCATCAACAGACCTCCCATCTTTCTCAACATCCCCCGTAAATGGAACAAGGTGTCTTTCCCTTGGGACATATACATTGGATCTTTTGCTTAATTTATCTATGGCTGCCCTGGCTCCATCATATCTACTATGCAATTCCCTAATTTGTTCATTCAATTCAAATTCAACTGCTGTGTTCTCTGTGTGTAACATAGTAAAAGGTGAAGACTTTAAAGTTTTCATAACAAGCCTGCAAAAGGAGTTGCTGCCATCCTTTGCTGCAAACGCGATGGCTTCACAGCCCACAGTTCCCTGGATCCATGTCTCCGTTCTGTGTCCTGACATCAGTCGCTGATGTCCCAGCCCATTCCAAGGCTCTACCGCGCTCTCCATGAGGCAACAGGTGATCTCTCCTTCCGCCAGATGGGAACAGAGGTCCTGGTCCTCGTCTTCACCATTACTGTATTGGGTATTGTATATTATACTGCATACAACAATCAGAGACCCTCTAAACTGGCTTGGAATTAGCCCCACTCCTGGTACCAAATTTTGTAGCCTGGGGAAAAGTACACACTCAGGACAACAAGTACTTTTTTGGGTTTTAATTCCTTTATCTGTTTTAGATGTTTTAGTGCCGGAAGAGGGTCTGAAAACAAAACGAACGAATTTACACCCAGTTCCTGCCATTACAATCTCAGTTTAACTTTCGATCCACACCCTCGTGTATCAACGAATTGCATATGCAGTATAAAAATACATAAAACAAACCGCAAAAAACTAATACAGAACTAATACAGAGTTAATACAGTCGTGGCAATTCTGAAGGAACACAATACAAACAACATTAGAATCGCACCGAGCCTGTACCTTATACATAGCAGTGAAAATGTAAGCGAATACATCTCATCTAAGGCGTCTACTACTTTTTAGTACACACATGCTGAACTTCCAAACAGAGACTAAACATTCACGTTACGCTGTTACATTCACAGTCATGGTACAATAAAGTTAAACAAAAGGTACACTTTGGCACAACTTTTACAAGATATTGCCTGGTAGTTAAATTACAGGAAGACTGACCTACTTGGCCGATAAGGAACTTTGCACAAGCCACGCTGTCCAGCGCCAATGCCTTCACTCTTGAAAATCTAAAGCAGCCACATGTAAAACATGTCAAATTACCGATAGTCTCGATTCGCCAGCAAGCATAAACGAATTCACATGGATATCGTCAATTCATACTCACCTCTCTTCACAATACCCAGTATCTCTGGGAGGAAATTAATCCCAAAGCCCACCAGCTTCTTCTGCAGAAAACAAAAATAGTCTCCGCACTATCCTGCGCATGTGTAATGACATCACTGCCTCCACTTAAAGGTACGGACAACTATTCTAGCATTACCCGGATGATGCCTAGGTACACTTTTAATGATAATGACCTAACGGTTTGACGGTCACCCGGTTACATAAATATACATACAGACTTCACTTTCAGAGATGCCTGTGGCAAAAAATTCCACAGATTCACCACTGTCTGGCTAAGGAAATTCCTACTCATCCTCATTCTAAAAGTACGCCCCTCTATTCTGAGGCTGTGTCCTCTGGTCTTAGACTCTCCCACCAGAGGGAACATCCTCTCCACATCCACTCTTTATCAAGGCCTTTCACTGTTCAATAGGTTTCAATTAGGACCTCATCATTCTTCTGAATTCCAGTGAATACAGGCACATAGCTATTGACAAGCCATTCAAACCTGAAATCATTTTCATGAACATCCTTTGAACCTTCTAAAATTTCAGCACATCCTTTCCAAGATAAGGGCACAGAACTGCTCACAATACTTCAAGTGAGACCTCACCAGTGCTTTATAAATCTCAACATTACATTCCTGCTTTTATATACTAGTCCTCTTGAAATTATTGCTAACATTGCATTTGCCTTCCTCACCACAGACTCAACCTGCAAATTAACCTTTAGGGAACCCTGCACAAGTACTCCCAAGTCCCTTTGGGCCTCAGGTTTTTTTTGTACTTTGTCTTCATTTAGAAAATAATCAACCTTTTCATTTTTTCTACCCAAATTGCGTAACCATACACTTCTTGATACTAATTCCATCTGCCACTTCTTTGCACATTGTACTAATCTGTCTAGGCCCTTCTGTAGCCTCTTGACTTCCTCAAAACTATCTGCCCTTCACGTTTCTTTGTATTGTCTGCAAATTTGGCAACAAAGTCAACAATTCCATCATCCAAGTCATTGATATGTCACGTAACAAGAGTCACTCCCAACGCAAACCCCTGTGGAACTCCTGTAGTCACCGGCAAGCAATCAGAAAGGCTCTATTTATTTCCATTCTTTGCCTCCTGTCAATCAGCCAGTGCTTTATTCATGCTAGAATATTCCCTGAAATACCGTAGGCTCATAGCTTGTTAAGCAGTCTTCTGTGTGGCACCTTGACAAAAACCTTCTGAAAATCCAAATTGACATCAACTGATTCTTGTTTGTCAATCCTGCTTGTTAATTTTTCAAAGAATTCCAACTGATTTGTCAGCCAAGATTTTTGCTTGAGGAAACCATGCTGACTATGGCCTATTTTATCATATGACTCCAAGTGCTCTAAAACTACATCCTTGACAATGGACTCCAACATCTTCCCAACCACTGAGTTCTGACTAACTGACCTATAATTTTCTTTCTTCTGCCTCTCTCCCTTCTTGAACAGTGGAGTGACATTTGCAATTTTCCAGTCTTCCAGAACCATGCCAGAATCGAGTGTTTCTTGAAAGATCATTGCTAATGCCTTCACAATCTCTTCAGCCACCTATTTCAGAACCCTGACATGTACATCATCTGGTCCAGGTGACTTATCTAGCTTCAGACTTTTCAGTTTCACAAGAATTTTCTCCCTAGTAATGGTAACTTCACACATTTCATGACCCCTGATACCTGGAACTTCCACCAGCCTTTAATCAAGAGACAGGGAGGAATTGAAACATGTGCAGGGGAAGCTAAAGAAGAAGATCAAGGTGGCTAAAGAGGAATACAGGAGAGAGCTGCAGAACAAGCTTGGGCAGAGGAGCACACAGTAGGTGTGGAGAGGTATGAAGAACATCACTGGCTTCAATCAGCCCAGATGTAGAGCCTTGGAATGCAGGCATAAATGGACCAATGAGTTAAACCTATTTTTCCAATTGTCCTCCTGTTTACACCCCCCTCAGCATAATAGTCGAGGTGCAGAGTCACCCAATGACCCCCTCTTCCATCTTCCTCCCTCTAATTCAACACATGGATGAACAACACAGGCTACCACTGTCTACGTCCCTTCTCCACCATCCACACCACCATCCACACCACCATATGCCAACTGCTATCATCCCAATCCCAATCTTCACCTCCCCTAGTCCCCAACTTCTATCAACTCCCCAGTCATCATGGAATGGATCATCTTCACTATTGAGCAGGTGAGAAGGACTCTGTGGAATCTCAGACATCTCTGTTCTGTCTTGGGAGTGCGGATGTCAGAGCAGATGTCCAGGAAATGAAGAAGATATATAACCATATAACCATACAACAATTACAGCATGGAAACAGGCCATCTCGGCCCTTCTAGTCCATGCCAAACTCTTACTCTCACCTAGTCCCACCAACCTGCACTCAGCCCATAACCCTCCATTCCTTTCCTGTCCATATATCTATCCAATTTAACTTTAAACGACAACATCGAACCTGCCTCAACCATTTCTGCTGGAAGCTCGTTCCACACAGCCACCATTCTCTGAGTAAAGAAGTTCCCCCTCATGTTACCCCTAAACTTTTGCCCTTTAACTCTCAACTCATGTCCTCTTGTTTGAATCTCTCCCACTCTCAATGGAAAAAGCCTATCCACGTCAACTCTATCAATCCCCCTCATAATTTTAAACACCTCTATCAAGTCCCCTCTCAACCTTCTATGCTCCAAAGAATAAAGACCCCAACTTGTTCAACCTTTCTCTGTAACTTAGGTGATGAAACCCACACAACATTTTAGTAAACCTTCTCTGTACTCTCTCAATTTTGTTGACATCTTTCCTATAACTTGGTGACCACAACTGTACACAAAACTCCAAATTTGGCCTTACCAATGCATTATACAATTTCAACATTACATCCCAACTCTTATACTCAATGCTCTGATTAATAAAGGCCAGCATACCAAAAGCTTTCTTCACCACCCTATCCACATGCGATTCCACCTTCAGGGAACTATGCACCATTATTCCTAGATCCCTCTGTTCTACAGCATTCTTCAATGCCCTACCATTTACCATGTAAGTCCTATTTTGATTAGTCCTACCAAAATGTAGCACCTCACATTTTTCAGCATTAAACTCCATCTGCCATCTTTCAACCCACTCTTCTAACTGGCCGAAATCTCTCTGTAAGCTTTGAAAACCTACTTCATTATCCGCAACACCACCTATCCTAGTATCATCTGCATACTTACTAATCCAATTTACCACCCTATCATCCAGATCATAAATATATACGACAAACAACATTGGACCCAGTACAGATCCTTGAGACACACTGTTACACACTGTCCTCCAATCTGACACACAGTTATCCACCACTACTCTCTGGCGTCTCCCACCCAGCCACTGCTGAATCTATTTTACTACTTTGATATTAATGCCTAACGATTGAACCCTCTTAACTAACCTTCCGTGTGGAACTTTGTCAAAGCCTTACTGAAGTTCACATAGACAACATCCACCGCTTTACCCCCGTCAACTTTCCTAGTAACCTCATCAAAAAATTCAATAAGATTTGTCAGACATGACCTTCCACGCACAAATCCATGTTGACTGTTCCTAATCAGACTCTGTCTATCCAGATAATTATACACACCATCTCTAAGAATACTTTCCATCAATTTACCCACCACTGATGTCAAACTCACAGGCTGATAATTGCTAGGTATACTCTTAGAACCCTTTTTAAACAATGGAACCACATGAGCAATACACCAATCCTCCGGCACCATCCCTGTTTCTAATGACATTTGAAATATTTCTGGCAGAGTCCCTGCTATTTCCACACTAACTTCCCTCAAAGTCCTAGGGAATATCTTCTCCGGACCCGGAGACTTATCCACTTTTACATTCCTTAAAAGCGCCAGTACTTCCTCTTCTTTAATCGTCATACTTTCCATAACTACCCTTCTTGTTTCCTTTACCTTACACAATTCAATATCTTTCTCCTTTGTGAATACCGAAGAAAAGAAATTGTTCAAGATCTCCCTCATCTCTTTTGGCTCTGCACATAGCCGTCCACTCTGATTCTCTAAAGGACCAATTTTATCCCTCACTATCCTTTTGCTATTTATATAACTGTAGAAACCCTTTGGATTTATTTTCACCTTACTTGCTAAAGCTGCCTCGTATCTACTTTGAGCTTTTCTAATTTCTTTCTTAAGATTCTTTTTACATTCTTTATATTCCTCGAGCACCTCATTAACGCCAAGCTGCCTATATTTATTGAAGATCCCTCTCTTTTTCAAAACCAAATTTCCTATATCCCTTGAAAACCGTGGCTCTCTCAAACTTTTAACCTTTCCTTTCAACCTAATAGGAACATAAAGATCCTGTACCCTCAAAATTTCACCTTTAAATGACCTCCATTTCTCTATTACATCCTTCCCATAAAACAAATTGTCCCGATCCACTCCTTCTAAATCCTTTCGCATCTCCTCAAAGTTAGCCTTTCTCCAATCAAAAATCTCAACCCTGGGTCCAGTCCTATCCTTCTCCATAATTATATTGAAACTAATGGTATTGTGATCACTGGACCCAAAGTGCTCCCCAACACAAACCTCCGTGACCTGCTCTACTTCATTCCCTGACAGGAGATCCAACACTGTCCCTTCTCTAGTTGATACCTCTATGTATTGCTGCAATACAGCAAAGATGGGCTGCACCAGCTTAGTTCTCTCTTCCCAGGAATCATGTAAGGTGCTCCAGTTATCATCAAGGTCCACCTAATTATTGGATATGCTGGTGATGCTGATTCAGTCACTTCAATAGTTTCAAAATAGCCATTATTGTTTTGCAAACACTTTTCAGGACAATATTGGCTCGAACCTAAAACAGATCACAGTTCGAAAGGAGGTGATAAAGCCCAATTAATTGTGGAACTTATATTTTGCTTTCATGCATGTTTGTAAAACACCTGGTTGGATAATGGGTGGGGTTATTTTTCAGTTGCCCTTGAAAGGATAATTATTTTTAAGGCTGGCTACAATAAATTGCACAGGACATTAATAAAACTATAAGCTGCACAAATTGGCAGATGAAGTTCAACACAGTGAATGCAAGCTAATAGTATATTTTGACTCAAAATATAGATAGTGCCATTATTACTGGCATAATGTGAGTCCAATTGGGATAGAGGAATAAAGGGATCATTAAGTGAAAATGCATTAGGAACTAAAAATTGCTTCATTGGACAGCATGGTAACTAAAACTACAATCAACTCAAAGTTTATTTCTGGAGGGAAGAATGGAAAGCTAAAAAGAAAAATATATTAAACTTGTATTGATCATTGGTTAGAATGAACATGGGCAACAGTTCTGGTTCATATGTTATAATAAGAATACAGAAACAATGGAGATTATGAGTGAAATTTTATATGGATCATATCAGAAATGTGATGGTAAGTATATAATAAAACAGCAATCTGAAAAGAATTTAAGATCATTAAAATTTTGAAGGGTTTAATGAAGTGGACACAAAGAGAATATATCCACTTGTGGGTAACACCAAACTAGAAGACATAATTGTAAAAGAATCACTAGGAGTTGCAAAAGAGAATTCAGGAAAAATAATTTCCAAATCTGCAGCATTATATACGTGCAAGAAACAGACTACTAAAACAAAACCTGCAGGTGATAAAATGCTAATTGGAGATACTCATTTGATAAGTTAATGAAGAAGTGGCTTGTGAATAAGTGATATTTTATGAGTCTATGATCTGGCCTCAGAAAGATTTTGAATCCATCAAGATTACAAAACCATTTTTTATGGGGTGCTTGTCAGACATCTAATCAATTTTCAAAGTCAAAACAGAGCTCCAGAAGTGAAAATGCCTACTGACATATTTTGTGTTGTAGTTTTGTCCTGCTTGCAATTCAGTGACAATTTTTTGAAGTTCATCCTGCACTTTAGGTAGGGCTTTAGTGACAGATCAAAAACCTGCCTTTTTATTGTTGTAGGATTTATAAAAATGTGAACTACTTTTATACAGCCTTGATTTAGTTTTGCTTGTTGAAATCTGCACAGCATCAGAAAGAGGGCCACAAATTGGCTATGCCAAAAAGCACTGAAGCTTTGTTATCCGCAAATCCAGATAATTATTGTCTTTTATTGAGAAATGAAAGTGGTTCCTTTGTTGATTCTGCCCCAGAGTAGTGAGAATAAAAGTAAGACAGGTGATGGGCAGGATAATGCAGCACAAATAGAGAGGACATCCCAATTGCAAGCTCCCAGTCTAAACAGTATTCTGGCCATGACCAATATTCCAGGGATAACTGAAGAGCTGACAGTTTGACAAATCCAGTTTATGGATCAAGTCATCAACCTGGCCTGTCAGCTGTTCTACAGCAGCAAAAGGCTTTATTTAAGTGGAACCTGGCATTTGTTGAGGAAATTAATGCCATTGTGGCCTCATACTTTACAAGTCTGGATTTTGCTGGTAACTTCATTGTTGTATTTGGGATTGTTAAAAGGCATTTGGAGCATGCATCTTCCATGTATCTGGTGCCCTTTTCCTGAGCAATTTAATTGATTTGAATGCAAAAAAGGAAGACTAACAATCTGTGATTAATTTAACAGTTAAATATGTATCAGATTTTAAGAAAAAAGCATAGAACGAAAAAAATTCCCTTATCTAGCCAGAATATTAGACTGTACATAATGAAGAAAAAGATAACTAAAACATTAAAAATGGAGGAAAATTGGGATGCCTGAGATAAAGAATATAAAGACAACTGTTGTTCTTTTTAAATAGATGCCTAAAATAGAAAGCTTAAGACAAGTCCTCAAGAAACTGAGTTTGGAGATACTAAAGGAAAGCAGGAAAATAGCAAATAAATTAAAAATGTATTTGTAATCTTTGTTGCAAACTATTCAAGTAACATCCAAAAATAACTGTAAGTAAGGGATAGGAAAGAAAGGAAGAACACGGGGATATTACAATTATCAGGAAAGTGACATTAAGTCAATTCTTTCAGTTAGTCCTGACGAAGGGTCTCGGCCTGAAATGTCAACTGTACCTCTTCCTATAGATGCTGCCTGGCCTGCTGCGCTCCACCAGCGTTTCTTTATGTGTGTTGCTTGAATTTCCCGCATCTGCAGAGTTCCTCGTGTCTTGAGTCAATTGTTGGAGTTGGCATTGGTACTGATCTGTTATTGTCATGAGTGCCAAGAAGTTGTGAGAAATTTTGTTTTGTGTGATGTGCCATCAGATCATGACAAAAGTACATCAAGGTAGTTAAAAAAAAACAGATTGAGAATATCGTCTTGTAACTACAGAGAAAGTGCAGAGCAGGTAAACATATAAAGTGGAATGGCCACAATGAGTTATGCTGGGAGATCAAGAGTGCATTTTTAGCATATGAGAGGTCTATTCAACAGAACGATTTGTGGCTGTGAAGTCCCCAGATTCTGAAGAACATCATCCCAGGATACTAAAAGAAATGACTAGTAAAATAATTAACAAAATGGATGTGGAGAAGTTTCCTTTTGTGGGATCATCTAGAACCAGGAATTTTAAAAAAATGGAACTGGCCATTAAGACGGAAATAAAGTTTTTCTTCTAAGAAGGCTGTGCGTTTTTGGAAATTACTTCCTCAAAAGCAGTGAAAGCAGTGTTTTGAATATTTTAAGGCTGAGTTAAGCAAATTCTAATAGACAAGAAGGTTCATCCAGCGAAGCACAGAATCAAATATCGCTGTGATGGTTGTACGCTCTAGTATCAATTGTTTGGCAACAATAAAGTATAAAGTATAGATGTACATAATGATGTTTTAGTCAGACTAAATAGATTACTTTAAATGGCAGCTGATTATCGACTTCAGCAGAAGGAAATCGGAGGTCCATGTGTCAGTCTTCATTGGCGGCTCAGAGGTAGAGTGGATCAGAAATTTTAAATTCCCTGATGTTATTATTTCTGAGGACTGGTCCTGGTCCGAGCATGTATGTGCAATTATGAAGAAAGTACAACAACACCTCTACTTCCTTAGGAGTTTGTGAAGACACCTAAAACTTTGACAAACTTCTATAGATGTGTAGTGGAGAGTAGATTGACTGGCTGCATTACACCCTGTATGAAAACACCAATCCTCTTGAACAAAAGCTGCTACAGAAAATAGTGAAATCGGCCCAGCACATCATGGGTAAAACCCTATCCAACACTGAGTACATCTCCGCTAAACTCTGCCTCAGGAAAGCAACATCCACCATCAGGGACACCCATCACCCAGGACATACTCTCCTCTTGCAGTTTTATCAGAACGAAGGTACAGGAACCTGAGGACTCACACCACCAGGTTCAGGAACAGTTATTACCCTTCAACCATCTGGGTCTTAAACCAAATTTCACTTGCCCCATCATTAAAATGTTCCAACAATCTCCTTGTGAAAGTTCCTCACTTTCAAGGACTAATCATCTCATGTTATTTATATTTATTGTTCATTTTTTTTTTATTAATAATTCTTTCTTTTTTGTATTTGCGCAGTTTGTTGTCTTTTGCATATTGGTTGAACTTCCAATTTGGTGCGGCTTTTCATTGATTCTGTTATGGTTATTATTCTATGGAGCATGCCTGCAAGAAAATGAATTTCATGTACTTTGAATTTACTTTGAGTTTACTTTGAATTTACTTTGAACATTGAACAAGCTTAAAGGACCAACCAGCTTTTTCCTGCTCCTGATCTGTTTGTTTATATGTGTGCAACTACTGTGGTGTAATTATAGAAACATTTCGGTTTCTATGGAATGCGATCAATTAAACATCCACTGAATGTCACTTGAGAGACCACGAGTTAAAGGCTAAAAGGAAGGGAATTGTCTTAGTATTCCTGACTGAGACTGTGAGTGCATATGCAACTTAAATTGATGTATTCAGTGATACATAAGTACATAGTCTGAAAGTTGGTTAGCATACTTGGAAACCAACAACTGTTGGAGGATCATTTGTCAAGTGGTTCGGGCACAGGAGAACCGATTTGACTTTTGCATCTGAAGCCATTAGCACACAGCATCTGACCGCCATGCATCAAACATTTCCCTCATAGCTGTTTAGACTGAATTTACATTTGGCTCGCTTCATCTTTGAGATTCTTTTAAGCAGTATATCGCTATTCCAAATAAACCAATACTTCAATGTGAGACCATCGGCAGAGCAGTGAAATTGTTAAACTTTCTAACATTTTCTATCTCCCCCTCAGACACTGGGTGTTCCTGGCTAGATGTTTAAGGGCTGGCTTTGAAGAGAAATACTTGTACATTGTGATAGAAGATCTTGGCTTCTGACCATGCTGACAGGACAGTAGCCTCAGGGAAAGCCTTTCAGATAAGCAAATAAATGCACCTCAGTGTCGAAAGAAATCGTTGAGAAAGTAAATGAGAAAACGTCTTAAAGAAAAGATTTTGAAATTCAAAAACCTGACTTCTAGAGAAGTTGCTTAATGCTGGTGATATATGCAAATAATTTGATAAATAAACATTACCTCTGTTTCATTATTCATTAAGGCTCAAATGATTAACATTAGCAAGTGTAAGAGTTCCTCTCCACAGCATACAGTTATTTTGTCAATAATATGGAAACAATATCAAGTTTAGTTCACCAAATGTGAATACTTTTAAAAGTATGTTATTCTCATTAGGTTTTGGCTTGGTTTAGAAATTCCCATCTTTGATTTATTCATCTACTGACTTGGGAATTGAACCTCTTTCATTAAAATACTCAATATTTTTACTTTCTGAATATTTCATGAACTGCTCCTAAAGAGAGATTCAGAAGAGTGACCAGACCTGAAATATAAATACACTTGAGCTTCTTAATCATAGCTACTTTGTAGTTTGTTTGCAGCACAGCTGATGGTCTTGTGTGTAACTACAACACAGAATGAAAGCAATTCTCACCAGTTTGCTATCAATTAAAAGAATACAAAAATATTTTTCACAGACAACTTGGAAATTTTCCAAGTAAGTACGCCACTGATGGATGATCTAAAAGCTGATTATAAAGAGCTTTATTTTACTAAGGTTTACAATCTTTTTTGGGCTTATCATGCCAAAGTAAAAATGTAATAGATATTCACAATTATGATATTGTAATCAAGAAGTCTTGGAAACATTAGGACGGAAGGCTCTGACAGTAGTAAAGTATAACATCTTAATTCAACTATTTCGCAACCAGTCTCAATGGGGTAATTGATTTTTGAGGCTCAGAAGATTGATGTCTTGGGATATTCCCTGACCATCTGAACATATTCCTTCAAATTCTCTCCTGATTATTTCTTGTCCGTTTATGTTCTTCACACTTCTACTGCTCCCTGAATTTCACTAGTTATGTTGATTATTTTTTACTGGCATAGTGTTTCCAAACATTACTTAATTTCTTTTTCATTTTAGTAAGGTCCCAACAATGGAGACGATGTGTACATTAATTTACAATATTGCAAAATGAAATTTGCACACTTCTAACATATTGGGATGGTAATTTATCGACTTAAGTAGAGCATTTGATATGGTCCCCCATGGTAGATTGGTTCAGAAGATAAAGGTGCATGGAATCTGGGGTCAATCGCAAGTTTGGATCCTGAATTGGCTTTCAGTGCTATAAGGAAAGGTAAGACAAACTTGTGTGGTTCTCCCTAGAGCATTGGAAGCTAACAGAAGACTTGATGGAGGTTTTTAAAATTATGAGAAGCATAGGTGGGGCAGAGAGTCAGAAACAGTTCCCCAGCTTAGAAGTCTGGACCAATGATGTATGAAAAAATATGAGTTTGTGAGTCTAAGCTCAGTTAAAAAAAATCCAGAAATAAGATAGTAGTCTCAGTGAAAGAAACATGAAGTGGCAGAATGTTGAGAAAAACCCACTGAGGAAACGGACCTTTCACACAATTTCAATCCCAAAGCATTATGGCTGATACTTGACTGCCAGGATACATTTATGCAGAAGTAGTTCTAAAAGCTATAGAGTGGTGTTAAAACAGAACAGGGCATAAATGGAATCATTTTAAGAAACAACTCAAGATTACCAAGCAGGAGTGTAAAAGATATTTCTGCGTCTGCTATACCCCAAGAATAATTAAAAATGCATGGTGAACTGATATACTTTTTCTACTTTGCTTGTTAATTTATCTGTACCTCCTACAATTATTTTTTGGTGGAGGGTGAATTAATAATTAATTCATAGGTCTAGTTTGAAATTAATTAATTCATTTTCTGTTGTGCTTATGTTTCATTATTAATTTATGGTAGCTTGGTTTTTTCATTGACATTATTGATTTATTAGTTAATGTTCTTCTAATTTACTCATTTACTGCTGTAGTGAACTTTTTAGAAATTATTGCATTTTTGGGGCTTGCACTATATTCAATCAGTGTTGCAATAATTTCCTGGAATCTATTAATAAAGGTGCACACATGGTTGTAGAATATAATAGTAGTGCTCTATTAAAATACTCTTTCATGCAAACACACTGCATTGCATTAATTTACTAATCTGCATTTGCAACTATATTCTTTTAAACATGACTTGATTCAATCATGCAGTATGACACTACATTTTGAATTCGTTGTGTATATTTTTAGCTTTCTTATAAAATGGAGATTGCTTGTTTATTTTGAGCTGATTGGTTGGCGAAGAAGGGGTGTGAAATGACAGGTAGTAAAAGGTAGGGGTGGTGAGCAGGGGTGGATGGGATTGTTCTGGACTATTTCCTTCTTTTACTGAAATGAAGCAGTGGATTTGCTAACAATGTATTGGTGTAAGACAGAGGCAGTAATTCGTGCATAGAGCCTCTTCTCAAATTTTCCTTGCCATTGGATCATTTCCTTACTCTGTTTGGCCCAAGTGGTGCCTGTTGTGCATGTTAAAAGAAGCTAAAGATCTAGCAGAAAGCCCAGAACCTAGGGTATAAATGGTTAATGGACTAGAAGCTCAGCAACTTACTGAGATGACTAGTAGGTTCTTCTGCCTGGTTAACCCATCTGTGGCCCAATGCCCAATCACCTTCCCTACTGAGAGATAGAAATGGAGGTTAATTCTTCAGGGGTAAAGAGATACAAATTCTCATCTGTAAGGAACACTGTGAAGACTTCCTCTACTATGATTCTATCCTTTCTGTGTGAGCCATCCCGCGGCAGCCTAGAAGACATCCACTCCATACTCACAAAAAGCTGAGAATTCAAGTAAACAAATCAAAGTTACAAGGCCTTGGGTGCAAATGACATGCTGGTAAAACCTAGAATTGGTAATGAAGAACTTTACTCATAGCCTCATCTCACAGTTTGAAAAGAGCATCAGATTCCGTGGAACATCAGTGATGATACTGACACGATACTCGAATACTAGAATCTGAAGCAACAAGCAACCAGCTGGAAGAACTCAGCAGCTCAAGCTTCAGCTGTGAGAGGAAAAGAACTCTCCATCAGGACTGAAAGGGGAGAATCAATGTGGCTCATAGGAATAGGAAAAGGGGAGAAAATATTTTGAGGTGATTGGTTGACTAAGAATGGGTGTGATACGACAGGTAATGGCAGGTAGGGGCGGTGAACGGGGGTTGGATTTGGAAGACTGTGGCAGGTGAATAGATGGAGGCAGACAAAAAAAAAGATGAAAAAGGGGATAGGAGACAGGGACATAAATTGCTACCAGTTCTAGATTCCAATATGTAAAAGAGGTGAGAATGGGAACTATAAGGGGAGAGTCAAGCAGGAGTTGGAACCAAGTGGGCTTGGGGGAGGTCAGGGGGTACTTATGTGTGAAGTGGGTGAATGTATCCAGATGGATGAAGGGGACGAAAATGGGTGAAGGGGCCTCAGGTTGTATGAGCAAGAGAACATAAATCAGAGGACCTGAGGGAGGATCAGAAGGGGAAGGGGACAAAGGGGAAAATGGTGGGGGTATATCTAAAATTGGAAAGATCCACATTCATAGAAATATAGAAAACCTGCAGCACAATACAGGACCTTCAGCCCTCGATGCTGTGCCAAACATGTACTTACTTTAGAAATTGCCTAGGGTTACCCATAGCCCTCTGGCCGGCTGGTGGCATAGTGGCATCAGCGCCGGACTTTGGAGCGAGGGTTCCTGATTTCGAATCCAGCTGGCTCCCTTGCATGCTTTCTATCCATGCTGGGTTGAGCGTCGAGCCAGCAACTCGGCCTCGTAAAAATAAGAAAGCCTGCTAAAAAACTCTGTCACAACAGCGTGCCGACGGCTTTGTGGCTAAGTTTGCTGACGATACGAAGATAGGTGGAGGGGCCGGTAGTGCTGAGGAAACGGAGAGTCTGCAGAGAGACATGGATAGACTGGAAGAATGGGCAGAGAAGTGGCAAATGAAGTACAATGTTGGAAAGTGTATGGTTATGCACTTTGGCAGAAGAAATAAACAGGCAGATTATTATTTAAATGGGGAAAGAATTCAAAGTTCGGAGATGCAATGGGACTTGGGAGTCCTCATACAGGATACCCTTAAGGTTAACCTCCAGGTTGAGTCGGTAGTGAAGAAGGCGAACGCAATGTTGGCATTCATTTCTAGAGGAATAGAGTATAGGAGCAGGGATGTGATGTTGAGGCTCTATAAGGTGCTGGTGAGACCTCACTTGGAGTACTGTGGGCAGTTTTGGTCTCCTTATTTAAGAAAGGATGTGCTGACGTTGGAGAGGGTACAGAGAAGATTCACTAGAATGATTCCGGGAATGAGAGGGTTAACATATGAGGAACATTTGTCAGCTCTTGGACTGTATTCCTTGGAGTTTAGAAGAATGAGGGGAGACCTCATAGAAACATTTTGAATGTTGAAAGGCATGGACAGAGTGGATGTGGCAAAGTTGTTTCCCATGATGGGGGAGTCTAGTACGGGAGGGCATGACTTAAGGATTCAAGGGCGCCCATTCAGAACAGAAAGCGAAGAAATTTTTTTAGTCAGAGGGTGGTGAATCTATGGAATTTGTTGCCACGGGCAGCAGTGGAGGCCAAGTCATTGGGTGGATTTAAGGCAGAGATTGATAGGTATCTGAGTAGCCAGGGCGTCAAAAGTTATGATGAGAAGGCAGGGGAGTGGGACTAAATAGGAGAATGGATCAACTCATGATAAAATGGCGGAGCAGATTCGATGGGCTGAATGGCCTACTTCTGCTCCTTTGTCTTATGGTCTTATGGTCTTATGTTCACTTCAAATTTAGTTGCCCACAGAAATTCTCTACCTTATGCTGGTTCCATGACAGTATGTAAGCTACAACATCTGTCAATGAAGTCTACAACAGAACTAGTGAAGACGATGCCAGTTGAGACTCAGTCATTGTGGCAACATTCTTCTCAATCTTTCCTGTCATGATATTACACAACATTTCCATGACACTTTCAACAGGAATCCAATTAATCTTCAGGACTAACGAGAAGCTGTGAAACTCAAGGAGACTACCTTCCAGAACCAAGCCAACACAAACTTTACTTGTCTGCATGAGCTTTCCACATGCTCAGAAGATAAGCCTTCAAACCATTATCAGCACTTTCACTGAAGCATCTGGTTGATGAGGCCAATTAAGAAAATGAGCATTTGATGATCAAAGCTTCAGACCTGGAACAAAACTCATGGCCTGCCATGTAGCAATGACCTCTTTTCTCCCAAGTGCTTCGGAGATATGAAATGCCAATAGCAGATATCTCAATGTACTGGAAAAATGCTACAACTGCTTTCCCCACAAAACTCTCCAAATGCACTGGGAGAACAAGTGAATCAAATCAAAAAGTGTGAAGAAATTCATTATAGAAGGTCAAATTTAAAGGCAGAATACAGGGTTACTGGCAGGATGCTTGGCGTTGTAGAGAAGCAGAAGTATCATGGGATCCACGTCTCTAGATTCATCAAAGTTACTGTGCAAGTTGACAGGGTTATTAAGAAGTCATATGGTTTGTTGGCCTTCATTAGTCAGGAAGGAAAATAAGTTCAAGAGCCACAAAGTAATGTTGCAGCTCTATAAAACCCTGGTTAGACCACACTTGGAGTATTTCGATCAGTTCTAGTTGCCTCATTATAGAAAGGATGTAGAAGCTTTAGAGAGGGTGCAGAGGATACTTATCAGGACTCTGACTGGCTAGAAGGCCTGTCTTATGGTTCAATGGTTCAATTTAATATCACAGAATGTTTACAGTATACAACCTGAAATTAATTCTCTCTGCAGACATCCACAAAACAGAAACATAGAAACATAGAAAACCTACAGCACAATACAGGCCCTTCGGTACACACTGCTGTGCCAAACATGTACTTACTTTAGAAATTACCCAGGGTTACCCATAGCCCTCTATTTTTCGGAGCTCCATGTACCTATCCAGGAGTCTCTTAAAAGACCCAGTCATATCTGCTTCCACCACCATTGCTGGCAGCCCATTCCACACACTCACCACTCTCTGTGTAAAAAATGTACCCCTGACATCTCTTCTGTACCTTCTTCCAAGCACCTTAAAACTGTTTTTCTGTCATTCATTCTGGTATTAGCCATTTCAGCCTTAGGAAAAAGCTTTTGACTATCCACATGATCAATGCCTCTCATCATCTTATACACCTCTATCAGGTCACCTCTCATCCTCCACCGCTCCAAGGAGAAAAGGCCAAGTTCACTCAACCTATTCTCATAAGGCATGCTCCCCATTCCAGGCAACATCCCTGTAAATCTCCTCTGCACCCTTTCTATAGTTTCCACATCCTTCCTGTAGTGAGGTGACCAGAACTGAGCACAGTACTCCAAGTGGGGTCTGACCAGGGTCCTATATAGCTGTAACATTACCTCTCAGCTCTTAAACTCAATCCCATGGTTGATAAAGGCCAATGGATCGTATGCCTTCTTAACCACAGAGTCAACCTGCGCAGAAGAAAAAAACCAAAAGAATAAATGACAGAAAAACATTAAGACCACAAAATCCCCCACCCCTCCCATGCACAAGCAGCAGCAAAGCATGAAGATAGATTGAGTGAGTTAGGGCTTTTACCTTTAGAGCGATGGAAAATGACTTGATAGAGGTTAGAAGTAATAAGAGGTAAGTACCATGGATAAGCAGAGACCTTTTCCCAGGGCAGAAAGACTAAAATAATGGGGCAAAATTTCAAGGTGATTAGAGAAATTGGGGGGTGGGAATGTCAGAGGTATGTTCTTTATACAGAGAATAGTGGATGTGTGTAATGCCCTGCCAGGAGCAGTGGTAAAGGTGGACATATTTGGGGCATTTATGAAACACTTAGGTAGACACATGTATGATAGAAAAATGGAGGGCTATGTAGGAGGGACAGGTAGAATGACCTTAGAATATAATTAAAAAGGTTGGCACAACATTGTGGTCTGAAAGGCCAATACTGTGACATTATATTTATGTTTGGTGTTCTATGAATCAAAGTCATTCTCCTCTTCCATGCCATCATCCCACTACAAAAATTCTATTATCTCTTTACAACATAGATACAAATTATTTGGCCCACTCACCCTGTAATACCTCTCAGAGAAACCCTATCACTCCTATTCAATTAGGTCCTGTGTACCTTAATCTCTCTCTCTCTCTCTCTCTGACACCCATCAAATGCACAGTGATGATCTTGCCATCCCTATGCTAAAGGGTAACTAAAAGTAACCAACCCATCAGTGTGTCTTTGGAATGTAGCAGGAAACCAAAACATTGGGGTAGAGACTAGATCTAGCACAAGAGGCCAGGATCGATCCCAGGTTACTGAGACTAAGCAACAGCAACTCTGGCTGCTGCATCTCAGTGGCCACCCTTGTCACAGTTAGTCTCTTCCATGAATTTGCATGCCCAACACCAGACTCTGCAAACAGACACCCTAGTCTGAGTTCTGACCCAGGAGGAGGTTACCAGCTGGAGAGGTTAAAGGTTCAAGGATGTCCTGGTACCTCTACGAAGAAATACAGCATCTACACAGACCTGAGGGAATACATGGCCTTTAAAATAGAGAAAGATCTTTCAGGACGGTATTCGGATGCCAACGGCCATGAAGCATGAGGCTGAACGTGAGTGGTGGAATAAACAGACTCTCTCACAAAGTACCCACCTATCCCTATTATCAGTCTGGAAGAGATTGTAGTTCCCAAATTGCACCTCATTTGTCATAACCCACTAAACTGGAGTCAATATCAATCGCAAGGGACATCCAAAGAAGAAGCTGCAAAATTTGAGTCATGTTTTGACTAAATCAAAGAAGAACTACTGGTTTACTTCTCCAAAAGGTGCCATGTTATTGACAATTCAACAATTTTGTGTTAATGACACCGATCCTTTCAATGGTTATATTTCCCTAATGGGATTAAAACTAGTTTCTTTCGGTTTCAATCTGGATTGTAGATCAGTGATTCAGCTATTCAGCTTTTTTCTTCTGGATTATTTTTGATGATTCTGAAATAATGCTTTCACATGTCATTTTTTTGCCGCGTAAGTGTTCATGTGTTATTATTGAACAAATGCAATAGCACATTTTGTTACATTTTAGGTACACTATTTTATTCCATTAACTTTTAATCTTCATAACATTATTGTTGTAGCTTCTGTCACCTTCTTCTTTTGTACATGCCATCATTGTATTCTTTTTAATCACAAAGATAATTCTTTTGAAAATTATATGGTCTTAACTTCCGGCTGTGCACCACTACAAGAGATTGACTGGTTTATTATTAAAGTTCTTGTGTATGACATACATCAGGATGACAAATTTTGCTTATTTTCAGGATATTTGATAAATCTTTAATGTCAACTGTTGCCTGGGCAAAATTATCCCCAAGTTTCCCTGCGGCTGGGATTTATCTTCAGATACATACTAACTTGTATGGGTGTACAGGACCAGTTGTCCCGGGCCTCCCAATCTCAGAGAGAGACACCAAGCCACAGCTATGCCTCAGGTATTGTACCCGGAGGCTCCACATCCAAGATGACTTTTGGCACTTCATCATTGCTAAAGCCTTCAAAAGCTTTTTAACTCTAAATGAGATAGAGCAATTTGAAAAAAAATAAAATGAATACAAAAGATTAAAAAACACATTAATTTAAATACATTCAAATAACAAAACTATAGTTAAAAACATTAACATAATGTAAATGTGAAATAACTCAAGCACTTAGATTTTAACAGAGGGCTAGCTATCGAATTCAAAGGAATGGGTCACTATTTGCTACTAACACTGTTGTAAAGCTAAAGGGTCTTGGACTTCTACATTTGAACATTCACATATTGAATTCTGCAACAGACTGGATATAGTAAGGCTGAGTTCTGGCAGTTTCCTACTGTGCTGGTAGTTGGAGATGTACATGACTTAGCTTTTGAATACTTAGACACAAAGGGCACAGCCAAAAGGCTTAACTTGCACTTTATATTATGGAGGATGGGAGAACGTTAAAAATCTTTGCTCTTACTGATATCTCTTATCCCATACACAGTTACGCAGTCAGAGCCTTGTCCGCACAACTGAGTATGAGATGAGCAATATCAGGAGGATCATGTGAGAAATGTGACAATCGGGGATGCTTGTCTGATCTAATAATATCACCATGGCAACCTAGACCTTTCATGATCAAGATTCAAGATTCAAAATTCAAGTACATTTATTATCAAATACTGGATAAATTATACAGCCTTGGGGTTTGCTTGCTCAAATGGATATTTTGGGCAGGAGACCACCATAGGATAACATAAGCATAAGACGACTATGCAGAAAAGATGATATCAGGAGCAACTGCTCACATGCCTTTTAGCCTTCGTCAAGAAGTGAAAACAGAAGTCCATATGCTTTACCGAATTTATAGATTTATCTGAACATGCCATGCTTTGTACAATCAAAAAGACTGTATGCAGATCACATCAGTAAAGTGAAACAAGTTTCTCCCTCCCTCCATGATGCAAAGGATCAATCAAATAAATATGCTTCCATTAGATTGAGATTAGATTGCATGTGCTTCTCTTGCTCTATAATTAGTGTAGTCAGGAGGATCTTTCTGTCAAGTAGACACATGGTTAAACTGCAATATCATTCAGATGAGTGTTATTTAAATATCACCCATGAATTTGATGTAAAATGTTTGATCTTCACCTGGCTGGTGAGATATACTTACCTGGGAATTCTTTAATGACCCGTATATTAAAACGGTGTGTATGCTGTAAAAGAAGGCAATGGTTACGGATACCATCATTTACTGGATAACTCATGAGTTGGACAGAAAGCTCCCAAAGACTAAATGAAGAAAGATGGGTGGGACTCGAACTATGATGCTGAAACCCATAAACAATGGTAGTCCCAACAGCACAAAATATATCAAGCCGGAGATTATGTTAAGAAGGCAAAACATAAAGCGTTTAGATAGGTTAGAATCCACATAAAAGGACATGATGACCTTGAAACCCTGGTAGTGCTGAATTCAGGCAGAAGTTGGAAAAAATTATGCACATCTATAATATTGAAGCATTTAATGGAAGGTTTGATGGTTACTCAAATTCATTTATTTGTAAAAGTGCAGTTGAATATTTCCTGCTGGATTTCTTTTATGAGAGCAGGTCCTAAAAAAGAATCTACAACCCTAAAAATGGAAGCTGTTATGCAGTCCTGTCTGTTCGTTGACTTCTCTAACTTTATCAATTGGGTCTTAAGAAGTATTTTGAACTAAAGACCAAAGATGAGTATGTCAATTGCAGGTATTAATATGTCATATTTTACCAATGGAATTTTTGACAGCTGTGGAGAATGAGAGATAAGAGGTCTCCTTGAGATAAAATTTGGTTATGGTGTCTAATTCAAAGTCAATGAAGCTTTTGAAATTGGGTTCTTAGTATTGGTACAGTGAAGAATTGCTTTATTTTTTCATTCAAACTGAATGGATATTGTGTGAGCTTTTAAAAGTCAAAGGGAAGAAAAAATTAATGTCAGACTTACACTCCATTGTTTGAAAAGCTGCCAAGGTGGATAAGTGCAGAGAAGTTAGCCCTTTCCACTGACATTTCTCTTGTTTTTGCATTCCAGAAGACAAAACTTTAATTGGGAGAATGGAGATGAACTTTGACAATACCTGCCATTCTAAAAGGGATTTTTTTTCTGGTGTAGCAATGAAAAAAGAAAAAAAAACTCACAATGAATCTAAATATATAAGGACATTTCTCGGATTATTTTCACCAATTGATAATTGATTCTGAAGCTTATCTCAGGAAAATTGTGAACAAGAATAGGTATGATTGGAAAAGTTTGCATGTGAAATCAGAAGGATGAGTTTCATTGAATATCTCCTGTGCTGCAGCACTGGGATGCCATAACTGGTGGGCAAGTATGAGTAATTGCAATCCGCTATGGAAATTTATGATAAGCATGGACAGAGGAATAGGTCTCAAATATTTAGTCATACAACAACAAGTTAATGTGAAAGAGAAAGAGAGAGAAGGGGTGGTAATTGTTCGAAGATTAAAGCATTATGGTAATATTAAACCAAATCTACATTTAGATTACAGGAATGTAGATTCTGGACCAGAAAAGCTGGAGACGGGAAAGAGTTAATAAATGCTTATAAAAAAGGAACATAGAAAATCCTTCATAATATTGCAAGTAAGTATTTAAATCAGAAATAGTTAATATGATTCCATTTTTATTGTAGTGACTCAGGGGGATTATACAGTGTGTACAGTATGTTGTGAAAATGTTGGCCTAGGAAGTGGTAACCTCACAGAGAGTCCTTATAACAAGAGACTGACGAGCAGTCTTGCTTCTTAAGCAAAATCATTAAATTAATGAGAATAGAAAAGTAATCCCCTATCATCCCAGAGCATAGGAATGGTTGCAGCAAAATAATTATATGTTAAAAGTAACCTTAAATAACCTTCAGGGAATAGGTAGGTATGGGTAAAGTTATTCTTGATGTTTCTAATGATACCAGGACAAAACCTGATCAAACTGCTTGACTTCCTCCCCCATTCTCCCCATGAACTGTCGAAAGGACAAGTTATGAAGTTGCTAAATGCAATGGTTAGTTGGGGAGGGATTGTGGATCTCTGAAGGATTGAGTCAGGAAGCATATTCCAGATGAATGCAACCAATTGCAGATGGTATGGAAAAGACAGTAAGCTTGTGTGTTTGCAAAGGAAAGGGGGCATGGATACTGGTGGTATATATTCATTAATCAACATCAGGTGAGCAGTAGGACCTCATTGTTTAAAAATAGCCATGAGATTGATGATTGGAGGAGCCTTTAGAGTTCCCAGTGGGAACTGGTGAACATTGCATGAGGAGGTGATTCAATTGATAGAGATCTACAGCCAGGACTGGAGATGGCAGAATGGAACCGGTGCTAATCCACAACTTAGTTTTGAATACTATCTCTTATTTATAATCACATTGGTAAGAGTAATCAAACACAATGAGGTGTTAGGGTGCTATTGCATTGATTGAAGTATGTAAACTTTTTGTAATTCCTGATGAAAAGCAGATGGAACATGGTCATATGGTATGTTGCTAGGGATCTGGCTTACCCTGGAGAATGGCATTGTATTGTAGTTTGTGGGATACAATGTACAAGACCGTGAAACTTCTTATTATATAGTACCAGTAATGCTTCAAATAACTATTTAAGATTATCAGCGAATGAGTAACAGTAATATAGTAAAGTTTGCTCTACAACATTCCTCCATAGGGCAATAGATTCAATGGGGTGAGTAGTTACCAACACTATTAATGAAATAAACACACTCTGATAAAAGCTGTGGGGACAGGATATCTCTGGTGAAAATAATGCATCTTCATGGTATCCAGATAAGATTTAGGTGTTGAGAAAGTTAACAAAGTACGGCCTAACCTGCGAACAAGAAGCACTGGAGTTTCAAAGGTCCAAATAAACATTCTGTTGATTAAGGTGATGGAGTTATTGGAACAGCTGATCAATCCTAAATATGAGGATGTGACCGGAGTAACTCAAAGCAGTACTAGCCAGGTTTATGGAAGCTGGGAGATTGGCCAAATGAATCCAAAGAGATAAAGTCGAGGGTGTATCCCTGCTGGATTCACTACTGAAGGGCCTAACCCAAATGTGCACAGCAATACATAGCTGCAGGTCTTAACACTCTATAGGAATGGTTTTGCTAATCTCAGCAATGAGTAAGGAAATCTTCTTGTTGCCACAATATGAAGCAGTCCATATAGATGAAAGGATAGCAAGTCATTTCACAACTCTGGACTTCTGTACTGTAGGTGTAGAGTGACAATTTTTCTATCTCTAATGGAAGCTGTTTTGTGTTGCATTCCCAGCCCAGGCAGTGTGGTGGAGATCAGTCTTTGTGATGTAGAACTGACTCTGCCATGACAAAGGAGACAGGGAACTGATTGAATTATTTGAGGAAGTAGCAAAACAAATTGATGAAGGTGGAGCAGTGATTGTGGTGTACACTCAGTGGCCACTTTAGTAGGTACACCTGTACTCCTCGTTAATGCAATTATCTAATCAGACAAGTGGCTGCAACTCCATGCATAAAAACATGCAGATATGGTCAAGAGATTCAGTTGTTCAGACAAAGTATCAGAATGGGGCAGAAATGTGACCTGAGTGACTTTGACCATGGCACGATTGTTGGTGCCAGACCGGGTGGTTTGAGTATCTCAGAAACTGCTGATCTGCCGTGATTTCCATGCCCAACAGTTTCTTGAGTTTACAGTGAATGGTGTGATAAACAAAAAAAAAACATAGAGTGAGCTGTAGTTCTGAAGGCAAAAACACCTTGTTAATTAGCGAGATCAGAGGAGAGTAGCCAGTCTGGTTCAAACTGACAGGAAGGTGACAGTAAATCAAATAACCATGCATTACAACGGGAGTGTACAGAAGAGCATCACTGACTGCACAACATATCAAACCTTGAAGTACATGAGCTACTGCAGCAGAAGACCACAAGCATACACTCAATGGCCACATTATTAGGTACAGGAAGCACTTAATAAAGTGGACATGAAATAAATATGGATTTTAGAGAGCTGTTCAACAAGTTCCCTATTGTAGGCTCAGTCGAAGGTCAGGAGGGGTGCGATTCAGGGAAACCTGGCTCTGTGGATTCAGAATTAGCTTATCCACAGAAGGCTGAGGGTGGTGGAAGATGCTATGTATTCTGACTGGAGGTCAGTGACCAGTGCTATTCCACATGGATCTTTTCTGGATCCCCTGTTCTTTGTGATTAGTATAAATGACTTGGATGAAGAAGTGGAAGGGTGTGTTAAGAAGCTTACAGATGACATGAAAATTGGTGGTGCTGTGTACGGTGTAGAAGGTTGTTGTAGGCTTCAAGTGTATATGGATAGGATGAAAAGTGGCAGATGGAGTTCAAGATAGAAAAGTGTAAAACAGTACACCTTGGAAGGTCAAACCTCAAGGCAGCTTAAAGGATTTGTGGCAGGATTGTTAGCAGTATGAAGGAACAGATTGGATTCCACATCCATTGAACCCTTTAAGTTGCCGTGCAAGTTGATAGGGTAGTTAAGAAGGCATATTATATGTTATGGGGGGGGGATCGAGTTTTATAAAACTGGTTATGCAACACTTGGATTATTGTGTTCAGTTTTGAGTTACCTCATTATAGGAAGGATGTGGAAGCTTTAGCAAGGGTGCAGAGAAGATTTACCAGAATGCTGTCTGGATTAGAGAGCATGTCTTATGAAGCTAGATTGTGTGAGCTAAAACATTGTTGTTTGAAGTGACGGAGGATGAGTGGTAACTTGATAGATTTATATGATAAGTGGCATAAACAGATAGAGTCCACAGCCAGAGACTTTTTTCTCAGGGCGGAAACAGCCAATACAAGAAAACATGTTGAAGGTGATTGGAGGAAAGTATAGAAGTGATGTCAGACATAGGTGTAACTCTATCGCTGTAGGCTCATAACGTGTTAGCTATTACTCTGAATACAAGCTAACAGCAACATAACTTTATGCATGGGAATAATGAAAAGACCATTTGCAATGAATAAACACGTCTAGGGTAATTACAGTTTGGGTAAACACAACACATAAAAGTTTGAATGTCAAGTTAAGAGTAAGTTGGAATGTTACATGTATGAATACTGACACACCCATGTAAATTTGCTGTTAACTAGGAAGCAATAATTTAACTTGCACCAGTATAAATTTAAATTGATATTGTTTTAACAAATAATTTAATCTATAACAAACAAAATAAAGAAAAAGGGCCCATTACATATACTGTATATTAGTTCATGGTGATCACATAATCATTGAAGCTCATTGTTGCATAATCAATCCGGTTTGCTTCATTTCGTTTACTCAGAGTACCAAAGAATTCTGCCTGAAAATCCAGTCCAAGTGAAACATAAATAAATTTCCATGCAATGTTCAAGGACAAGGTGTTGAACTTCCTACAACATCATGTGATAAATAGCTAACTAAAAGTTATCTGTGCATTCTCTGTGAGACTCTGGTCTGCATAAGGATTTTCCTGACAGCAGGATTTGTTGTTCTTTGAGCGTTTCTCTATGTTCTTCTGCTATATTCATTGTCCATTTCCATTTTCCTTCTTTCTCCGTCTCCATTCCCATGCTCTCTCTAGAAAATACTTTCCCCTTTCTTTTACCCATGCTCTCTCTAGAATATTCCCAAAACAAATACTATTGGCTAATTTAACAGGCCTAAATTATCAATCCAGCAAAAATGAAATACTAAATTGTATAACGTAATTAAAGAAACACATTGCATTTTGAGAAAATCTGCAGAAAATAAAATACCCAACAGCATAACTGTATTGATAAAATAAAGCATGGTCTTAAACCAGGGTAATTCATAGGTTTTTTTACACAGGGAGTCGTGGATGTGTGGATTGGTCTGCCAGGGGTGGCGGTAGAGATATTTAAGAAACTCTTGCGTAGACACATAGATGAAAGAAAAATGGAGAGCAATTTGGGAAGGAAGGGTTAGATAGTTCTTGGAGTAAGATGAAAATTTGGAACAATATTGAAGGCCAAAGGGCCTGTACTGTTCTATGTTCTATGTTCTGACTTTGGGAATTGTCTGGTGTAGCTTCTGAGAAGCGCATGCTACTGGAAGATAATGAGGGCAATATTTGGAACCCCATTTGAAGGTGATATCAGTAATATCCTTATATTAAAAATTCCTGTATATTAAGTAAGTCTGACCTGTAAAAGAGTACAATATAGGATAAACCAAAAGTTCATCATGAAAAATTAGTTAATTAAAGATACTTGCCTGATGCTAATATCATCAGAACAGTAACCAAAGCTTAATTGAACAAAGGGCCAATTTTGGATTGAGATCACTAAACCAGGGAAATGATCAAGAAGAAAATTGATGACAGAGACGACTTACCAGCAGCTTTTTGTCTAATGAAGGGTCTCGGCCCAAAATGTCATCTGTTTACTCTTTTCCATAGATATTGCCTGGCCTGCCGAGTTTCTCCAGCATTTTGTATGTATTACATTGATTTCCAGCATCTGCAGATTCTCTCTTGTTTGGGCTTCTTGTCTTAATTAATTAAGACATGATAAATTGAAGTCTATGCATTGGTGGAAATTTTTCAATTTATCTTTAAAATCAGAAGCAGATTTGTGGAGTATTAATGTGAACAGACATCTCTATCCCTTTTTGAGGTGATTTGAGCTGATAATGGAGAATGTGAATGCCACCCTTTCTCCACTGTATGCTTAGATCATAGACCTTAAGACATAGGAGCAGAATTAGGCCATCTGGCCCACTGAGTCTGCTCCACCATTCAATCACGGCTGATCCTTTCTCTTTATCTCCACCTCAACCCCAGTTCCCGGCCTTCTCCCCGTAACCTTTAATGCCATGTCCAGTCAAGAACCTATCAATCTCTGCCTTAAATACACCCAATGACCTGGCCTCCACAGCTGCATGTGGCACAAATTCCACAAATTTATCATCTTTTGTTCTAAAGACATTTCTCCACATCTCTGTTTTGAAAGGGCATCCCTCTATCCAGAGGCTGTGCCCTCTTGTCCTAGACTCTCCCACCATGGGAAACATCCTTTCCACATCTACTCTGTCTAGGCCTTTCAACATTCAAAGGTTTCAATGAGATCGCCCCTCATCCTTCTGAATTCCAGCGAGTACAAGCCCAGAGCCATCAAACGTTCCATGTATGATAACCCATTCATTCCTGGAATTATCCTTGTGCACCTCCTCTGAACCCTCTCCAATACCAGCACATCTTTTCTAAGATGCAGGGTCCAAAACTGTTCACAATACTGAAGGTGAGGCCTCACCAGTGCATTATAAAGCCTCAGTATCATATCCTTGCCCTTGTATTCTAGACCTCTTGAAATCAATGCTAATATGGCGTTTGCCTTCCTCACCACCGACTTGACCTGCACAAGTTTTCTGCACAAGGTCTCCCAAGTCCCTTTGCATCTCAGATTCCTGGATTTTCTCCCCATTCAGAAAATAGTCTGTACATTTATTTTTACTACCAAAGTGCATGACTGAAGTAGAAAAGTACAGTGTGAACATTTATTTTTATGCAAGTATTTATAATGTGTGGCTTGTCCGGGTGTAGTTGCTGACATTCCTTTACCCCATCCTAATTAGTGCCCAAATCACTGTTGTGATAAGAGGAGATAAGGTGCCTCTTTCTATATTCTATTTAACACTGCACTCTCCCTCTATTGTCCTGCATACAAAGACTCTTTGTATTTTTGCCTGTTTATTGAACCCAAAAGACAAATATGGCCTATTGCTTCATACTGAAGCTTGGTCCCAGTTCAATTCGCATTTAGTTTAGATTCAGGTAATCCCACGCTTGAAGCCTTCCATCACTTTATTCTGCAACACATTCAGAATAGTTCTTGTGCTATAATTCCCTATGGAAAAATATGACTCATCTGATGAACTACACCACAAATTTAAGTATTTTTCCTGTAATATTTTTCTCTGCTTGTCTGTTCATGCAAACCACTTCACGCTATGTAACATCTTTTACAAGTGAGCCTCATGAGTGTTCTGACTACTCAACCTTTCCACGTCAATGAAAACTTTTTTTTTGCACACACAAGTGGTCTTTCTCAAAATTGCCTTGTTATATTTCCCTGGTTATTTAGAATGAAAATAATTATATTCCAAATACTTAAATTTTGGCCAATTTTCTACTGAATAACACTTTAAAGTTTACCAAGTATTGTTTATTTCAGTAACATGTCATTTTTTTTAGATTGCCATAAAGTATGCCCTATTCAATGTACAAATTTGAGGTCTGAAGTGCATTGGTAACAATCTGAATATTTTGGTTTAGAAATTCTATTGTACTACAAAATTTTTCAGTGTTAGATAATTTAATTCAAACTAAAAAATGATTGTAATTGTTTTAATGTGAGGGTTACGTAAGTCACTAATTTTGTCCTGGATCTGCAAGAGATGTAATGCATCTTTTAGTAACATAACTGTAAGCACTAAACTTCTCTGGGTCAGAGGGCTCAAGATGTAAAGTAATCACACTGTAGATTGTCAGTGGCTCAAAAATTATTTTATAAAATGTTTCACCTAAAATTCATTGAAGTAGAAAGGAATATTTTACTTAAAGGACAATTTCTGGAGTAAACACAGCAAAAACTGTTGACCCTACTGCCTTTGCATATGTATATGCAGTGAGTTAAACACCTTCTCAAAAGTAACCCGAGTCAGAAGCTTTCTTTCAGGTTTTTAATGAGATGTTACTTGTGAAGCTGCAGAAAACTGAGTAAAATATATAATAAGTTCATTACAGGATCATCACGTGCGTGATTATACTAATACTGTTGATTATTCTCGCAATCGGTGTTAACCAAGGTAACACACGCGCACACACACACACACACACACCATAAATGTAAACTCATGGTGCAACAATACTTAATAATGATAAATGATGAATATAATGTCCTTCAAAATACATCTACTACATATTTACCAATATTAATAAAAACGTAAGACTCAGTGATACTGCTGTTTCAAAGGCAAATAAAAAGAGGATGGAGATTAATATCTTTTCACCAGGTGATTCAAAATGAAATCCATATTAACCCGTACGGCAAGCGATATAAAACACAGTTTATGTAACAGAAGTGATGTTCATACAAAACAAACTGTGCCTCCAGAGGCCAGAACACTCACCTCTTGGCAGCCATAGGCTAAAATGCTGAAATTAGAAGCCAAATGATCATTTCATTAAGTCTTTGGCAAAAGATGGATAGTTTCAGAGACCAGCCTTGAAAACAGTCTTATTACAAACTGTGCATAGTCATTAGCCATTCTCACCTTGAAAGTACCAGCCTTGATGGTGTTCCTGGTGGGGATTTGCAAGAAGTGTTGGGCCAGTTAGCCACGAGGAGAGGGCGAGCTGTCAAGGTTAGAGCCCTCTTGTGCCATGATCAGCTGGGTTGCAATCAGTGGCTCTTCTGGGTTGGTTGTCTGATGCGTTGAACCCTATTATGTACAGTTTGTACATTAGTATAGTATCTCATTGTTTCATAAATATGTAACATAACACAAACTTGCTGTCGGTAAAGAACTTGTTATCATCTAGTTCTGTGTCCTTCTCTTCGGTTATCATTTCTGCCATCTCAAATGCTCAAAGAGCAGCACCGAGTTCAGGTGTTGTTATGGCGAGATCCAGTTTGGGATCAAGCTTTGCCTTGCCCAAGATGAATTCAACTTCACTATATCCAGCAGTATCTGTTGCTTCCATATACCTACGTGTTTCAGTCCCATATTCCTACTCTTTCTCAATAGCTGTCCTCTTAAGTCCTTTGATTGCCATAGCTGGCTAGGGGCAGTTACTAATTACATAAACTCTCATGTGGTACTCCAGAATCTTGGTGCCCAGTTGGTGATCATGAAACCACGAGACTCTGAATTCAATAGTTCAATAGTTTCATTTAATATCATTGAATGTAGACAATATACAACCTGAGAAATTCTGGATCTTCAAAGACATTGACAGAAACTGAATAGTACCTCAAAAAATGAGTTATAGTAAAAATGATAGAACCCCAAATTCCCCCTACTCCATCCTCCTATGCACAAGCAGCAACAAAGCATCACCGCTCCCCTCCCCCATTTATTTCAGCAAAAAACATCAGCACCCATCACCACCAAGTAAGCAATAGCAAAGCCCCCGAGTAAGACCATGATCTACAGTGCAACAAAAACTAATTGTTCACCCATCAATTCAATATGCCACAAGCTCTCACCCTCCCTAATAAAGGGCCACAGAGATGTTACACAGCAAGCGGGGAGACCAACAAGAGCAGAACAACTTACTTATTATGATGTTAAAGTCTGCTGTGTCGTGTTTTCTCGAGTTCTCTGACTGAAGAATCAACAGCAAACTGTTCCCAACTAATGAGAGAGGGAGAGACAGACAGACAGACAGAGAGCAATTCATCAAGTACAGAGACCACTGACAGCTGATCTGTTGTTCCCAATATTCTGTTTTCTCCTGCGACACTTCAGTCAATGACAGTTGCACAGAACTGGATTGTCCACAGGGCCGCAAAATGTATTCTCGATGATCCTCTCTCACTAGGAAGCTGTGGAACATTTGTTCGATGTCTGCCATCACTGCGATGTACTCAGCTCTGAAGTGCATGAGGGCCCAAGCAGACTGTTGTGGAGGTCTGGATCCAACAAGGGCACAGGTTCAGTGATATGCCTTTGAATTGCCCACTTCAATCAAATTCAATTCATATTTGCGCAGGTTTGGGGTGTGGTAAACACTGAAGTTGGGCAAATACCGGTTTTCTTTGTTGGGATCTGGTGGAGACATTAAATCAATATGATTGATTCTGAAGAGTCTCTCCACGAACTCCATGTAATGATCTTTCATTTCTGGTTATCTTCTCAATGTGCAACTGAGGGTTATGAGTTGAATGAGCTCTCTGTTATTTTTGTAGGTGTTATCATGGAGGGCAGAAAGGAAGGGAGCTACACAACCATTTGACTCGTCTTTGCTAAACTCTAAATTCATGGTAATAAAATAATTGTGAGCATTAAACATTTCTAGGTTAGAGGGCATTGTCATGACAACATTACTGTTTTATGAGCAGCTCGAATATAACCTAATGGTATGATTCACCAAAAAATCTAAGAATGTAACAATAAGTTTCTTTTTTAAATGTGTTCCAGATTTCCATAAAATCTGAGATCTGCTTCTGTACAAGTTAAAAGGAATGGAGTGTACCTGGTTACTACCATGGTGCTCCATCTCTGGATCCTCTTGCTGGTTAATATTTTAGCCTAACTCTCTCCCCTATCCACAAACTCTTTGCTGCAGATTATGTTCAAATACTTCACCTTGCAATCAAACTCAATTTATCCCAGCAATTTTTAGATTGTATGTGGGATTATATTAAATACCATTGTTATTAGTTTGACTTTTGTTCTGTCATATTACTTCTACACTTCTTTTCCTTCTAGCATCAAAGAACTGTTCATGATAAGTGAGTTCACAATCATACAATACCATTCCTAAATTTTCTTTCTTTTTCAGGCCAGTTTCTGTACTTCTTGAAAAATTAATCTAATCTTCATCATAAATGAAAGAAAACCCTTTGCAAAAGATTTCCAGGTTTGTACTCTGTAGATCGCTACCTCACTTGTAGAGCAAAGGATACATCTTTGTTAGCAATTAGTACAAAATCACAGGGATTCAATTTAATTACTTATCTCCAGCTTCTGATTGCTTGACATTCTGTTGGGTCTTCAGACATAATTAATATTTTTAACTTCTATTTTCATTACTTCTTCACTGCCTGAACTATCACAACTGAGGGAAACTTGTTATGATCATGTCCATAAGAAAGCTGTACTCTTTCTACTTTCTTTCTTATCATCAGCATAACCAAACCTGCCGTTATTTCCCTTTCACTGCTTTTTCTTTTTGAAACAGAATTCAGAGTCGATTGTATTTTCATTCTGTGCAGTAAGTCCCTTAATAAAACATTGTTGCTTAGAAGTTGCATTGTGCAGTTCAGCGTTTTTGAAAAAATCATGTGAAAAGAGAAATTGTGGACTTTCTATGTTTTCTACAATATCTGAGATATTCCTTTTGGATCCTTTCCATATCTGACACACTAATGCACAGAGGAACTCAGCGATATTTAAATACCATGCAATGCACACATGGATGCTTCTCAGTGTTAAATTAGGTGGCCTATGGATATCACATCTGGTGATTATGTGTGCTTCTTCAGCATTACTTTAAGAACATCTCTTGAATGGACTCCAAACTGTGGCTGGATGCTGGGAACATACAGCTTTCACGTTCTTTAACCCTTCCTGAATACCAGCTTAGGAGTCTCATCTAATTATTTCCGTCCAACCATCTATAACTTTGTAATGCTACACAATCATCCAGATTCTGATTCCATGCTGAATGATACCCTAATGCTGTGATCCCCACAATGATCTGGACTTTTGAGTTAAATGACTTGATAACTTCATTAGGAGTTTGACAAACTCTTAAAAAAAAAAGACTCCAGCAAATTTCTACAGAGGTACAGTGGAAAACATACTAAAGGGTTGCATCACCACCTGGTATGGGGGGTCCAATGTGCAGGATTGAGGAGGTTTTAGAGAGATGTAGGCTCACTCATCATAGGAAAAGCTGTCCTCCACTGAGGACATCTTCAAAAGGAGGTAGCTCAAAGGCAGTATCCATCACTAAGCACCTTCACTGTCCTAGACATGCTCTCATCTCGTTATGACCATCAGGAAGGAGGTAGAGAGCCATGAAGACCCAATGTTCTGGGACAACTTCCTCCCCTCCACCCTCAGATTTCTGAGCAGTCCATGAACCCATGAACGCCACCTCAATATTTCTCAGCACTTTTTATTTGTAACTTACAGTATTTTTTATGTCTTGAACTGCACTGCTGCCACAAAGCAACTAATTTCATGACGTCTGTCAGTGATTTTGATTCTGATTCACACTTTCAAGGCCTTTCAGCTCCACACGTCGCTTTCACGTCACTTGCTGCTGAATATTACAGCTCTGAACCCTTGAACAAATTTACTGTTCTACTGCTGCATGCCATCGCCATTAACATACCTTTACCTCCACATCTGAATTACAAGATCTGGATTCTAAATTTCAACATTATTAGAAAAATAAAATTAATTAGATGAAATTAAAAGTAGTGGAAGTTCCTAAATTGCTTACAAATTATACTCAATATCTTGCTGTTTTCACATAATAAATATAATACTTGAGTTAACTTCAATTAATAATATCATTAAGAGACTCCTTGCACACCCTACATGTCATTTTTTGCAAAATGTCACTTGTGAATATGTGGCCTCTTAGGCCTAGAAATTTAACATTCCTGTATAATGCTGTTTGGGTTAAAAAAGAATACCTAAGACAAAGAACGCATTTATTTTAACTTTTTTTTGGATCATTAGGATCTGTTCAGGGAATGGTATGGTCTATACAAGTTACACCCGAACTTGGGAACCAATTTCCTTGTGGGCAGGTTTGCAAGAGTTGAAAGTGAGGGTTTAAACTAATTTGGCAGGGGGATAAGAACCCGGCTGATTATATGAGGAAAGACAGGCATACTGGGGCAAAATTGCAGTCTGTGGGATGGATTGAAGTGTAACGTGGGGGCAAAATTGAAAAGGATAATGTAAACAGGTCTGAAGATGTTATATTTGAATGCACGCAGCATAGAGAATAAAGTAGATAATCTAGTAATGCAGTTAGAGATTAGCAGGTACAACATTGTGGGCATCACTGAGTCATGGTTGAAAGATCACAGTTGGGAACATAACTTCCAAGGACCCACATAGTATTGAAAGGACAGGCAGGTAGGCAGAGGGGGGTGGGGTGGTTCAACTGGTAAGAAATGAAATCAAATCCTTAGAAAGAATTGACATAGGATTGGAAGATATAGAAGGCTTATGGTTAGAGTTAAGAAGTTGCAAGGGTTAAAAAGACGCTGATGGGAGTTAACCTTTGAACAATGGCCAGGACGTGAGATACAAATTACAACTGGAGATAGAAAAGGCATGTAAAAAGAGTAATGTTACGATAATCATGAACAATTTCAATATGGAGATTGAGAGAACATAGTTGGTACTGGATCCCAAGAAAGCAAATTTGTAAAGTGCCTACAAGATGGATTTTATGAGCAGCCTGCGCTTGAGTCCACTAGGGAAAAGGCCAGTCTGGATATGGTTTTGTGTTATGAAACAGATTTGATTAGGGAGCTTAGGAAGAGGTGATCATAATATCAATTTCAAGTTCAAGTTAAGTTTAATTATCATTCAACCATACATGAATACAGACAGACAAATCAACATTCCTCCAGGACCAAGGTGTAAAGCATGTACAGGACAAGACACACACAGCACAGACAAGATAGCAAACAAACATATAGTTATGCAAAAAAAAATATCGCCCAAGTCCCTGAGTGACATGTTCCACACATTGATGATGCATGGGTGACATCGGCAAGAGAAAGCAGTTATCGGCAGTTCACAGACAAATGCACGCATACAGCCAATCCAGCTTGTCAGTCCACCAGTGAAACACTGGAGGGCACTGACAGGAGAGGCTAGATCCCAAACGAGCATGGGTGCTACACTACACTGCCTCTGACTTCTCCACTCCTGGACAGCAGAAACTGACAAGCCTGCAGCCTGAGGCCTCGTCCTCACCACGTAGTTCTTCCACCATCCATCACACCAACAAACAAGGGAAACAAGCCTGGGGCATCAATGTCCAATAGGACCTTACGGTCATAAGAGAAACATCCAAGAAAATCACCCACCATTGCACTGCACGCTGCCTTCACACACCAACACTGAAACCTTTGATACCTTTCTGCTAAAGGTTCTACAACAAGTCCAGCTTCTCCAACTCCTCCACCAACAAGCAACTTGCCGATGGGTTTACCTGCGATATGCAAATTATTAGAATCCAGCATTGTCTTGTGATCATAAAAAAGACATTTAAGAAATACAAAAGAAACTTTAGCTGGCCCCCGAGAGGTTGCTGCATCCGAGCATACTGCCATCTTACCGAAAGGCAACCAAATGATAGAATTCACCCTGCAGTAGAATGTGCCCTGACAATAAACTGGACTGGTCAAAGAGCACTGAGGCTGTCTACAAGAAGGATCAGAGCCGTCTCTATTTCCTGAGGAGACTGAGGTCCTTTAACATCTGCTGGACGATGCTGAGGATGTTCTACGAGTCTGTGGTGGCCAGTGCGATCATGTTTGCTGTTGTGTGCTGGGGCAGCAGGCTGAGGGTAGCAGACACCAACAGAATCAACAAACTCATTCGTAAGGCCAGTGATGTTGTGGGGATGGAACTGGACTCTCTGACGGTGATGTCTGAAAAGAGGATGCTGTCCAAGTTGCATGCCATCTTGGACAATGTCTCCCATACACTACATAATGTACTGGTTGGGCACAGGAGTACATTCAGCCAGAGACTCATTCCACCGAGATGCAATACAGCGTCATAGGAAGTCATTCCTGCCTGTGGCCATCAAACTTTACAACTCCTCCCTTGGAAGGTCAGACACCCTAAGCCAATAGGCTGGTCCTGGACTTATTTCCTGGCATAATTTACATATTACTATTTAACTATTTATGGTTTTATTACTATTTAATTAGTTATGATGCAACTGTAAAGAAAACCAATTTCCCCTGGGATCAATAAAGTATGACTATGACTATGACAGTTGTAGAGGGAGATGCTAAAGTCAGATGAAGTAAAGGAAATTTCAAAGGCATGAGAGAAGAGGTGACCAAAGTTGATTAGAAGGGGATATTTGCAATCAACTTCTGGCACTAGCAGGGATGACAGCAGAACAGCAATGACTGGAGTTTCTGGGAGCAATTCAAAAAGCGAAAAAGAAGAAGTATTCTAAAGAGAGGATGACGCAGCCGTTGCTGATGGTCAGCAATTGATGGCTTTGTGGCAAAGTTTGCAGATGATACAAAGAGAGGTGGAGGAGGAGGTGGTGCTGAGGAGGGAATGTGATTGCAGCAGGGTTTAGACAAATTGGAAGAATGAGCAAAAATGTGGCAGATGGAATACAATGTTGGAAAATTATGATAATACATTTTGATAAGAGGAACAAAGGTGTGGACAATCACCCAAATGGGGAGAAGGTGCAAACGTCAGAGGTACAGAAGGCCTTAGGAGTCCTTGTACAAGACTCCCAGAAGATCAATTTACAGTTTGAGTCCGTGGGAAAGAAGGAAAATGCAGTGTTGGCATTTATTTCAAGGGGAATAGAATATAAAAGCAAAGAGATAATGCTGAGCCTTTATAAGACCCAAGTCGGGCCACACTTGAAGTATTGTCAACAGTTTTGGGCCCCATATCTCAGAAAGGATGTGTTGTCATTAGAGAGAGTTCACAGGAGATTCACGAGGATGATTTCAGGAATGAAGAGATTAACATATGAGGAGCGTTTGGCAGCTTTGGGCCTGTACTCACTGGAATTCAGAAGAATGCCGGGGGATCTCATTGAAGCCTACCAAATGTTGAAAGGACTACATAGGGTGGATGTGGAGAGGATGTTTCCTCTGATGGGGGTATCCAGAACTAGGGGGCACAGCCTCAAAATTGAAGGGTGACTCTTCAGACCAAAGGTAAAGAGGATTTTTTTAGCCAGAGGATAGTGAATCTGTGGAATGCTCTGCCACAGAATGTTGTGGAGGCCAAGTCCATGCGTATATATAAGGTGGAAGTTGATCATTTCCTGATTGGTCAGGACATCAACGTATATGGCGAGAAGGCAGGTGTATAGAGTTGAATGAGATCCAGGATCAGCCATGATGGAACAGTGATGCAGACTCAATGGGTTGAATGGACTAATTCTGCTCCTAAATCTTAGGACTTATGGTTTAAGTCAAAGACAGCATAAAAACAAAAGGGAGAGTATATAATATTGTAAATAATTGTGGGAAGTTAGAGGATTGGGAAACTAACAGAAGGCAACTAAACAAACAAAAGGAGTGAAAAGATGAAAAATGAAGATAAGCTAGGTAATAATATAAAAGAGGATCCAGAAAGTTTTTTCAGATAGATAAAGAAGAAAAGAGAGACAAAAGTGGATATTGGACCTACCACTGGAAAATGATAATGAAGTGGTATTCTGGAGGACAAAGCAATGACAGATGAACTTAATAAGTATTTTGTGACAGCCTTCACTGTGAAATACACTAGCAGTATTCCAGAAATTTGAGAGTATCAGTGGGCAGAGGTGAGTTCAGATGCTATTACTAGGGAGAAGGTGCTTGGGAAGCTGAAGGGTCTGAAGGTCGATAAGTCACCTGGATAAGATGGACTACTCCTCAGGGTTCTGAAATGGGCAGCTGAAGAGATCGTGGAAGTATTCGAAATGATCTTTAAAGAATCACCAGGTTCTGGAACAGTTCTAGAGGACTAAAAAGTTGCAATTGTCACTCTAGTCTTTAAGAAGTGACAGAGGCAAATGACAGGAAATTATAGCCAGCTAGCCTGACTTCAGTGTTTGGCAAGATGTTGGAGTCCATTGCTGTAAATGAGATTTGGGGATACTTAGAGGTACATGCTAAATTAGGTAGTCATCAGCAAGGTTACCTCAAGGGTAAATCTGTTGGAATTATTTAAAGAAATTGTGACGACAGTACTTGATGAGGATAGTTTGGACCCAAATGCTGGGGTATCTGAAGCAAGGTTCGAGACATGGTATCAAACTGGATCTGAGCACAAACCTAACGCTTGATGATATAATTAGAGGGCTTTCAATTGAGCACAGAACCACAGTTCAGGTCTTCCTTAGATATTCAATTCTTGGCGCTCGAAACATGATTACCAATTTGTGGGACTATACTGAATCCTTAAAAGGGCCACGCCAGCTATTCATACTCCGGGTAGATTGAGCGCCTAAATCCCAGAAGCTGGCGTGATGGGGTGGGGGGGGGGGCACCTCATCACAGAAATAACAAGCAGGATAGAGAAAGGGGAATGGGTTGATCTCATGTACTTGGATTTTCAGAAAGCCTTTGACAAAGTGCCACACATGAGGCTGCTTGAAAAGATAAGAGCACATGCTATTACAGGAAAGACACTCTCATGGGTTTAAAATTGGCTGACTGGTAGGAGGCAAAGAGTGTGAATAAACAGGGCCTTTTCTAGTTGGCTGCCAGTAACTGGTAGTGTTCTGCAGGGTTTGATGTTTAGATTGCTTCGTTCACGTTATATGTCAATAATTTGGATGACAAAGTTGATGGCTCCACGGCTAAGTTTGCAGATGATATGAAGCCGGGTGAGGGGCAGGTAGTGTTGAAAAAATAGGGAGTATGCAGAAGGACCTAGAGTCTTAGAAGCAGATGTTCTTAGACAGATTAGGAGAATGTGCAAAGAAGTAGCAGATGGAATATAGTTCATGGAAGAGTATGGTCACGCAATTTAGTAGAAGTAATAAAGGCATATAAATGGGGAGAAAATTAAAATATCAGAGGTTCATTCAGACTTGAGTGTCCTGGTGCAGGATTCCCTAAAGGTTAACCTGCAGGTTGACTCAGTGGTAAGGAAGGCAAATGTAATGACTGCTTTCATTTCTAGAGAATGAGATTATAAATTCAAGGATGTAATGCTATGGATTTATAAGACATTGGTCAGACCGCACTTGGGGGATTTTTGAGCAGTTTTGGACTCCTTATCTAAGAAAATATGTGCTGATATTGGAGAGGGTCCAGAGGGGGTTCACGAGAATGATTCAGGGAATGGAAGGGGTAACAAATAGGGAGTGTTTGATGACTCTGGGCCTGTATTCGCTGGAGTTTGGATGAATGAGGGATAATCTCATTGAAACCTATTGAATATTGACTGGCCTAGATAGAGTGGATGTAGAGAGCATATTTCCTATAGTGGGAGACCAGAGGACACAGCTTCTGAATAGAAGTCTGGTGAATCTGTGGAACTCATTGCCACAAATGGCTGTGGAAACTAAGTCATTAGGTATATATAAAGCGAAGGTTGAAAGGTTCTTGATTAGTCAGGGTGTTACTGGTTATAGGGAAGAATAAGATTGAGAGGGATAATAGGTCAGCCATTATGGAATGGCAAAGCAGAATCTATAGGCTGAATGGCCTATTCTGCCCTTGTGTCTTATCGCCTGTGGTCTTATATCCACACATCATGAGATTTGATGAATAAGAGCCAATACATTTATAAGTAAGCAACAGATAAATATTCAAATAACTCACTTTCTTCTCAAAGCTATCAGTTCACAAAAGATTAATGTTAAAATGAATTTAAGCCATTTTCTTTAGCAAGCAGTGATAATTAATGTCAATGTGACTCACCTGATTTAAAATATATATATATCTATATGAATCAGACGTTTGCATATTCTAGCTTAAATTATCATTTAGTATATTGGTACACGACTAAAGTTATGCACTTTGTTGGTCCATCAAAAGAGCATTTAGATTGAATTCCCATATTCCGCTCAAGCGCATGTGGAATTTTAATGCTGTACTAATTGAAGTAATATGATGTCTGGGTCAATATTCCTTCCTAAGCAATGGCATCTCATTATCTGACAAATCATTTTGTATTTCCTGGTTTTGTAGTCACATTTTGGAACAAAGCCATTAGCAATAAAATGACAAGATATGCTGGAAATACTCAATATTTCAAGCAATATCTGAATATCTGTAGATAGAGAAACAGGTAAAAATCTTTAAAGACCTTTAGAATGCAGAGAAATGTAGAGTTGAGAGAAATAGAGAACTAAAAAGAAAAGAAAAACAGCCTGCCAGAGGAGATCTGTAAATTAAATGGCGTCTGTGGGAGGAAAGGAGCCCCATATCAGGACAAAATTCAAAACAGGAGGAGAAGTCTAGAATCTGCTGGAGATTGGAAGAAACATATTAAAGTGCAAGGTGAAAGAATGTGGAAATCGAGAAGTAAAGTAGGAAAAGTTTTGAATAAGAGTGGTAGAATCTGTTCTGTATTTAATATTTCAGTAATAGTTGAATACGATTGTAAATATATTGTTTTTTAGCCATTCTTTGTTGTTTACATAATGCATGTAAAAGTATATAAATGGCATAAATCATTACGTCACCGATCCAAATGCGTGTGCCCCAGTAAAAATGAAATTAAGATACGTAATTCCAGGATCCATGTTTTTTTTCTTTGAAGTAGTTTTATGGTTTGGAGTTACAAAACATAACAGAAACATTTTCTAAAATTACCAAAAGCTATTTTTATTACAAATATGGAATAAAAACTGTAATACTGGAAATGTTAGTAATCTGATCCTTCCTACTCAGTTTTGATTCTTGAAGGTGGGGAAAAGGGAGTTAGGAGAATAAGAGGAATTAACGGTCGGGACCGTGACAAACAGGCTCTGAGACAACTTCTTCCACCAGGCCATCAGACTGATTAACTCACGCTGATACAATTGTATTTCTTTGTTATATGGACTGTCCTGTTGTACATACTATTTATTACAAATTATTATAAAATTAACATTGCACATTTAGACAGAGGTGTAGTGTAAAGATTTTTACTCATGTATGTGAAAGATGTAAGTAATAGAGTCAATTCAATTCAACCCTACATTTGGGTTCGCTCATTCCACATGACACTGTTGCTCTTAGCTTTTATGCTGCAGGACCATTTCCCGGATTGTAGCAGCTGTAACAATTTGTGGTTGGGGTGATTTGGGTCTCCAATGATCCTTCGGAGCCTTTTTACACATCTGTCTTTGTAAATGTCCAGAATAGTGGGACAATCACATCTACAGATGTGCTGGGCTGTCTGCACCACTCTCTGCAGAGTCCTGCGATTGAGGGAAGTACAGCTCCCATACCAGGCAGTGATGCAGCCAGTCAGGATGCTCTCAATTGTGCCTCTATACAAAGTTCTTAGGATTTGGGGGCCTATACCAAACTTCTTCAACCGTCTGAGGTGAAAGAAGCGCTGTTATGCTTTTTTCACCATACAGCCAGTATGCACAGAGCACGTGAGATCCTTGATGATGTGTATGCTGAGGAATTTAAAGCTATTTACCCTCTCAACCCCAGATCCATTGATGTCAATAGGGGTTAGCCTGTCTCCATTCCTGCTGTAGTCCACAACCAGCTCCTTCCGTTTTTGCGACATTGAGAGAGAGGATGCTTTCTTGACACCACTGTGTCAGGGTGATGACTTCTCTGTAGGCTGCCTCATTATTATTTGAGATTAGGCCAATCAGTGTAGTGTAGTCAGCAAATTTAATTAGCAGATTGGAGCTGTGGGTGGTGACACAGTCATGGGTATACAGAGAGAAAAGGAGGGGGCGTAGGACACAGCCCTGAGGGGCACCTGTGTTGAGAATTAGAGGGGCAGAGGTGAGGGAGCCCACCAGGTGAAAAGGGGAATGAGTAAATTCATTGATGAAGAAGACAGTACTTCCATCCAGAATTTTGAGACATTTGTTGTACTAAGATATGCCTCCATTTTTTGACTGGATAACTTATTTTTCAAAATTTAAGTTATTCCAAAGGTGTTTCTAGGAAAATAAGTTCCCAGCAGAATTGTCATCAATATTCTAATTGTTATCGGTATTTGATAAAATCTCTGTATTTTAATGTCCGGTGATTTTTATGTCCATCTAACATATTGAGCTAAGTCCTGATGAAGGGTTCCGGCCCGAAACGTCGACTCATTGTTTCTGACTGATGCTGCCCGACCTACTGAGTTCATCCAGCGTACTGAAAGAGTTGCTTTGATCTTTTACAGCATCTGCAGATTATTTTATGTTTAACGTATTGAGCTCCTTACATTATCTATAAATCTCTGCTGAATTACAACTTTAATGCAATCTAATATGACTAGCTTACATTCCTGTTAGATCTACCTTACAGTCTTGTTTTTCTCATTAACCCATTGGTCTCTAATTCTATCTTGAGCCCACACTCTGCCCGTTTCACTGGTGTCTAGTAAAGAAAGAGACACAGGCTATTAGTTAGAATATTAAAAAAATTAGAAAAAATGTAGACAAATGAGATAATTACATTGAGATTAAGGACAGTCAGTCATTTGTTGTATTGTTTCAATTGTATGCCTCATTTCCTTTCACCACATTTACGTATTTGATCTTGTGCTGTATTTTAGAGTCTGATCAGGTGTTTATGTGAACATCGCAGAATCAGCTGCTAAGTGTGCTAAAGAAATTAGGGATTATGATTTATTTGAACCTATTTTATGTTCAATCACAAACTGTCTCTAATGTGTGGTGAAGCCAAAATCATGAATTCAGTGGAGGATCTCTCTCAGGGTTGAAGATAACTAACTTCCATTTTTGTTTGGTGCATTCCAAGGTTCTGGTTGAGGCCAACCTGAGCATCACAGACACTGTCAGAAGAAGAGTAGGAGATGTGTGTTGGGACAGGCAGGTGCAGAGGTTTTACCAAGTGCCAATGATAATTAGTTTGGAAAGTGGCATGCGCCTTCTGCCATATACTGTGTGCTTCCTAAAATTGGACTTACAGGTCAGTCTCCAAAAATGTACAGATTTCAAGTATCATTGTCATCATTCTGCACTAGAGTGAGTCCATCGCAGATGCTTTAGTTAATATCATGGCTTGCATCCTACCAATTGACAGATGACAGATGAAGGCAGCCAGATTTGAGAGAAATGTTTCATGCCCCTCTTCGTTAACCTAATCATATGTTTTTCTAAGAGCAAGAAATCCATATACAATATTTGATACCACCCCTCCAATTTATTGTGGAGTAAGAGAATCATTCATACAGCTTGCTCTCAGGTGAAGTAGTAACATATTTATTTGATACATCTTTCACCTTGGCCGGGGGAAGAGAAAGAGACCTATAAGCCTAACAGATATGGTCCATGCACTCTCTGTTTGTTTATACAAAACTTTGGCACTTTTACACACATTTTAGCAAATAGGTAGAAAATCTTCGGCAGAATACAGTCATTTAGTATCATTCCCTGATCATGATGCAGGATCAGTTGCTTCTGATATCACTTTACTGCATTATCATCTTTTGCCTTCAACTGCTCTCTCTGGTCAAGGTTCAGTTATCTCTTAGTGGATTGATGCATTTACATCCATCTGAAAATGAGAATAGCAATTTTTTTCTTTGTATATGTTAATTATTTATCACAGAATGCCAAATCTCATTTCAAAATATTTCAGCAAATGACATATCAATTTAATCCAGTTGCCTGACCTGCTCAATTAAATTTGAAGTACTGTGCATGTAAAAAAAATCCTCTTCCAGCTGCTATTTCTGTGTGTCAATTAATTTAGTAATCAGGAGAATACACATTAACTACAACTTTGGACTCAATACCCAAGTTATTATCTCTGTTCAGCCCATAACTTCAAAGAGTATGATCAAATCTGACTTATTCTACTTGCTGGAAAACCAGGTACCTAACCTAACAATCTGATGACTAACAACAGCAGAATCACATTGCAATCAACATCAAACTAATTAACTATGTTTAACCATCTATTGCATGGTTATATAGCTCAAATTTGAACTTGAGTGGTTAATTGCATTTTATTGCTGATATACGTAGATTGAGAAGAGACCAATTGAAATTTATTCTGAATGGAAAGATGAATCTGAATATTGCAGTTAGAAAAGAATAAATATATCACTGTCTGAGGCAATGAAAAGAAAGAGCATTTTGAAGATCCAGTAGAATTAGTGTTGTAATAATAAAATTAACTCTATTCAAATGGGATTCTTTTTCATGTTGAGAAACGATTTTAGATTGATGCCAAAAAAGCTGTTAATCTTTCATGCATCACATAAGTGTCAGGTAATTTTGATGTGATCCATACTGTACTAGAGTAAAATGTAATTGATAAATTCTCTTCATCTGTTTTAAACTGAAGTGAAAAATGAGATCCAGGTAAATCATAGCTGCTTGGCTTAAATTTGAACAGATTGAAAATATGGCTTCCATTTATAAAAATGAGGTTTACTTTTTCAGATATTATTAGAAATGTTATTATTATCAGACATTAAAGTATATACAGCTAGTATTAAGTTTTCACAGCACTTCTTTCTCCAATTCTGTTGGTATTGTAGATTTGTTTGTACTTTCAAAATACAGTTGTAAATGAATTATTAATGTCTTTTATGCTGAAGAAAAATGACTATTTTATGATGTTTACAGGAAATTTAATCAGAATAATATATTTTGAATTATTTGGATAAACTCAATATCAAGGCAAAAGCATTCACTACCAACACACACAACTTCCAAGCCAAAATTGGCAAGGTATTGTATGATAGCAGTGTCGTGGATAAGATAATGCAGTCATATAGATGGAAAGAAAAACAAAGGCCTGCCAGCAAGCTATGGACCTTTGTGTGAGCTGCAGGTTCCAAATTCATTGGCATTTACGCTTGGTAAATATTACTGGTTCATTGTAGTACTACTAGACTTTCTCAGCAAGTTCTAACCCTACTACTCTGTGCAATTTAGATCACCTATTTTATTTTTAAATAAATTAAATTTAATAAAACTCTGCTTCATCCTTCTTGTCAATCTGAACTGCACCTTCGCATGAATACTTCAGGTTACCATCATAAGTAAATGCTGATTAATTTGGAATTGTTTCTGTGCTGTAGTTTCTATGGTTCTACGGTTCTATGGTTCTATTTGCATCTCCCACAAAAGCCCTTATCCTGCAGGTAGCCGCTGTTTTGAAAGTTTATGATTTCAAAATGGTTAGTGGAGTTACATGAAGGCATAATTTTCACCAAGTACATTTTAATGTTTGTGTGCTCATGAATATCATGATTAAATACATTGGCTTTGCAACAGCAATTGCTATATCAAGTTCTATGAAAAATTTGGTGCAATATTTTCACAATGATCTCAGAGGCTTTCTAATATAAAAATGCACTGCATGTGATTTGGAAAAGGATTAGTTATCCATATGCAGTATCTTCTCAACTGTTCTCATCTGGATTAATGTGTTAGCTGCTTCTAGACTGTAAAGAGACACTGGTTCTCCGCATTTACCATTCACATCTACCCCTTAGGTAATGGGAATCTGTAGAATCCCCACCTTCGGGTACGTAGCATTGTGTACAGTTCCAATTGCCACACTGCATTTTATATGTGACAGTAATAGAGTACAGAAGAGATCCACCGGAAAGTTGGCCGGAATAGAGGGCTGTTATTATAAGGAGAGATAGATAGGCTGGGTTTATTCTCACTGGAACATAGGAGACTGAGTGGTGACCTTACAGAGGTTTTGAATTTAATGAACAGTATAGAGAGGACAGATAGTCAGAGGGGAGTCTAGAACTAGAGAGCACAAGCTTACATCAGCGGAGATAAATTTAAAGGTGACTAGAAGGTGTGGTTATCTGAAATAAACTGGCAATGCAGGTGATAGAAGCAGAAAAAAACCCAACAATTCAAAGACATTTGGACAGATACTTGGATAGGAATGGAGTAGAGGGATGCAGGACTAATGCAGGAAATTGGGACTGGAGTAGAAAGGCGTTAAAGTTGCCTCGATGAGGAAGATTGAAAGGGTCTAATTCTGTGCTATATAGACTATTTTCTAAACTAGGAGAAAATTCAAAAATCAGAGGTGCAAAGTGTCTTGGGATCCTTGTGCGAGATTCCCAGAAGGTTAATTTACAGATTGAATCGGTAATTTGAAAAGCAAATGCGATGTTAGCATTCATTTCGAGAGGGCTAGAATATAAGAGCAAGGGTGTAATGCTGAGCCTTTGTAGGGCATTGGTCAGACTGTACTTGGAGTATTGAGTGCTGAGAGTCCAGAGGAGGTTCAAGAGAATGATCCAGGAATCAAAGAATTAAAATGTGAGGAACATTTGATAGCTTTGTGCCTGTATTCACTGGAGTTTAAAAGAATGCGGGGGATCTCTTTGAAACCTATTGAATATTGAAAATCCTGGAGAGATTGGATATAGACAGGATGTTTCCTTCTATGGGTGAGTCTAGGTCCAGAGGACACAGCCTCAGAATAGAGAGGCATCCATTTAGAACAGAGATGAGAAGGAATTTCTTTAGCCAGATGTGAATGAATCTGTAGCATTCACTGTGGAGTCTAAGTAATTAAGTATATTTAAGGCAGAGTTTGATAGGTACTTTATTAGTCAGGACATCAAAGATTACAAGGAGAAAAGAGGAGAATTGGATTGAGAAAGATAATAAATCAGCCATGTTGAAATGGCAGAGCAAATGCGATAGGCTGAGTAGCCTAATTCTGCTCCAATGTCTTATGGTCTTGTTTACCACTGGGAAAGTAACAGCACATCCTTCTCAAGTACCTTCTCACAATGCATTAAAGAGCTGCTTCTCAAGTTGCATTGTGGGCTCTGTCCATAGAGCAAAAATATAAAATAAAATTAAAAGACCAACAAGTCTTGCTTTGAGAGCAAGAGAAACACAAATCATGCAAACAACTGAAGCAAACAATTGATATAGAAGATATAAATTGATAAAGAAGCAAGGAAGCTAACTAAAATATCTCCTAGAGATGAGAAACCAGTGAATGCTGATGGTCAAATAGATTCTGATATTCTTGCACATATAACAAGCAGATATATCAAAGAATTAAAAAGGAAAATAGTGTGTCCAGAATCTAATAGTAAGAAGCCGTGTAACTTTGCTTCTTAATGCCTGTTGTTTGGGTTTTCCTGCCTGATGCGGGCTTATTCATAGTATGATCCTTATTTGAAGTTCTGATACTACATTCATTGCTTGGGCATACTGAAATTATATAGCAGATTACGACATCAATCCTCAGATAACAACAACAATAATAAATTAGACCTATCTCTGTATTTTATTTAATGGATAATCCAGTGTTTGCCAGCTGGAAGAACCCTAAATGCAATGTTGAAACATCATCAGTTATTTTCACCATTATTAACATCTTTAAATATCCTGATTATGAGAAATACTGCTTTACACTTGCAGATTCATTCCAAGGTTTTGATATCTGAAGGGAGGTGTGACAGATGCAAGAATTTTGCCCTGAATTCTAGCTTTCAGCCTATGATCTCTCGGTTTTCAGCAAGACAGGAAGAGTAAACAGTGATGGTTATTTAGATTTGTATATTATATCTATTTATTAAAATATGCCTCTACTTACAAGGATGTATGTGTGCTACTGTCCCATCATTGAATCAGAGCAATATCCCAATGGGATCTGGAGAGCCCCAAAGTCAGCCTTAGAAAGTTAGTGTAAGGGGGGTATCACTGCGGGTACAAATATGCACCAGGTAAAGTCCAAGGACTATTCTAGATCAGACTGAAGGCAAAATACTAGAGACCAATTTTTTTTTCTCCATTTCAGTTTCTCGGGTGTCATTTAGGAGAGTGGAGGAAAGTAAAATTGCCTGCTTGCTCTAAGTAAAATGATTAAGAGCTCAGAACATTATGTTCTCACTCTCTTTCTGGCAGTTATTTGAATTAGATTCTGGGAGCAGTCATACAGCTAAGAGTGTTCCTCAAGATTTTGTTAATTCAGATAGTGCAGCAAGGCATGCAAGATGGTTTCAGCTGATAATATTAACAGGGTTATATGCCAAAGAATTGATTCGATAATTGCAAAACGGCAGGTAAACTCAGGTCAGTGAGACTCCAGTCATATATACTCCCCACCTCAAAGGCTGGTTTGTATAATTGCTGGCAGCATTTATAATGTGATTCCCAGGGCTGAATAAATATGAAAGTTAAATCACTGGGCCAATGATAGGAGGGTCCTCAGCATGAAATAAATGGAAGTAAGGCTGCCGAGGAATGGGATAATGGAGAAAATATAAACTTTCATTTTGTCAGTATCTAGCAAAGGTTAAAGATAGCCTTAGCTGGAACTGAAGTGTCAGAAGACTGAGCCAATTTGTGACCCCTGGGAGTTCATGAAGCAAGAAAGCTGTTGATCACAGCAAGGTATGACAACTTAAGTTGACTGCAAATTGTGGAACTGTCTTTCAGAAGAGCTGATGTTCTGATTGCCCTGGGCTCATTCATACCAATTATAACTGATTGTACAGAGCTTGTAAATAGAAACTAATTGAAAGCATAAGTTTGATTCTTATAGCAATTGTTTAACTTGGAAATCAAAGGTATGAAACAGAAGTGACCAAGAAGACACTGAAAACATAAATAAACAATAATTGAAATTATAAATGCTTGAAGTTTTCCTTAATTTAAGAACTGAATATACTTCACTATTGCTAAATGCTGTACCATTATAAATAATATTATAGGAGCAAACAGTCCTTTAAGACATAGCCTAATAATTACTGCTAATGAAGAAACATTCATCAAAATTTTGTAATTTTAAAATGCTACCTATTTGCTGTTGTGGAATTTTGGGAATTGCTAACTGCATGAAATAAAGATTGAAATGTCATTGGAGGCAAAAGCCAATCTCTAATCCAAGGTCTGTGAAAACAGAAATGTTAATCTTAGTGAACATCATGTTGAGATAACCCATTGTGGTTGTCATATGTTGAAAAAATAAAATGGACTGCAGATCAGCTGCTGAGCTATTAAAGCTTTGCACTCACTGTTCATTTGACCGCCAGCAGATACACAGGTGTATTGGTGGTAGCATTTCAGTCACTACACATTGTAGCTCTGCAAGCCATTATTCAACAGAAATATAGTTAATTATACAGTAAATTTCTGTCAGACAAGCCACTTTCCTTTATGGAAAACAGAATTAATATGCAGATAAAGAAGAGAAGATTCACTGGAGATTGCTGTGGGATTGTTTTCTTTGGGGAGAGCAAAATGTGGTATGAAATTAATATGTGCAATGTCTTAACTGAGAATGGTTGGCTTGAATAAAAGTGCAAATTGTCGAAATGTTCCAAACCCTTTCATTGCACCTCAACCAAATAAAAAATATTCTAAGATATTTACATAACCATGAGTAAATTGAAAAATAGAACAGAAATAGACAAATATAATTAATGGACATATTATGGAATTGTTATACTGGCTACCAACTCATTTCCTTTGAAATGGAAGGATGGGAAATGGCTGGAGACATGTTCCCAAAAATATATGTCCAGCAATGATGGTTACAATTGCACATGTGTAATATTGGAAAAGACAAAATTAAGCCTGTGCCCACAGCTCCCAATGCATAAAACATTTACCAGTATTCATCATCATGATTCACACACTAAGAGTATATAACAATACTAGCTGTAAAATGGTGACTGGCACTGAGCAGTCTCTGCAACAATAAGGAGTCAACAGGCTTTGAAGAGGAAGGAAAAGGAAAAAAAAATCACTGAGAGGTGAAATATTTGGAACATGAAAATAGAAAAGCTGGAACTTATTGGAACCTAAGGGCTGGGAACTAGAAGTTTCATAATATAATTTCTTGTGGAAAGAGAAAATGTATCTTCACGAACATACACAAATTATTGAAAAAGCATCATAATCATTAGACAGCAGTAGTATAAACTGAAGTGCCTTCAGCAAATAAACATCAGAGAACAAAATAAGAAAATCAAGCTTTGATATTACGTGTGCACATTCACACAATGGTACTAGATAAAAAGAAGTTGATAATTTCACATTCCTCAGGCCATAATAACTGCTGATGTCATGCATTTGAGATGAAGGAAGAAAGGAGAAGTCAATTCAGTTTGTGCAAAACTGTAAGACAAAACATTATTAAATTTAATGTAAAAGATCTGTCTCAATGATATTGCAATAGGTGCACTGTTTACAGATCAAATCTGTTCCAAATTTATCCTAAATACAGTTTTAAGAATTTGAATATTGTGTATCAAGAGGAACTAAGTTTTATACAAAATATCATGCATATATTCATCTGGATATACTTACGGAGAATTAATTTCAGAAGAGCTTTTAAAAGCAGTCTGTGCATGTAACATTAATAAGTAGATACGCTGCATAATCAATGGTGCTATTGCATAAGGAAGAACAAATCCACATGGGTGTTATGATATGAAGTACAGATTTATTGTGCAAATTGAATTATAGAGTCAATGTTCTGTTCTCCAAGCTGCAGTGGATGATGTTCTGACAAAACAAGAGATACCAGTCTTTTTTAACAGTTCACTTAATAGGATTTTGATACTGCTTATGGTAAATAAAATGATTTATGAAACATCAGCATTGCTGTCCATTATGGGAAAGTGTTCCAAAGTATTTTCACATTAAATTTCTCTTTTTTTCAGCTTTAGAGAACATCTTAGTTCTTGTTTCCATATAGATTTAAGGCTGTGGACTGGTATTGCAAATTATGGAAGAAAATATCATAGCAAAGCAGCACCTTTTCATTTCTTCAAAGAACTGCTGGGTTCCAGCCTCAAACTTTACACGGTTACATATAGAAATAGGAGGAAATACTGTACCTATAATCCTTCTCTGCCTTTCAATGTTTATCTACTTTAATGCCTTATTCCACTTGATTACTTTCGTGTTTAATAACATATTAAGCTTGGGTTTGGAAGTGCTATAAATTTACAAGTTTCAAAGAAATATCTCCCAATGCTAATCTTAAAAATAATGCACGTAATCTGAAATGATAACATTTAATATAACTTCTCTATTCATGGGGAAATATCTCTCAACGTATTTCTTATCTGCTTCTGCTTCTTTAGAATTTTAATTGTGTTACTGAGATTATAGTTCATTCTTTTAAAATTGATAGGTAAGAAAAGACACAATATCTTTCCATGTCCTCTCATCAGTAAGCGAACCTCTCTGGCATCTTCTCCAAGGCAAAGCTTGTGAGCTAAGGAGTCCAAAACTACATGCATGTCAATTCCATTTGGTGCTTCTCTGATCATAAAGCAATCTTTGCCTGCGTGTAGAAAGACCAGAGCAATATTAAGACTTGAACTAATGATTGGTATCCGAGCAGCAGAGTTGAAATGTAATAAGTTCCTTCTTCAAGTGAACCCAAACACCTCCTCTTGGGAGGAGTTGTTACAAGCACTGTTTTAAACAGTTCCTTCACTGACTGTGGCAGTAGAAAATAATGGGTACTATCTGTAATTTATGCTATCCCAGCTCTCTTGTTGTTGCTGCCATCAGGTAGAAGGTAGAAGAGCCTCAGGACTCACACCAACATGATCAAGAACAGTTACTACCCCTCAACAATCAGGCTCTTGAATAAAAGGAGAAAACTACACTCACTTGCCCATCATTGAAATGTCCCTATGATCAATTATCTCACTCTAAGAACTCCTTGCCTCATTATTTCACGTTCTCATTATTTATTTGTATTTACATTTGCACAGTTTGTTGTCTTCTGCACTCTGGATGATATTTCATTGATACTGTTATACTTACTGTGTAAGAGATTTGCTCTATACACCCACAGGAAAATGAATCTTAGGGTTGTATATGGTGACATATATGTATTTGTTGTAGGGGATTCGCAGCCCGTTCCTTAGTTAGAGCCTTCAGCATTTTGGGCATCGAGGGAGAGAGGAAGAGGAGAGCCATCCGCAGTACCACCGATGCGGCAGAGAGGGCCTCAAGATGGCTGTGGCTCAAAAGAGGGGAGCCGTGGAGTCATAAGTAGCTAGCCATCTGGACACAAGCTGGGGTCTGATCAGCCCCGGCTGGGTCACCTGGAGGAGGGTGTATGATGTTGAAAGACCCGAAACACCCGATGATTCAAGGAACGTCACTGAAGCTGTGTCCAGAAGCATCAGTCAATGTATGTCCACAGCATTTTGGTTAAACATTTTCTTTGAATTTTGACCACAGCAAAACTGCTTGGATTCTAAAATGGATATTGTTGAAAAATCGCTGTTTTAGTTACAATGTCTGCCCAAATGACACTCAAAACTGCATTCAAAATTTAGGTTCTGGTCTCATGAGGAGGGGAGGAGAAGATGGCGGTGTGGCGCAGCGCGCGTGGCCACTCTGAAATGATATCGTATTTGTGAAGTAGGTACCGTGCAAAATCCTGATTTGATGGAGACAGCCGTGAGAAGCACAGAGGAACATCTGGAGAAACCTCTGAAATGCCTGTTTCGCTGCTGCTGCTACTGTGCAATCGAGAATCTCCAGAGGGGAATCCCCGAATCCACGGCTTTGCCTATTGCCTGTTGCCGGGGCCAAGGTCGAAGCGCTGGGCAGAGATGGTGCTCTGTGCTCGGTGTCGGAGGGCTGGTCAGAGGCTCGAAGTTTTCAGACAGACTCAAGAGTAGGCTGTGGTCGGGTGCTTCCAGGATGCTGCATCGGCAAGTTTGCGGCACTGGAAGCTCATGGCAGGGAAAGTTTTTCTTCCTTCTATCATCTGCGTGAGATGATGGGACTTTTGAGAGACTTTGAGACTTTTTTTTACCGTGCCCATGGTCTGTTCTTTATCAAATTACAGTATTGCTTTGTGCTGTTGTAACTATATGTTATAATTATGTGTTTTTTGTCAGTTTTTCAGTCTTAGTTTGACTTGTGTTTCTGTGATATCATTCAGGAGGAACATCGTATCATTTCTTAATGCATGCATTACTAAATGACAATAAAAGAGGACTGCGTGTCCTCATAATCTAATCTAATCTAATCATAATCTAATTATCTGGAACTCAGCCACCAACAGAACACTAGCGAAACTTGATTTCTCATTCTACAGTCGCTGCTAGATCTGCTGATTTGTTTCCAAAATTCCTGTTTTCATTTTATTTTAGCCTCAGAGATTCAGGATAATGGTGCTCTTACAATTCTGGTTGTACCATCGTACCAAACATAATTGCCCTCTTCTCAGGGGCCATGATTTTGCTCTGTTAACCTGCAAGATCTGGAGTTGTCTTTCTAAACACCTCTACCATGCTGTGCCTATTTCCTTTTTTATACTGGTCTTTGTAAGCTACCTCTAAGCAACACAACTTCTGGTCTTCCACCTCAATGTCTGCCAATGTGGCCTGGCAACATTTGTTGATATTCTTTGTGTGAGGAGCCTTGAGATGCCTTAATATTAAAGACCTCACATAAAGCTGAATTGCAATTGAATTTACATCAATACTTCTTTCCTTTCATCTTGCAACAACAGATAATGAGCAGATTTGTAGTCTACCCCGCTTCTTAAAAGAGTAACTTTTTTTTGGGAGATGGAAATGGATGCATTGATGGTTGTTAATCTAAGGTATGCAAAATTCATAATACATGCAATGGATGAAGGTCTTCAATTCAGAAGATTGCTTTTTATTGATTAAAGTTGTTGCTAAATTATTTCAATTATATAAAGAACTATAAATCATCAATTTTATTGGTTTGGATTTCATGGCTGCTGTGATGATGACATTGTTAATCTTCTATGATTTCTCCTAGTGCTGCAATGTTTTGCAGCCTTCACAATCTTAAACATCTACAATTAGAATTGATGAAAGTTATTTATGAAACATTATCATCAAAAGGTACTCTAACTATGTACACCTCCTTGCATAAATATCATGTGAAATAATACAGCTGTTTTAGCCCGGTATTTAGTACTGTATTTAGCATGGTCTAGTACTGTGCATTAGTACTGTTTAATATTTATTCACATAGTATTCAATTTTTTTTTAGTGGCATACTATGCTAAATTATTACTTTTCAAACTCTCTGTCCTAAGAACCTAAGGCACTGAGTACAGGAATTGGGATATTCTGTTGCAGTTGTACATGATGTTGGTGACACCACACCTGGGGCATTGTGTAGAGATTTGTTCACCCTGTTATATAAAATTCAACATTAAATTGGAAAGAGTGCATAGACGATTTACAAGAATATTGCCAGGAATTAAGGGTTGTGTTTTGGGGACGAGTTGGGCAGGTTAAGTTTTCATTCATTGAAGCAGAGATGATTTTATAGAGGAGTTATTACTCCTGGGGTACTAATTTCTGGATTGCTGCCTGTGCCACGTGCCAGTGAATGTAGAAACAGGAAACACACATCAAAGTTGCTGGTGAACGCAGCAGGCCAGGCAGCATCTCTAGGAAGAGGTACAGTCGACGTTTCAGGCCGAGACCCTTCGTCAGGACTAACTGAAGGAAGAGCTAGTAAGAGATTTGAAATTGGGAGGGGGAGGGGGAGATCCAAAATGATAGGAGAAGACAGGAGGGGGAGGGATGGAGCCAAGAGCTGGACAGGTGATTGGCAAAAGGAATATGAGAGGATCATGGGACAGGAGGCCCAGGGAGAAGGAAAAGGGGGGGGGGGAATACCCAGAGGATGGGCAAGGGGTATAGTCAGAGGGACAGAGGGAGAAAAAGGAGAGTGAGAGAAAGAATGTGTGTATATTAATAACGGATGGGGTACGAGGGGGAGGTGGGGCATTAGCGGAAGTTAGAGAAGTCAATGTTCATGCCATCAGGTTGGAGGCTACCCAAACGGAATATAAGGTGTTGTTCCTCCAACCTGAGTGTGGCTTCATCTTTACAGTAGAGGAGGCCGTGGATAGACATGTCGGAATGGGAATGGGATGTGGAATTAAAATGTGTGGCCACTGGGAGATCCTGCTTTCTCTGGCGGACAGAGCGTAGGTGTTCAGCAAAATTTGATCTGCGGAGGGCTATTTCAAGGGCAAAGAGACAATTTCAAACGAGGTTGGAGGCAACATCGGATGCACGGCAACTCTGGCAGGGTCTGCAAGACATGACTTCCCACAAAGCGAAACCCAATAGCATGAATGGCAGCAATGCCTTACTACCAGATGAACTCAACACCTTCTATTCACACTTTGAAAGGGAGAACACAACTACAGCTGTGAAGATCCCTGCTGCACTTGATGACCCTGTGATCGCTGTCTCAGAGGCTGATGTTAGGCTGTCTTTAAACAGAGTGAAGCCTCGCAAGTTGGAAGGTCCCTATGGAGTACCTGGTAAGGCTCTGAAAACCTGTGCCAACCAACTAGCGGAAGTATTCAAGGACATTTTCAAACTCTCACTGCAATGGGTAGAAGTTCCCACTTACTTCAAAAAGGCAACAATTATACCAGTGCCCAAGAAGAATAATGTGGGCTGCCTTAATGACTATTGCCCGGTAGCATTCACATCGACAGTGATGAAATACTTTGAGAGGTTGGTCATGGCTAGACTGAACTACTACCTCCGCAAGGACCAAGGACCTGGACCCATTGCAATTTGCCTATCACCACAATAGGTCAACGGTAGGGCCGGATTAAGCTAGTGCAGGGACCTGTAGCATATGTTATAAAGGGGCCCTAAATTTTAAAAAAGCACTAAGTATAAAAACATAAATTATTTACTTGCATAGTAAAGTAATTCAAGTTTTTCATTTCCTATACAGCCAGATAGTACGACAAGTGTGTGACACTTCAGTAATAGTATTACTTACATGTAGGTGTTAACTTCAAATGTCAAAAGTAACAAAACTACAATTTACAAGTTACATTTTCTAGATTTAGCATGAGCAAATTTGTTGATGATGCTGGAAATGTCTATTTCACGCAGAAGTTCATGTTCAATGCTCATGAGAGTAAGATTGTTCAATCTGTTTTGACCCATGGTGTTCCTTAGTTCATTTTTAATCCTTTTCAGTTTTGAAAATGAGCATTATCCACTGCAGTTGGTAACCATGAGTGACAAATAGATGCGCAAGGCATTTTCTACATTTGGAAAACATGACTCCAAAGAACTGTCAGTTATCAAACGGTACAACTTTAATTCTACAAGGTCTTGTTTGGCGCCAATATGAGAAGAAAGATCAGGTTTCAATAGTTCAGTAAACTGCACAAATTCTTCCTCAAGACTTTCTTCGATATCTTCTGGATATGATTTAATAAGATTTGATTACCTCTTTATGATCTCTTCAGGTGTAATGACTGTAACTGATGAAGGAATCCAAAAACACCATTCACCTTTAGATAAGCTTTATGCTTTCTTGACAGGGCAGAAGGCAAGCTGTCAATAATGGCAAGAAATGTTCGGCTTTTAAACTTCTGAGGAGGTGTTTGAGATTCAACAAGTGGATCAAGAGTGCTGGAAACACTGAAATCATCGTATGCGCGATTTTGCTTGTGTTTTCTTCGAGTTTGCTGTTGATAATCTTCACACTTAGTCAGATCCTTGGCTTTTTGCTCAATGTCTGAAAAAATAGACCACATAGCTTGAAAATATCCGTGCAGGGATTCATAAAGTGCACAAGCTGTGTTCAAGTCTTGGCCAGAAGATTGCAAAGAAGCACTAGTTATTTGAAAATGCTGTAATACTTGATCCCACAATAGACTTGGCATGTCAACAAATACCCTCAGAAACTTCTGTAGATGTACCATGGAGAGCATTCTGACAGGCTGTGTCACTGTCTGGTAAGGAGGGGCTACTGCAAAGGACCGAAAGAAGCTTCAGAGTGTTGTAAATCTAGTCAGCTCCATCCTGGGTAATAGCCTACAAAGTACCCAGCACACCTTCAGGGAGCAGTATCTCAGAAAGGCAGCATCCATTATTAAGGACTTCCAGCACCCAGGGCATGCCCTTTTCTCACTTTTGCCATCAGGTAGGGGGTATAGAAGCCTGAAGGCACACACTCAGTGATTCAGGAACAGCTTCTTCCCCCTCTGCCATCCGATTCCTAAATGGACATTGAAACTTCGGACACTACCTCACTTTTTTTAATTTACAGTATTTCTGTTTTTGCACATTTTTTAATAATCTATTCAATCTAAGTAATAGATTTATTGTTTATTTATTATGTTTTATTTTATTTATTATTATTATTATGTTTTCTCTCTCTGCTAGATTATGTATTGTATTGAACTGCTGCTGCTAAGTTGACAAATTTCACGACACATGCCAGTGATAATAAACCTGATTCTGATTCTGCTGTCTTATGGTCTTATGATCTTTATAAAAGGATATATGTACAGAGTATTTTTTCCCTAGAGGAAAAGTTCTCAAAGGCAGAAGTAGGGAGGCTTGATATGAGAAGAAAAAGATTTTAAGGGATGCAATAGGCAACTTTAGTGTGTTATTAGACACTCTAGAAAATTTCTACAGATGTAACTTGGAGAGCATTCTAATTGGTTGCATCAGTGTTCGTCATTGTCGACATCAATGAGGAGCTCGACACCATTATGATGGTGTCAAGACTAGCACGTGATTTGGATTTAAGTGAGGGAGAGTTGCACAGCGTCAGCCTCACTCTCTTTTCCCAATTCCCATCTGGATCCAGTGGCAAGACAGAGTTGAGACGGCTAGAGATGGGACTAGGCACAGTGGATGATCAGGATGTCTTCCATGTCTTGTCCTGCTCTACACGTTCCACGACGCTTGTAGAGAATGCCTTCTTGACCGTTGGACCTTACATTGGTCTCGTCCGCTCAATCCGCTGGAGTCTGTCTTCACATGCTGGGGTAAACAACTCCCTATCTCACCGAGAGTTTGAGACCCATCGGCTACCCTCACCTGGTTTAGTTGGCTTGTCAAAGCCGTTGCCCGGGGTGTGGCCGCTGTTGCATGCAAACATCTACAGGGAGCCACAGGTGAGAGCTGAGTGCCAGGTGGGGACCAAAGGTGGACTAACCGCCTTGAAAGGGACGCAACATATTCCCCCACCAGAGGTGCTACCCCCTCCCTGACACCCCATACACCCCAATTGGTTGCATCAACAGCTCCTCTAACCCTCAACCCAGGAGCACCTCAGGGCTGTATTAAGTTCCCTCCTTTACTCCATGTATACTCATGACTATGGTGCCACCCACAGCTAATCTGCTAATTAAATTTGCCGATGACACTACATTGATTAGCCTAATCTCAAACAATAATGAGGTGGCCTACAGGGGAGAAGTCATCTCTCTGGCACAGTGGTGTCAGGAAAACAACCTCTCTCTTAAGGTCGCAAAAACAAAGGAGCTGGTTGTGGATTACAGGAGGAATGGAGACAGCTAACCCCTACTGACATCTGTGGATCTGGGGTTGAGAGGGTAAACTGTTTAAGTTCCTTGGCATCCACATCACCGAGATCCTCACGTGATCTGTACACAACAGTTGTGTGGTGAAAAAGGCACAACAGCATCTCTTTCACATCAGACAATTGAGGAAGTTTGGTATGGGCCCCCAAATCCTAAGAACTTTCTACATGGGAACAATTGAGAGCATCCTGACTGGCTGCATCACTGCCTGGTATGGGAACTGTACCTCCCTTAATCACAGGATTCTGCAGAGAGTGGTGCAGACAGCCCTTCGCATCTGTAGTTGTGAACTTCCCATGATTCCGGACATTTACAAAGACAGTTGTGAAAAAAAGGCCCAAGGGATCATTGGGGACCCGAGTCACCCCAGCCACAATCTATTCCAGCTGCTACCATCCAGGAAACGGTACTGCAGCATAAAAGCCAGGACCAAGAGGTTTCGGGACAGCTTCTTCCACCAGGCCATCAGACTGATGAACTCACACTGATTTGAGTGCACTTCTATGTTACATTGACTGTTCTATTCATTATAAATTATTATGAATTACTATGATTGCACATTTAGACAAAGACATAATGTAACGATTTTTACTCCTCATGTATATGAAGGATGTCAGAAATAAAGTCAATTCAATTCAATTCATCTGGTATGGAGGGACCACTGCAGGTTCTGAAAGATCTGTAGAGATTATGGACTTAGCCAGCTCCATCATGGGCAACAGTCTCCCCAGCACTGAGGCATCTTTAAAAGATGAGTCCATGAAAAGGCATCATCCACCATTAGGGATCCCCATCACCGAAAACACACTCTCTTATACTAGCTTCAGAGAGGACATACAGGAGCATGAAGACACACTCTCAGGGTCTTATGAACCCCTTTACCCCTCTGCCATTAGCTTTCTGAATGAACAATGAGCCAACTGAAGAGCACTACCGCACTATTTTTTTCTCTGTTTGCACTACTTCTGATTCTGATTCTGAATGTTTTCATGCATAGGCTGGGAGTATATATGGAATAAACTGCTAGTGGTAGTGTTTGAGTCAGGCACAAAAACAACAGTCAAAGTATACAAGGATAGGAAAGATTTAGGGGTATATGAACCACATGCAGGCAAATGGAGCAAGCTTTGTTCAGCATCGTAGTCGGAATGGATGAGTGAGGATGAAAGAGATGTCTGCATGCTGTATTATTCTCTGATTCTATTACTGTACTCTATCAGAGTCAAGCACTTGTTATTGTTAAGATGACTTACTTTTGACTAAAGTGCAGCATCTTTTTGTCAGGTTAGTGTGTACGCCAAATGATCTATTTTGTTCAATAGCATCACCGCCAAATTAGGTCATATGTGCACTACTGTGTACAGTGTTTTAACTTAATGTGGTTGCTGAAAATGACATCAGGTAGCATTTATTCCACTGATTCCTTTCCAAAAGATTCTACCTATCTGAAAAAGTCACCTCAGAGAAGTATGAGTTCATCTAAAGTTCAACGTTATTGGTGTGTTGAGTCTATGCACTCTAACTTTTCAATCTCAAAGTTGTGGCAAAGCAAAGAAAGTATGAGAGACCATTAAGAAATTGGCTGATGTATTATTAAAAGAAAGGTTAAAGTGGTGAAATCTGAATGATGTGCATGAGTTGTAAGAATCCTACCGCTTCTGATTTCTATTAGTGATTTGGATGCAGGAGTCCAAGAAATATTGATTAAAATTGAGATTATCCTTGCTAGAAAGGACAATGAAATCAAACGAATCATCTCAGGAAATCTAGCGTGTAAGTGTGAAATTTAACACAGGCAAGCGTGTCATACTTCGTAGGAGAAGGAAAATGGATGGATATGATAGCTCTTGAAATCACTCAGGGATGAATCTGAAAGATCACTAAATGTTATGACTGTGATCAAAGTCACCGGAGAGACACTAAACCTGGTGATATTGAAGTGTTTATTCACCACAACAAGCAGGAATCATTCTGGAGAAGCTCTCTGTAGAGGTTCACAAAGGTACAGCAATTTTTTACACCATTAAAATCAATAGTAGGCAATTCAATACAATTTCAATAGGTACAATTATATTGATTACTTTAATGCTTTGGGTTGACCAATAGTTTCTTTGAGATACATAATGGAAGTACAATACAATTGATAAGGCACCTCTGAAGGTGCAAATGCCTTTGGGAGAGACTAATTAATGCAAATATTCTAAAATGTTTTGATGACAGAGAGCCAGATACCCAAAAGTACTATCATCAGGGCAGATTCTGAGCACAAAAATATTGTAAGTAGTAAAAACTATTGATTTCCTAGGCCTGCAACCACATTTGCTATCCTGAGCAAAACATCTTTCCGGTTTGCCAGCTTGCTCTCAAGTCATAACGGTTCAAATAACTTAGCCATGTTGCCTAGTTTGATGTAAGCCAATTAACACAACTGCATTTTGTTTGGCTTTTGCAAATGCAATCTCTTAGTCTGAGGAGCATCAACAGACTAAGCAAACTTAATGCACAACAAATCCAAACAACGTGAAGTTACAATCATCAAATCAAACCGAATATAGCTCAAAAAAGTAAGGTGATCTTGAAGAATACATGTTATCTCCTATCACCAGTTCAAAACATCTGTTTCTCCCCCCGTAATTGCTAAAAGAACAATTTATCAAATCCAAATCAGTTTAAAAAAAATACTCCACACTGTTCTGTCACCTCCCCATTTCATCACCATGATTATTGCAACTGACACACTCCTGGGAGGGCAGAGAGCTGTGTGTTGAATTAATAAACTGCATGAAAGAGAATTTGGTGGAGATGAATATAGAGAAAGATAAATCAGCTGCATGCCTGAAAAGTCACCTTCAATCTTTATTTTTCAGAGGTAGAAAGCTTCAGAAGGTTACCTGTCATCTGCGCATGCCCAGCTGCATAAATGCTATGCTCCTCCTAACTGTTTAACGGCTAACCCTCCTCTTCTTCTTGGAAACTCCACTCTGGCCTTTTGCCTGCTCTAGATCTTTTCATTTCTAACTGCAAACGAGACATCAGATATCTTGATTTCACCACTCCTCTCTCTTTTTCAAGCTCATCCTTTCTGAACGCACTACACTCAACTCTCTCGACACCGCTTCCAACCTCAACATCAAACCCACAGACAAAGGGGTGGTGTTGTCTGGGGATTGACCTTTACTTTTCTAAGACTATATGTCAGCTCTTAGACACCTTCTCTTGCTTACCCCTTGAATAGAAACCCACTAGGAAGCAGCTGGCACTGTCTCCCACACTATTACCAACCTTATCAAACTTGGAGATCTCCCATCCACTTCCATAAGCTTCATAGTTCCTGAGCTTGCACTGCCTATTTCTATTTCCTAACCAAGATCCACACACCTAACTCTTCTGGTATTTCTATTGTTTCTCCATGCTCCTGCCCCACTGAACTTGTGTCCACATACCTCAACACAATTTTGTCCCCCTTGATTTGGTTCCTTCCTAACTACATCCATAACACTTCCCATATTCTACATCACTTTCAGTTCCTTGTCCCTGATTGCCTTACTTCACCATTAACATCAAATCTTCATACACTTCCATCCACTATCAGAAAGGCCTTAAAGCTCTCTACTTCTTTCTGGACTAAAGACATAACCAGTTCCCCTACAGCACCATTCTCATCCATCTGGCAGAATTGGTTCTTATCCTCAACAATATCTCTTTCATCTCCCACTTTCTCCAAACCAAAGATGTAGCTAGGGGCACTCACATGGACTACAGGTATGCCTGCCTTTTTGTCAGATACTAGACAATGGGGTGACCTGTTGGGACACCCTTTGAGATAAGGGTAGTGCAGTCTGATGTGAACAGAATGAACATTAAATTTTGCTGAATGCTATTCCTATCTCTTTGATTTGGAAATTAAAGAAGAAAACCTCAGTTTATTAAAGAAGAAAGACACATAGCAAGACAAATATGTGACCAGAATGAACATTAAATATCCATGAAGTAAATTTGAAGGAATCGGGCTTGCTGGGTTAGGTCTGGAATTAAATGTCCGATGTAATGATGTATTTGGCCTTGAATAATCACAGAAGGGTTCCATCCATTCCTAGTTGGAATGACTTCTTTGGCAGCAAAGGATGTCATTTGGAAGAGGCAATTGTATTGTCTGATGTTTTTCCTGAACTCATTTGCAATAGGTTCATCATTGTTGTACAAATTGAGGAGTTCATTAGGTAGAGGCTGCAAATTGTCTATCCTGACCTTTCCCTTCATACAGCAGAAATGTACGGTTTCTCCAGTGAATAGGAAGGCACGACAGTGAGGGCATACTCTGGTCATCGAACCAACATAGCAGAAATGTGACGGCATGCGAGTCGTGCATTTTGCCTTGCTCTTTCTCTGTCGAGGTATTGTTGTCGAAAGCGCCATTGCCATCTTCAGCAACTCTCGCAATAATTGCTCTGTGCTGCATATTCTCAAGTCGATCTTTCCTCTTCTCCTCTGTCTCTTCCTCTCTCCTCCTTCTCTGCCTGTTTTTGTCATTCTGGAGACGCGCAGCCCTTTCATCCTTCGTCTCTCCATCTCTTCTACCATTTGTTCTTCCTCTCTGATCCTGGAGTCGTGTGGCCCTGGCCTGATCGGATTCTTGTTCTCTCTTCCGTCTGTGCCTATTGTTGTCATTTTGGAGACGTGCATGCCTGTCCTCCTCTGTCTCATCTTCTCTCATCTTTTTTGTCCTGACTCTTTGATCCTGGAGTCGTGCGGCCCTGGCCTCATCCGATTGTTGTTTTCTCCCTCTCCTTGCCACTTCCCAATGACGTTTGGCGTCATCTCTTAACCATAATGTCACCCTTCTCTTTCCACACGACATAATTAGGCTATCCATATATTTTTACCCTAATGCTTGATAGAAATAGGAAGCAGTAACACCAAAGCCTCCAAGCTGCTGAGGTTGGCCGTGCGCATGCATCTGGACTTGGCGTCGTGGTCTCCATGAAAGGTGGAAGCGGCTCTGTGAGCATCATGAGGTGCTGCTGAGGCTGGCCATGCGCATGCGTCGGGTTGTGGCGTCCCGATTTCCATGATGGCCGGTCGGGTCTCGGGTGAAAGGCAGCCTGTTGATTTTTGGAGAATGAGTAATCTTATACGAATATATAACCCTGAACTTTGCCTGCATTCTGTAAGTTAGTGCATTTTAATTCCATTTAGCCAAAAAAAGTGCCGCTGTAATGCACCGTTTGTGCTAATTGGAGGTCACAAACAGACAAACAGACAGACAGAGCATGAGAGTTTCAGTAGTATACTAGACAACGGGGTGACCCGTTGGGGCACCCTTTGAAAGAAGGGTAGTGCAGTCTGATATGAGCGGAATGAACATTAAATTTTCCTGAATGCTATTGGTATCACTTTGCTTTGGAAACTGAAGTAGAAAACTTCAGTTTATTAAAGAAGAATGGCAAAGCAAATATAGCTGCTCCTCATTTAACGAAGGACACTTTTGATGGCATCATTTCTGGTTTATCTGCCGCCCTTGTGCCTCTCGTTGTCATTCTGGAGATGTGCAGCCCTCTCATCCCCCGTCTCTTCAGCTCTTCTGCTGTTTGTGTTTGTCTCTGATCCTGGAGACGTGCATTTCTCTCCTCCTCTGTCTCTTCTTCTCTCATCTTTTTTTGTCTTGACTCTTTGATCCTGGAGTCGTGCTTCCCTGGTTTCATCCGATTCTTGTTCTCCTTGCCGCTTCCCGATGACATTTGGCGTTATCCCTTGACCATAATGTCCCCCTACCCTTTCCACGTGGCATAATTAGGCTGATCATTTTTTTTTACCCTAATGCTGGATAGAAGATACGAAGCACTAACACCAAAGGATGTTGATTATTCTTGATGATGTGGTTGACGCTGTCCTAAATGGACGTGATATAGTCACCACTGTCTTTTGACTGCAGCAAAGGGTTTTATGGGTGTCTCGAAGCACCTCATTACAATAAGATTTAATTGGCCGGGTAGCATCCGTGGAAAAGATCGGTCGACATTTCGGGCCAGATCCCTTCGTCAGGACTGTAGGGGGAAGGGGCAGAGGCCCTATAAAGAAGGTCGGGTGAGTGTGGGAAGGAGAAGGCTGGTAGGTTCCAGGTGAAGAACAAGTAAGGGGAAAGATAAAGGGGTGGGGGAAGGAAGGCAGGGAGGTGATAGGCAGGAAAGGTGAAGAAAGAATAGGGGAAAACACAATGGGTAGTAGAAGGAGGCGGAACCAAGAGGGAGGTGATAGGCAGTTGGGAGAGGGGGCAGAGTGAAATAGGGATAGAGGAAGGGAGGGGGAGGGAATTACCAGAAGTTGGAGAATTCTATGTTCATACCAAGGGGCTGGAGACTATCTAGACGGTATATGAGATGTTGCTCCCCCAACCTGAGTTTAGCCTCATCATGGTGGTAGAGGAGGACACGTATGGACATATCTGAATGGGAGTGGGAAGCAGAGTTGAAGTGGGTGGCTACCGGGAGATCCTGTCTGTTTTGGTGGACTGAGCGGAGGTGCTCGACGAAGCGGTCCCCCAATCTGCATCGGGTTTCACCGATGTAGAGGAGGCCGCACTGGGAGCACCGGATGCAATAGATGACCCCAACAGACTCACAAGTGAAGTGTTGCCTCACCTGGAAGGACTGTTTTGGGCCCTGAATGGTGGCAAGAGAGGAGGTGTAGGGACAGGTGTAGCACTTGTGCTTACAGGAATAAGTGCCAGGTGGGAAGCCACCCCACTAGCTTCCAGATCCAACACATGATCCTCCGCAACTTCTGCCACCTTCAACAGGACCCCACCACTAAGCACATCTTTCCCTCTCCACCCCTCTCTGCCTTCCGCAGGGATCGGTCCCTCCGTGATTCCCTGGTCCACACGTCTCTCCCCACAGATCTCCCACCTGGCACTTATCCTTGTAAGCACAAGTGCTACACCTGTCCCTACACCTCCTCTCTTGCCACCATTCAGGGCCCCAAACAGTACTTCGAAGTGAGGCAACACTTCACTTGTGAGTCTGTTGGGGTCATCTATTGCATCTGGTGCTCCCGTTGCGGCCTCCTCTACATCGGTGAAACCCGATGCAGATTGGGGGATCGCTTCGTCGAGCACCTCCACTCCGTCCACCAAAACAGACAGGATCTCCCAGTAGCCACCACTTCAACTCTGCTTCCCACTCCCATTCAGATATGTCCATACATGTCCTCCTCTACCGCCATGATGAGGCTAAACTCAGGTTGGAGGAGCAGCACCTCATATACCATCTAGGTAGTCTCCAGCCCCTTAGTATGAACATAGAATTCTCCAACTTCCGGTAATTCCGTCCCCCTCCCTTCCCCTATCCCTATGTCACTCTGCCCCCTCCCCCAACTGCCTACCTCCTGCCTTTTGGTTCCGCCTCCTTCTACTACCCATTGTGTTTTCCCCTATTTTTTCACCTTTCCTGCCTATCACCTCCCTGCCTCCCTTTCCCACACCCCTTTATCTTTCCCCTTACTGGTTTTTCACCTGGAACCTACCAGCCTTCTCCTTCCCACCCTCCCCCCACCTTCTTTACAGGGCCTCTGCCCCTTCCCCCTACAGTCCTGACGAAGGGTTCTGGCCCGAAACGTCGACCGATCTTTTCCACAGATGCTGCCCGGCCTGCTGAGTTCCTCCAGCGTGTTGTGAGTGTTGCTTTGACCCCAGCATCTGCAGATTATTTTGTGAATAAGATTTAATTATCTCTTATTGATGGGTGGCAGTTAGATCTGTCCCAATCCTGCACATGCTGATGGTGATTAGCAGAATGTGACCCCTCGAAATCCCTCCCCCTCCCTTTCCCCATCCCAGTTTCACTCTGCCCCCTCCCCTAGCTGCCTATCACCTCCCTCATGGTTCCACCTCCTTCTACTACCCATTGTGCTTTCCCCTATTCCTTCTTCACCTTTCCTGCCTATCCCCTCTCTAATTCCCCTCCCCCACCCCGTATCTTTCCCCTTACTGGTTTTTCACCTGAAACCTACCAGCCTTCTCCTTCCCACCCTCCCTCCACCTTATTTATATAGGACCTCTGCCCCCTCCCTCTTCAGTCCTGACAAAGTGTTCCAGCCCGAAACGTTGACTGTTCTTTTCCACGGATGCTGCTCGACCTGCTGAGTTCCTCCAGCGTGTTGTGAGTGTTGCTTTGACCCCAACATCTGCAGAGTATTTTGTGCCCTTGAACTAGAGCTGCCCTGCCCTTTTGCTCCGGTAGGTGTCGCTGCTGAGGCTGGCCGTGCGCATGCGTCAGACTGTAGCATCCGGATTTCCATGATGGCCAATTGGCTCTCGGGTGAAAGCCAGCCTGTTTATTTTTGGCGAATGAGCAATTTTATATGAATATATAACCCTGAACTTTGCCTGCATTCTGTAAGTTAGCGCATTTTAATTCTATTTAGCCAAAAAAAGTGCCGCTGTAATGCACCGTTTGCGCTAATTGAAGATCACAAACAGACAGACAGAACATGAGAGTTTTAGTAGTATATAGATGTGGAACACTCCATATTCCAAGTCTACACTGGTAACGCTCCCCAACTTTTTCTGCTTCCTGCACCCAAACTGATCACAACAATTTCATAAACTTTCCTCAACTTCCACCCTGCCCTTAAATATACTTGGTCCATTGCTGACACCTTTATCCACTTTCTTGATCTCTCCATCTCTGGAGAGATATCCACTGACAGCTATCCACTGACAAGCCTACTGATTTTCACTGTTATCTTGATTATACTCTTTCTCAACATTACTGTCACTTGTAGAAAGGCTACTGCCTTCTTTCAGTTCCTCGATATCCACTACCTTTCTTCTCAGGATGAGGCTTTCCCTTCCAGAACATCTGAGATATCCTGTTTCTTAAAAGAACAGAGGTTCCCTTCCACCACCATCAATGCTGCCCTTACCTGCATCTCCTGCATTTTCCGCACATCTGCTTTCAACCCATAACAGGGATAGGATTCACTACACCTCCCGAAGCCTCCATATCCAGGTGTCTAGCAGATCATTCTGTATAACCTCTGCCAGCTCCAATGGGATACTACCACTAAGATAATCTTTCCCTCCCCCACATTCCCACCCAGGGGGATTGTTCTCCATACACTCCCTTGTCCCTTCATCTCTCCCTACTGATCTTTCTCATGACACTTATTTCTGCACACGTGTCAAGTGCTGTACCTCCTCTCTCACTACCACTCTGGGCCACAAACCATCCTTCCGGGTGGAGCAACACTTCAGTTGTGAATCTGTCAGGGTTATTGAAAGCATCCAGTGCTCGCAGTGAGGCCTGCTCGACATTTGTGACACCCAACGCAGATTGGGGGAAATGCTTTGTCAAGTAGCTTTGCTGCAGAAGTCAGGATCTTCCAGAGGCTATACATTTCAATTTGCTTTCATGTTCTCATTCTGACAAGTCAGTACATGATCTTCTTTAATGTCACGATGACACCACTGTCGGGCTGGAGGTTATAACAACTCGTATTCCATTTGGCTAGCCTACAACCTGATGACACGAAAATCAATTTCTCCAATCTCTGGTAATTGCACTCCTCCCTCTTTCTCTCTGATTCTATTCCCCATTTTGGTTATCAATGCCTTCTCTTCTCCTCACCTGGTCATCACCTCCATGCAGTTCCTCTCTTCCTCTTATTTCCATGTTCCACTATCTTCTTCTTTTGATTCCTTCTTATTCTCATCCATTACCCCTTCCAACCGTCCCTGCCCAGCTTCCGACTTCATCCCCTCTCCCCCACTCACCACCTACCCCCGCCGGCCCCATTGGTCTCACCTATCACCAGCCAGCTCGAATTCCACCTTTCTCCCCATCTTTTTTTGGCTTCTACCTCCTTCTTTCCAGTCCTGATGAAGGGTCTCAGTCCAAAATGTCAATTGTTTATTCCCTGCCTAACCTGCTGGGTTCCTCCAACAGTTTGTGAGTATTGAACAGTTAGGGACTGTCTCAAAAGCAGTCCAAACTCTGCATCTTCCCTGTATTTCCCTCGGAAATGTCACCTGACTCATAACAAAAATCAGTCAGAAAGTGTCTAGGTCTATGAAGCCACTGCAATAATTCTCTCTTCTAGTCCCATAGTTGCTGGTCAGTAGGAATTAAGACATTTCCATCATGAAAGGTGAACATAAAAATTAAGCCAGAAAAAACAGCACACCTGAGGACTGGGAGAAATTCAGAGTCCAACAGAGGAGGACAAAGGGCTTAATTAGGAAAGGGAAAAAAGATTATGAGAGAAAACTGGCAGGGAAGATAAAAACTGACTATAAAAGCTTTTATAGATACGTGAAAAGAAAAAGATTGGTTAAGACAAATGTAGGTCCCTTATAGTCAGAAACAGGTGAATTGATGGGGAACAAGGGGCTATGGCAGACCAATTGAGTAACTACTTTGGTTCTGTCTTCACTAAGGAAGACATAAATAATCTTCCGGAAATAGTAGGGGACCGAGGGTCTAGTGAGATGGAGGGAAATACATGTTAGGAGGGAAGTGGTGTTAGGTAAATTGAAGGGATTAAAGGCAGATAAATCCCCAGGGCCAGATGGTCTACATCCCAGAGTGCTTAAGGAAGTAGCCCAAGAAATAGTGGATGCATTAGTGATAATTTTTCAAAACTCTTTGGATTCTGGACTAGTTCCTGAGGATTGGAGGGTGGCTAATGTAACCCCGCTTTTTAAAAAAGGAGGGAGAGAGAAACTGGGGAATTATAGACCGGTTAGCTTAACATCGGTGGTGGGGAAAATGCTAGAGTCAGTTATCAAAATGTGATAACAGCACATTTCGAAAGCGGTGAAATCATCGGACAAAGTCAGCATGGATTTGTGAAAGGAAAATCGTGTCTGACGAATCTTATAGAATTTTTTGAGGATGTAACTAGTAGAGTGGATAGGGGAGAACCAGTGGATGTGGTATATTTGGATTTTCAAAAGGCTTTTGACAAGGTCCCACACAGGAGATTAGTGTGCAAGCTTAAAGCACATGGTATTGGGGTATGGTATTGATATGGATAGAGAATTGGTTGGCAGACAGGATGCAAAGGGTGGGAATAAATGAGACCTATTCAGAATGGCAGGCAGTGACTAGTGGGGTACCGCAAGGCTCAGTGCTGGGACCCCAGTTGTTTACAATATATATACTAATGACTTAGACGATGGAATTAAATGCAGCATCTCCAAGTTTGTGGATGACATGAAGCTGGGCGGCAGTGTTAGCTGTGAGGAGGATGCTAAGAGGATGCAGGGTGACTTGAATAGGTTAGGTGAGTGGGCAAATTCATGGCAGATGCAATTTAATGTGGATAAATGTGAGGTTATCCACGTTGGTGGCAAAAACAGGAAAACAGATTATTATCTGAATGGTGGCTGATTAGGAAAAGGGGAGGTGCAACGAGACCTGGGTGTCATTATACACCAGTCATTGAAAGTGGGCATGCAGGTACAGCAGGCGGTGAAAAAGGCGAATGGTATGCTGGCATTCATGGCAAGAGGATTCGAGTATGGGAGCAGGGAGATACTACTGCAGTTGGAACAGGAGCCCACCAAAAACATCAAACCATTGTCTCCCGCACAATCACCGCCCTTATCAACTCCGGAGACCTTCCATCCTCAGCCGCTAAACTCATTATTCCCACACCCTGTACTGCTCGGTTTTACCTCCTCCCAAAGATACACAAGCCTGACTGTCCCGGTAGACCCATAGTTTCTGCCTGCTCCTGTCCAACCGAACTTGTTTCTGCCTACCTGGACTCCATTTTGTCACCCATAGTTCAGTCCCTCCCTACCTACATCCGTGATACATCCCATGCCCTCCACCTCTTCAGTAACTTCCAGTTCCCCGGTCCCACCACTTCATTTTTACTATAGATGTCCAATCCTTATACACTTCCATTCCTCATCAAGAAGGCCTCAAAGCCCTCCGCTACTTCCTGGATAATAGACCTCACCAGTTCCCCACCACCACTACCCTCCTCCGGTTGGCGGAACTGGTTCTCACACTCAATAACTTCTCTTTTGGCTCTTCCCACTTTCTTCAGACTAAGGGTGTAGCTATGGGAACTCGCATGGGACCCAGCTACGCCTGCCTCTTCGTTGGTTATGTGGAACAGTCTGTGCTCCAAACCTATTCTGGTACTGCTCCCCAACTTTTCCTTCAATACATTGACGACTACATTGGTGCTGCTTCCTGCAACCATGCTGAGCTCGTCAATTTCATCGACTTTACTTCAAACTTCCACCCACTCAAATTCACTTGGTCTATCTTGGACACTTCTCTCCCCTTTCTCGAGGTCTCGGTCTCCATCTCTGGAGACAGACTGTACACTGACATCTTCTACAAGCCCACTGACTCTCATAACTACCTCGACTATACCTCTTCCCACCCTGCCACATGCAAAACTGCCACTCCCTATTCCCAGTTCCTCCGTCTCCGCCGCATCTGCTCCAAAGATGAGGCTTTCCGTTCCAGGACATCTCAAATGTCCTCTTTCTTTAAGGATCGTGGTTTCCCTTCTACGGTGATCAATGATGCCTTCACCCACATCTCCTACATTTTCCGCATTTCGGCCCTCACCCCATCTTCCCGCCACCACAACAGGGACAGAGTTCCCCTTGTCCTCACCTACCACCCCACCAGCCTCCGGATCCAGCACATTATCCTTCGCAACTTCCGCCACCTTCAGCAGGACCCCACAACTAAGCACATCTTTCCCTCTCCACCCCTCTCCGCTTAAAAATTACTGTTTTTTTCAACTACCAGCATTCTTCAAACCTTCCTCAAAGTTGTTCCTTCAGTCCTGATGAAGGGTTTCGGCCCGAAACGTCGACTAATCTTTTCAACTGATGCTGACTGACCTGCTGAGTTCCTCCAGCGCATTGTGAGTGTTCCTTTGACAACAGCATCTGCAGATTATTTTGTGTTTACGATTTGCTACTCCGCTGCGAAGACTCTTCAAGGTATGCCTACCCTGAAGATGTTTAAATCCTTTCTTCGGCGGGAGTTCAGTGAAACCCTCTCTCACTGCTCCCCCTCTGTGATCTCTCCCTCTCTCCGACTCTTTGACCACATCCTGACTCAGACCCGCTACCACAGCCACATCTCCTTCCTAAGAATGGGTCTCCGCCGCCATCTGTTACCACATGGATTCCAGCTCCAGTTCCAGGCCTCCCAGTTTGGGCCCAGCGAGGATCCTAGGTACCTCCGTTTCCACAACCGCTGCTCCCGTAGGATTCTCCGTGCCATGCTCGCTGCCATGCGAAGATACCTAAGGGCTCTGTCCCTCTCTCTGCCACCACTCCGGGACTCAGTCTCCACCGTCTGCCATGGTCCTCTCCTACACTTCATTCTCTGCCGGATTCACGCCACCAACCGCCGTTTCTTCTCCTTCCTCACGTCCAAGAAGGACAACAAGCTCGCCCGCCTGGAGCCCACGACGACGACCGGCTCCAGCCTGGACCAAAGCCCCTCAGGCCTCGACTTCTCAGGCTTTCAGCAGGCCGGAGACCCATCCGCCTCTGATTCTGACCCTGACCCTGACTGGAACCACTGCCTCCTGAAAAGGGGAACCAGCCCCCGGCGAACCATGGACTCCCTCGCTTCCAACTCTGACCTCAGTTCTGGTGCCCTGCAGGCTACAGTCTCTGCTATGCCAAGTTAAGATCCAGCTCCTACAGAGGTCCCGAAACTCTCCAAACCGGAACCGCTCTTACTGCCGCTGGGTCCCACCACCTATCCTATTCCCCCACTACCCTCTTTCCTCCCATCGACTCCCAAACATCCCTCTACCCCTCATCGTCCATTCCTCTGATTCCTCATCCTCCCCTAACCCCGCTCTCCCTGAACATCCCTACACCGCTCTCCCTCCTGAGACCTCCCACTCTTCACCCTCCTCCAACCCCAGCCCCAACCATTGCCGTGTCTTCACCATCCCATCTGACCTTCCCCTCTCTGAGGCAGAACGTTCTGTCCTTAGCAAGGGCCTCACTTTTGTCCCCCTCCGTCCACACCTCAGTGAGTTCCGTGCCCACCATGATGTTGAGCTCTTCTTCCATCACCTACGTCTCCGAGCCTACTTCTTTGACAATGATTCCCCTCCCCCTACTGATGACCCCTTCTCCTGTCTTCAACCCTCCTCCTCCTCCTGGACACTCCGCCCGGGCCTTCTACCTGCACTTGATCTCTTCATCTCCAACTGTCGCCGAGACATCAACTGTCTCAACTTCACCACTCCTCTCTCCTGTTCCAACCTCACTCCCTCTGAACGCACTGCCGTCTACTCTCTCCGCACTAATCCCAACCTCACCATCAAACCCACTGACAAAGGTGGTGCCATAGTAGTCTGGCGGACGGACCTCTACCTCACTGAGGCCAAACGGCAGCTCTCTGACACCTCCTCTTACTTACCCCTGGAACAGGACCCCACCAAAGAACATCAAAGCATTGTCTCCCGCACCATCACCGTCCTTATCAACTCCAGAGACCCTCCATCCTCAGCCGCTAAACTCATTATTCCCACAAACCGCACCACTCGGTTTTACCTCCTCCCCAAGATACACAAGCCTGACTGCCCCGGTAGACCCATAGTTTCTGCCTGCTCCTGTCCAACCGAACTTGTATTTGCCTACCTGGACTCCATTTTGTCACCCATAGTTCAGTCCCTCCCTACCTACATCCGTGATACATCCCACGCCCTCCACCTCTTCAATAACTTCCAGTTCCCCGGCCCCAACCGCTTCATTTTTACTATAGATGTCCAATCCTTATACACTTCCATTCCTCATCAAGAAGGCCTCAAAGCCCTCCGCTACTTCCTGGATAATAGACCTCACCAGTTCCCCACCACCACTACCCTCCTCCGGTTGGCGGAACTGGTTCTCACACTCAATAACTTCTCTTTTGGCTCTTCCCACTTTCTTCAGACTAAGGGTGTAGCTATGGGAACTCGCATGGGACCCAGCTATGCCTGCCTCTTCGTTGGTTATGTGGAATAGTCTATGCTCCAAACCTATTCTGGTACTGCTCCCCAACTTTTCCTTCGATACATTGACGACTACATTGGTGCTGCTTCCTGCACCCATGCTGAGCTCGTCAATTTCATCGACTTTACTTCAAACTTCCACCCAGCCCTCAAATTCACTTGGTTTATCTCGGACACTTCTCTCCCCTTTCTCGAGGTCTCGGTCTCCATCTCTGGAGACAGACTGTACACTGACTTCTTCTACAAGCCCACTGACTCTCATAACTACCTCGACTATACCTCTTCCCACCCTGCCACATGCAAAAATGCCATTCCCTATTCCCGGCTCCTCCGTCTCCGCCGCATCTGCTCCAAAGATGAGGCTTTCCGTTCCAGGACATCTCAAATGTCCTCTTTCTTTAAGGATCGTGGTTTCCCTTCTGCTGTCATCAATGATGCACTCACCCGCATCTCCTCCATTTCCCACACATCGGCCCTCACCCCATCTTCCCGCCACCACAACAGGGACAGAGTTCCCCTTGTCCTCACCTACCACCCCAACAGCCTCCGGATCGAGCACATTATCCTCCGCAACTTCCGCCCACTTCAACAGGACCCCACCACTAAACACATCTTTCCCTCTCCACCCCTCTCCGCTTTCTGCAGGGGTGCATCCCTCTGCGACTCACTTATCCGCATGTCCATCCCCACGGATCTCCCACCTGGCACTTATCCCTGTAAGCGTAAGTGCTACAGCTGTCCCTACACCTCCTCTCTTGTCACCATTCAGGGCCCCAAACAGTCCCTCCAGGTGAGGCAACACTTCACTTGCGAATCTGTTCGGGTCATCTATTGCATCCGGTGCTCCCTGTGCGGCCTTCTCTACATCCGTGAAACCCGACGCAGACTGGGGGACTACTTCGTCGAGCACCTCCACTCCGTCTGCCACAACAGACAGGATCTCCCGGTAGCCACCCACTTCAACTCTGCTTCCCATTCCCATTCAGATATGTCCATACATGGCCTCCTCTACTGCCATGATGAGGCTAAACTCAGGTTGGAGGAGCAACACCTCATATACCGTCTAGGTAGTCTCCAGCCCCTTGCTATAAACATAGAATTCTCCAACTTCCGGTAATTCCCTCCCCCTTCCTTCCTCTATCCCTATTTCGCATCACCTCGCTCATAGTTCTGCCTCCTTCTACTATTGTTCTCCTGCCAATCACCTCCCTGCTTCCCCTCCCCCATCCCTTTGTCTTAAAAATTACTGTTTTTTTCAACTACCAACATTCTTCAAACCCTCCCCAAAGATCTTCCTTCAGTCCTGACGAAGGGTTTCGGCCCAAAACGTCGACTAATCTTTTCAACTGATGCTGACTGACCTGCTGAGTTCCTCCAGCGCATTGTGAGTGTTCCTGGAGTATTGTGTGCAGTTTTGGTCCCCTAATCTGAGGAAAGACATTCTTGCCATAGAGGGAGTACAAAGAAGGTTCAGCAGATTGATTCCTGGGATGGCAGGACTTTCATATGAGGAAAGACTGGATTGACTAGGCTTATACTCGTTGGAATTTAGAAGATTGAGGGGGGATCTTATTGAAACGTATAAAATTCTAGAGGGATTGGACAGGCTAGATGCAGGAAGATTGTTCCCGATGTTGGGGAAGTCCAGAGTGAGGGGTCACAGTTTAAGGATAAAGGGGAAGCCTTTTAGGACCGAGATGAAGAAAAATTTCTTCACACAGAGAGCAGTGAATCTGTGGAATTCTCCTCTCACAGGAAACAGTTGAGGCCCGTTCATTGGCTATATTTAAGAGGGAGTTAGATATGGCCCTTGTGGCTAAAGGGATCGGGGGTATGGAAGGAAGGCAGGTACAGGGTTCTGAGTTGGATGATCAGCCGTGATCATACTGAATGGTGGTGCAGGTTCGAAGGGCCGAATGGCCTACTCCTGCACCTATTTTCTATGTTTCTATGTTTAACATATAGTTATCCACTGGACATTCTGTATATATTGGGTCATTTTGGAAATGGGGAGCTGCATGAAAAACACTCACTATATCTGCACTGTTGTCTATTTGCAGAGAATGCCTTTTGGGGCTTGTTTCTTGTTTGTTTTTTGACATCAAGGCAACTATATGCCCAGGTGCAGTTATGTTGGATTATATGCTGCAGACTTGAATAACCCATCGCGGAATTATTATGAAAGATCCTTCACCTGCAATGTTTACTCTGTTTGAAGATGTTGAATTATTGTTGAGCATTTTCCAGTTTCTGCTTTAATTTCAGATTCCTAGTATCTATCAGTGTGCTACTCTTGGATTTTCTTTTGTGACGCATGTTGCAAGGATGAGTTAACTTTGTGTACTGAACTCACATTGCAGAGTTTCATCCTATGTAAAGTCTTACGATGCTTAGGTTACTTGTCTTCGCTGGTCCTCCACATGACATCAAGTTATTGACTTATTCCATAAGACAGAGGAGTAGCATTGGGCTATTCAGCCCATTGAACCTGCTCCACTCTTCCATCGTGGCTGGTTTATTATCCACCTCAACCCTCAGCTTCTCACCATGAAACCTTAAATGCTGCTTTCACTATGATGCTGAATAACCTGTGGAATATTTAATTTAGCATTGCAATTTAGCGACCACTTATGTTCTCAGGGATTGATATACACATTCAAAGAAGAACCCCTTGTCTTTGGGCAGGTGCAGAGTGCAGCTGTTGTTCTCTGACCAGTCTACCTGTTACAACATTTTCAGGGAATAACCACCCAATCTCATCCAAGTCAACAGGGTTAAAATTATTCTTGCCCACCCCCCCCCCATTGTGTTCCAAACTATCCTATAAGTCTATCCTCAAACCATTGAAAATATTCCATGCTTCTAAGTCATATGCTACTCAGGGTGAGAATTAAGATATAACATGCTGTATTGATCTTGCTGCCTTCAGATGTTATGAGTTACTGATCTTTGGTAACAGTGAAGAGAAACACTGTCACTGTTAAAATGACAAGATCAGTGTAACCTTTATTGTAGCATAATCTTGTGGGGTAATTTTCAGTACAGATGGGGAAAATTACAACCTACAATCTGTGAAGTTCCATTAGCAGATCAACACTTCTGATAATTTTGGGAGAGAGAAAAATAGGTGTAAGTCAATGATGTGTTGATAAAAGTAGTTATATCAAACTAATGACCGTGTTAGTCTGAACTACTTGTACGTAGCACTGCATTTATTGCCTAGAAACTTCAAACGAAAATTCGAGCTGCCACTTGTGTGATCATTTGAACACGGCCAAGGTGATATTTATGTAAACTATCAGCATCATATAAATTGGCAAAACCACATCTTGGCATATCAACAACTAGCTTAGAATCCTATCAGCAGATAGTAGGCAATGTCCTGATCTTGTTAATAAATTAGCAATTAAACTATCATGTTACATCTCATCAAAAGAGTTGATAATATTCTGGGAGTTTTAAATGAAGTAATGCATGCTTCTCTATCAATAGGAACATCCTGAAACAGGTCTGATTTACAGGAAATAGTTATTTTCAAAATAGCACTGAAAGTGAGGTTGTACCAAATTTGCATTGAAATGTTCCTGGAGAGTATTCTGCAACTTGTGAATGTTTTGCTGCACAGCTTGTAAATGATGCATTATTGGGAGTGAAACAATGCCATAATCCAAATCTATGCAAGTTTACAGTCATTGTTGTGAAATATTTCCATTTTCCTTCACCTTTTGCAAATCTGATTTTCATAAGTATTGGTAAAATCTGTGTGATTTTGTTAAATGTTCAAAAGAGCACTTACCAGGATCCTCAGTGAAAATTAATCTTGTGTTTGGACAATAAAATAGGATGATGTTATTCTTTCAGCACTGATTAGCTTAGGGTTTTCACAACAATATGTTCTGTTCCACCAGGGATGCCAGTATTTTATGGAGCAGTTTTCTTAATTAGAACATAATGCTTTCTTTTCAGCAAGTCTGTAGATAGCATGCGGTATTATTTCAAGTAATTTAGAAAATAATCTGCTTGGAATTTAACTCCTAGCTTCGTAGTAATTTAAGACCCAAAACAATAGCTCTGTTATCCAGGTAATCTGTCTTTTCTGCTCTCTTGAGTATTTTTTACAGCTTTAGATATTGATTGTGTAATGCTAAAATAGGTAAATACTTTGACAGTGAAAGACTACGCTTGAATTGAAAGCTGAAATAAATTTACAAAAATATTACTTTGCAAGAGTTTAATTAGCTAAAGTAAACTATCATTGGCACTCTTTGGACAGGTTCTAGGTCATATATTGTTTTAATTATTTGGTTCATTTTTATAAAATATGCAGATAAAAATTTGTGTGATGCAGGTCATAGGAATCATGGAATAACTTTTTTCCAAGTTGAAGTTCAGCTGCTAGGAGTATACAGCACAAAGTTGCAGACATATTGTAAATCAAAGCTAACTGATACTTAAGTGTAAACTCAGACATCCCACCCTGCAAAAACTGATTTCAGGGAGGTAGCACCATCAATTTGCGGGAGACTTCCGGGAGAGGTAGGATGTCTGCAATAGAGTAGCTCCTTAGCAGCTAGCCCTAGCTAGTTTAAATAACGTTAGCTATGCTAATGAACGAATGGCACCTGTTAAACTCACCTCAGCATGTCTTTTACAGTCTTAACCCACCATGGGCAATAGAAAAGTTACTGTTGCAAACAGTGCAGCGAGCAACACTGTCATTATTTTTGATCCCTATTAGGCAGGGGTACACTTTAGTGTAGTCTGGGGTGACGTACGTTTTATACTTTCTTTTTTTTTGAAACCTCTGCCATGGCGCGCCCTTGCGCTCTCTCTCTCTCTCGTTTGCTTTCTCTCTCTCTCTCGCTTGCTTGCTCTCGCGCTCTCTCACTCTCAAAAAAATTGATTTCCGTGATATTGTATATAATTTGCGGGCATCAGGGAGCCACTATTCATATGCGGGAGACTCCCGGAACTTCCGGGAGAGGTGGGATGTCTGTAAACTGCATATTGACAGAGGTGTATTGGCCTATTTAGTTGCTGCATTATTTAATATCTTATTTCAAGCTGTTTAACAATAGAGTGCCCCAGTTAATACTGGTTAACTAGTCAAATCAAATATCAATTTTCACTTGTATTGCTAGACCCTAAGGTTGGATTTTCTATCACAATGTTGGCTTGTATTCAAGTTTACACAGTTGATTCTCTCCTGATTCAGAAACCTGTTCTGTTTTCTGAATAAATCTGATCAAATACTTCCCACTCCAGATGGTCATTCATACCAAAAATAACAACCCTTTCAGAAAATTGTTAGACTTCTTTTCATTTGTACATTGACAATTTGTAATTGTGAAATTGTGTTCCCACATTTTATGTTAAGCACCTACAGATATTATTTAAAAATATCCTGCTTTGGGCAATGTTGTGGCTCTGGAATCTGTTTAGACAGAAAGGTTAGGGTCAGATTAAGGAAGAAAGATTGGGTCACTTTACACTGAGTAATCAGGAGTTGTTCTGTTGGAGAGTTGAATGGTTGTTTATGGAATGCCTTAGGCAAACCCAAAGGGATACTATTAATTAATACATACAGATAAAACACAAGGTTAAAGGCCTAAACTAGTTAATGTAATTCAGAGATTAAAATCTCTTCACACAATGAAGGAATGATATCTGGAATGGACTTCATAACAGTGCTGGAAAAACCAAAATCTGGAAGACATCTGAGAATGTATGGATACCACCTTAGAATATTTATGGATAGGTGAATTAAGATAATATGAACATGCATTGTAATCGATACTGTGCCACTCACATAATGTTGCATCAACCACCTGTCCATTGTTCCTTCCCATTGTCATAGTTTTTAGCCATAACTTTTTGCTAATGTGTATAATGTAGAAATGACAAGGAGATCTTAAGCAGGTCACCGTTCATTTGGCCTTGGGCTCCATTGTTTGGTCCACTGTGGTGCAGAACACATTCTTATGCTGGAAGATGAGATCTTAGAATTGCACCATTGAGTGCAGTGTGGGAGTGCCTCATGGCAGGCACTCAGGTGTAATGACAGAGTGGTGTTGTCAGTCGTCAGTCATCTCCATGGCCAGGGATGCCTGTGATATCTTTGACATTCCCAAGCACTCAAAAAACATTGAAAACTGTCAAAATATAAAAACAGTAAACAATTTTGAATTACATAAGTATATACTCTTAAAAATAAGTAGAATCATTTAAACAAACCAAAATAGAAAAATGAAATAAAACAAAGAATTTGAATGGTCTTTGATCTGGAACATTAACATTACTTTTGTTTACAAAGATGCTGCCTGACCTGCTGAGTGTTGTCACCTATTTCTATGTTGTGTTTTTCCAGCATTGCAATTGTATTTTATTTTTTATAAATTGAAAAAATGATTTATTTGCCTTTCTTTCAAAACTATTTCCCTTGGATATGATGATCATTTTTTCCAGTGACCCACTTGAATCACGAGGCCTTGGGAGCCTTGAGAGTGACTCACAGGTCTGTGCGTGAAATTTTTTAAAAAGTGTTCCCTGAACTTCAGCATCTTTCGGCAGCCCAAATCAAATTGCAATTCATTAGGGGCAAATAAAAAATAAGGCAGTGAGCCTTAGTTTGTTGGAGTGGACCTGTGTTCAAGCGTGTTCCATCGGGCTTCAGTGAGAATAGGCTTGGACAAGGTACGTACCTAGTAAGTTTCTTCTTCATTCTTCATTCTTTATCTGTTGGTTAGAGCAGTGAGAATGGCTCCAGGGGAATGTGTTGGGTTCTTTGTGTGCGATATGGGAATTTAGGTGGACCTTCAGCCTGCCGGATAACGATATTGGCACCCAGTGCACCAAGCTGCAGCTTCTCAGAGCCTGTGTTAAGGAACTGGAGATACAGCTTGATGACCCTCAGCTCATAAAGGAAACTAAGGAGGTGATAGTTAGGAGCTACTGGGAAGTAGACATCCCTAAGTTGCAGAGTCAGATATTTGGGTGACAGTCAGGAGAGGAAAAGGAAATAAGTAGCCAGTGGGCGACCTCCTCAATAATAAGATATTATTTTGTGTACTGTTGGCGGGGATGCCCAACCAGGAGGGAGCAGCTGCAACTGGATCTCTGGTGCTATGGCTCAGATGGGAAGGACTGCAGTAGTGATAGGGCATTCCATAGTTAGAGGAGCGGACGTGAGATTCTGAAAATGTGAACCTGAATGATATGTTGCCTCCCAGGTGCCAGGGTCAGGGACATCTCTGATTGGGACCGTGGAATTCTAAAGGGGGAAGGTGAGCAGCTAGAAGTCTTGGTACACGTTGGCACCAATTACATAGGTAGGAAAAGGGAGGAGGCCTTGAAGAGAGAATTTAGGGAGCAAGGTAGAAGGTGAATAGCAGGACCTCATAGATATTAATCTCTGGAATGCTGCCTGTGCCACATGCTAGTGCGGGTAAGAATAGCATGATTTGGTAAATGAGTATGTGGCTGAGGAAATGCTGCAGGGCTTCAGATTTCTGGATCATTGGGATCTCTTCTGATGAAGGTATGACCTGCACAAAAGAGATGGGATACACCTAAACCCAAGGGGGACAAATATCCAGGTGTTTGCTGGAGGTGTGGGAGAAAGGAAACTGAGTGAGAGGGCTGAGAATGAGATAGATGTTATAAAGCAGAGGCAGTGTGTAGTGAGACTGTCAGGAAGGAGAGACAGATGATAGGGTAAAATTGCAGTCATTCGGATGAGTTGCACTGTAACAGGGGACAACATCAAAAAGGGTGATGAATACAAGACTGAAAGGTGTTATATTTGAAGGCACACAGTATACAGAATGACGTAGATGATCTTGTAACGCAGTTAGAGATTGGTAGGTATGACATTCATGGCATCACTGACTCGTGACTGAAAGAAGATCATAGTTATGTGCTTAATATCCACAGATATACATTGTTTCTAAATGTCAGGCAGAAAGGCAAATGGGATGATTTGGCTTTGTTGGTAAATAGTGAAGTAAAATCCTCAAAAAGATGTGACATAGGATCGGAAGGTGTATTATCATTGTGGGTAAAGTTAAGAAACTGCAAGAATAAAAAGACCCCGTTGGGAGTTATATACAGGACTCAGAACAGCAGCCAGGACGTGGGCTACCAGTTAAAGTGTAACATCGAAAATGCATGTCAAAATGGCAATGAATCAATCGTCATTGGGGGATTTCAATATGCGGGTAGATGAGGAAAATCATAAGCCCATAAGACCATAAGACAAAGGAGCAGAAGTCAGCCATTCGACCCATCGAGTCTGCTCTGCCATTTTATCATGAGATGATCCATTCTCCCATTTAGTCCCACTCCCACACCTTCTTACCATAATCCTTGATGCCCTGGCTACTCAGATATCTATCAATCTCTGCCTTAAGTTCACTCAATGACTTGACCTACACTGCCACCCGTTGCAACAAATTCCACAGATTCACTACCCTCTGGTTAAAAAACTTTCTTTGCCTCTCTGTTCTGAATGGACGCCCTTCAATCCCTAAGTCATGCCCTGTTCTGATTGGACGCCCTTCAATCCCTAAGTCATGCCCTCTCGTACTAGACTCCCCCACCATTTGAAACAACTTTGCCGCATCCACTCTGTCCATGTCTTTCAACATTTGAAATGTTTCTATGAGGTCCCCGCTCATTCTTCTAAACTCCAAAGAGTACAGTCCAAGAGCGGTCAAACGTTCCTCATATGTTAACCCTCTCATTCCCGGAATCAGGCTGGTGCTGATTTTGGATGCTAGGAGAGAATTTGTAGAATGCTTATGAGATGTTTTTTTAGAACAGGTTGTGATTGAGCCCATATGGGTGCAGCCATTCTGGATTGAGTGTTGTGTAATGAACTAAATTTGTATAAGGAGCTTAAGGTAAAGGATCAGGATGCAGTGTTCATAAATCTGATGGAATTTACCCCGCAATTTGAAAAGGTGAAGCTAAGGTCAAACATAGCAGTATTACAATGGGGTAAAGGGAATTAAATAGATCTGAAAGAGGAGCTGGCCAAATGTGATTGGAAGGGAAAACCATGCCTGGTAAGTGTTGGAATTCTTTGAGGAAATAGCAAGTAGGATAGCCAAAGGAGAGTCAGTGGATGTTTTGTACTGGAATTTTCAGAAGGCCTTTGACGAGGTACTGCACATGAGGCTGCTTCACAAGTTAGGAGCCCATGGTATTACAGGAAAGATACTAGCCCGGATAGAGCAAACTGGTTAATGGGTAGGAATCAAAGAATAGGAAAAAATGGAGCCTCTTAAGATTGGCTTCTGGGGCACCCAGGTGCGACTCGAGAAGCAGCAGTACTCTCAATGGATACGATTAAATATTCCCATTTCAGCCTGTTACCGCTAAAAAGCACAATTGCTCTCAAGGTCAGTACAGTCAACAAAGGTGTCTTAATGCTTTAAAATAAACTATCGTTGCTTAAAACCAACGGAAACAACACACTCTGTGGTCGGAAGGGCCGTGAAGAAAATCTCAGAGAAAGAGTGGGCGAAGATCAGGATTACAAGTGCGTTTAAGGAAACGGGGTTTTAAACTCCCTATACCGACGATCTTGCTGGCGAACGTGCAGTCTCTGGTGAATAAAATCAATGATCTCAGAGCCAGGGTGCTAAATCAAAGGGACATTAGGACCACTTGTGTCCTTTGTTTCATGGAATCCTGGTTAACCCCTTCCATACGGGATGCAGCGATTCAGATCAACAGGTTTACTATATCCTGTCAGGATAGATATAGAGAGTTTCTCAAAAGCAGAGGTGGAGGAGTATGCTTCATGATCAATTCTTCTTGGTGCACAAATATATCAGTGCTGTCCCAATTCTGCTCACCAGACCTGGAATATCTAGCAGTAAAGTGTTGTCCTTTTTACTTACCACAGGAGTTCTCTGGGGTCATTCTGGTAGCAGTTTACATTCCACCTCAGGCCAATGTCAAGCAGGCTTTAGATGACCTGAGCAATGAAACCAACATGCACAAAACAGCACACCCTAACACCTTGCTAACACCTTTGTCCCCCTTCACCCACACCTCAGCGAGTTCCATGTTCGCCATGATGCGGAACTCTTCTTCCGCCGTCTCCATCTCCGAGCCTACTTCTTCGGCAAGGACTCTTCCACCCCCACTGATGACCCCTTTTCCCATCTTCAACCCTCCTCTTCTTCATGGACACCCCGCTCTGGTCTTCTCCCTGCTCTGGATCTCTTTATTGCTAACTGCCGACGAGACATCAACCGTCTCGACTTCACCGCACCTTGTTCCCATTCCAACCTTACTCCTTCCGAACGTCCTGCTCTCCACTCCCTCCGCACTAATCCTAACCTTACTATTAAACCTGCCGATAAGGGGGGTGCTGTTGTAGTCTGGCATACTGACCTCTACCTTGCCGAGGTACAGCGACAACTCGTGGATACCTCCTCTTATTTACCCTTCGATCGTGACACTACTAAGGAGCACCAGGCCACTGTCTCCCACACCATCACCGACTTTAACTACTCAGGGGATCTCCCATCCACTGCTACCAACCTTATAGTTCCCACACCTCGCACTTCCCGTTTCTACCTCCTACCCAAGATCCACAAACCTGCCTGTCCTGGCAAACCTACTGTCTTAGCTTGCTCCTGCCCCACCGAACTCATTTCTGCATACCTCGACACGGTTTTATCCCCCGTTGTTCAATCCCTTCCTACCTATGTTAGTGACACTTCTCACGCTCTTAAAATTTTCGATGATTTTAAGTTCCCTGGCCCCCACCGCTTTATTTTCACCATGGATGTCCAGTCCCTATATACTTCCATCCCCCATCAGGAAGGTCTCAAAGCTCTCCGCTTCTTTTTGGATTCCAGACCTAATCAGTTCCCCTCTACCACCACTCTGCTCCGTCTAGTGGAATTAGTCCTTATTCTTAATAATTTCTCCTTTGGCTCCTCCCACTTCCTCCAAACTAAAGGTGTAGCTATGGGCACCCGTATGGGTCCTAGCTATGCCTGCCTTTTTGTTGGCTTTGTGGAACAATCTAAGTTCCGTGCCTATTCTGGTATCTGTCCCCCACTTTTCCTTCGCTACATCGACAACTGCATTGGCGCTGCTTCCTGTACGCATGCTGAGCTCGTTGACTTTATTAACTTTGCCTCCAACTTTCACCCTGCTCTCAAGTTTACCTGTTCCATTTCCGACACCTCCATCCCCTTTCTAGATCTTTCTGTCTCCATCTCTGGAGACAGCTTATCCATTGATGTCTACTGTAAGCCTACTGACTCTCACAGCTATCTGGACTATTCCTCTTCTCACCCTGTCTCTTGCAAAAATGCCACCCCCTTCTCTCAATTCCTCTGTCTCCGCCGCATCTGCTCTCAGGATGAGGCTTTTCATTCCAGGAGGAGGGCGATGTCCTTCTTTTTTAAAAAAAGGAGCTTCCCTTCCTCCACCATCAACTCTGCTCTCAAATGCATCTCCCCCATTTCACGCACATCTGCTCTCACTCCATCCTCCCGCCACCCCACTAGGAATAGGGTTCCCTTGGTCCTCACCTACCACCCCACCAGCCTCCGGGTCCAACATACTAAGCACATCTTTCCCTCCCCCCCCTCTGCTTCTGCAGGAATCGCTCCCTACACGACTCCCTTGTCCATTCGTCCCCACCATCCCTCCCCACTGATCTCCCTCCTGGCACTTATCCTTGTAAGCGGAACAAGTGCTCCACATGCCCTTCCACTTCCTCCCTTACCACCATTCAGGGCCCCAGACAGTCCTTCCAGGTGAGGTGACACTTCACCTGTGAGTCAGCTGGAGTGATAAACTGCGTCAGATGCTCCCGATGTGACCTTCTATATATTGGTGAGACCCGACGCAGACTGGGAGACCGTTTTGCTGAACATCTACACTTTGTCCGCCAGAGAAAACAGGATCTCCCAGTGGCTACACATTTTAATTCCACATCCCATTCCCATTCTGACATGTCTGTCCACGGCCTCCTCTACTGTAAAGATGAAGCCACACTCAGGTTGGAGGAACAACACCTTATATTCCGTCTGGGTAGCCTTCAACCTGATGGCATGAACATTGACTTCTCTAACTTCCGCTAATGCCCCACCTCCCCCTCATACACCATCCGTTATTTATTTATATACACACATTCTTTCTCTCACTCTCCTTTTTCTCCCTCTGTCCCTCTGACTATACCCCATGCCCATCCTTTGGTTTCCTGCCCCCCCCCGCTCTTTTCCTTCTCCCTGGGCCTCCTGTCCCATGTTCCTCTCATATCCCTTTTGCCAATCACCTGTCCAGCTCTTGGCTCCATCCCTCCCCCTCCTGTCTTCTCCTATCATTTTGGATCTCCCCCTCCCCCTCCCACTTTCAAATCTCTTACTAACTCTTCCTTCAGTTAGTCGTGACGAAGGGTCTTGGCCTGAAACGTCGACTGTACCTCTTCCTAGAGATGCTGCCTGGCCTGCTGTGTTCACCAGCAACTTTGATGTGTGTTGCTTGAATTTCCAGCATCTGCAGAATTCCTCTTGCTAACACCTTTACCATTGTTTTGGGAGATTTTAACAAGGCCAGTCTGAAAAAATCACTAAGCAATAACCATCAACAGATAACTTGCAATACCAGAGGAAACAACACACTGGGCTATTGTTACACCACCATCGAGAATGCCTACTGTGCTATTCCATGCCCTCACTTCGAGAAATCTGATCACCTAGCTATATACTCTATAGGTAAGGAGCATCTGACTAACTCCCTGAGTATAGGCAGAGACTGAAGACAGTAGCACCAGCAGTGAGGAGCAAGAAGGTTTGGACAAGGGAAGCACAAAAGCACCTACAGGACTGCTTTGAATCGGTGGACTGGACTGTATTCAGGGATTAATCTTTGAATCTGGATGAGTATGCTGCAGTTGGTACTGACTTCATCAAAACCTGTGTGAACGAGTGTGTTCCTACAAAGACTTACTGTACATTCTCAACTCAAAAGGCATGGATGAACCAGGAGGTACATCGTCTTCTGAAGGCTAGACCTGTGGCATTCAAATTGGCAACCCAGGCGTGTACCAGAAAACCAGGTATGATTTGCGGAGGGCTGCTTCAAGGGTGAAGGGACAATTTCAAATGTGGTTGGAGGTGATATGAGATGCACAACAACTCTGCCAGGGACTGCAAGCATTACTTCCTACAAAGTGAAACCCAATAGCATGGATGGCAGCAATGCTTCACTACCAGATGAACTCAACACCTTCTATGCACACTTTGAAAGGGAGAACACAACTACAGCTGTGAAGATCCCTGCTGCGCCTGATGACCCTGTGATCTCTGTCTCAAAGGCCAATGTTAGACTGTCTTTAAATAGAGTGAACCATTGCAAGGCAGAAAGTCCCAAAGGAGTACCTGGTAAGGCTCTGAAAACCTGTGCCAACCAACTAGTGGGAGTACTCAAGGACATTTTCAACCTCTCATTGCTATGGGCAGAAGTTCCCACTTGCTTTAAAAAAGCATCAATTATACCAGTGCCAAAGAAGAATAACAACTATCGCCCGGTAGCATGCACATCGACAGTGATGAAATGCTTTGGGAGGTTGGTTATGACTAGAATGAACTCCTGCATCAGCAAGGACCTGGACCCATTGCAATTTGCCTATCGTCACAATAGGTCAATGGCAGATGCAATCTCCATAGCTCTTCACATGGCTTTAGACCACGTAGACCTGTGGTCCGCAACCAGCGGGCCATGGACCGGTACCGAGCTGCAAACCATGTGCTACCAGGCCGTGAGGAAACGATATGATTTAGTGATATGAAACAATATGATTCAGCTGCACCTTTCCTCATTCCCTGTCATGTCCACTGTTGAACTTTAACGCACACGAGGTCATCAGTGACCCAAGACTCAAATGACCCATGACGTGCAAAGGAATAGGTCTGTGAATGTTTATGAATGTTTCTGGTTAATCTTCCAAGTCAGCGTGGGAAGAAGATCAACTCCTCGAGCTTGCAAATGACAACGGGCTGAAAAGTATGTTTGACATAACATCTCTGCCGGCATTCTGAATCAAAGTCAAGGCTGAATATCCTGAGAAAGCCACGAAAGAACTGAAAACATTGCTTCCATTTCCAACATCATATCGCTGTGAAGTGGAGTTTCCTGCAATGAATGCAATGAAAACTAAATTGCAGAATAGACTGGACATAAGGAACCCCCTTTGAGTATCTCTGTCTCCCTTCACCCCTCAATGGGACCGTCTTGTTACAGGATAACAAACCCAGGGCTCCCACTGATTCAGCAATATTGGTGTGTTGCAATGATTTTATATGTTCATACAGGGAAAATATGCACTGTGTGTTTAATATCCAAACGTTACTTAAAATGTTATGATGCTATTGACTTATAAGTGACTTATAATTCAGTGGTCCCCAACCTCCAGGCCACGAAGAATGCAGCGGTACAGCGGTGGCCGGGATGCACCCTGCAGATCTTTAAGAAAAAAGCTGAAATAAACAAGCTGATTGAATTGGTGCCGCCTGGCACGTCAATGTCAGCCCAGATCAGAGGCTATTGCCGATTGCGTCGCCTCTGATCTGGGCCGACATTTACGTGCCGGGCAGCACCTAATCAATTAGCTTGTTTATTTCGGCCTTTTTCTTAAAGATGTGCTGGGTGCGTTCTAGCCACCGCTGTACTACTGCATGCTTCGCGGACCGGTATCGGTCCGCGGACTGAAGGTTTGGGACCACTGTTACAATTGACCTATCACTATACTCATGCGAGGAAAATATGCGCTGTGTGTTTAATATCAAATTCATTAGATAAACCCCTTTAGAAACGAAATTGAGTGTATTAGCCACTTATAAGTGACTTCTAGTTGACTTATCACCTATATTCCGGTTGTGTTTAACACCCACCCCCGGGTTGGCCGGACCGCAAGAATATTGTCAATATTAAACCGGTCTGCGGTGCGAAAAAGGTTGGGGACCCCTGACCTAGACAACACAAACACCTACGTCAGGATGCTGTTCATCGATTATAGCTCAAAATTTACAAGGTGTGGTTGATAAGTTCATGACCTAAGGTAGAAAGAGTCAATTTTAGAAAATCTAGCACATTTATTTTTCAACATAGTCCCCTCCTACATTTACACACTTAGTCCAGCAGTCGTGGAGCATACGGATCCCTTCTTTGTAGAAGTCGGCCTCTTGGACCTCCAGAAAGTGGTCCACAGCAGGTGTGATTGATAAGTTTATGGCCTAAGGTAGAATGAAATGAATAATTAACTTCAAACTTTCTGCATAATCACTCAAAGAGTTGAACTGCACGTGCATGTAACGAGATCTGTTGAAACATAAATGTGCTAGGTTTTCTAAAATTGACTCCTTCTACCTTAGGCCACAAACTTATCAATCACCCCTCATAGAATGATGCTGCAGCAACAACCTGGCACTCAACGTCAGTAAGACGAAAGAGCTGATTGTGGACTTCAGGAAGGGTAAGATGAAGGAACACATACCAATCCTCATAGAGGGATCAGAAGTGGAGAGAGTGAACAGCTTCTAGTTCCCGGGTGTCAAGATCTCCGAGGATCTAACCTGGTCCCAACACATTGATGTTGTCATAAAGAAGGCAAGACAGCGGCTATACTTTATTCGGAGTTTGAAGCGATTTGGCATGTCAACAAATACACTCAAAAATTTTTAAAGTTGTACTGTGGGGAAACATTCTGACAGGCTGCATCACTGTGTAGTATGGAGGGGCTACTGCACAGGACCAAAAGAAGCTGCAGAAGGTTGTAAATCTAGTCAGCTTCAACCTGAGCACTAGCCTACAAAGTACTCAGGATATCTTTAGGGAGCGGTGTCTCAGAAAGGCAGCGTCCATTATTAAAGACCCCCAGCACCCAGGGCATGCCCTTTTCTCAATGTTACCATCAGGTAGGAGATATAGAAGCCTGAAGGCACACACTCAGTGACTCAGGAACAGCTTCTTCCCCTCTGCCATCCGATTCCTGAATTGACTTTGAAGCTTTGGTCACTACCTCACTTCTTTTAATATACAGTATTTCTGTTTTTGCACATTTGTTAATAATCTATTCAATACACATAATTGGTTTCCTTGTTTATTCATTATGTTTTATTTAATTTATTTTTCTCTCTCTCTCTCTCTCTCTCTCTGCTAGATTATGTATTGCATTGAACTGCTGCTGCTAAGTTAACAAATTTCATGTTACATGCTGGTGATAATAAACCTGATTCTGATTCTGACTCTGGCTGCCAGTTACTGGAGGTATTCCACAGCATTCGGTGTTGGGACTTTTTTTTTTGGCTGTATGTCAGTGATTTGGATGATGGAATTAATGGCTTTGTGGCCAAGTTTGCAGATGATACGAAGATCAGTGGAGGGCCAGGTAGTGTTTAAGAAACATGGGAGGCTGCAGAAGGACCGAAACAAATTAGGAGAATGGGCAAAAATGTGGTAGATGGAATACAGTGAGTGTCAGGAAGTGTATGGCCATGCACTTTGGTACAGGGAATAAAGGTGCAACCCATTTTATAAAGCAGGAGAAAATTCAATAATCCTAGGAAGAAAGGGACGTAAGTCTTTGTGCAGGATTTCTTGAAGGTTAACTTTCAGGTTGAGTCAATGGTGTGGAAAACAAATGCAATTTTAGAATTAATTTCAAAGTTGCTCTAGAATATAAAGACAAAAATATAATGCTGAAGATTTATAAGGTTCTGGTGAAGCCTCATTTGGAGTATTGTGAGCGGTTTTGGACCCCTTATCTAAGAAAAGATGTTCTGACTTTGGAGAGTTTTCAAGAAGTTCACGTAAATTATTCCGGGTGTGAAAGGTTTATCATATAAGAAGTGTGTGATGGATCTGGGCCAGTACTCACTGTAATTTAGAAGAACAAAGGGGATCTCATAGAATCCTATCAAATGTTGAAATGCCCAGACAGAGTGGATGTAAAAAGAATGTTTCCTTTTGTGGGCACAACCTCAGAGTAGAGGGGTATCCATTTGAAATAGAGATGAGGAGGAATTTATTTAGGCTAATGTTGTGAACTTGTGGAAGTTGTTGCCGCAGGCAGTTGTGGAGGCCAGGTGGTGGTGGCCAGGCTCCAGGTGGAGCAAGGCGGTGGTTGATAGTTTCTTGATTAGTCAGATCATGAAAGGTTATGGGGAAAAGGCATTAATATGAGGTTGAGAGGGAAATGGATCAGGCATGATCAAATGGTACAACAGACTCATTGGGCTGAATAGCCTAATTCTGCACCTATGTCTCATGGTCTTATAGTCTTTTTGGTAGTTTTGCCTGATTTGACCTTGTGCAGGTTCAATGGACCTTAGCCTGAGACCTGGGAAGTGGAAATTTGTTTGTTTTTTTTGCTGCCAGATGTGATAGTCAGCTGCACAGATAGCACTGTAGAAAATGTCTACAGTGCACAATGAATGTCAGACTTCTGCTGAGAAATATGTGGTTGCTGGATTTGAGTTGGTAAATCTGTCCTCTCAGTCATCTTCTAAAATGCAGTTCTGCTTGTTGACAATAGTGTATAACCCTGAAATCTCTCACCAATAATGAATTTGAGTGATTGCTTTTTAAAATTCTATACTGTGGTTTAAATGTCTTACTGGTTTAAATATGTAATATATTCAATCTCACCAGTGCAAATATAAAATTAAAAATTATTATTATTAACATCAATAATAATGGTAATAATAATAAGCAATAAATACTGAGAATAAAAAATGAAGAGTCCTTGAAAGTGATTTCATAGGTTGCGGAAACATTTCAGTGATGGGGTGGGTGAAGTTGAGGGAAGTTATCCACTCTAGTTCAAAACCCTGATGTTGAAGGGTAATAACTGTTCCTGAACATGGTGGTGTGGGTGCTGAGGCTCCTGTACCTTCTTCCTGATGACAGCAGTGACGTGAAAGCATAGCCAGGGTGGTGGGGTCCTTCATAGTGGATGCTGCTTTCCTGTGACTGCAGCCCATGCGATGTGCTGAATGGTGGGGAGGGCTTTACCTTTGGTGGGGACACATCAACTATTTTTGTAGGATTTTCCACTCAAAGAAATGATTTTGTGTGGACACACTCTTCTATGACTGTTTTTATAAAGTCTGTGACAACCATAGTGTATTTATTCAGATCCTCTGATGAGTTCTCGAACATGGCCCAGTCCATTGGCTCACGGCAACCCCATAGCTACTCCACTGCCTCCCATGATCAACTCTTTGTTGTCCTTATCTCTGTAACCTTGTCCTTTAGACTCAACTGGTATGCGGGTAGGAGAAGGGTAGCCAAGTGTTCAGATTTCCCGAAATGTGGTCTAGGCATGAAACAGTAGGCATTCTTTATCATAGTTTAACAGTGGTTGAGTGTGTTGGGGCTCCTGGTGCTGCAGATTATATGCTGATGATAATTGGACAGTCTTCAAACAAGCCTATTGAAGTCTCCAACTATATTTGAAATACCTGGGGTGGTCTGTTTCTTGTTTGGTGATGGCAACATTTAATATCTGGAGTGCCTGATTAATGACAGTTTTGATGGTAGATAAACAATAGACAGGATCACAGAGGAGACTGTACTTCTTGGTAAGTAGAACAGTCAGCATTTAACTGTTAGCTATTCCAGTTCAGGTGAACAAGAGTGCAACAAAAGACCGCTACCTCTGAACATCACAAAGTGTTTGTCGAAACACAGGCCCCCATCTTTTGCCTTCTCTGAATCAGCAATCCAGTCCTTCATGAAACACAAAATGCAGCAATTCCTCATTTCCCTCTGATATAGTAATTTTGCCCTTAGGTCCTCATTCTTGCTCTCTGGTGACTACATTTGCTAACAAGATGCTGGATAGAGGAACTTTCATTCCTTGGCATTTCCATCCGGCTTGCAATCCTCCCTGCTCCCTCTCTTCTGGACTTGGCACTGTATCTTTGTCTGCTTAAAGGTGCCGGACCAGCATGCTTGAGAGATTAGCCTGCCAAGTCCCTCAGAAGGTTGAGAAATCGCTAATTCATTAAAGCGGTTCAAAAGTTTATTTCTTAAAGAGAAATTACAGGCTGCAGATTGTAGTGAGACTAATTCAGAAGAGATATGTTTAAAGTGTTGAACACGTCACCATGGTTTACCAGTGCCATCTTGCATCACAGATGCAGTAATCAGTAAACCAACTGCTGGGTGGATTCAGTGGCTCATCTGTGGAAGCAGAAGGATGCTCGATTTTTCAGTTCAAGACCCTGGAGCAAAACAAGCTGTGAAGCAAGGGTAACCAACGTAAAAAGATGAGAGGGACAGTTGAAGCAGGGGCCGCTCACTGCAGTCGCCATCTTGAACTCCCAAGTTGCATGCCATTTCAGCTCACCTTCCCATTTCCACACCATCCTGTCTGTCCTTGGCCTTCTTCTCAACTAGGTTGAGAAGAACAGCATCTTATATCCAACCTGGATAGTCTACAATCCAATGGTTTTAATTTCAGGTGATCTACACTCACTTTGTTACCATCATGCTTCTTCAGATCCACACAGGTTCTCTCAACCCCTTTTTTTTTAACCACAAATCTCCTCGTTCATCCACTGTTTTTGATTTAGGTATGTATAGTATGTTCTCGTAGGTACACACTCATCCGCACAGGATTTAATGGAGTCAGTGACAACTGAAAGTTGAATTCCCAAATACTGTCCAGTCCACCGATTCAAAAGGGCAACAATCACACCAGTACCCAAGAAGAGTAGGGAGAGCTGCTTTCATGACTGACGTCCAGCAGCACGCCAATCTACAGTGTTAAAGCACTTCGAGACTTTGGCTATGGTTGGAATCGACTCCTGTCTAAGCAAGGACCTGCACCCACTGCAATTTGCCAATTGAGACAACAAGTCTACAGCAGATGTGATCTCATTGGTTCTTCATGTGGCCTTGGACCACCTGCAAAACACTAAAACTTACGCCAGGCTGATGCGTATTGACCACACCTCAGTGTTTAACACAATCATTCTGACAGTTATGATCATAAAGCTCCAAAACCTGAGCCTGTATATATAATAACAAACCTCATGACATACAGTAGGTCAGTGATATAAAACCTGATTCTGATTCTCACCATTCCTCCATGTTCCAATTTATTCTGTTCCCCCACCTGGTTCCATCTTCTTACCATCCACACACTTAACCTACTCAGCCATCTCTCCCTCTTCTTTACTTATTCCATCTGCCCATCATCCTTCTATATCTGGTGCTTCCTTTCTTATCCGGGTTCATCACTTTCACTTTTTCTGTCTTCATTTATCGCTTTCCATCCTGCGCCTCTACCCCCACTTTTACCTTCCCCTCACATTCCTTCATCTCCCTCCTTTCCTTTAATCCCTCTCTTTATCTCTTTCTACCTATCATACACCAATCCCTGTCCCCTAATTCTGTCCTACATCCCTTCCCCTCACCCACCTGTCTCCGACTTCTCATCAACCTCTTCTAAGTTCCACCTATCACCTACCATCTCCTGCCTCGCCCCTCCCTCTCACCTTTATACCGGCCATCTCTCCTCTACGCTCTCTTTCCTGATCCCTCAATTAGCTTTCACCTCCAGAGATGCTTCCTAACCCACTGAGTTCTTCCAGCGGTTTGTTTTCATCTGCCCTTTGAGAGACATGATTGATTCTCTTTATATACCAACCACTACAGAAGATGATCGGGACTCGCACTCTGCACTGCAATCCCACATGGCTTTTGTGTGTCTGATTTAAATACTGAAAATAGGTTCCTGCATGAAGCACAGGGTTACTGAACAACCATGCACATGGTCCTGACAAATTGTGTGATGAATCGAAGGAGGAACAGATATTCAAAACCATGGGGAGTATATCCTTAGTTCTCTAGCAGAGATTATTAAAATTAGTACTCATATTTGCAGAATCATATACCTTATTTAGTGTTATTTGCATGAATATAAGTAATATGAAGTAACATAGAAACATAGAAAACCTACAGCACAATACAGGCCCTTCAACCCACAAAGCTGTGCCGAACATGTCCTTACCTTAGAAATTACCTAGGGTTACCCATAGCCCTCTATTTTTCTAAGCTCCATGTATCTATCCAGGAGTCTCTTAAAAGACCCTATCGTATCCACCTCCACCACTGTTGCCAGCAGCCCATTCCATGCACTCACCACCCTCTGCGTAAAAAATTACCCCTGACATCTCCTCTGTACCTACTTCCAAGCAGCTTAAAACTGTGCCCTCTCATGCTAGCCATTTCAGCCCTGGGAAAAAGCCTTTGACTATCCACACGATCAATTCCTCTCATCATCTTGTACACCTCTATCAGGTCACTTCTCATCCTCCATCACTCCAAGGAGATAAGGCCGAGTTCACTCAACCTGTTCTTATAAGGCATGCTCCCCAATCCAGGGAACATCCTTGTAACTCTCCTCTGCACTCTTTCTATGGTTTCCAAGTAATGTGATCAAACCACTATTGATGAAAGTTGTTCAGAGTGAGTTTATTATATAAAGGGGCTGTTGTGATTCAGACTATCAGTCACGTGTAAAAACAAAGTAGTCACTAAGCATTATGGTACATTTCATCATGATTTTTTACTTGATTCCTATTTCTTTTAAGCAATTAGTTTGAATCTGAAATTGTGTTTATATTATGTTTCTCCTTTTCCTATGTTTCAGCTTATTTTAATATGGTTTTTGTCAATTGATTTTATGGTCAGGGGTCTTAGATCTGAAGCATTTTGTTTCTCTCTTTTAATGGACATTGTGTGACCTAATTCTAGCATTTTCAAATCTTATTTCAGATTTCTAGAATATGCATCTTTTATATAAGGTATATTCATGCTCTTTTTAATTTCTTCTTAAAGATCTTCTTTTACAGATATTTTACATATTTAGAACTTAAAGAGACAAAAGTAATCTTGTCCTAGTTCATATTTTCAAAATGTGAGGTGAACAGATATTAAAATATAATGCAAAATAATTTGGATGTGCAACTATTTAATTTGATAAATTCCTCATCGACGTTCATGATGTGATGTTTTATTGGATTTTTGATTCTTTTGTAATATGTTGAGATGCTTTCAGCTTTTACAATTGTGATATTTTTCTCTCTGGTTTGAACTATTGCTTTGTGTCCTTCTGAGAGTTTTAATTGTTTTCTGGAGATTTGCCTCTGACCAACACAAGAATCTTTATTGATCAATGTTTTTGGCGAGCTTCTGTGACATTTATTGTATTATATAGCTTCTGTCCACTTGTCAATTTGTGGCATTTTCTTTAAGCTTCATTTGAAATATCATCATACATTCCTGATAGAATAAAATTCAAAAATTGGTCTCACTCACAAGCACTAAACACAGAGTATCACTGCATTTGGTAATTGAACTCCCCTTTTAAAGGTCAGTTCTACTGATGTCACTGGAAATATGACTATGGTACCTCTGAGGTCCCCGGCACATGTGGATGATGAGGCTGATGAGGCTATGGAGACAGAACTTCAGCAAGAATACTGTCTGCTCTTGGCCCTTGCTGTTTATTAATTGCCATATGGTCTTTCAGCTTCCTCTGCGAGTGCCAAGGCAGTGAAACTACTATCCTTATGAAAATAAAATTCTCCCTCCATAAATAGCTCAAGATGGTGCGAGCGACCATTTGCAACCAATGGCAAGATGCTGCTGACAGTTCATGAAACTATTTTTAAATTTCTTCTTCTTCCAAATATGATTTTACTACTAAGCTGTGTACGATTGGAGCCTATGGTTAACATGGTTGATTTAGGGCCAATTGAATGTACTGGCACTTTACTGTCTTTGAGGGAATTGTGGTGGGGTTGGGAGAGGAGTGTGCAGTCTGCAGGCCTGGAAGCCTGGAGATGGGGCATGAACCCATCATTGACTCCATTGTTTTTTCCCTATTAAGACATTGAGCAAGGGTGAAGTTGATGAGGATGAGAGCAAGTGCTCTGTTTGACTGGTCTTCCTCTTCTTCTGCCTCTCATTAGCTGTGGTCAGAGAAAAGTCCAAGTTGCAAGGACTAATCAATGAGGCTCATGGATGAGGACTCTTTTTGGGAGACTTTGAAGTTCATGTCGCATGTGTTTCTGGATTCTGTTTTTTTTTACTGTTTTTGAGCGGTTTGATCAGGGCGCTTCAGCGAAGACTGGCTCTGTAGCCTGCGCTCAGCACTGAACTGAACTAAACTGAAAATTCCTGCACCCTTGGTTTGATGATTGATATTCTACGTGTTGTTTGCTCACTTTTTGCCGTTTGCGCAATTTGTTCTTTTTTTGCACATTGGATGTTTGATGTTTTTGTTTTATGGGTTCTATGGTGTTTCTTTGTTTCGTTGCTGCCTGTCGGAAGATGAATCTCAGAGTTGTATTCTGTATACATACTTAGATAATAATGTATTTTGAATCTTTGACACTTTAGTTTAAACAGAATAGAGGAAAAGGCTCACCTTGCTTAATCCTATTTTGATAGAAATTGAATTTGATGGAAGCAGATGTATCATCTATAGCTGTGGTAGAATTTATCTAAGGAAAGTTATCCCCAAGTTCTACTTCATCTGGTTTCTCGTAGTTGTTAAATAGTTCCTCCCCAATTCACGGTGTAAGCTCTGTCGATCTAGAGATAAAGTGGACAGCATCTTTACTGTGTGACAATTCCATAATAAATCTATGGAGCAGTTTCAGCTATGATACATGGCCTTTCTCAATCACACTTTGTCTTCATTAACTAATAGATACTGTTGAGGAATCTCCTTGACTTAAAAGTCAAGAGACTACAGATGCTGAAATCTGAAGCAACAAACAATGTGCGAGAGAAACTCAGCAGGGGGAAATGAATCGTCAATATTTCAAGTAAAAATACTGCATCAAGACTGAGATTGGAGAGGAGAAGTGGCCCGTATGAAGATGAGGGAAGTGGTGAAACAGGAATACAAGGTGATAGGAGGATGGTAGTGGGGTATAAGATGACAGGGAGGTTGTGGTTGGTAGGGGAGGGGAGCAGGAGGGATTTGTGTCCGAGGTGGTTGGTGAACTGGGGAGGGATACGAGATGACATGTAGAGGAGGGGAGCAGGAGGGAGTTGAGAGACAATGATAGGCAAATAATAGATGGAAATAGACAAAGAGAAAATAAAATATGAGAGGTTTCATCCACTCTTACTCCATTCTTTCTCCCCCATCCATCTGGCTTCACCTATTTCCTTCTAGGTTGTCCTCTTTCCCTTCCCCCTACCTTCTTATTCTGGTATCTTCCCCCTTCCTTTTCAGCACTGATAAATGATCTCGGCCTGAAATATCAACTGTTTATTATTTTGATAGATGCTGCCTGACTTGTTGAGTTCATCCAACATTTTGTGTGTGTTGCTCTAGATTTTCAGCATCTTCAGAATCTCTTGGGTTCTGAGAGGTCAAGTGCGGGAGGGTAGGAGGGAGGTGGACTCAGAAGGTTAGATACAGCTTCTGGAGAGAGAGAAGTTTGAAAACAAAGGGCTATATAGAATACAACAAATGGAGAGGTGATAATGGAAACCATTAGAGGAGAGGTGGAATAGCAGGTGGAGGCAAACCAGATGGGAGGAGAGGAAGCCTGTAAACATTGTGTACAAAGTGAGTAGATGGAGCAGAATAGGATGAGGAGCTGGACAGACGGCCGGGAGGTGGGAAAGGGGACTAAAATAGAAGGACCAGAGGAGGATCAGAAGGAGAGAGAGAGGGGAATGGGGAATAGAGAATGCCAGAGTTGAGAGTTACCTAAAACTGAAAATCTTAATGTTGATAAGATTCTGTTGTAAATTGTATGCAACTGAGAGGTCGGAATGGCCATTGTGGACAGAGGATAGATTCTCTTCAAAAAGACCAGCTTAGCATCCTTCATTATTACTATCAGCTACATTGACATCCCACCACCAGTCCCATCTTCTCCCTCCCATGGCTTTCTGCCTTCTGCAGAGACCATTCGCTCCATGACTCCTGGTCCATTCATCCCTCTCTGTCACAACCACGGATTCAGCAGCACAGTAGATATGGCAATTGTGTTTGTGAAGATGCACGTATCAGCTAATTATTATTTAATTGTGATAGTATTTAACTCCAGACTTGTCATCTTAGTGGTTGTCGAGACTTGGACAGAGCACAGCAATACTTCGCTGCCTGTTTGCATTCGGCCTTCCCTGAGAAATTAAACTGTCATGCCAACTGACTCTGAGGACTAGCAGTATTTATTTAGAGTTTAGATTTTTTTTCAGCCGCAGCGTAGGCTTCATTTTCCATTTGAGAGTTTTAGTCAACTGCCCTGTTTGGCTTAACGTTTATTGTTTTATTTTCCCTTTATCTCTGGTCTCATTAAAGTCTGTGAACTATCGACCTGCTTCAGTGTCTCCCACTCCGCACTTAGGCCATATCTGAACCTGGTTACAGCAAGTCTTGATGACACAAAGATGGACCCGGCAGAGACAGAGCAGCTGACCTTGGCCGTGAAGTTCATTGGTCAGGTAGGAGACAAGTTACAGGCAATGGAATCTGTTCTCAGTGAAGTTACGGAGGCAATGAGGCAGATAATCTCATGCCGACAAGCCCAGTCTCACTTGGAGGAACAGGTATCGTCCCTAGCCGCAGCTATTCAAAAGCTCACCACAGTCAATGGGACTCTCGTGTCTGCGATTTCAGCACTCACGGCCGCCGTCCACGAACTTACTGTGAACAGCCTGCATTAGCTGACAGCCATTAACATTCTTGTCAACTCAATTCAGCAGCCTCAGGCCGAATCAGTCCCACTCCCAGCATCTTGCAGGTCCTCCTTCTCTGTTGCCCCGACAATCTCTGCTAATAATGCTTCTGATCCCATGCCCGGATCAGAGCCGACTCTCATGACCGTACAGGAACCGAGTATTCCACCTCCAGGCAGATATTCTGGTGATTCCAATGGTTGCAGGAATACTATTACCCAATGCGAGTTGACATTCCAAGCCCAGCCTGGTCGTTCTGGTGATGAAGCGCGAAAATTGGCGTACATGGTCAATCTTCCTGAAGAACCTCCACTCAGCCTGTTCAACGCTTTACGGGAGCAAGGATACCCTGCAGCCCAGTCGTTCTGACATTTCATGGCAGAGTTACGGAGGGTTTTTGATCTTCCGGTACGGGGTCAGGAGGTTGCCCACAGACTCTTGGACCTGCACCAAGGCAGAGGAACGGTGACAGCCTATGCAGTCAAATCCGTACCCTTGCAGTAGAGACGGGATGGAATGAGAGATCTCTCATCACTGCCTTCCAGCATGGACTGAATGCAGGGATCTGGCATGAGATCACTGTGTGGGACAAGCAGCACAGTCTGGATGACCAGATTAATCTGACTGTTCGAGTTGACGACTGGGTAACTGAGTGGCACAGGGAAAGAATGTTGCAAACTTCCTATGCGCCGCCAGATCACTGTCTTTCATCGCCCTCTCTCCTTCCCTCACCATCCAGCACCCAGCCCACGGACACGGAGGAGCCTATGCAAAAGGGACACATGCCCCTGCCTCAGGAAGAACAAGTGCGGCACTGGAGGACAGGTTCCTGCCTCTACTGTGGTGCTCCAGGACACTTCCAGACAGCACGTTCCAAGCGTCCAGTAAAAGAGAAAGCGTCCAGGGAGGGGAATCCTGATGGGTCGCTTCTCTCTTCAGTCAGCTTCCCTTAATTCTGTAAAGCTCGCAGCTTCCTTGTCAAGGAGGTCTCAGACCCATGAACATAAGGTGGTTATTGAATCCAGTGCCACCGGGAATCTTATGGACATCTCTCTCGCTCAAAGGTGAGGAGTTCCAACTCAGGAATTAAGAGAAAAAATCAACGTCAAGGCACTGGATGGTCGACCTCTGGGAACCAGCCAGATCCGCCTTTCCACCCAACCCCTCCAACTGGTGCTCGATGACAATCACCATGAAGAAATTCTGATTAATTCACCTGAACTGCCACTGGTATTTCGTCTCTCCTGGTTATCCCGACATAACCCATGAATCGATTGGTCTCCGAAGGTACTCCAAGAGTGGGGACTGGCATGCCTGTCTTCCTGTCTGTGTCCAGCTCAAGCTCCATTCCATGAATCCCCTCCTGTGTCAGCTAAGGATGTGGACCTGTCTGGTATTCCAGCTGAATATGCAGATCTCCTTGAGGTTTTCAGTAAAAGAAAGGCCACCACCCTGCCCCCACACCGGCCATATGACTGTGCCATAGACCTCCTACTTGGCATTAGTCCTCCCCGAGGTCGCTCTTTTCCCTCTCTCATCCTCAAATGGTGGCCATGGAGAAATACATCAAGCATGGGGTTTATCCATCCGTCAAACTCACCGGCAGGAACGGGCTTCTTCTTTTATGAGCAAGAAAGATGGCAAGCTCTATCCCTGCATCGATTATCGGCCCCTGAACAACATCACTGTGAAGAACCGCTACCCTCTTCCCTTGCTGGCGTCTACGTTTGAACATCTCCAGGGAGCAACCATATTTTCCAAAATTGATCTGCGCAGTGCTTACAATCTGATTTGCGTAAAAGAAGGGGATGAGTGGAAAATGGCTTTCAATGCCTCTAATGGCCACTATGAATACCTGATGATGCCTTTTGGTCTGGCCAACGCCCCCAGTGTATTCCAGGCCTTGGTTAACGATGTGCTCAGGGACATGTTGAACCAGTTTCTGTCTATGTATTTAGATGACATCCTTATTTATTCCCGCTCTCATCGGGAGCACTTCCAGCATGTCCGGAGAGTATTCAGATGGCTGCCTGAAAATAACCTATACGCCAAGCCTGAAAAATGTGAATTCCATGAAGACCAGGTGTGGTTTTTGGGCTATATACTTACCCCATCCAATGTTCAAATGGACCCTTGTAAAGTTCAGGCAGTTGCAGATTGGTCCGAGCCGTCTACAGTCAAACAGGTATGGCACTTCATGGGGTTTGTGAACTTCTATTACCGCTTCATCCAGAATTTCGGCTCTATTGCAGCTCCATTTAATGCACTCACCAAGAAGACCTCGGCAGGATTCCACTGGATGGATGATGCCAACCAAGCATTTTCGAGCTAAAGCAACGTTTCACTATTGCACCACTGCTGCAACACCCAGACCCATCTCAGCCATCCATTGTTGAGGTGGATGCATCTGATGTAGGCATTGGAGCTGTCCTCTCTCAGTGCTCGTCTGCGGATAGCCGGCTGCACTCTTGCGTCTTTCTTTCCCATCGCTTGACTCTGACTGAGAGGAATTACGACGTTGGGAACTGGGAGCTTCTGGCTGTCAAGGAGGTCCTGGAGGAATGGCGGCACTGGCTGGAGGGGGCAGAGCATCCATTCTTGGTCTGGACAGATCACAAGAACCTCTCCTAAGCAGGGCTCTCTTCTTCACACAGTTCAATTTCATCCTCACTTATCATCCCGGCAGCAAGAATACAAAGGCTGACACTCTCTTCCGGCAATTCCATGGATCTGAGGACAATGCCGATCCAGAGCCCATTCTTCCTCGCTTGTGTATCGCTGCTCCGGTGATCTGGGGAATAGAGGCAGAGGTGAGGGCTGCCCAACAATCAGATCCAGGCCCGGATGGGGTTCCTCCCAACTGGCTGTTTGCCCCTGCTGCGATGCATTCCAAAGTGTTGGAATGGGGTTACTCCTCCCATCTGGCTGGATATCCGGGAATTCAACAGACACAGGAGTTTATAAAGAGACAATTTTGGTGGCCATCTATGTCCCAGGATGTCCACGACTTTGTATCTGCCTGTCCCACCTGCGCTCGGAACAAGACATCATGCCAGCATTCTGCCAGTCTGTTATGTCCACTGCTTGTGCCCCACCGTCCAACCAGCCTCTCATCTGGCTTCCACCCCCAATCTGATGGTCAGACTGAGAGAGTGAACCAAGAGTTGGAGACAACCCTGCGCTGTCTTGCCTTCTCCAACCCCACGTCCTGGAGCTCCCAATTGGTTTGGGCAGAGACTGCCCACAATAATCTCCAGTCGTCCTCCACCGGTGTGTCTCCCTTTGAATGCCAGAAGGGATTCCAGCCGCTGCTCTTCCCTGCTCAGGAGATCGATGCAGGAGTTCCTGCTGCTGAACAGCTGATTTGGCGCTACAAGAGCACCTGGAGACGAGCCGGGCTTCTCTGCTGCGTGCCCAGAAACAACATTCCCGGTAGGCTGATCGGCTCCATCGACAGGTAAGGCCATTCAAACCAGGAGAGGAGGTCCAATTGGCATCAAGGTATCTTGCCCTGAAAGTCAACAACCGGAAATTGGCACCGCGCTACATGGGAAAAGGCTGTCAACAAGGTGTCCTATAGATTGTGTCTACCAGCATCATTGAAGATCCACCCAGTATTCCATGTTTCCCAGCTCAAGCCAGTGACTACCTCTTCCCTGGCCCCAGTCACCTCTCCTCCCTGCCTGGTAGATGGTTCCCTTGTCTATACAGTGCAGCACCTCCTGTCATCTCACTGGGTACATGGTGAGGTCCAGTACTTTGTGGACTGGGAAGAGTATGGCCCAGAAGAACGTAATTGGTTCCCAGTGAAGGACATCTTGAACACGTCGCTGATACAGGACTTCCAGCAGACACAGATCTGTGGCGCCTCAGGGGCTATGCGTAGAGAAGGGGACCCTGTCACAATCACAGATTCGGCAGCACAGTAAATACAGCGGACTGAGCGGACGAGACCAATGGAAAGTCCAACGGTCAAGAAGGTGGTCTCTGCAAGCGTCGTGGAACATGTAGAGCAGGACAAGACACAGAAGATGTCCTGATCATCCACTGCGCCTAGTCCCATCTCCAGCCGTCTAGACTCTGTCTTACCACTGGATCCAGATGGGAATTGGGAAGAGAGAGTGAGGCTGACGCTGTGCAACTCTCCCTCACTTAAATCCAAATCACGTGCTAGTCTCGACACCATCATAGTGGTGTCGAGGTCCTCATCGACGCCAACGATGGACGAACAACAACAACAAGTACAGCAATTGCACTTGTGAATTTGCACATGTCTGCTAATTATTATTTAATCGTGGTAGTATTTAACTCCATACTTGTCATTGTAGTACTTGTTGAGACTTGGACAGAGTGTAGCAACACTTCGCTGCCTGTTTGCATTCAGCCCTCCCGGAGAAATTGGACTATCAAGCCAACTGACTCTGAAGACTAGCAGTATTCGCTTAATGTTCTTTTCAGCTGCAGTGTAGGTTTTGTTTTCCTTTTGTGAGTTTTAGTTAACGGTCCTGTTTAGCCTAGCGTTTATTGTTTTCATTTCCCTTTAACACTGTTGGTATTACAGTCTGTGAACTATCGACCTGCTTCAGTGTCTCTCACTCCGCACTTGGGCCATATCCAAAACTGGTAACAACAAGTTTCGACGACAAAGATGCTCTCAGCAGAGAGAGGGCAGCTGACTTTGACCGTGAGATTCATTGGCCAGGTAGGAGATAAGCTACAGGCAATGGAATCTGTTCTCAGTGAAGTTACGGAGGCAATGAGGCAGATAACCTCGTGCCGACAAGCCCAGTCTCACTTGGAGGAACAGGTATCGTCCCTGGCTGCAGCTGTTCAACAGCTCACCACAGACAATCGGACTCAGGTGTCTGCGATTTCCATACTCACAGCCGCTGTCCACGAACTTACTGTGAACAGCCAGCATCAGCTGATAGTCATTAATGTTTTTGCCAGCTCAATTCAGCATTTTCAGGCCGCCCCACTCCCACCATCTCGCAGGTCCTCCTTTTCTGCTGCCCCGACAATCTCTGCTACTAAAGCTCCCAATCCCACGACCGGACCAGAGCTGACTCCCACGACCGTACAGTAACCGAGTATTCCACCACCAGGCAGATACTCTGGTATCCTGATGGTTGCAGGAATTTTATTACCCAATACGAGCTGACATTCCAAGCCCCACTTGGTCGTATTGGTGATGATGTGCAAAAATTGGCGTACATGGTCAATCTTCTTGCTGGACATCCACTCAGCCTGTTCAACGCTTTACGGGAGCAAGGATACCCTGCAGCTCAGCCATGCTGACATTTTGTGGCGTCGTTAAGGAGGGTTTTTGATCTTCCGGTATGGGGTCAGGAGGCTGCCCAACGACTCTTGGACCTGCACCAAGGCAGAGGAACGGTGAGAGCCTATGCAGTCAAATCTGTACCCTTGCAGTAGAGACAGGATGGAATGAGAGATCTCTCATCACTGCCTTCCAGCATGGACTGAATGCAGGGATCTGGCATGAGATCACTGTGCGGGACGAGCAGCATAGTCTGGATGACTTGATTAATCTGACTATTCGAGTTGATGACCGGGTAACTGAGTGGCACAGGGAAAGAATATTTCATACTTCCTACACGCCGCCTAATCACAGTCTTTCCTCGCCCTCTGCCCCTCCCTCACCACCCAGCACCCAGCCCATGGAGGAGCCTATGCAAGTGGGGCGCAAGCACCTGTCTCAGGAGGAATGAGAGCGGTGCCTGAGGACAGGTTCCTGCCTCTACTGTGGTGATCCAAGACACTTCCGGGCAGCATGTTCCAAGCCTCCAGTAAAAGAGAATACGGGTCAGCAGGGAGGGGAATCCTGATGGGTCGCTTCTCTCTTCAGTCAGCTGCCCCTAATTCTGTAATGCTCGCAGCTTCCTTGTCGTGGAGGTCTCAGACCCATGAACTTAAAGTGTTTATTGACTCCGGTACAGCCAGGAATCTTATGGACATCTCTCTCGCTCAAAGATGGGAAGTTCCAACTCAAGAATTAAGAAAAAAGATCAACGTCAAGGCGTTAGACGGTCGACCACTGGGAAACGGCCAGATCCACGTTTCCACCCAACCCCTGTAATTGGTGCTGGAAGGCAACTATCATGAAGAAATATCTTTCTACCTGGTTAATTCACTTGAACTGCCACTGGTACTTGGTCTCCCCTAGTTATCCCAACATAACCCATGGATCGATTGGTCTTTGAAGGTACTGCAAGAGTGGGGACTGGCATGCCTGTACGAGAGGTGATTGATAAGATTGTGACCTAAGGTAGGAGGAGTCAATTTTAGAAAGCCAAGCACATTTATTTTTCAACATAGTCCCCTCCTACATGTACACACTTAGTCCAGCAGTCGTGGAGCATACGGATCCCTTCTTTGTAGAAGTGGTCCACAGCAGGGGTGATTGATAAGTTTGTGGCCTAAGGTAGGAGATGAGTTATTAACTTCAAACTTTCTGCATTATCACTCAAAGAGTTGAACTGCATATGCATGTAACGAGAGCGTCTTGGACCTCCAGGTGGTCCACAGCAGGGGTGATTGATAAGTTCGTGGCCTAAGGTAGAAGGAGATGAGTAAATAGCTCTTGTTACATGCACATGCAGTTCAACTCTTTGAGTGAAAATGCAGAAAGTTTGAAGGTAATAAATCATCTCCTTCTGCCTTAGGCAACAAATTTATTAATCATCCTTGCTGTGGACCACATCCTGGAGGTCCAAGATGCTGACTTCTACAAAGAAGGGATCCGTATGCTCCACAACCGCTGGACTAAGTGTGTAGATATAAGAAGAATAGATGTGCTAGGTTTTCTAAAATTGACTCCTTCTACCTTAGGCCACGAACTTATCAATCACCCCTTGTATACCTGTCCGGGTCCAGCTCAAGCTTCATTACATGAATCCCCTCCTGTGTCAGCTAAGGATGTGGACCTGTCTGGGATTCTGGCTGAATATGCAGATCTCCTTGAGGTTTTCAGTGAAATAAAGGTCAACACCCTGCCCCCACACCAGCCATACAAGTGTACCAGAGACCTCCTACCTGGCACTAGTCCGCCCCGGGGGTGGCTCTTTTCCCTCTCTCATCCTGAAACGATAGCCATTGAAGAATACATGGAGGCATTGAGCATAGGGTTTATCCGTCCATCAACCTCGCTGAAAGGAACGGGCTTCTTCTTTTGTGAGCAAGAAAGATGGCAAGCTCTATCCCTGCATCGATTATCGGCCCTTGTAAAGTTCAGGTAGTTGCAGAGTGGTCCAGATCATCTACAGTCAAACGGGTATGGCGCTTCATGGGGTCTGCGAACTTTTATTGCTGCTTCATCAGGAATTTCAGCTCTATCGCGGCTCCAATTAATGCACTCACCAAGAAGACCTCGGCAGGATTCCACTGGATGGACGATGCTGACCAAGCATTTTCAGAGCTAAAGTGACGTTTAACCACTGCCCCGCTGCTGCAACACCTAGACCCACCTCAGCCATTCATTGTCGAGGTGGATGCATCCGATGTAGGCATTGGAGCTGTCCTCTCTCAGCGCTCATCTGCGGATAGCCGGCTGCACCTTTGTGCCTTTCTTTCCCATCGCTTGACTCCAGCCAAGAGGAATTACGATGTGGAAACCAGGAGCTTCTGGCTGACAAGGAGGCCATGGAGGAATGGTGACACTGGCTGGAGGGGGCAGAGCATACATTCTTGGTCTGGACAGATCACAAGAAGCTCTCCTATATTCAGGATGCAAAGAGACACAACTCTCGTCAAGCCTGGTGGGCTCTCTTCTTCACACAGTCAGATTTTGTCCTTACTTATCATCCCGGCAGCAAGAATACGAAGGCCGATGCTCTTTCCTGGCAGTTCAAAGGATCTGAGGACAATGCCGATCCAGAGCCCATTCTTCCTCGCTTGTGTATCGCTGCTCCGGTGATCTGGGGAATAGAGGCAGAGGTGAGGGCTGCCCAACAATCAGATCCAGGCCTGGATGGGGTTCCTCCCAACTGGCTGTTTGCCCCTGCTGCGATGCATTCCAAAGTGTTGGAATGGGGTCACTCCTCCCGTCTGGCTGGATATCCGGGAATTCAACGGACTCAGGAGTTTATAAAGAGACAATTTTGGTGGCCAACTATGCCCCAGGATGTCCACGACTTTGTATCTGCCTGTCCGACATGCGCTCGGTACAAGGCATCACGCCAGTGTCCTGAGGATCTGTTATGTCCACTGCCTGTGCCCCACTACCCTTGATCCCATCTCTAAGTAGATTTCATCACTGGTCTGCTCCTGTTCAATGGAAACACCACCATTTTGATCATTGTGGATCGATTTTCCAAGGCTGCACACTTCATTGCCCTCCCCAAGCTCCCATCGGTTCCTGAGAGCTGCCACACTCATGGTTCAACATGTGTTCAGGCACCATGGCTTTCCTCAAGACATAGTGCCTGATTGTGAACCACAGTTCACTTCCCGCTTTTGGAAGGCTTTATGCTCTCTTGTAGGAGCCACGGCCAGCCTCTCATCTGGCTTCCACCCCCAATCTAATGGCCAGACTGAGAGATTGAACCAGGAGTTGGAGGCAACCCTGTGCTGTCTTGCCTCCTCCAATCCTGCGTGCTGGAGCTCCTAATTGGTTTGGGCAGAGGTCGCCCACAATAACCACAGTCAGAAGGAGAGAGAGAGGGGAATGGGGAATAGAGAAAGCCGGAGTTGAGAGTTACCTAAAACTGAAAATCTTAATGTTGATAAGATTCTGTTGTAAATTGTATGCAACTGAGAGGTCGGAATGGCCATTGTGGACAGAGAATAGATTCTCTGCAAAAAGACCAGCTTAGCATCCTTCATTATTACTATCAGCTACATTGACATCCCACCACCAGTCTCATCTTCTCCCTCCCATGGCTTCCTGCCTTCTGCAGAGACCATTCGCTCCATGACTCCTGGTCCATTTATCCCTCCTTGTCACAACCACGGATTCAGCAGTGCAGTAGATATGGCAATTGTATTTGTGAATATGCATGTGTCAGCTAATTATTATTTAACTGTAATAGTACTTAACTCCATACCTGTCGTCGTAGTGCTTATAGAGACTTGGACGGAGCACAGCAACGCTTCACTGCCTGAGAAATGCCATTCGGCTTTCCCTGAGAAATTGGACTGTCGAGTCAACTGACTCTGAGGACTAGAGGTATTCGTTTAATGTTTAGATGTTCTTTTCAGCCACAGTGTAGGCTTCGTTTTCCATTGGCGAATTTTAGTTAATGGCCCTGTTTGGCCTAGCATTTATTGTTTTATTTTCCCCTTAACACTGTTCGCATTAAAGTCTGTGAACTATCCACCTGCTTCAGTGTCTCTCACTCAGCACTTGGGCCATATCTGAACACGGTAACACTCCCCTCCCACACTTCCCTAACAACTGGCCCATTCCACTGCTATCGCAGGAGCTGTAAACTTACCTTTACACCTCCTCCCTCACCACCATCCAGGGACCCAAACAGTCATTCCAGCTGAGGCCAAGATCCAACTTCATCCACTGCGTTCAGTACTGTAGATGTGGCCTCCCCTGCACTGATGAAACCAAGCACAAACTGGACAACTGTTTCACCTGTCCCCTCCTCCTCTTTGTTTGCTGTTCCTGTGCAGTTTACACTTGCTCCATGATGGCATGTAAGTCATGATCTCCATCAATGGCTCCATTGCAGAGCAAATTTTAGTGAAGGCAGTGTCAAGCAAGGTTAAGTCTTTACCCAACATTTTCTGTAGTCTTTCTCATGAAAAGCTGCACCTTACTTTCTACAAGCTTCACACCCAGAGTGGAGTTGATCTGCAGGAGTATTTGGAAACAGTTCAACTTACAGTGGTTAGCATCCAGAGCCAAGAACACCAGAATCTTCAATTGTTAAACTGCTGCATGCAAACCACACTCACCTGCAGAATGTGTGTCACATGGCAGAGGTTCAGTTTCAGTGGGTAAAAAAATGAAATGTGGCATAGAGCTCATGATTTTTCAGATAGCAAGGATTTTGGTTCTCCTATACGTTTCTAAGATTTAGAATACCTACACAAGGCATGTCAACACATTGAAATGATATCACCAATGCTGTCAATACTGTGCATCAAAGCTGCTGAAAGAAGAAGCAAACATCAGTGTCTTTAATTACATTTATTCAACTCCTTTGTGCAAAGCACATTGTCCATTTGCCAAATACAAGACTCTATTCTGGATTCTATCACAAAAATAGATTACCAAGCAGCCAGAGCAAAAGATGCAAGGGTATGCTCAAAGCTACTTGTAAATACTATATATTCCCACTGAATCCTGGAAATCATTGCCTACAACTATCTTAAAGTGGAAGGTCCTCGGACTTAGATGGTATTAAGGACTGTCAGTCCATGCGTCAGGAAAACACAGAAGAAGAACGTAAATGGTGGAAAAAGTACAGTATCTTAACAACCTGCTTGCTCATCAATCATCACTTTCTTCATTTGCAGTGGCTCCCACATTGGTCTCCTCCATTACGCCAGGACCACAGGTCTGGAGCAGAAAGAAGTCATCCTCAATCCCAAGAGACTGCAAATGAAGGCTGGAAACAATTTTTGGAAGATATTCAGTGCAAATTACCTAGGAGTATTTGAAACACATTTAAAAACAAAAACAAAGAAAATAAAGAAATTGATTCACTTCCAAGGAAAAATGACCAGTGGTTTTTCCTTTTGCTTCCAGAAGGAGCCCAGCGTTGGATAGTAGTTACCTGCCCAGAGCCACCTCTATCACTTTCTCCTACCCACTAAAACAACACTGAAGTTGTCCACAGTTATGCCAGAGTTGACATTTGCAGTTTTGCCAACAATTCATTGCAAAACTGATGATCTGGAAGTCTTTTGTTATTTTACCCTATAAGAATTGATTAAAGAGGAAGAATTTTTAAAAAAAAACTCAGTGAGCTTCAGTAGCACAAGTCTTCCAAAAGATCACTTCATGTTCATTGTTTGATTAAACTAAATATACATAAAACAAATATTTTTTCCTGCTTTGAAACGTACAGCAAATATTCCTGATTTTAAAAATGTCATTTCACCTAAAGGCCATTTGTTATAAAGGTAGTCAACACTTCAAAATCATGATCTATTTTGAGTACTTCAAGAATACTTCCTTTTAGTTTTGTTTTTGAAGAATAGTAAATAAGGCAGAAGAAGAGAATAATATCAAATTGTTCATTTTTATTATTAGCCTAAGGAAAGAATATTTTGTTTGTTTTGGTTTGGATGCATAATAATCTAAATGTTTCAGCCTGGACTATCTTATTAAAGAGAGAAAATAGCCTGAATGAATAATAGATAAGACTAAACTTAACCATCTTTTTTACGGCATTTTTTTTTTAAATTTTATTTTTATTTGGATAAGGAGTTCACAATTATCATGTACTTTTTTCACACATATAACCTTTTCCATTTTTTTATATGTATAAAACTACAATTATTTATACACTCTTAAGTACACATTGAGATGATATAAAAGCAAAATAAACATTTAAATAGATAATTATGTACTGTGGTAAATCTAACCTATTAGGCTAAGTAATGAAATTAGTTGTTAAGAAAAATGGTAATAATAGTTTCCATACAACCCTTCTGGACCATTTCCACTGGTCCAAAATGTTGCATACAAACCTATATACCAACCATTGTAGGTGTTTATATCCCAATTTGTTCGTGCTTGTTCCTGCCCGCAGACATAATTATCCAATCCCTATGTACTTATTTACTTAATTTTTTCTTTTTTTTTTATCCCTTTCCCAAATCTTTCCCTTTACTTGTGATAATTCTCTATTTTCCAAAAAAAAACAACAAACATTTAGACTAGGGGTGCTTACGTTAGCAATATTACTGTGTTGATGAGAAGAGCAATATAAATCATTAGGAGAGTCATCTAAAGTCTGCTCGCATTGGGGTTATATATTCAATCCATTTATTCCAGATTTGATAAAATGTTTCTTTTTGAGTTCTCAGAGAGTAGGTCAACTTTTCCATTTTAAATATTTCCAAGATAATTTCGTACCAATCTTCTAATGTAGGTGGTATTGGATTTAGCCATTTTCTAGTGATTGATTTCTTACTTGCCGCTAAGAGGGCCTGCAGCAACTTTATATCTTCCTTCTGTTCAAGGAACAATACATGCCCCAAATAGAGCGTCTTAAAGTTCAGAGGTATCTGGGACCTAAGTACCTTAACTAATGTTCTATGAATACCTTCCCAAAATAGACTTAATTTAGGGCAATCCCAGAAAATATGAAAATAATTTGCCTCCTTGGAGCCGCATCTTCTCCAACACATCACATTTGTATCTTTATATTTTTCCTGATATGGGGTCTTGAAGTATCTTATAATGTTTTTCCAACAATGTTCTCTCCAAGTCAAAGAATTAGTCGAGGACCATTGAAAGCTGCAGATTTTCCCCCAAGCCTCCTCTGAAAGTACCAACCCCGCTTCTTTCTCCCACTTCTCTTTAATATACAGTGTATTTACATTTTTAGCATGGGAGAGTGCATTATATAGGCGAGAAACTGATTTACTAGGTATTAAACTGCAAGCCGAATTCAGAATCTTGAAAAATTCTAATTCTACTGTTGATAGGTCTGTATATCTACAACTCTGGTTAACATAGTTTCGTATTTGAAGGTACCTAAAAAAGTCATTATGTTCTAGGCCATGTTTGTCCTGCAGGATTTGGAAACTTTGTAATACTCTTTTATCTATAAATGAGAGGTAGGTTGTAAGACCTTTCTTTATCCATAGCTCAAATCTTTTATCTCCTCTGTTGGGAAGGAATTCGGTATCATATGCACACCATCTAAAGAGTTTTAGCATGTTATTAATTCCACATGAATTAACCACCTTCTGCCATACTTTTAATGTAAGATTTATCCAAGCATTATTAAATTTTTCCAACTGGGCCATCAATCCTTTGTCAGCTATTGAGGCCTGAAGAGGAAAACTGTCAACTAATCCAAATTCTATTTCCTTCCATCTAGCCTTATATTCCCTATTACACCAATATAACAGAGGGGTTATCTGTGAGGCATAAAAATAATTTCTCAGGCAAGGAAGAACCATACCTCCTCTTTCCTTCCCTAACTGTAAGGTGTTATATCGAATTCTAGGTTTCCTTCCTTGCCAAATGAAGCGGGAAATCCATTTGTCCCATTCCCTGAATTGATTATCATCCACCTCCACTGGTAAAGTACGGAAAAGATATAATAACCGAGGAAGAATATTCATTTTTATAGTATTTATCCTTGAATTTAAACTTAAAAAGGGGATAAGATTCCATCTATGCATATCTGCTTTTATCTCTGAGATTAATGGCCCATAATTTACCTGTGACAGTGTTGAAAGATCCTTCGGCAGGGTTATTCCTAAATATTTTAATGATTTAGCTTCCCACTTAAGATCGTATGTATCCTGCAATTTTTTGGATGGTGTATAATTTAGCAACATAACCTGTGTTTTCTTTACATTTATTTTATAACCTGATATTTTCCCAAAGTCATCCAACAGTGTAAACAATCCTATAAATGATTTTTCTGGTTCACTCAGATAGACCAAAACATCATCTGTGAATAACGCCACTTTCTGTTCAATCCCTGCCACCTTGATACCTTTTACGATTTCGCTCTGTCTTATTACTTGGGCAAGTGGTTCAATATATAGCGCAAAAAGGAGAGGAGAAATTGGGCATCCCTGTCTAGTGCCTCTCTCTAAAATGAAGGAGTCAGAGAGGTCCCCATTTATCTTAATTCGGGCTGTTGGGCTGTCATACAGAGTCTGAATTACTTTAATAAACCTTTCTTGAAAGCCGAATCTTCCTAACACTCTGTATAGGAATGCCCAACTAACCGAATCAAAAGCTTTCTCAGCGTCCAATCCTACTACCATTGTCTCTGTCTCGTTCTTATTAACCTGTTCTAATATGTGCAGAGTTCTCCTTATGTTGTCCTGTGTTTGTCTTTGTTGAATAAATCCAGTCTGGTCTAAGTGGATTAGGCCAGGTAAAAGCTTTTCCAATCTGCGCGCTAATATAGATGTAAATAGTTTGTAATCTAAATTAAGAACACTAATTGGCCGATAATTGCCACATTCTAGTTTATCTTTACCCTCTTTAGGAATAACTGAAATAATTGCTTCTCTCCAGGAAGGTGGAGTTTCTCCTCTCTGCAAGATCCAATTAAAGGTGTTAAGTAGTAATGGGGCTAACTGTGTCTTCAGGGATTTGTACCACTCTGAGGTAAACCCATCAGAACCCGGGGACTTTCCAGCCTTTAACCTAGAGATGGCCACGTTCAGTTCTTTTGACAGTTACTGGTTCTAATAAACTTTCATTTTGTAAATCCGTAAGTTTAGGTAGATCTAAAAAATTCAATACACTGTCTATATAGGGCTCACTGGGGGCCCGGGGTTGGGAGTACAGCTCTCGATAATACGTTTCAAAACTCTCTTGAATTTTCCCTATTGTACTCTCCACAAGCTTTGTCTTTGGATTCTTTATTTTATGAATTGTATTGTCTGCTTGTTGTTTTCGTAATTTATATGCTAATAATCTAGCTGATTTACCTCCTACTTCATAATTCTTTTGTCTCAGGTAAAGAAAATTTCTTTCAGTTTCCAACGTATAAATATCATCAATTTCACTTTGGAATTTCCTAATTTCCTGTTTTCGATTTGAACTACTTTTGTTGCTATCTCCAACTTGAAGTTGTTTTAATTTTCCTTGAAGGTCTGCTAATTTTTGTGCATTGATTTTTTTCATGTGAGTAGTAATGGAAATAATTTTCCCTCTCAGTACAGCTTTCAATGTATCCCATAAAATCACTGGTGATGTTTCTCCCGTGTCATTAAGGTCTAGATATTCTTTGATTTCTCCCCTTAATCTCTCCATTACTTTTGGGTTATTAAGTATATGTGAGTTTAGCCTCCATAGTGTTTTCCTCATTTTCCTTTCCAGGATTAGAGACATAGAGACTGGGCTATGATCCGACAGATCAATTGTTGCAATATTACAGTTTTTTATCCTGAGTCTATCTGTATTAAAGATAAAGAAATAGTCTATCCTTGAATAGGCTGAATGAGGGAAAGAGTACTATGTATAATCTTTACTAGTAGGGTGTAATTCCCTCCAGACATCTATAATTCCCAACTCCTCCATCAATTAATTCACTTTCCGAGTCAGAGGTTTATTCTGAGTAACTATTCTTGAAGAATCTAATATAGGATTTAATCTAATATTAAAATCCCCTCCACAAATTACTACCCCTCGAGAACTGACCATTAGGTCAAAAATGTGTCTATAAAATGACCATTCACTACCTGGAGGAGCATAAACATTCAGCAATGTTATTTCTGTACCTTCTATTCTTCCTGTGATTTTTACAAACCATCCTTCTTTGTCTCTAGTCTCTGAAATATGTTCATAATTAAGAGTACTTGATATTAAAGTAGCTACCCCTCTTTTGTGACTCAATTTATATGATGAATAAAATACATGCTTAAAGCCCATTCTTTTTAATTTTCCATGTTCAGATTGGCTCATATGTGTTTCCTGGAGGAATGCTATTTGTGCCCTCTCTTTTTTCAATTTAGACATAATCTTATTTCTTTTAATTGGATTCAAAACCCCATTAACATTATAGGAAATTATTTTTACCAATTCCGTTTGCATTTTTCTCTAGTAGAAAAAAAGCACTCTCCTTTTCTAACCAGACAGTAAGCAATCCCTTCTCAACAGTAAACCAAGACATATAACCACACCCTAGACATTTCTGAACGTATAACATTTGAAAATTTTCCCCGACTTCCCACAGTGAGCCCTGAGCACCGACCCCCCTCGGTTCACAGGGATAACCTCTATCTTCACCCTGTGTTAGAGGGCCCTCAGCAGTTTGAATAATCATAGAGAATTTTCTCCTATTTATGTCTCGACCATATTCCTATCATACAAGTTATTCCGCCTAGATTATTTTCAGTTACCAGTTTTCATTTTACTTTTAAGTCCGATTTACTCTTTTCTGTCATTTCTCTTAATTAATCTGTATTCTCTGTACATTCGTATCTGAATATTTGCAGCTTTTCCTTGTAGTTTGACACTCTGTTTCGAGTGGAGCGTCCTCGCCCCACTAACTGCCACAACTTCTGCCGAATCCTCTCCAGTAGTGATTCCGGTTGGGTGATAACTTTAATAGGTAGTCCCCGGTCCGCCAGGTCCGACGTTGCCTCCTCCACCGTAGCGTAAGTTTTTGTCCCTTCGTCGTAAAAGACTCTCAGCCGAGCTGGATACAGGGTCTGGAATCTGATGTTGTTTTCCTTCAGGACTCTCAGTGTTTCCGTATATTCCTTCCGTCTGGCAAGAATCCCCGGTGCGTAGTCGTGGTCTAAACTGATTTTACAGTTGTTCCACATGAAGCCTTTATTTTGCCATGCCCTTTTAAGCACCTCTTCCTTCGTTCTGTAACTGAGAAATCTGACCAGAATCGATCTGGGCTGGGCGCCTGCCGGAGGCTGTGGTGCCAACGCACGGTGAGCCCTTTCTATCTGTAGGTCTTTTGCAGCCGGTATATCAAGGTTCTCTCTAAGCAGCTTCTCCACGAAGGGAATCATCAATCCGGGTTTACCTTCGGTTTCTTCGGGAACTCCGTAGATCCTCACATTTTCCCTTCTCGAGCGGCCTTCTTGATCTATTAGTTTCCACTGGAGTTGGTCTTGTAGCTTCAGCATTTCTGCTATCACCTCTTCTGCATTTTGTAGCTTCTCTTCAATTCCAACAATCCTCGCTTCGGCTTCATCTATCCGCGAGTTAGTTTTTACTATTTCTCCTTTAATATCTTCCAGCTGTTTGCTGTTATCTTGTCGGAACTCGCGAATCTCTCCGAGAATCAAAGACAAAGTCACCGATTCCCCCTCATTATCTCCGTCCTGGCTTGCCGTGGGGGAGCTAGGCCCTTCGCCTTGCTGCATCTCTTTATGTTTATCAGCCTTCAGAGCGGACTTTTTATTCTTGTTCATAGACATCATCCTTGCCCCTTTTATTAATATAGTTATGCAATATTAAGTATTTGTCTAAATTCGATTCTGGGGCAGTTTACCTTCTTTTTTGTCGAGAGACCTTTTCCTTACGCCGCCATTCCCTTGATGACCCGGAAGTCCTCTTTTTGCGGCATTTTTAAAAAACTTTTTCCGAACCCCCACCTGTGAAATATATTTTACTGCACAGATGTCAAAATCAACTTCAGTCTGTTTCAGAGTCAGTACAGGAGTACAACGGTGAACACTGCAGGCCGTATTCAATCTTTCTCTCTAGCATTGTCTGTATGCAATTTGCACATTCTCCTTCCGACCACATGGGCTTCCTGTTCCTGCTCCAGCTTCATCCTACTTCTGAAGGATGCCATGCCTGGTCAGTTAATTGACCATTATCTATTGCCCCCACTGTAGGTAGGAAGAAAAGAAGTGAAGAGAGAGGGAGTTAAGACCAGAAGACCAAAATGCCATAAGGCATAGGAGCAGAATTAGGCTATTTGGCCCATTGAGTCTGCTCTGCCATTCAATCACCCAAACAACCTTCTTGGTAATTGGAATATGAGAGGAAGAAAATTAGAGTTGTACAGATGGATGGACAATATTGAGGTCAATGTGGATATGGTGTCTTTAAGGGTCTGTTTATATGTTGCATGAATCCATAATGGAATACTGAAGTGTTCCTATAAATTCTTGCTGACTGAACAAGAATCACTTGGTGAGTGTACTCCACTTCACTAACAGACTTAGGCAAAAAGCTCTCAAAGCATTTAAATTTGGCAGCCTTCAAACATAAATAACATCTTGTATTTTTCTCATGACATCAAAGGAAGCCTTTTCATTTGTGCCCACTCTTGTAACTGGAAAACATGAGAAAAATCAACAGAGGCACTGAGAATGTGAAAATTGCTGCTCCCTAGGTTAGAACTGAACTCACAATGCTCTAGTTGTGCAGAGACAGCTCTATCTGCTACATCATCTCAATGATACTTGTAGCTATATCATTGCCTCCAGTATCTCCTTTAGCAACAGGCTCAGAAAGGGAAATTGTGGCCTGAATGCAACAATACTTATAGAATGTCTGTGTGAAAGAGACTTTTACAAGTAACATCTCCAACAAGGAAAAAAAATTATCTCCCCTAATGTTTCAGTAGCACTCCCATCATAACTCACCCACCATTGACATCCTGAGGCTAATTACTGATGAAGAATTTAATTACATTAAGCCACAGAGAAAGTAGGGCAGAATCAGGATATTCTGCACAGAATAAGTCATGATCTTCCTCTCCAAAGGTTTTTCACCATCTAAAGACACATGTCAGGAATCTGAACACAAAAAACTTGTCATCTTCTGGGTTAAGGTATTGCATTTCATCTTTACCTTACACATTTGGTCATTCCATTGTTGTTGAATTGTGCCTGCAGCATTTCACCACACACTGCAGCAATTCAGCAGGACTTCTTCACTAGTTTTCACAAACGCATAATCTCAGTCATCTATGAGAGTGTCAACTATTGCTACTTGTGAAAGCCATCATACACTGATGCCTTTCAAATCATCTACCGTGATGATTTGTTAATAAATCATTTTCCTTCACCTTTGCTTGATTAAAATATCATAACATGCTACCTGAGCCACTGCAGTGGGTAAATTCACAAGGCCTGCTGCTCTTCAAGAAGCATCAAAACACGGAGAGCACTTTCATGAGTAATTACAGATAGTCAATAAACGCTTGTCACTTGTTTTCCATGAATGAATAAATAATACTACATTGAAATGTTAGTCCAAATTACATGCACAAGCCTTTAGAAAGCAATCTTTTAGCACAAAGATGAGAATGCTATCACCAAGTTGCAACTGACTTTCTGAGCTGATTTAGTTAACAGTAAATAACATCCTAAGCATTAAGTAATATACTGAATTAAACAGACCCAATATCTCAACTCCTGCACAATTTCCCAACTATAGTCAGTTACCTTTTGGAAAGATTATAAGATCATTTTCTTTAGAGCAACAAAAATAAAAGGCATCTTCATACCAAAACCTGGTACAGTATTAAGATTTAGAGACAATTAGATACAGTGTTCAAAAGACATTGTTGGCCACAGGCAGAAAGACAGATAAAAGGAGAAAGGTTTTATCTGAATATTAGACTGCCCTGCTCATACTGTGGTAAGATGCATTTTGTAAAATGAAAATAATTAAACTGTAGGCATAGGCAATTTGAAATAAAATACAGAAAATGCTGGAAACAATAAGGAGGTTAGGCAGCATCTGTGGAAAAGAAGCATTTCATATTTCAGATCTAAGACTTTTCTTCAGAAATAAGATAATCCTCATTTTATCTACTACTGAACCTAGCTTATTTTTGTCTTTTCAATTTTTGGTGTTTGATCTCCAAAATGGGTTCTAAAATTTCAATTATGTCAAACTTCACTGTTATTAATGAATCAACTCATTAATCCCCAACAACCCTTTCCATGAATGGTAGCTTAGGATGCTCTGTTCCCATTCTTAAAATTCTATGAATTTTGAAGGCTGACCTGACATTCCCTGGCATTGTTCCAATGTCAGCCCAGTGAAGCATATTAATATGTATTGAAGTCATACAGCACAAATATTAAAAGAAATAAAACATGAAAAGCCTTTCTGATGAAAGCAGAAAATGAATTGGCACTTACTACTCTTTTCACCTTTTAGACAAACTCATTTTGAAATCCCTAAAACTTCTATTGGCTAGGTAGAATAATTAGTCTTTATTGCTCTACTAGAAAAATGAAATGAATAATATTATGAGATTTTGAATTCTTAGCACTCAAGCAGTTTATTAAAATGAAATTATCAGAGTATTAAAATTATCCTTTGCATTAATGCCAGTGTTACAACCAGCAGAGTTTATGAAAATTATACCAAATCTCTCCAGTGTGCTGGCTGACAAATGTGGCCAGAAAGCACTGCAGAGAAACTGAACTACAGCAGAGCAATAAAAAAAACCTACGATAAACTCAGGTTTCAATAAATTCATTAGAATGCAGAATTTTAGAAGCAGGTGTGATTTTGCACTTTGTAGAACCAGCATATCGAAAAATAATTCTAAGCATAGTGAAGGATGCATATTATAATTTAATTGAAATCATACAACACTGGAAAATGCTGAAGTGGTTTTAATAAATTATACCTCAAAATATTAATATGAAATGAACGTCTAACAGAATTCCTTGCCATGTTCAGCAACATATTCAGTAAGTAGATATCAAACGTGCAACAAAGTGGTGCATTTTATGATACATATCAACACAGACTGTGCTGGACTCAGTATCTGTTGCTATAACTATATCCTTCTATAGCATTTCAAAGAGATCATTCCTCCATTTCATTAAATATTCGGAAATCCTTCTGAAAAAAAAGAATAAGTGGAATTACATCACAATACAGTTATCAATTTAGTTGCCATTTATCAGAATTTAAGTGGAAAGTGTAATTACACTACTTAATTCATTGCTGACTTGGCCAATCATAATATAAAGCAATCCAAAAGTATAATAAGGGATGTTAGGAACAAATTATATCTTCTTCATTAGTCATTAATTAACAGAGTATCTCAGTACTAGGATTGAAAATTACATCTTATCATGGATTCTCCAAACAGTTGCCTTGGGAAGCCACACTTATCTCAGTATCTTCTCTCATTTAGTCACTAAAAGTTCGTTAAAAGTAGAAGTTTGTTAGAGGGTTCAGTGACAAGCCAAAACTCCTTAACCTCCTAAGAAAGTAAAGAAGCTGATAAGCTTGCTTTATGGCTAGTTCCATATGCTGGTCCTAGGATAGGCTATCCAATATGCTAACACCTAGGAATTTATAGCTGCTGAATTTCTCCTCTGCCACTGTCCCGATGAGGACTAGTACATGTTTCCCCTCTTTTTCCTTCCTCAAGTCAACAATCAGTTCTTTAGCTGTGTTGATGTTAAGTGTCACGTGATCGGCAACAATGAATTATCAATTGAGGCAGGTTTCATAAAAACAAACAAACATTTGTTAAACTCTGCTCAACAAATAGCGAAAAGTATTCAAGCGACTAACTTAACCAGAAGTTAACTGCTATACGGCGACTCTGGAACAGTTTCTTAAAAGGGTAAATGCGAAAACAGTTCTTAAAGTGGTAAATTCGAAAGTCCAAGCGTTTCACACAGTCAATAAGGAGAGACTTTTCTGGAAACGAATTTCTTCAAAGACGTGACGTTACTGCTGATTCTCCAAAGGATTCATGGCGAAGGAAATAAAACAGCTTAAAGGAACTGACCTTTTGCTGGCGAGTAGACTCTGCTCAAACTTCCCTGCTCTTGCAGGAGTTATCTCAGATACAGGTCACCATTTCTGAAACGAATCCTCATTAAGGTCGATCCTTTATAAAACCGCCAAACGACTCCAACTTTATTCAATCCTTCAGGTTCCCATCTTTCAATAAAGTCGTCACTGTCCAATACCACTGAAAAGGGAAAATTATAGATCCAACACACAAACCTGGCAGAAATTGGCGAAACTGCCAGCACCAATCTTTGCACCTTAAAATAGACAGGAAAACTCCGTTTTAAAATGAAACTGCGTCTTGACAAATACGCAGCATAACGGAGCAACTAACGAAGCAAACAATTACTCAACTGAAATTAACTGCATCACCCGGGTTTCCCTTTATATACTTGTTGAGAATGGGTCATCATGTGACCTCACACTGGCAGGAAAATTACATCATGTGACCTCCACAAGACCATTACATCATGCTCATAAGACAGTAACAAAATACCCATGTGATATGTAACATAAGCAAGGTCTGCTTTTATAACACCACTTAACCAGGGATTCATTCTGGTATACTGACACATCACCACCTTTAGTATATTCAACAAGAGTAGTTTCATCAGTGAATTTGAAGATGGCACTGGATCTGTGTGTAGCCACGTAGTCATGTGTGTATGGAGAGTAGAGCAGGAGCTAAGCATGCAGCTTTGAGGTTCATCTGTGTTGATGATCAGCAAAGAAGAAGTGTTGTTACAAATCCACATTGATTGAAGTCTGCCAATGAGGGAGACAAGTGTCCAGTTGCAGGAGGAGATCTCAATGCCCAGCCTGATAATGAACTTGGATGGGATGATTGCGCTAAACACCAAACTGTAGTTGTATGAGATCCTGTTGTCCAGATGGTCTAGAACAGAGCGAAGAGCCAAAGAAATCACATCTGCTGTTGACCTGTGTGGCAGTGGACAAATTGGACTTGATCCAGGTCACCTCTGGGTCAGAAGTTGATTTATGCCAAAACCAACCTCTTGAAGTACTTCAAGCAACACACACAAAATGCTAAAAAGCATGCAAGGGGCCAGCCAGATTTGAGCCTGGAACCAGTCACCTCAACATCTGGTGTTGATGACACCACACCACTAGCTAGCTCAAAATTACAGTTGATGTAATTCCTACCAGATTATAGTTAGTGAAGCACAGGTAACATATAACGGATAACAGATGTAATAAACGAAGGGAACTGATGTAGGATGTAGGTCTTAATGATAAAACTCACAATTTAGGTTAAAGGAGAAAATTATGACAGTGGAGCATTGTTCAAAGTGTGCTTTACCTACATCAAACAATGTTGAATGAGATCTGACTGTGTAATTAATGCATTACATGAATGTCCTGAGACCATTAAACGTAGGTATGATCTGGGTCAGCTTTTTACAAGAGGTGTAATATTAACATGAAGGTATGGTAAGCCGCTATGAAGCTTTTGTGTCTTCTTAATTACTCTGCAGGCAAGTGCAAGGTGTTGCACTTTGGAAGACCAGCCAGGGTAGGTCTTACATAGTGAACAGTACGGCACTGAGGAATGCAGTAGAACAAAGGGATCTGGGAATACAGGTTCATAATTCATTGAAAGTGGTGTCACAGGTTGATAGGGTCATTGAGAAAGCTTTTGGCACATTGGCCTTCATAAATCAAAGTATTGCTTACAGGAGATGTAATATTATATTGAAGTTATATAAAGCATTGGTGATGCCTAATTTGAAGTATTGTGTGCAGTTTTGGTCACAGGCCTACAGAAAAGATGAAAATAAGGTTGAAAGAGTACAGAGAAAATTTACAAGGAATTTGTAAATTTTTCAAGGAGGACCTGACTTATATGGAAAGATTGAATAGGTTAGGATTTTATTCCTTGGAACGTAGAGGATTGAGAGGCGATTTGATAGGCGTATACAAAATTATGAGGGGTACAGATAGGGTAAATGCACGCACACTTTTTCCTCTGAGGTTGGATGAGACTACAACTACAGACCATGGGTTAAAGTTGAAAGGTTAAAAGTGTAAGGGGAACATGGGTAAAAGCTCTTCACTCAGAGGGTCATGAGAGTGTGGAACTAGCTGTAATTCAAGTGGCACATGTGAGCTCAATTTCAATGTCTAGGTGAAGATTGGACAGGTACATAAACGGAAGCGGTATGGCGAGCCATGGTCTTGGTGCAGGTCAATGGTTCGGCATGGACTAGGTCAGTCAAAGGGCCTGTTTCTGTGCTGTTCTCAAATACCTCATGACTCTAAAAAGGATATTGAATTAGTGAATAAAGTATTATGAGAAAAATATGGGAAATTGGAGCAGAAGCCAAAGATTAAAATAGCCATGAGTTTATTAAATGGCAGGTCACATTTCAAGAAGTCATGTAGTTTTCTCCTATTTCCTGTGGACCAGCGTAGAGTAGCCAAGTGAATTTGCAATAGTGTTGTACAGTTATATTCAACAGAAACATTTTGTCTATAATTTTCTATTAAATCCCATCTATACTAATCTTATTTACCAGAACTTAGTCTATAGTCTTCCATGCTTTGGCTATCTATGTTCTCTTTTAGATATTTAAATGTACTGGTTCTCCAATTCCCTCCATCTAATGATCCACCGGCTCAGTTTTAGTTGTTGAAGTTAATATAAATAGGTATTACTGTCATGCCTGAACTGTACCTCAACTTTATCATATACATTAATATGCCCATTCTACAAAATAAAATTATTCTTGATAAGTCTTCATAGCTATGGCTGTCCTAGCGCTTACAATCCACTAGGACAACAATTCCAAGTATGAGTGAAAAGTACTTTCAAATTTCCTACCTGTAATTGAATTTTTGTATTTTGGACATTCCAGTTAGATTCTCCTCATTTATCTGCAACCAGTGACAATAACTTGATCCAAGTATTAAAGCATATAAAGACTAGGCAAATAGTTTTTACTTGTTTCATTTTATCTTATTATTAAATGAGAGAAGATTGGTTGATAGCATTTTAGCATGTGACCATCCTCTCTCTGTGACTTGGCAACCATTTGTTGTAGATTATTGCTGTGTTTTCGGAACCCGCTTCAAATGAAAAAGCATCAGATGTAACAAACAAGAGTAAAATCTGCAGATGCTGGAAGTCCAAGCACTAGAAGAAATGCTGTTTTGCACCTTGTAAGTTCTTTTATAAAATGGCTTTGTTTAAATTAGAAGTCTACTCCTTGCTGACCATCAACACTGATGCACCTCAAGGTGCTTAATCCACTGCTCTACGCTCATGACTGTGTGGTGAGGTACAGCTGAAGCATCATCTATAAATTTGCCGTTGACCAATATTGCTGGCGGAATTTTAGATGGTGACAAGGAGGCATACAGGAATGAGATAGATTAGGTGGTTGGGTAGTGTTGCAACAACACGCTTGTATTCAAATTCAATAAGAGCAAGGAATCATTTGTGGACTTTAGGAACGGAAAGTCGAGGGAACACATACCAGTTCTCATTGAGGGATCAGCGGTGGAAAGGGTGAATAGATTCACATTCTTGTGTGTCAATATATCTAAAGTTCTATCCTGGGTCCAACATATTGATGCAATTACGAAGAAGGCAGGACAACGGCTGTATTTCATTAGGCGTTTGAAGAGACTTGGTATATCAACAAGGACTCTCACCAATTTCTACAGATATACCAGGGAGGGCATTCTAACCCTTTGCATCACCGTCTGGTATGGAGGTGCCACTGCACACAGGTGCAGCACAAGACTGCGTGTTTAGCCCCCCTGCTCTGCTCACTTCACACTTATGACTGAGTGGCTAGGGATAGCGCCAAGGCCATATTCAAGTTTGCTGATGACGCCACTGTTGTGAGTGGAATCAAAGGTGGTGACGAATCGGTGTACAGGAGGGAGACTGAGTGGTCTCATAACAACAACCTCTCAGTCAATATCAGCAAGGCCAAGGAAATGATTGTAGACTTCAGGAGAGGGAAACCAGAGGTCTGTCAGCCGGTCCTCATTGGAGGATCAGAAGTGGAGAGGGTTATCAACTTTAAATTCACGGATGACCTGTCCTGCACCCAGCATGCAAGTGAAATTGCAAAGAAAGCAGGGCAGCACCTATACTACCTCTGGAGTCCACGGACATCTAAAACTTTGACAAACTTCTACTGATGTGCAGTGGAGAGTGCATTGATGGCCATAGGATTGACTTTGATGGCACAAAACTTCTGTGCTGCACCACTGGCTTTTTGGACCACCTGGCGAAGGAAGCCATTGAAATAAAACTAGAGAATAGGAATTTTAACAAAGGCAAAAGCCTCTCTCTTAGTTAGAACTGGAATTCAATTGTACACATCGTGGGAGAGCAGAAAGCTGATTGTCTGAGGACAAACAAATCAGGATGTCATGGTCCGGATTGGGGTCCCTTTAAATTTAGCTTGTTTATGTTACGATCCGGACGGTTGATTCCCTGTTTTCCCGTGTCCCTCGACTTTGGTGATTAGAGGCAATTAACACTCGGCTGAACTGGTAGCTTGTAGTCTCCGCCTTTCAGCCATTCAGCGCGGGAGCATCTGCAAAGTCTGCAAAGTCACGGCATGCCAATGTCATCTGGCCGGAGCAAGCCTAGTCTCTGCCAAAGTGTGTGCCGGTAATTTGCCTTTCCTCACCGGAGCAACCCTGTCAAGTTACCTCGCCAAAGTGAGCCTGGAAAGTTTCCTTACGGAGGTGGTCCGTCAGTTAACCCACCGGAGGGAATCAAGAGCCGCCGTCTACTGTTCCCGGGCTGAGTCGAGAGCTCGACACTACCCAGAGGTCCCAAGCACCACGTCCTAGCTCTGGCAGCATCCAAGTACCACGTCCACATCCTGGCTCTGGCAGCATCCAAGTACCCTGTCCAAGTCCTTTCCCTGGCGGCATTCAAGTACCATGTCAAGTCCTGGCCCTGGCGGCTTCCAGTTCTGAGTCTAGCCCTGGCCCTGGCGGTCTGTGATTCCTGTCCTACCCCCTTGTCTAAATCCCTTCTCTGCCCCTCTCTCCTCTAGCCCTCGTCTGCAACCACTGCCTGCACTTCAGTCTAGTTCCATCACAGGAGCTAGATAGGTATTGTCTGGTGTTCATTCGTGTTGGTCTTGTCTTGTCTTGTCCTCGCCTCTGTGGGGTAAGTCTGGCCGTCTTGCCGTTGCCCCGCGGGGAGTCGTGTCTTGTTTTGTCTTGTCCTTGCCTCCGTGGGGTAAGTGAGGCCGTCTTGCCATTGCCCCGCAGAGGGTCATGAGTCCGGCCCTATGTCCTGTACCCAAGGAGGGGTCCCGGCTCTCTGTTCCGTGTGCGAGTCCCGGCCCTATGTCCTGAATCCAAGGAGGGGTCCCGACTCTGTGTTCTGTGTATGTGTCCATGGTTCCATGTACCTGCTCTCCCGAGACCGAGGCTCTGTGTTCCCATGTTCCTCCTCTCCCTAGCCCATGTCATGTCCATGCCTGGTTCTGGGGTCCAAGCCCAAGGCAAGACCCAGGTACTGGGTCCTTGCCCAGTCTAGGGATCGGAGTTCATACCCTAGCCTCTTCATGTCTCCTCTAGTTCTGGGAGACAATTCCGAGACCTAGCCTAGACCCTTGGTCCCAGCCTAGTCGTAGTCCTCAGTCCTTGTCCAGTTCGCTATTCCTACTCCTGCCTTGTTCTCCTGGTTTCCAACAATAAACTAAATGTATATATACCACCAGTCTAGACACGCCTAGGCATCATCTCTGTTGAAGATGGCAGAATTTGTTACCGAAGTGTCAATTAAAATTGATACCTGCTCCAGGCTGGAGGCCCAAGAAGAGTTTATTCGATCCTGTTATAGTTACTGTTCGATAGATTTGCTGAGTGTACTCACAGGAAAATGAATGTCAGGGCTGTATATGGTGACATATATGTAGTTTGATAATAAATTTACCTCAGACTTTGAAAAAGCTCTAGAATATTGCAAACTTAGCCAGCTCCATCATGGACGCTGGCCTTCCCAGTATCGAGGACATCGTCCAAAGGCAACGTCTCAAAAGCAGGACATGTTCTCTTCTCACTGCTACCATTGAGGAGGAGGTACAGGAGCTTGACATTTACATTCAATGTTTTAGGAACAGCTTCTTCCCCTTTGCCATCAGATTACTGAATGGACAATGAACCCATCAACATTATGTCACTATTTTCCTGCTCTCTTTTTGCAATAGTCATTGAATTTATTCTATATATATAATCCTGGATGTTGCCTGGTTTAGGAGGTTTACAAGGATGTTGCCTGGATTGGGGAGCATGCCTTATGAGAATAGGTTGAGTGAACTCGGCCTTTTCTCCTTGGAGCGACGGAGGATGAGAGGTGACCTGATAGAGGTGTACAAGATAATGAGAGGCATTGATCTTGTGAATAGTCAGAGGCTTTCCCCCAGGGCTGAACTGGCTAGCACGAAAGGGCATATTTTTAAGGTGCTTGGAAGTAGGTACAGAGGAGATGTCTGGGTAAGTTTCTTATGCAGAGAGTGGTGAGTGTGTGGAATGGGCTGCCAATGGCGGTGGTGGAGGCAGAAACAATAGGGTCTTTTAGGAGACTCCTGGATGGATACATGGAACTTAGAAAAATAGAGGGCTGTGGGTAAGCCTAGGTAGTTCTAAGGTAAGGACGTGTTTGGCACAGCTTTGTGGGCCGAAGGGCCTGTATTGTGCTGTAGGTTTTCTATGTTTCTATGATATTCACCCTACTGGCTGCCATTATGTCCTATCGTCTGTCTACCCTTCCTGACAGTCTGGCTACACACTATCTTTGCTTTTTTAAATCCATCCTATCTCTCCAGTTCCCACCCACCTGCCAAATTAGCTTAAACCACCTATGTGTTTATATATATATATTTCTTAGTGTGATTTATAGTTTTTATAATTATGTACTGCTGCTAGAGAACAACAAATCTCATGACATAATCCAATGATATTAAATCTGATTCTGATTCACCAGATTCAAGAATAGGTACTTCCCTTCAACCATTCAGTTCCTGAATTAACCAGCAAGACCCTAATCACTACAGTTTAGTAATGCTATGACCACTTAGGTCACTGCACTAAATGGGCCTTTTTGGTCTAATTGTGTTCTTCCTTGTAAAAATTGTGTATAATTTATATTTAAGTTTTTCTTGTGAATGCTGCTTATGTAACGTTACGTTCCAGTGATGTAGCTGTAAGTAAGTGTTCCATGGCATCTGTGTCTGAGTGCTCCCATGTATATGACTCGACTTTGACTTTGACTCTTTGGCTGTGCCTGACAATCATCAATTGGTACCATATTTGGGACTGCTTTTTGACAAGTATCTGTGAATGGAGTTCATGAGAATCAGACCCATGAACAAAGACACATAAACATTCACTATATAGAACCCTCATTAATCTGTCGTAAGGTCCTTAATTCCTGTTATTTTGAAAAACTACCTAGATTAAATGCTTATGTTTAATTCACTCATATTAATAATTTCATCCCTAATTAAAATAACAATAAATCAAAAAACTATAGATTGTTCCATTTATAATAGGCTAAAGTACTAATCCTTTCTAAATATACTACAGCAACAACTATTTTCCAAATTTAACATTCTATATCTATATTATTCAACAACAAATTAGTTTTCCCCTAAAATCAACATCAATATTTAAGGTATACCTCTACAATGCAAAATAAAATGATGCTCAAATTGTTTCTTTTTATTAACTCTGCTTATAGCGGTGAACCAAGTCAAGACATAATTATATGCTTCCTCTACCAGGTCATACCTGTTGCTTAAGCTGAGGTAATGAGCATCAGTAGTCTTTCATTTAATCAATAAAATCATCACAGCTGAATCTGTTCCCCTGTGGCATCCAGATTTGCTAACTAGCATCACAGGATTAGATATCCTAACAGGATATCAAGGCAAATAGAATGACTCTGCCACCTTCCTGGTAGACTTGGCTCACTCCAGCACCACATGGTGACTTCACTCATTAAGCTACTGTAGCAGCTGACACATTTTAGATCTAAAAAATAATGTCATTAAATGGAAAGTTTCATCAGATACAAAGTTAGAAATCACATCCACTCGACATTTCGACTGACTTTGCAGAAGCTTCAAAAAGACTGATCTTTTCATATATCCTGATTCTGCAGAAATTATGGTTTTTAGGAATATTTGTTTTTGAGTTTGGGGCTCACAAGTGTTAAAATATTTATACATAAGCAAAAGTGCTGAGCATATTTATCGTCAGCATTTTTAGTACATCAGTAAAAACACAGTTGAGTTTGCTACCAATCATTTTCTCTGTCTAAATATTACTCTATGCTTATGCAATACAATTGTCTGCACATTATCTTGCAAAACCTTTTCAGGCTTTTTTGTGCAAATCTGACTTGTCTTCAGCAATTGGTTTTCCATGTTTCTCAGAGTTAGTTTTTGCGCATGCAATCAAGTCCTTAATATTGCTATGTCTTCAGTTTACAACAGATATTTGTTCATATAGAATATACTCTATTACAGTCATTTGGGAGATCTCCAAACTGTTGTCTGCTATAATGATGTAAGAATGTTATACTGCAGATTTGAAATCCCTTTCCTGAATGATGATCGAATGCCTCCAAAACATAACTAATAACATGGAGCAGGATTTCCCCGGGGAATGTCGTGAGTGATTTAATATCTGTTTGCTGGTGGAATATCTGCTGCCAGGTAGCTTCTGAGCTGCCATTTACTGTGATGGGCATCTTGTTTGTGTTGTGAATGCTTATTAATGTTTGTGTTTTTTTAAATTTTTTGCAAATTAACATAAATTTATCTGCTTTGATGTTGAGTCCAGCAACAAAAAGCAGTCGAAATTCTGTTGCTTGTTTACAAATCAGGGAAGCGCACCTAATCCTGCAAACCTCCCAGAAATGTTTTTCATCTAATTATGGCCTTTTACATAACTGCTGTGTTAATTTTTCTCCCAAAACTCTCTCCGTAAACTGCTCCATATCAATCAAGAATTCCTCCAGCATTTTGTTGTTCTACATCTATCTCCTTCTTTAAAGATTCTCCTTAAAATCTAGTTCTTTAAATAAACTCTGGCCCAATATTTTACCTAGTTTGTTTTATTTTTAAAGAATAATTTGAAATTTCTTATTCACTTCCATGTGAACTTATGTCACAGTTGTTACTTGAATGCAAGTTCTTGATAGCACTATGTTTACTGTAAGTCACATCCTAATAAACCATATCTTTTGAGTTTGAGCCACATTTTCCTACTGAACAATTATACTAACAGACAGGTATGCATCCAAGTTATTGGCTATTGTGGAATTCTCCTAGCAACCACTGACAAGCCAATGGTGTTGCTAAGGTGAAATGATCTGACTTTTGAAGAATGAAACATTGCTTCCTAATAAGATTTGTTTGTTTCATGTATTTTAATGCACCAGTGCACTACATGGGAATAAGGTGATTCCTCTACAGATAAATGATCTCTATTACAATTTTATTTTGTTGACCATGACTTGTCAGTTTTCATTACCTATTATAGGTTTATATTATGATCTACCTAATTGCTCAACTCTTCCATTTATTGTTGTTTATTCACTGACAGAGTGTTTTTCATTAACCTCCCTGGGATATTTTGGCTGCAGGCTTATATAAAAAATTAGTAACAATGGTTTTGAAAATGAAACGAGCATCATTATTGTTAATCTATTTTTAACCTGCATGAGAATTTGTTTCCTGATTGGTTTTATATGTTAATGCTTTTTACTGTGCTCTGCAAACAGCTATGTGTCAACTGAAAATACTGTTTACTTCTTTCCTAAATCACAACAGCATTTGTAATTGTTTTCTATAGAAGATATGCCTCTTTTATTTCCTATTTTCAGATGTGTATATTGAGGGAGATAAATTTGGCAATATATCTATATTTTATTAATATTTTTTTTTGTTCTGAGCTTCAAGAGGTAATTCAAACAGTAAATGGTAAGAAGTCATTCACCAGCTATCTTTGAGAAACCTCTGTGTGTAAGATTTTGTAGCATGCATTCAGTGGCCACTTTATTAGGTACACTCGTGCACCTCTTCGTTAATACAAATATATAATCAGCCAATCATGTGGCAACAACTCAGAGCATAAAAGCATACAAGCATGGTCAAGGAGTTCAGTTGTTGTTCAAACCAAGCATCAAAATGAAGGAAGGAATGAGATCTAAATGACTTTGACTGTGGAATGATTGTTGGTACAGATGGCCTGGTTTGAGTATCTCTTGAGATTTTAATACACAACAAGCTCTAGATTTTACAGAGAAAGGTGCAAAAAACAAACAAAAAAAAATCATCCAGTAAGCAGGAGTTATGTAGGCAAAAATGCTTTATTAATGAGAGAATTCAGAGGAGAATGGCCACACTGGTTCAAGCTGACAGGAAGGCGACAGCAGCTCAAATAACCATATGTTAAGCAGTGTTGTGCAGAAGAGCATCTCTGAATTGACAGCACGTGAAACCTTGAAGCAGATAAGCTACAGAAGCAGAAGACCATGAGCATATGTTCAATGGTCACATTATTAGGTACAGGAGGTAACTGTTGTACTGCTAAGGAGAGTATTGGAGGATTTGAGATTCAAGGTGATGTAGACAAATTGTTTCTATTGAGAATCCACTGAATCTAATGCTTATTTTATATCAGAATTAATAATATTGCCTATGGTTTCTACTGACAACATGGGAGAACTTTATTATTTGTAGGTGTTCCTTTTTGTGTCCAAAATATCACCATCCCTAATATTAACCTGAAATTGTTCAGAAACGAGTGAGACCTAAACTGATCTGTAATCAACTCGGGTCACTGGAGAAACTTCATCAGTGTTCAAACACAGGAAACTGTGGATGCTGAAATCTTGAATGATAAACAATCTGGAGCAAAGAATCCTCCAACAGATTGTATGTTGCTCAATCACTATTTATTTTTGTTGTCAAATACTGATGTACTGACTACCACCTGCAAAATACTGATGGGTATATGAATTAATGTTACTTAGAAAAGCCACTTGGATAATTGGTGTGAGTAATGGAATTTTCACCTTGATACAACTGGAACACTCTCTGATGTTGAGATAGGGTGGAATTAGTGAAGAAAGGTGAGTAGATTGTAGATTTACTAGGGTAACCTTAGAGGTTATAAAATGGTAGTCTGCAGTTGATCAATCTGTCACTTAATCGATGAATTGGCCATCCTCCAGAGGCTATGATTTAGGTTATGCTTAGAAATACAGTTTTCTGTAGAAACCGAAAATGGACAGTCCTAGAATTATTATTCCTTTTCTGCAGTGCTAGTTAATGTCTCAATATCACCTTTAAAGAAAATGGATGAAAGAAATTACTACAAATTAAGCAGTTAGAAAGCAGCCAATAAAAGATCAACTATGCATCTCATGGGGTGAGTTACTTTTGGCACCCTTTTTATTTCGATTAACACCTTTCATTTCCACTGGAGTCAAAAGGGCAGGCAAATTAAAAAATATAAGAATGGACCCTTCACCCTGATAGCGATGCGAATTGATTTAGTTTGAAATTATACCGAATTTCACGACACATGCCGGTGATAATAAACCTGATTCTGATTCTGAATGGGAACAAATGCACAGGTGAGGTTTGTCTATAGACCCCTGAATTGTGCTGTTTTAATAGGTATTACATGGCGAAAAATCCAGGGAATGTTTGAAGAAAACTACAATTACCATGGAAGATTTTAATCTCTACACTGATTGGATGAACCAAACTGGTGAGGAGATTGTAGAAGAAGAACTTCTGTACGTGTCTCGAATTGCTATTTAGAGCAGTACATCACAGGCCCTGCCTGGAAGCGAGTTATTTTAGATGTGGTCTTACGTAATGAAGAAAGATTAATGAGGAATATTGTAGTTAAAAGTCCTCGGTCAATATTGACCTCAATTTGACAGAATTCCAAATTCATTTTGATAATGAACACCATAGGTCCATAACCCGAGTTTTAAGTTTAATTAAGGGAAACAGTAATGGTATGAAGAAGGAGTATCTCAGGTGAACTGGATACCAAGCTAAGAAACAGGTCAACAGATGAGCAGGGCAGATATTCAAACAACTAGTCTATAAAGATCAGCAAGATTTTAACTCATTATAAGAAAGGACTCCATGAGAAAGAATGGTTAACAAAGGAGGTAAAGACTAATATTAAATTGAAAACAATGGTAAACATCATGGCAAGGGCTAAAGGTAGGCAAGAAAATGGGAATATTTTAAAATTCAGCAGCAGAACACTAAAAAGCTCATAAGAAGAATATGAATTCTGAGTGAAAACTTTCATGAGGTATAAGAATAAATAATTGAAGGTTCTACAGATATATAAACAAGAAAAGGACAATGAGTGAATGACACTTGTGAATTATTAACAGCATATGAGGTTGCAGCAGATACGTTAACTAATTATTTTTGCAAGTCTTCACCATGGGCGACATTGTTAATATTGTAGCCGTGCTGATACGCTACGGGTTGAACCGTTTACTGTTTGAATCGGCCCACGCTTAAGTACCCGTTCCCAGCAACCCCCGCTCTTTGCGGGGTGGAAGCGACGTCGGCTTCCGGGCCGAGGTCTGCCCCGCACTCGAGTCCTCTCGGTTGCCGTTTGCTGCGGGCTAGCCGGTGACTGCTGGAGCCGGTTCGCTTGCTGCGTGGGCGAGCCACCACATGAACCCCCCCCCCCACCTCCAGAACCAGTGATGGGAGGTGCAGTGTCCACAGCCTGCACACTCTCAGTTCTTTTGGGTGGCTGGCCTCGACGTCGTGGGGGTGGTACCGCGACCGGGCGTTCAAGGACCAGATGCGCCGGTTTGAGACAGTCAATGGTAAAAGTCTCATCCCGACCGCCGATTTCGAGAACTCAGGTCGCTCCACTATAGCGCACCACCTTGTAGGGTCCCTCGTATAGTTGCTGCAGGGGTGGTCTGTGCGCACCTCAGCGAATGAAAACATACTTGCTCTGTTGTGGGTCCCAGGGCACGAAAGAGGGTGTTGTTCCGTAGTGGGACGTCAGGACTGGAGCAAGTGTTCCAAGCCGTTCCCAGAGTTTAGTTAGGACCCCAGCAGGTGTGTCCTCCGGGCCACGGAGTGCTGGCACAAACTCACCGGAAACTGTGAGCGGGGCACCGTAAACAAGTTCGGCCGATGATGCGGCCAGGTCCTCCTTGGATGCCGTGCAGATGCCAAGCAGCACCCAGGGGAGTTCATCCACCCAGTCTGGCCCTCGGAGGTGCCATCAGAGCTGACTTCAAGTGCCTGTGGAAACGTTCCACCAGGCCGTTGGACTGCGGGTGGTAAGCAGTCGTTCGGTGGAGCTGGGTTCCGAGGAGTTGTGCCAGCGCAGACCACAAAGCCGATGTGAACTGCACACCCCTGTCTGAAGTGACGTGGGCTGGGAGTCCGAACCGTGTCACCCAGGTGGTAATCAGGGCTCTGGCGCATGTCTCCGTGGCCGTGTCAGCAAGTGGGACAGCTTCCAGCCACCTCGTGAACCTGTCCACCATGGTAAACAGGTATCCTGCTCCTCTGGAAACCAGCAGTGGGCCAACGATGTCCACGTGGACATGTCCAAACTTCCTATGTGTCGGCTGGAAGGGTTGCAGTGGGGCCCTCATGTGCCTCTGGATTTTGGAGGTTTGACAGTGCATGCATGTCCTGGCCCAGTGCCCAACCTCCTTGCGTAGGCCGTGCCACACAAACCTGTCTGCGATCAGCTGGATGGCCGCCTGGATGGAAGGGTGGACTAAACCGTGCAAGGTGTCAAAAACGCAGCGCCTCCAAGTGGTCGGAACAATGAGCCGAGGTTGCCCGGTGGACACATCGCAAAGGAGCTTCTTACCTTCGGGCCCAATGGGTATGTCTTCGAGGCAGAATCCTGAGACTGCGGTTCGGTACGCTGGCATCTCTCTGTCCAGCCGTTGCACCTCAGCTAATGCCGCATAATCCACCCCTGCAGTCTGCGCCACGTTTTTGAGCCCGAACGGCATCCTGATGAACTCGAACAGGCCAAAGGGGGTAATGAGGGCCGTCTTGGGTACATCACCCGGGTGGACTGGGATCTGATAATACCCTCGGACCAGGTCAATCTTCGAAAAGATGCGCGCCCCATGCAGGTTGGCCGTAAAGTCCTGGATGTGCGGTTCTGGATAGCGATCGGACATGGTGGCGTCATTCAGTCTCCGATAGTCACCGCATGGTCTCCACCCTCCCGTGGACTTGGGCACCATGTGGAGTGAGGAGGCCCACGGGCTGTCGGAACACTGCACATTCCCCATCTCCTCCATCTTCTTGAATTCCTCCTTCGCGGAGCTTGTCGGGCGGTAGCCTGCAGGCCTGGGCATGAAGGGAAGGTCCCTGTGTGGGGATGTGATGTATCACACCGTGCTTGGGGTTTGTTGAGGAAAACTGCAGCGTGATGATAAATGGAAACTCCAAAAACACTCTGGCGAACTCGTTGTCGGAATAAGTGACAGAGTCCAGGTGCGGGGCTGGTAACCTGGCCTCACCAAGGGAGAAAGACTGAAACATCTTTGCATCAACCAATCATCGTCCCTTCAAATCCACGAGCAGGCAGTGCGCGCAGAGGAAGTCCGCACCCAGCAATGGCTGTGACACTGCGGCCAGCATAAATGTCCATGTAAAGCGGCTGGAACCGAACTGCAAGGGGATGGTTCTTGTGCCGTAGGTGCAGATGGTGCTGCTGTTGGCTGCCGTACGTTCTGGTCCTGTTCTTCTAGTTCGGGTATCGTGGCTTGAGGGGGGTAGGATGCTGATTTCTGCCCCCGTGTCCACCAGGAATCTTCACCCGGAGAGCTTGTCCCAAATGTAGAGGAGGCTATCACGGTGATCAGCTGCTGTAGCCATCCGCGACGACTGGTCCTGGCGTTTCCCTGGAATGAGCATGGCAGTCGGCAACAGCAGGCACCGGAACCCCACCTTCGATGATAAAAACACCAAGACTCAGAAGTGGTGCCGTCCCTTGGCGTGGGTGTTACGTGCTCCGCTGCTGAGGTGTGGGAGGGCTGGCCTTTCGGCCGTGCCGCAGCATTAATTCCGATGGTGATTCCGCCATTTTGTTTGGCGCGCCAAAGCACGTCCGCACAGGCAACCAGGTCTCTGAAGTCTTCATCTGCTCGCAGGAGGCAGATGTCTTCTGGCGTTTGCTCCAAGAAGATCTGTTCAAACTGCAGGCAAGGCTTATGGCTGTCTGTCAGTGCTAGCATGTTGCTCATCAGGGCTGATGGTGCGCAGTCGCCCCGCCGTCCATATGTAGTAACAGTGCGGCCCATTCATGGTGGGAGAGGCCAAACGTGCAGATTAACAGGGCCTTGAGTGCCTCGTACCTGTCTGTTGCTGGGGGCTGACACAGAAAGTCAATAACGTGGCCCGCTGTCTCCTGGTCGAGGGCGCTCACCATGTAGTAATACCTGGTGGCGTCTGAGACAATTTGCCTGACCTGGAACTGGGCCTCCGCTTGCTCAAACCAGACCAGCGGTTGGGTGGTCCAGAAGGTTGGCAGTTTAAGGGACACTGAATTCTGCAGAGCCGAGTCGTTCATGTTGGGTCCAAATGCCGCTGGACCATCGGGGTCACCAATGTAGCCCTGCTGATACGCTACGAGTGAAAACAACTCCCTGACTCGAGCCGGGTCGGGTTGAACCGTTTACTGTTTGAATCGGCGCACGCTTAAGTACCTGCTCCCAGCAATCCCGCTCTTTGCGGGGCGGAAGCAATGTCAGCTTCCGGGCCAAGGTCTGCCCCGCACTCAAGAGTCCTCTTGGTTGCCATTGGCTACGGGCTCGCGGGCGACCGCTGGAGCCAGTTCGCTTGCGGCGTGGGCGAGCTGCCACAATATCTCAGATGAGCTAATTTTAGATAACTTGGTAGAAATTACAAAAATCCCAATTACAAGGGATAAAGTATTGGAGAAACTCAAGTGGCTAAAGGCAGACAGGTTGCCAGAATCAATGAACCTATGAATTGAAAATTTTCAGAAATCACTAAATTCCAAGAGGGTACTAGAAGATTGGAAAACAGCCTTTGCACTCCCTTCTTCAAAAAGGGGAAAAGACAGGAGGCAGAGAGCAAAAGCCCAGTTAGTTTACCAGCTATTATTGGCAACATAATCAGCATAGTAAATAACCAAAGAAGAAATAGCTAATCATTTAGGAAAGCTGAATCAGACTGAACCTAGTCAATGTGATTTTATGAACAGTAAATCACGTTTGACAAATTGCTCAACTTCTTTGAACATGGAGAGCTAATAAAGGGAGATCTGTAGATGTCATCTATTAAGAGTTCCAAAAGTGATTTGACAAGGTCCAACATCAGAGATTAGTGCATAAATTAAAAGTCTGCAGTATTGGAAGAAGTATGTTACAACGGATTGAGGACTGGCTGTATCTTCAAAAACAATGAGATTTTGAATAAGTAGTTACTTTGGAGGAGCTAGTGGAGTACCACTGCTTCAGTTCTTGGCCTGCAATTCGTGATGTTTATGTCAATCATCTGGAGGAAGGATCAATATGTAGGGTTTCAAAAGTTTGCTGATGATTTGGAAAAGGGTGAATGGGAACATTATAGTTAATATACCATTATTCTGCAAGTTGAGATAGAGAAATTGTGCAAATTTCTGGCAAATGGAGTTTAATGTGAAGTAATGTAATAATCAAAATTCTAAAATAAATCTAACTGGAGAGGGACTTCAAATGAGTGAAGTATAGAAGAATGTAGGTGTTCTGATCCACAATGACAAAGAGCTAGCAGCAGGACCAGCAATAATATTCATAGTGATGTTTTGTTGCAATTTTACATGGTGCCGTTGCGAACCCAACAAAAATATTTTGTTTAGTTTTCGTTTACCTATAAAAAAGATTGTAATATTAGAGACAGTTTAAAGGAGATTCACAAAACTAACTCCAGAGATCAAAGGTTTGTCCTCTCTCGGGAGAGTAAATAGTTTAGGCATGTATTCCCTGGAGTTTTTAAAACTTTATCAAACATATAGGACTTTCAGAGGCTTCAAAGGGTAGAGGCTGGGATGTTTTCACAGTGTTGAGTCTTGAACAAGGTCACATGTGTACAAGAAATGGCAAGTCAATTGAAATTGAGGTACATAGAATTATTTTTTTGCACAAGTTTATTGAACTTCTGGAATTCTCTGCCCAGATGGGCGGTGGAAGATTGATCTTTAAAAGTAGTTAAAGTGGTGGAAGATAAGTATTTGATAGATCAAATAGAGGAGTGTGGAGAAATGGAACAGAAGAGAAATTGAGGCCAGCAGAGATCAGACATGATCATCATAAATGGTGAGGTATGTTTAAAAGGCCTAATGACCTATCCAGCACCAAGTATTCTTGTGTTCTAGCCATTGCATCTTGTTGTTCCATGTTATATTTGGGGTTATATTGTTTATTCCTTGTTCAGCTTTTGGGCTTTGTCACATTTTGCCTTGTGAGGTTTCCTGGTGGCTAATTACTTAGTTTTGAAGAAAATTCTTCTTGATATTTCAGTAAAAAAAAGACTGTTAAGATATGCTATAGATTTGAATTCAGGATTCAGCATATTACAAATTGAGTTAATTACTGAAATAAGTATTTGAAATTCATGCATTATACTCCACCCCTTTTCTGTTAACAGTAAAAGCACAACAGACTTTAAAATCTCAATTTATTTTCCTGAAAACTAATTCTATTGTCTGGAAGTTGCATAATACCAGACAAAGGAAGATGAGGTGGTGCCACTTGCCAAACTAATTCCACGGTCCTGTCAACTGTACCCCAACTCCTATTTCATGTTTGACATAAATGAATAGTTTTAAGGAAATATGTGCATGCCATCACCAGAATTTGTCTTGGCTATTATAATAGATCCTCCTTTCACTGTAACACTGACAGTCAGTTATACAAAAACAGAAAAGCACTGAGGATAGGTTTATGGTGCAGAACGGAAAGAGGGAGAAGAGGGAAGTGGTAGTGATAGGGGACTCAATAGTCAGGGGAACAGACAGGAGATTCTGTGGATGTGAACTGGACACCCAGAGATTATGTTGCCTCTCAGGTGCCAGGGTCAGGGATGTCTTGGATCGTGTCTACTAGTTTTTGTAGTGGGAGGGTAAGCAGCCGGATGTCTTAGAACATATTGGTATCAATGTCATAGAAAGGAAAAGCAAAGAGGTTCCGAAAAGAGAATTTAGAGAGCTAGGTAGAAAGCTGATAAGCAGAACTTCCTGGGTAGTACTTTCTGGATTGCTGCCTGTGCCATGCACCAATGAGGGTAGAAGCAGGATGATTTGACAAATTAATGCCTGGCTGAGAAGCTGGTGGAGGAGACAGGGCTTCATGTTCTTGCATCATTGGGATCTCTTCTGGGGGAGGTATGACCTGTTCAGAAGTGATGGATTGCACCTGAGCCCAAGAGAAATCAATATTTTCACGGAAAGGTTTGTTCGAGCTGCTGGGGGGTGGTTTAAGCTAATTTGGCAGACGGGTGGGAACTGGAGACATAGGATGGATTTAAAAAGCAAAGATAGTGTGTAACCAGACTGTCAGGAAGGGCAGACAGATGATAGGACATAATGGCAGCCAGTAGTGTGAATGTCGTAGAAACATAGAAAACCTACAGCACAATACAGGCCCTTCAGCCCACAAAGCTGTGCCGAACATGTCCTTACCTTAGAACTACCTAGGCTTACACACAGCCCTCTATTTTCCTAAGCTCCATGTATCCATCCAGGAGTCTCCTAAAAGACCCTATTGTTTCTGCCTCCACCACCGCCATCGGCAGCCCATTCCACGCACTCACCACTCTCTGCATAAAAAACTTACCCCTGACATCTCCTCTGTACCTACTTCCAAGCACCTTAAAAGTATGCCCTCTCGTGCTAGCCAGTTCAGCCCTGCGGAAAAGCCTCTGACTATCCACAAGATCAATACCTCTCATTATCTTGTACATCTCTATCAGGTCACCTCTCATCCTCCATCACTCCAAGGAGAAAAGGCTGAGTTCACTCAACCTTTTCTTATAAGGCATGCTCCCCAGTTCAGGTAACATCCTTGTAAATCACCTCTGCACCCTTTCTATGGTTTCCACGTCCTTCCTGTAGTGAGGCGACCAGAATTGAGCACAGTACTCTTTAGTGGGGTCTGACCAGGGCCCTATATAGCTGCAACATTATCTCTCTGCTCTTAAACTCAATCTCACGATTGATGAAGGTCAATGCACCGTATGCCTTCTTAACCACAGAGTCAACCTGCGTAGCAGCTTTGAGTGTCCTATGGACTCGGACCCCAAGATCCCTCTGATCCTCCACACTGCCAAGAGTCTTGCCATTAATACTGTATTCTGCCATCATATTTGTCCTACCAAAATGAACCACCTCACACTTATCTGGGTTGAACTTCATCCACCACTTCATATCAGTGCAATAGAGATGCAAAATCAAAAAAGGTAGCAATTAGAGTACTCAAAGTGTTTTATCTCAAAGCATGGAGTGTAAGAAATAAGGTGGATGATCTTGTTGCGCTATCACAGATTGTCAGGTATAATGTTGGAGCCTTCACTGAATCGTGGCTGAACGATGGTTGTAGCTGGGAGTTGAATGTTCAAGGTTACAGATTGTATTAGAGGGATAGGATGGTAGGCAGAGGGGGTGGCATGGCTCTGCTGGTAAAGAATGGCATCAAATCAGAAGAAAGATCTGACATAGGATCAGAAGATGTTGAATCCTTATGGATTGAGCTAAGAAACTGCAAGTGTAAAAAGACTCTGATGATAGATATATACAGGCCTCCTAATAATAGCTAGGATGTGACCCACAGATTACAACAGAAAATAGAAACCACAATTTACAATGTGTCAAAGGGGCAATATTATGATAGTAATGGGAGATTTCAACATGCAGTTCGATTGGGAAAATCAGGTTGGAAATCAATCTCAAGAGAGTGAGTTTGTTGAAGGCCTATGAGATGAGCCTTCTAGGGGATCGTTTACACAGGACTGGGTGTTATGTAATGAGCTGGAGGTGAGTAGGGAGCTTATGGCAAAGGTACCATTAGGAGACGTGATCACAATATGATTGAGTTCAATTTGAAATTTGATAGGGAGAAAGTAAAATATGATGTAGCAGTATTTCGGTGGAGTAAAGGAATTACAGTGATATGAGAGAGGAGTTGGCCAAAGTAAATTGGAAGGAGTTGCTGGCAGTGATGTCAGCAGAGCAGCAATAGCATGAGTTTCTGGGGAAAATGAGGAAGTTGCAGGATAGTTGTATCCAAAATTGAAGAAAAATTCAAATTGCAAAATAATACAACCATGGCGGACAAGGGAAGTCAAAGCTAATGTAAAAGCAAAAGAAAGGGCATTCAACAAAGCAAAAAATAGTGGGAAGACAGAGGATTGGGAAATTTTTAGAACCCTGCAGAGAGCAACTAAAAGAGTCATTAGGAGGGAAAAGATGAAATATGAAAACAAGTGAGCAAGCAATATCAAACTGGATAATAAAAACTTTTTCAAGTATGTAAAAAATAAAAGGGAGATGAGAATGGATAAAGGACCTCCAGAAAATTAGGCTGGAGAAATAATAACGGGGGACAAGGAGATGGCAGATGGCAGACAGTGGTGTCTGAAAAGAGGATGTTGTCCAAGTTGCATGCCATCTTGGACAATGTCTCCCATCCACTACATAATGTATTGGGTGGGCACAGGAGTACATTCAGCCAGAGACTCATTCCACCGAGATGCAGCACTGAGCGTCATAGGAAGTCATTCCTGCCTGTGGCCATCAAACTTTACAACTCCTCCCTTGGAGGATCAGACACCCTGAGCCAATAGGCTGGTCCTGGACTTATTTCCTGGCATAATTTACATATTACTATTTAACTATTTCTGGTTTTATTACTATTTAATTATTTATGGTGCAACTGTAACAAAAACCAATTTCCCCCAGGATCAATAAAGTATGACTGTGACTATAAATGAGCATTTTGCAACAGTCTTCACTGTGGAAGACACCAGCAGTGTGCCAGATGTGGAAGGGTGTGAGGGAAGAAAAGTGAGTGCAGTTAATATTACAATCGAGAAGGTGCTCAAAAAGCTGAAAGACCTAAGGGTATACAAGTCACCTGGACCAGATGAATTGCACCCTCAGGTTCTGAAAGAGGTAACGGTGGAGATTGTGGAGGCACAGTAATTATCTTTCAAAAATCATAGGACTCTGGTATGGTGCCAGAAGACTGGAAACTGCAACTGTCATTCCACTCTTTAAGAAAGGAGGAAGGCAGCAGAAATGATATTATAGACCAGCTAGCCTGATCTCAGTGGTTGGGCAAAAGTTGGAGTCAATTATTAAGGATGAGGTTATGAAGTATTTGGATACAGAGGACATGATAAGACAAAGTCAGCTGAGTTCTTTTAAGGGAACATTTTGCCTGACGAACCTGTTGGAATTCTTTGAGGAGATTGCACGTAGGATAGATAAAAGGGATGCAGTGGATATTGTATATTTGTACTTTCAGGCCTTTGAAAAGGTGCCACACATGAGGCTGCTTACTAGGTTAAGAGCCCATGGTTTTACAGGAAAGTTACTGGCATGGTTAGAGCAAAGGCTGATTGATAGGAAGCAGCGAATGGATATTAAAGGATCCGTTTCTGGTTGGCTGCCAGTGACTAGTGGTGTTCTGCAGGGGTTGGTGTTGGGACCACTTCTTTTTATGCTGTATCATACGAGGAACATTTGATAGCTCAGGGTCTGTACTCGCCTGTATTTAGAAGGATGAGGTGGGGGATCTCATTGAAACCTTTTGAATGTTGAAAGGCCTGGACAATGTAGGTGTGGAAAGGATGTTTCCCATGGTGGGAGAATCCTGGACAAGAGGGTACAGCCTCAGGATAGAGGGGTGTCCATTTAAAACAGAGATGTGGAGAAATACCTTTAGCCAGGTGGTGGTGAATTTGTGGAATTTATTACCACAGGCAGCTGTGGAGGCCAGGTTGTTGAGGATATTTAAGACAGAGCTTGATTAGTTCTTGACAGGACATGGCATCAAAAGTTCTGAGGAGAAGGCCGTGGAGTGGGGATGAGGAGGGAAAAAGGATCAGCCATGATTGAATGGCACAGCAGACTCTACAGTCCAAATGGCATAATTCTGTTCCTATGTTTTTTGGTCTAAATTAATAGAAATACTCAGCAAGTCGTGTGACTTACAAGGAAAGAAAAACAGAGTTAACATTTCAGGTCAAAGTTCCTTCAGAATCTGCATTTTGTATTTTGATCCATACAGTTCATCTTCAAAGAGGATTGAGGTCTCCTGACTCATACCATCATTAATATAAGAACTTCAACTTTATATTATTATTGATTCAAGCTTACAACTCACTGGCATTGATCCGGAATTCAACCTTACTCTGCATTGATCCAGACACTTTAATCTCACACTGTTACTTACCCAAATATTCCCAATGGGCTATGATTAATCCATATTTTCCTAATCTTACATATCTATACAACGCAATTTCATGCACACATTGATTTTAATAATGCTAAAAAGCTTGCAAGTACACAGCACCTATAACAGTGTTAGAAAAGGAGCCATTGAGAGATTGTCAAAATCTTCATCCAGATGGAGTCTGTTATTAAGGAAGGACAGAGAAGAGGCAGAGAAGTATACTGAATGAATTCCATTATTTGGGTCTAGGCTACTAAACAAATAATTATCAATGATGAGTGAAAATGTTTACGTACAAGCCAAGGCTATGGTTAAGAAAGAAAATTTAAATAAAAAACTGTAAATTTAAAAAATTGGAGATAAAACCATAAAATACTGATAAAGTCCAGCAAGTCAAGCAGTTTCTATGTAAAGTCCTTTTGTCAGACCTGAAATGAGAACTGCTTATATTTATACAGATGCTTCCTGAGCTGCTGAGATTTTCAAGGATTGCAACCAAAGGTGCTTTATGTGATAGAACCTTATCTAAAATTAGATATTTTGTACAAACGTTATAATTAGAGCTGATGGCAGAGTTGAAATTTTCACTACAACAAACGTTAGCGGCCTCTTGGGAAATTTCCAGCACATTTATAAAGATTTAGACAGCCATGAGCCTCAAACAGTGCCACAGCTGAATCTTGGAGGCAGTGGCCTGTTCCAGAACCAGTCCATTGGCCTGTTGCTACCTGGACAGCTTCCTGCAAGTCCAAGGTATCCAATTTTCCAGACAGGGTTCCGTTTCTTCTTCCCATTTGGAGTGGTCACTTCCTTCCCACCTGCATTGCTCATGTCCCCATGGCTAATTAGATCACAATACACTCCTAAAATATTCTTCCCTTTCCCTATATTCTGCAACATCTTCTTGCCAAGGTAGTGAGTGATCATGGAGAAGATACTTCTGTCTGCAAGTTCACATCTAAAACCATGTACCTTACATTGGGCCTTCTGTAGAGTAAAATGTTGGCAAGTTAGAGCTGCACACCAAGCTGGTTTTTCAGCTATTCCAACACGCAAGCACATATATTGAAGAATTTCCAACACATTGAGTTCAGACTAGGAATTATGTGTATTGAGTTTTCAAAGACTTGGCCATGAAGAACTTTTAATTCAAGAATGAGACGGAATTGTATTTTGGGATCTAATGTAGGCCAAAAATGCTAATGTGCACTTAATTTATAAGATGAATTATTTGAGGTGGCAAAATTGTCGAGAAAGGGATGTTCTAAATGGATGGATAAGCAATACAATGAAGTCAAAACTAATTGACTGTAGCTTTGAGTTAATCTGCAACTCACCAGTATATTCAGCATGAAGCAATGAGAACAAAGGGAAATATAGCTGGTGATGAGTGCAGAAAGCTTGCAGTAAGGCCAAAAACAATGATAAATATAATGGCTCCTCAATTCAAGAAAAAATAGGTTTCATCAGCTTTCTTCCATCTGTTCCATGTAAGCCCTTGGGACTTAATATAGAATATAATAATTTGATAATTTCAGGTAACTATTCTCCCTTTTCACAAATGTGCCTGAACCTCTCTGCTTCAGCTTCATTCTTTTTTTATTCTTTTCTGTCTCCCGCTGACAGCTTTACAGTAATTATTACCTTGACATCTTTTATCTGCACTATACCTCAGATATTTCTTTCCTCTCCACCCCTTCCCCTCTCTGTGACTCAGCCCACTTGTTATTCAGGTTGTTAACTGAGAATAATGTAACTTTGTTTCTCTTCACTGTTTGTCCTGCTGAGTACTTCCTGCACTTTTCTGTTACCATCTTAACAATTCCTGCTTCAGCTAGAAATTACATTGTGGATTTTTCACTCCTCACATAAATTTTTATTCTGGCACTCAATCTAAAAACCGTTAACTTCAGAAGGCCAGAGTTCATGATGCTAAAGTGACTGCATGTTGTACATTTAGAATATCACTTCCATTCAAAATTGGCACGGCTCCTAACTGCAACACCAGTCCCATCTGTGTTTTGACAGGCAGGACAATTATCACCCCGTAACCTTAGTTACTTACCTATCTGCAATTTGGACTGTGACTTTCTTTCAAAGAAATGCTATCATTTTAAATCACATTTTATTCACGCCTTCATCCCAACTCCTTGGAAATTAGCATTCTTCACTACCTAATTTTAATGATTACTGATAACCAAGAGTCAGCTAAAGGCACATACTATTTCATCAAATAAAAAAATATTTTCTGAACATACTTGAAGTTTTCTACAGCTTGATTTTTTTTTTGAGTTTTCATTTTGAAAACTTCCATTTGGCCTGGGCACCCGTGCTGATTTTGCATTGCTTCTAATGGGCTCACGCAGTCACAGAATTTATGGGCTGAAACTTCAGTCAGTTTTTAGTGAGAGCAGAAAAGAAATGATTGTTAGAAGTGAGTTGGCCTTTGAATTGTATCAGCGCCCTCCAGGCGTACAATGTGGAGGATTACTGGGTGCACAGCAGTCTTGTCAATCAAACTGCAAAGTGGTCTCCATTCTGTGTCAGGCAAGTCTCCCAGTCACCCATTATATAACCCTTCTAGTGAAGGCAGTAGCTGGAGAGGCAGCAGATATAAAGGGCTTCTCACTCAATATACAACAACTGAAATCAAACTGTACATGTTCATAGTGGAAAATGTTATACAGTACCTCAATGTACATTGTGTAAAAGCATTAAAAGTTTTAAGATGAATTCCAGAACACTTAACTGCCACAAAATAATCAAAGAAAATTACAGAAGATTTCCAGGCATAACCAGTCTCATTTCCAAAACTAAGTGTATGCTCTTTTCTAGTTGATAGAGAAAGATTTTTTAAAGGTAATAGTATGTAACCAGTATATGTTGAAGATAATTAACTATATACTATGTATTTATATTAGTACAATATAGTACAATATAAGGAGTTCTACTTAAAATATAAGGAATGGTTTTATTATAAAGTAAACTGATAGATGTCAGAAGGATACTGGAAGTTTGAGCATCACACAAGTTGCTGGAGGAACCTAGCATGTCAGGCAGCATCTGTGGAAGTGAATGAACAGTCAACATTTCAGGCTGAAACCCTTCATCAAAAGCAGATACCAGAATGGAGAAGTACGGGGAGGCGGAGGAACACAAGCTGGTAGATGATAGGTGACTATAAGACCATAAGATGTAGAGCAGAATTAGGCCATTTGGCCCATTGAGTCTACACCATTTCATCATGGCTGATTCATTTCCCTTTCAGCCCCAGTCTCCTGCCTTCTTCCTGTATCCCTTCATGCCCTGACTAATCAAGAATCTATCAACTAGATTTGCAGGGGGAGGGGAAACAGAGTGTTAGAGCAGATACTGAGGTGGTGGAGGATAAAGGTCATGCGAGAACTGCAAGTACAGTGCATGGAGTAAAGCCAGATCTAACATATAAAGAGGCTTTGAGGAAAGAGAAGCAGAGAAAAGGGTGTAAAGTTAGTAAGGTAGAAGGGCTAAAGTGTGTGTACTTCAGTGCAAGAAGCATCAGGAACAAAGGTGATGAACTGAGAGCTTGGGTACATACATGGAATTATGATGTAGTGACCATTACAGAGACTTGGCTGGTACCAGGGCAGGAATGGATTCTCAATAATCCTGGATTTCAGTGCTTTAAAAGGGATAAAAAGGGGAGGAAAAGGGGAGGAGGGGTGGCATTACTGGTCAGGGATACAATTAAAGCTACAGAAAGGGTGGGTAATGTAGCAGGATCCTCTTTTGAGTCAGTTTGGGTGGAAGTCAGGAACAGGAAGGGAGCAGTTACTCTACTGGGGGTATTCTATAGGCCCCCTGGTAGCAGCAGAGATACCGAGGAGCAGATTGGGAGGCAGATTTTGGAAAGGTGCAAAAATGACAGGGTTGTTATCATGGGTGACTTTAACTTCCCTAATATTGATTGGCACCTGATTATTCCAATGGTTTAGACAGGGCAGAATTTGTTAAGTGTGTCCAGGACGGATTCCTGTCACAGTATGTTGACAGGCCGACTAGGGGGAATGCCATACTAGATCTAGTATTAGGTAACGAACCAGGTCAGGTCACAGATCTCTCAGTGGTGAGCATCTGGGGGACAGTGACCACCGCTCCCTGGCCTTTAACATTATCATGGAAAAGAATAGATCAGAGAGGACAGGAAAATTTTTAATTGGGGAAGGGCAAATTATGAGGCTATAAGGCTAGCACTTGTCGGTGTGAATTGGGATGATGTTTTTGCAGTGAAATGTACTATGGACATGTGGTCGATGTTTAGGGATCTCTTGTAGGATGTTAGGGATAAGTTTATCCCAGTGAGGAAGATAAAGAATGGTAGGGTGAAGGAACCATGGGTGACAAGTGAGGTGGAGAATCTAGTCAGCAGGAAGAAGGCAGCATACATGAGGTTTAGGAAGCAAGGATCAGATGGGTCTATTGAGGAATATAGGGTAGCAAGAAAGGAGCTTAAGAAGGGGCTGAGGAGATCAAGAAGGGGGCATGAGAAGGCGTTGGTGAGTAGGGTAAAGGAAAACGCCAAAATATTCTTCAATTATGTGAAGAACAAAAGAATGACAGGATTGAAGATAGGACTGATTAGAGATAAAGGAGGGAAGATCCCATCTGGGCCGTACCCTCCAAATATCTGGACCTGCTTGGCGGTTTTTTTGCACTACCTTACTTTCCATTTTCTATTTTCTATTTATGATTTATAATTTATATTTTTAATATTTACTATTGATTTGTACTCCAGGGAGCGGGAAGCACAGAATCAAATATCACTGTGATGATTGTACATTCTATATCAATTGTTTGGCGACAATAAAGTATAAAGTATAAAGTAGATGTGTCTGGAGGTTGTGGAAGTGAGCGTGGTCCTCAATGAATACTTCTCTTCGGTATTCACCAATGAGAGGGAGCTTGATGATGGTGAGGACAATATGAGTGAGGTTGATGTTCTGGAGCATGTTGATATTTAGGGAGAGGAGATGTTGGAGTTGTTAAAATACATTAGGACGGATAAGTCCCCGCGGCCGGATGGAATACTCCCCAGGCTGCTCCATGAGACGAGGGAAGAGATTGCTGAGCCTCTGGCTAGGATCTTTATGTCCTCGTTGTCCTCGGGAATGGTACCGGAGGATTGGAGGGAGGCGGATGTTGTCCCCTTGTTCAGAAAAGGTAGTAGGGATAGTCCGGAGAATTATAGACCAGTGAGCCTTACATCTGTGGTGGGAAAGCTGTTGGAAAAGATTCTTAGAGGTAGGATCTATGGGCATTTAGAGAATCATGGTCTGATCAGGGACAATCAGCATGGCTTTGTGAAGGACAGATCATGTCTAACAAGCCAGACAGAGTTCCTTGAGGAAGTGACCAGGCATATAGATGAGGGTAATGCAGTGGATGTGATCTACATGGATTTTAGTAAGGCATTTGACAAGGTTCCGCATTGTAGGCTCATTCAGAAAGTCTGAAGGCACGGGATCCAGGGAAGTTTAGCAAGGTGGATTCAAAATTGACCTGCCTGCAGAAAGCAGAGGGTTGTGGTGGAGGGAGTACTTTTGGATTAGAAGGTTGTGGCCAGTGGTGTCCCACAAGGGTCGGTTCTGGGACCTCTACTTTTCATGATTTTTATTAACGACCTGGATGTGGGGTTAGAAGGGTGGGTTGGCAAGTTTGCAGATGACACAAAGATTGGTGGTGTTGTGGAAAACGCAGAGGATTGTCGAAGATTGCAGAGAGACATTGATAGGATGCAGAAGTGGGCTGAGAAGTGGCAGATGGAGTTCAACCCGGAGAAGTGTGAGATGGTACACTTTGGAAAGACAAACTCCAAGGCAGAGTACAAAGTAAATGGCAGGATACTTAGTAGTGGGGAGAAGCAGAGGGATCTGGGGGTACATGTCCACAGATCCCTGAAAGTTGCCTCACAGGTAGATAGGGCAGTCAAGAAAGCTTATGGGGTGTTAGCTTTCATAAGTTGAGGGATAGAGTTTAAGAGTCGCGATGTAATGATGCAGCTCTATAAAACTCTAGTTAGGCCACACTTGGAGTACTGTGTCCATTTCTGGCCGCCTCACTATAGGAAGGATGCGGAAGCATTGGGAAGGGTACAGAGGAGATTTACCAGGATGCTGCCTGGTTTAGCGAGTATGCGTTATGATCAGAGATTAAGGGAGCTAGGGCTTTACTCTTTGGAGAGAAGGAGGATGAGAGGAGACATGATAGAGGTATACAAGATAGTAAGAGGAATAGATAGAGTGGACAGCCAGCGCCCCTTCCCAGGGCACCACTCCTCAGTACAGAGCACATGGCTTTAAGGTAAAGGGTGGGAAGTTCTAGGGGTGTATTAGAGGAATGTTTTTCACTCAGAGATTGGTTGGTGCGTGGAATGCATTGCCTGTGTCAGTGGTGGAGGCAGATACACTCGTGAAGTTTAAGAGACTACTAGACAGGTGTATGGAAGAAGTCAAGGTGGGGCTTATATGGGAGGCAGGTTTTAAGGGTCGGCACAACAATGTGGGCGAAGGGCCTGTACTGTGCTGTACTATTCTACGTTCTATGTTCAACTTTGTTTTAAATATACCTAATGACTTGGCCTCCATAGCTACCTCTGACTATGAATTCTACAGATTCACCACTCTCTGGCTGAAGAAATTCTTCCTCATCTCCATTCAAAAGGGCTGCCCCTCTACTCTGAGGTTTTGCTTTCTGGTTTCAGACTCTCCCACCATAGGAAACACCCTCTCCACATCCACTCAATTGATGTCTTTCAACATTTGATAGGTTTCAATGAGGTCACCCCCATTCTTCTGAATTCTAGTGAGTAGAGGCCCAGAACCATCAAATCCTTCTCATAGGACAAGCCTTTCAATCCCAGACTCATTTTTGTGAATCTCCTTCAACCCTCTCCAATGTCAGTGCATCCTTTCTTTGATAAGGGGCCCAAAACTGCTCACAGTACTCCGTGAAGCCTCGCCAGTACCTTATAAAGCCTGAACATTACATCCTTGCTTTTATATTCTAGTCCTCTTGAAATGAACATTATATTTGCCTCTCTCACCACTGACTCGGCCTGCAAATTAACCTTTAGGGAATCCTGTGCAATGATTGCCAAGACCCTTTGCACCTCAGGTGAAACCAAGTGACAAGGAAGGTAGTTGGGTGGTGGAGGCGGTATGGAATAAGAAGCTGGGAGGTGATGGATGGAAGAGACAAAGGGCTAGTGAAGTAGGAATCCAATAGGACAGGACAATAGATCATGGGAAAAAGAGAAGGAAGTGGGAAACCAGAGGGAGAAAATGGGCAGGTCATGAGGTTAGGGGAGAGGAAGAGTAAGAATGAGGGCTTCAAAATGAGAGAAAGCTAAGGGAAGGGTTGATGGGGTGGAAGCAGAGAGGCATAATGACCGAAAGTTAGAAAAATAGATGTTTATGCAAGGTAGGTTAACTTAGCATCAGCTATCAACTTCGCTCGTGACTTTTCAAATATGATAGCTTCTGAAGTAACCATGTAGATCATGGTGCCTCAATTTTCCAAAACTTACACTATGGGGTAAAATCAGGCAACAAGTAAGCAGTTTTCTCCATCAAGCTACAGCCAGAGGGTGGACTTGAGAATTACCACAGTTAATCTCCTTGTACAACTGATTAATATTCCAATAATAATTGTAAGTGCTTCCAAATTAAAATATGCTCAGAATGTCAAGCTAGACTACTAAAGTTGACAATAATTCCATTAATTTGTGTGAATAATATTTTAATAATTTCAACTGCATTCAAATGAAAAATACAATTAAATTGTCAAGTTAGTGAATTTATAATGAAGGTATTTCAAAATCAGTTAAATTCCACTTAGCAGGTGTGTGTGTGTGTGAAGACAATTGAAAGAATGAAAAAAGATCATAATACATCTATAGGAATGCTAAATACTAGAATGAGTGTGATTAATTTTGATAGCGATAAACAGTAAATAACCCAAGCTGATATTTGTTCATCAGGAAACTGAAAAACCATGGAGGATCTTGTCAACCTTCTAACAATTCTTCCAATATGATGAGACAACCCTGTTCTCATAATTCAGAGTAATTGCTGCACTAATTATTTGACATTTATGCCATTTGACATCTGCTGCTTTACAGAAAAAATAGTTTTGATGTGATATTTGAATTAGTGTGTTATTTTGTTGTACTTTTACAACATAATAATGAGCCAATTTCATATTCTCTTTTGTTTTATATTTTCAGTTTTAATTATGTTTGTTTACATGCGTCTCTTCTATCTCTGGAATTTTGGTTGGACTCTCTGTGGACAAAATTTTAATTACAATTGTCATCAATCAGAAATGTCAATTGGTGGTAAAGGAAAATGTGTAAATAAAGAGTTATGAATAATCAGGAATGAGTTACAATACAATAATTTACTTGCTTAATTCTTCTACTATCTTGAAGTATGGTAGTGAATCATAAGGAGCTTTTCAGTGTAATTTGTATCAAGATAATTGGGGCCTGTATTGTGCATGCTGCCTTTCACCTTTCAATTAGAATCCAGCCAAAGGAAAATGGAATGAAAGATTTTTCTGTTAAATATGTTATAAAGTGAATTTAACTCATGCAACCCAGGTCTTGCGTTAGAAACTTCACAGATAAGTAATCAAATATTGGCATTAAATAAGAATTATTGGTTTTAGAGATTGTGAAGATCATTGGATTTCAACACCAGAGTGTAAGAGATCACTTGAAACTGAAATTCTGTTAGAAAATTTGGCTAAAATTTTGTGTTGCCTGAAACATCACTCATTCAGAAAGAGTTAAACTTATTCAATATGTGATATTGCATTTTGGCAAGTTAAACCAGGGTAGGACTTATATCATAAGTGGTGAGACACTTCAACGTGTTGTACCACAGAAAGACTAGAGGTACAGATGTATAGTTTCCAGACAGAGCCAACATAGGTTGGTGAGGAAGGCGTTTGGCATGTGTAACTTCATCAATCAGATCTCTGATTACAGGAGGTGGGATATCATGTTGCAACTGTTCAAGTCAATGGTGAAACCACACTTGCAGTTCTGCTTGGCAACCTTTTGGAAGAATACTATTAAGTTGGATAGAATGCAGAACTAATTCGCAAGGGTGTTTCCAGGGCTGGAGGGCTTGTTAACAGGTGGTGCTGAATAAAATGGGACATTTTCCCCCAGAGTGTCCAAAGCTGAGGAGTAACAACATAAAATCATGAAAGGCGTTTTTAAGGTAGATGGTAGCAGGTTTTGCTCCCAGGACAAAAAGCCTAAAATTAGAACACATAAATTTAAGGTAAAAGGAGAAAAGTTCAAAGGGGACCAGAGGAACATCATTTTTACACAGAATGGTGGGTAAGTGGAATGGCCTAACTAAGGAATCTGTAGAGGTTATTACAATTATAATGTTTAAAAGACATTTTGATAGGTTATGAATGGAAAAGGCTTAGAGGGTATGGGTTAAACAAGGGTGTATGGGACAAGCTCAGACAGACATCTTGGTTGGTACAGATGGGTTGGGCTGAAGGCCATCAGTGAACTGGTCCCACAAGCTATGGACTCACTTTCAATATGTTACGTACCAGCAGCAATAGATCACAAACTGAGCCAGGTTTTAATGTTAAAACCACTATCTTTATTAGTGTCTACTCAAAATATAGAAAATTAAACAAAATAAACAGAAGTTAACAGTGTTATGTGTGTATATGTGTGTGTGTGGCTCCTAAACAGTCAAGCTTAGGAACAGTTCTTAAAGTCTTAAGATGGCCAAGTAGAAAAGGAGCCAGTAATCCATGAAATAAGTGAGGGGAGAGATTTAGAAATTCACGTTAAAATGTAGAGTTAACGCGATTACGAAGAAATTCCACAGGTTCCACACTTGGAAAACAAAATAACAGTCGCCAAAGATCTTATCTGTCGAGTCGTTCCGGAATTCATGTAAAACATCTCAGGGTGACAGTCATAAAATACCCCTTCTTCCAAGTGGTTACCAGATAACACACCTGAATCCAGGTAAGGGTTAACAACAGTGGTCCCACAGGATATTCTGACAAAAATCTGCGTGTGGATTATACGAAGTGACAGTCCCATATCCAATGCATCGTGTTCTGTTGAGCAACCCAATCTTTTGGGCATGGGAAAGTATCAGTCTTTTCCCATTTTACAGCAAACTCCCACTGGCAATTTACATGTCCAAAGTCCTCCTTCTCTCTCTCTCACTCTCTTCTTACTACCGAAGATCTCAGCGGTCTGTCACAGCTTGTTATATTGGTATCATAGTCCCGCCTCATTCAGGCGTCTCATTCAGACACTCACAGTAAACGAAAACTGTGGACACGTAACACCCACCCCCCGAAGCCTCAAATAAGATTTACCTCACCAATGGCAGTCTCCTCACTAAACTCTAAAACATTGTCTAACAAGAGTGACTGAGAAGCCCCAGTATCTCGAAGAATTTTCACTGGTACCAGAGGTGACCCCTCATTCATTGAAACAAGCCCCTCTGACATAAAAGTAAAATAAAACCCCTCTGACTCTTCATCTCATGATCTCAATATTTAATGCTTCTGTATTTGTGTATTTATAGATTTATTTTTCTTTTTTATTTGCACCGTTTGCTGTCCTTTGCACATTGGCTGTTTGTCCATCCTGTAGGATAAAAATCTTTCATTGATTCTATTGTGCTTCTTGGACTTACTGTGTTACCACAAGGAAACAAATCTCAGAGTTGTATATGGTGACATATATGTACTTTGATAACAAATTAACTACGAACTCTTGAACTTATTTTCCTGTGTTGAATAACTCAATTATTCTAATTCTGAGGTGAGTTACTGACATGGATTTACCTTTCAGAAATATTGGATCCATCTTTTAAGTATTATTTTTGCATTTTAATTTATAAGTTTATATAAACATATACTTAGAACTCTGACACATTTACTAAAACACCATGGTACAGATATTCCTTGGAAAGGCTTAAACAGAAGTGAGCCTTGTGTGTGGATTTGTAAAGCTATATTTTTCAAGTGAGGATATGCTGTGAATAATAACATGATGTACCAACACTGATTTGCAAATCTTCCACCGGCAAGTACTTATAGAATTTTTCTTATTGAATCATAATCAGTTCTATTAAGTCTATGGTATATTCTCAATATTAACAGTAAAGTGATTACAAATTGTAGGGCAACTAGTCTAGGAAATGATTGGAAAATGAATAAAGTGCACTCCCACTTGAGGTTTGGCAGCCACATTTAATAAAGCTTTACCACATCTTAAAATGGACGTGCAGAAGAAAATGTATGACATCTTGCTTGTTACTATCGCTAAAACACTGTATTGAACAACTACTGTGTATCTTAGGATAGGGTAGAGATGACTTAAAGGCTGAGGTCAAATCAAATCATTTATAATGGTTTTATAAGAGAAAAATAAAAAACGTTTGAAAAGCCAGGCTAGATCTGTGGATTCAGAAAATGGAATTAACTTCACAGGATGATGACCACTCTCAGAAATGCCCTGTTCTAAAATAAACTAGAAAGTCTGTTTACCTGAACATTTTTCTTTTTTAAATCTTTTTATTGAATAAGTATACAAAAAGGTAAACCATATAAACATTAATACAATGTTAAAATATAATAAAATTCCAGAAGGTGTCAATACCAGAAAAAATACTACAAACAATGTAATTTAAACATAAAAAACCAAGATAACATAATAGTATACTAAATTTTATATATATATCAATGGAAAAAAAAGAAAAAAAAACCCCAAAAAAACCCCACCGTGCAACTAACTAAAAGCAAAGCAAAGCAATGGGCTAACTTGAAACCAAACAGAGTTAAACTTAAAATCACGTCCTCAATCCCGACCTCCATTAAAAACAGTGAAAAAAAACAAGAAGGGTATATATTACATTAAATGAAAATATCGAATAAAAGGTCCCAAAATCTGTTCAAATTTAAATGAAGAATCATAAAGGTTACTTCTAATTTTAACATTTTAAGTTAAACATTAAGACCAGAGGCCTGTAACATACGATAGTCATACATTGAACCAATTTTCCTTCAACAAATGTCAGTTCATCAATGTAATAGGTTTATCAAAGCATTAAATAAGTATACAATAATGATTTTAAAAAGCAATCATTAATATATTATGAGGAGAAGAGGCATGTGGTAAAGGAGTTTCAGGCAGCTTTCCCTAAAATCACAAGAATAAATTCAAGTGTAGAAAATCAATTCTGTGACATCCTGTAATATCAGTTTCTGTTCTCATCACAAAAATAAAACAGTTGTAAAAGTTCTCAGGCAGCAGACTCCATTTGGAAAAGTAAATGATAGTCAGACGTTGTTCCTGGAACCGAATCTTACTTCCGATTAAGCCTTATTCTTGTAAATGCTATAATAATAAAGATGGTAGATTTCTGAGACTGAATTCCAGCAGCAGTCATTAGATTTTCACTGGCAGTTGGCATGTATAAGGTGTAACAACTTGTAGATCTGTGTCATCTCACTTATTCAACTGCCAATCTAAATCGGAAAAGAAGTAAATATAGAGCTAGGAATTATAACAAATTCATTTTTTAAAGTGTTGTGATGTTGAAAATAAGGTTGATTTACAATGGAGCATTTTGAGCACATTTCTGGATGCCTCACGATCTATTAAGAATCTCCAATTATCAGTGGGATTTTCAGTCTCCTGAATAACTTTTTTTCTAGGTTAAAACACCTTCCAGATAATATCACCAGTAGTACAACATACAAAATTCACCTGCAGTCCATTTTTCAAACATTTTTGTCTGATAAATAATTATTCTTACTTCTCACAGAATAACCAAGTTTTTTTTTTGTGTGCCATACTCTGCCAGAGTCTCGGCGACCACTTTTCAAGTGGTTGTCTTGGAGGAAAGATTCTGTGAGTGGTCCCCCACGTCCTTCTCACAGCGAACCAAGTTTTAGGACCTCTGTTTTATCCTGAAAAATGTGGTAATTAAAGGTCAACTTGAAACGTATTCACTTACTAAAAAGTCTAATCTCCTATGACCACAGATGGAGTCTTGCATATGTGAGTGAACTGCTTTGTCTAAAGGCATCCGAGCCACTCTTAGCTTCCTAGCCTCATCATCATTCCTGGATGCTGCTTCTGATCTCTGTCATATCTTATGGCCTGCTTTTCACTGCTACATTAAGGGCATTATCCAATATTCATACTCAGTGCGAGGAGACGCTATTTGCTTTTCCTTCAGCCTACAAATGCAAGTGGATTGGGCTTCAACATTGGCTTGTTGTGCAGACATCCCAATAGGGCAGTCATTCAGTGAGTCCAGAGACCACTCTGGCCATAGTTCTGGTGCACATCCATGGACCTTTGTTGGTGCTGTCCCTTAACAGGTTAGGCTGGATCCCTCAAAGCACCTTCCTATCACCTTCCATCTTTGAAGTATTCATTCCTATCAAAGGAACATTTTCCTATTACTACTTCAACACCAATACAAAGGTGTGAAGCAATTTGAATCTGTTGTATCCATTGAGGAACATCCTTGACTATGTCACTGTCAAATAGTTTTCCAGGCCCCAACAACAACAGTGATGATCTCACTGTGACATAAAGACAGATAACATAGTAAGCCATTTTCTTTGAGGACCTCTCATGATTGCACAGGAAAAGGTTTTCATAAGCAAGGACGGTATGAGTTAGTTTTGTTGAATGAATTGCAATAATTAATGGGCAATTTATGCGGCATCACTTCAAATTTGAGTTTAAGCATTGGACCATACAGTACCTTTTCTGTATTTGCTAATAAATCTGGGGCACATTTTTTAAAAATCTCAACTTGACTTTCTGCCCCCTGCCCAATTGAAACGGAAACGAGAGAAGAGGTGACTCATAGGTCTGTGAGTGAGATTTAAACACAAGCATTTGCAGGCTTTCAGTGTTTTTCCAGTGGCCCAATCAAATCATGATTCATTAGCAAGAGCAAATAAAAGAAACACAGGGACAAGCAGAGTGGCCATTGTTGGAGTTAACCAGTGTTTGAGCGGAGAAGTGTTGTTTTCTTTGTTGTGGGGTGTGTGAATTCTGGGAGACCTACAGCCTCCCAGATAACCACATCTGCACAGGTGCAGCAAGCTGAAACTCCTTAAAGAATGTATTAAGGAACTGGAGTTGCTTTTGTCTCATATGGGAAACTGAAGATGTCAAAGATAAGAGACACAGGGAGGTAGTCACCTCTAAGTTGCAGAGGCAGGTACCTGGGTGACTGTCAGGATAGGGAAAGGAAATGGGTAACCAGTACAGAGTACCCCTGTAGTTGTACCCCTCAATAACAAGTATACCATTTTGGATACTGTTGGAGGGGACGACCTACAAGGGGGAGCCACAGTGACCAGGTCTGTGTCATTGAGGCTGGCACTGTGTCTCAGAAGAGAAGTGGGGGAGAAGAGGACTGTAGTAGTGATAGGGGATTCTATAGTTACAGGAGTAGATGTGAGAGTCTGTGAATGACATAGAGACAGCCAGATGGCAAATTGCCTTCCCGGTGCCAAGGTCAGGGATATTTCGGGTTGGGTAAGAACAGGTAGGTAGGCAGATGAGGTGGAATGACTCTGTTGGTAAAACAATAAATCAAATCTTTAGAAAGAGGTGACAAAGGATTAAATGATGTAGAATCATTGTGGGTAGAGTTAAGGAATTGCAAAGGTAAAAAAAAACTCTGATGAGAATTATATACAGGTCTCCAAACAATAGCCATCATGTGGCTACAAATTACAACAGGAGATTGAAAATGCACATTAAAAAGGCAACTTTATGACAGTCATGGGGGATTTCAATATACAGGTAGATTGAGAAAATCAAGTTGGTGCTGATTTTAGATCCCATGAGAGAGTATTTGTAGAATACCTATGAAATGACTTTTCAAGCAGCCTGTGATTGAACCCACTAGGGTATCGTCTATCCTTAAATTAGATGTTATATAATGAGCCAGATTTGAGTAGCCAGCTTAAGGTAAAGGAACACTTATGAAGCAGAGATCATAATATGATAAAATTCACCCAGGAATTTGAGAAGGTGAAACAGTGTAGTATAGTGAATTACAGTGGAGTATAGGAAATTACAGAAGCATGAGAAAGGAGCTGGCGAAAGTTGATTGAAAGGGGACACTAGCAGAGTTGACACCAGAGCAGTAATGGCTGGAATTTCTGGAAGCAGTCTGCAAGGTGCAGGATAGATACATTCCAAAGAAGAAGTTTTCTAAAGGCAGTATGATACAACCCTAGCTGACATGAGAAGTCAAAGCCAACGTAGAAACAGAAAAGAGGGCATATAATGGAGCAAAATGAGTGGAAAGTTAGAGCAGTAGTCCCCAAACACCGGGCTGCGGACCAGTACCGGGCTGCAAAGCATGTGCTACCAGGTCACGAGGAAATGATATGATTTGGCGATACGAAACGATCTGAGTCAGCTGCACCTTTTCTCATTCCCTGTCAGGCACTGTTGTACTTGAAATAACCTACCAAATCATACTAAATAAGCACGTAAAACCTAAAATAACACTAATATATAGTAAAAGCAGGAATGATATGATAAATACACAGCCTATATAAAGTAGAAATAATGTATAAACAGTGTAGTTTCACTTAACAGAATCAGGAAGATTAAGCCAAAACCGATTTGTAGAAAAAAAATCCGCACGCATGCACACACAGGTGCCCGCGCAAGGCTTCATGGCCATGGTAGTCTTTCTCGGGGTAAACACAAGTGTCCCATATTTGACTGCTACTTTTGTCCCTTATTTGGGAGTGAGAAAGTTGGCAACCCTACTTGAACACCACCCCCTCTGTCGGCCGGTCTGCAAGAATATTGTCAAAATTAAACTGGTCCGTGGTGCAGAAAAGGTTGGGGGCCCCTGAGTTAGAGGATTGGGAAGCTTTTAAAAACCAACAGAGGGCAACTGAAAAAGCCATAAGGAGGGAAAAGATGAAATATGAAGGTGAGCTAACAAATAATATCAAAGAGGATAGAAAAAGTTTTTTCAGATAATTAAAGAGTAAAAGAGAGGCAAGGGTAGATATTAGACCACTAGAACATGACACTGAAGAGATAGTAATGGAAGACATGGAAATGGCGGATAAACTGAATAAGTATTTTGTATCAGTCTCCAATGTGGAAGACACCAAAGGTATAGCAGAAGATTGAGAGTGTTGAGGGCAGCAGTGAGTGAATTTGCTGTTACTGTGGAGAAGGTGTTTGGGAAGCTGAAAGGTCCAAAGGTAGAGAAGTCACCTGGATCAGGTAGACTACATCCCATGTTCTGAAAGCAGTAGCTGAATAGATTGCAGAGGCATTAGTGATGATCCCGCAACAATCAATAAACTCCAACATGGTTCCGGTGGACTGGAAAATTGCAAATGCCACCCACTCTTCAAGAAGGGAGGGAGGCAGAAGAAAGGAAATTATAGGCCAGTTAGTCTGACCTCGGTGGCTGGGAAGATATTGGAGTTGATTGTTAAGAATGAAGTTTTGGAATACTTGGAGGCACTTGATAAAATAGGCCAAAGTCAGCATGATTTCCTTAAGGGAAAATTTTGCCTGACAAATAGGTTGGAATTCTTTGAGGAAATAACAAGCAGGGTAGACAAAGGAGAGCCAGTGGATTTTGTGTATTTGGACTTTCAGAAGGCCTTTGACATGGTGCTGCATATGGGGCATGCTTAGCAAGATAAAAGCCCATGGTATTACAGGAAAGCTATTAGCATGTGTAACACACTGTAAGGTTTCACTGCTAAGGCTAATGTAATGGCTTCTATGTAACGTTCCACTGTTAAGGGAATGGTTTCTCTGTAGCAGCAATGTTTAGCTTATGACTGGAGATAATGGGACTTTGGAATTCAGTGACTATCCAATGGGAGAAATGTTGTTCTTTCTTGTGCGTCTGGGAGCCGGTTTTTCACGGTCTTTTGTCGAGGAGAGATGAAGAGGGAAGATGCATGTGGAGAGAGCTGGTAGACCTCCAGACGGAGTGGACTGCGATCTGAGGGTCTGAAGATCGGCGAAGTTCAGAGGAGACTGATGGTGGAAGAATGACTAGTGAGTGAGCTCCAACAGGGACTTTGACTTTGACTTGGGCCCATTTTTTTGTTCTGATTATTTTCATTACTAACCCTATATTCAGATTAAGATTCATAAAGTCTATCATTTAATTGCATGTGGTGTACTGTCTGATATTTTGTGTTGTGGGTTTGTAACTGGGGGTACGTTACACAGCATGCACACAAACGTGATTACCCAGTTTGTCAGGGCTGAAGGCTGATTCCCTTAGACAAATGAGAGCTGGGCGAGCCTGAGGGTTACACATGGATAGAGCATTGGCTGATCGGCAGGAAGCAAAGAGTAGGAGTAAACTGAGACTTTTCTAATTGGCTACCGGTGATTAATAGTTTTCGACAGAGGTCACTGTTGGGACCACTTCTTTTTACATTGTATGTCAAAAATTTAAATGCTGTAATTGATGGCATTGTGGCCAAGGTTGGAAATGATATGAAGATAGGTGGAGGAATGTGTAGTGCTGAGGAAGCAAGGAGTCTGCAGAAGGACTTAAACAGATTAGGAGAATGGGCAAACCAGTGGCAGATTGAATATAGGGTAGGGAAGTTTATGGTCATGCTCTTTGGTAGAAGCAATAAAAGTGTGGACTATTTTCTAAACAGGAAGAAAATTTAAAAATCTGAATTGTAAGGGGACTTCCTCGTGCAGAGTAATTTAAAGATTAATTAGCAGGCTGAGTCAGTGGTGTGGAAGGCAAATGCAATGTCGGTGTTCATTTTGAGCAGACTAGAATACAATAACAAGGATGTAACGCTAAGGCTTTATATGGCACTGGTGAGGTCTCACTTGGAGTATTGTGTGTAGTTTTGGGCTCCAGACCTAAGATAGGATGTGCTGATATTGGAAAGGTTCAAAGGAGGTTCACAAAAATAAGTCCGGGAATGAAAGGCTTATCATACAATCAGTGTTTGATGGCTCTGGGGCTGTACTTGCTGGAATTTAGAAGAATGCGGTTGGGTGGGTGAAATCTCATTGAAACCTATCAAATTCAGTAAGGGTTGAATAGGGTAGATGTGTTTCCTACAATGGGGAAGTCTAGGACCAGAGGAAACAATCTCATAATAGTGGAACACCCATTTAGAAAAGAGATGGGGGGGGGGATTTCTTTAGCCGGATGGTGGTGAATTTGATGCTACAGGCAGCTGTGGAGGCCAGGTCATTAGTCTATTTAAGGTGGAAGTTGATATGTTCTTGATAGATGGATAAATAGATAGATAGATAGATAGATAGATACTTTATTGATCCCACAGGAAAACAGAATCAGGTTTATTATCATGTAAATTGCTAACTTAGCAGCAGCAGGTCAATGCAATACATAATATAGAAGAAGAAAAAAATAAAATAATAATAAATAAATAAATAATCAATTACAGTATGTGTATATTGAATAGATAAAAATTTGTGCAAAAAAAAACCCCAGAAATAACATATATTAAAAACTGAGGTAGAGTTCAAGGGTTCAATGTCCATTTAGGAATTGGATGGCAGAGGGGACGCAGATGTCCCTGAATCACTGAGTGTGTGCCTTCGGGCTTCTGTAGCTCCTACCTGATGGTAACAGTGAAAAAAGGGCATGCCCGGGGTGCTGGAGGTCCTTAATAATAGACAATGCCTTTCTGAGACACCGCTCCTTGAAGATGTCTTGGGTACTTTGTAGGCTAGTACACAAGGTGGAGCCGACTAAATTTACAGCTCTCTGCAGCTTCTTTCAATCCTGTGCAGTAGCCCTCCCATACCAGACAGTGATGCAGCCTGTCAGAATGCTCTCCATGATACAACTATAGAAGTTTTTGAGTTACCAAATCTCTTTGACATACCAAATCTCTTCAAACTCCTCATGAAGTATAGCCACTATCTTGCCTTCTTTATAACTACATCGATATGTTGGGACCAGGTTAGATCCTCAGAAATCTTGACACCCAGCAACTTGAAACTGCTCACTCTCTCCAGTTCTGATCCCTCTATGAAGATTGGTATGTGTTCCTTTGTCTTACCTTTCTGAAGTCCACAATCAGCTCTTTTGTCTTACTGACACTGAGTGCCAGGTTGTTGCTGGACACCACTCCAATAGTTGGCATATCTCACTCCTGTACGCCCTCTCATCACCATCTGAGATTCTACCAACAATGGTTGTACCATCAGCAAATATATAGATGGAATTTAAGCTATGCCTAGCCACACAGTCATGGATATAGAGAGAGTAGAGCAGTGGGGTAAGCACACAGCCCTGAGGTGCACCAGTGTTGATCGTCAGCAAGGAGATGTTATCGCCAATCCGCACAGATTGTGCTCTTTCAGTTAGGAAGTCAAGGATCTAGTTGCAGAGGGAGGTACAGAGGACCAGGTTCTGTAACTTCTCTATCAGGATTGTGGGAATGATGGTATTAAATACTGAGCTATAGTTGACGAACAGCATCCTGACATAGGTGTTTGTGTTGTCTAGGTGCTCTAAAGCCATCTGAAGAGCCATTGAGATTGCACCTGCTGTTGACCTGTTGTGACGATAGGCGAATTGCAATGGGTCCAGGTCCTTGCTGAGACAAGAGTTCAGTCTAGTTATGACCAACCTCTCAAAGCATTTCATCACTGTAGATGTGAGTGCTACCGGGCAGTAGTCATTAAGGGAGCTCATATTATTCTTCTAAGGCACTGGTATAATTATTGCCTTTTTGAAGCAAGTGGGAATTCTGCCCCTAGCAGTGAGAGGTTGAAAATGTCCTTGAATTCTCCTGCTAGTTGGTTGGCACAGTGTCACAGTGGCACTGCAACTGCACAGTTATACAAATATTAGAAGAAAAGCAAGAAAGAATTAAAAAGTAAGTTACCATAAAAATAAGATGTACAAGATTTACAAGTCAAAGATTACAAGATTTACAATTTCACACTGATAAGAAGGTAGTGCAAGAATTACCATAATATTATACAATACTGGGTGCCACACACATACGCACCGTCTGGATAAGAAGTGATGGTAGCATTGCACAGGGTGTTGTTCATCAACGTATTGAACTGGAGGAGGGAAAAGAGAAGGCGTTGTGCTGAGGAAGTATTGGGTGCCTCAACTCCTGGGCTGATATGCTGAAGTGGGTGTGAACAGGAGGGCAATTGTCAAACCTGATGAAGATTTGGTTTAACACATTTGCTCGATCATGGTTCCCTTCCAAGGCTCGACAGCTCGGCTGATTGAAGCCTGTGATGTTCTTCATGCCTCTCCACACCTCCCTTGAGCTATTCTGCTCAAGCTTGTTCTCCAGCTTTCTCCTGTGTTCCTCTTTAGCCACCTTGATCTTCTCCTTTAGCTCCCTTTCCTCCCTGCCCTCTGATCTAAATGCTGTGGTTGAGAAGAACCTTCATATCACTGGTAACCGATGGTTTGTTTTTAGGGAAGCAGTGAACAGTCCTTGATGGTATTAAAGTGTCCACACTGATGTTGATGTAGCCAGTGATGCAATCAGTAAGTCCATTAATGTCCTTCCCATAAGATTCACAAAGCACTTTCCAGTAACCTCATGGCAGCCGTTCAAGGCCTTGATGACCTCTAGAGACCATTTCTTTACTGTCTTGGTGGTAACTAGTTGTTGCTGTACTTTGGACTTATACAAGGGCATGAGGTGAATCAGGTTGTGATCTGAACTTCCAAGAGGAGGGAGAACTGTGGGGCTGTATGCATCTTTAATACTTACATATGAGAGGTCCAGTGTTTTATTTTCTCTTGTATGACACGTGACAAACTGGTCGATGGTGGGTAGGGTTGTTGAGACAGAAACATGGTTGAAGTTTCCCGATACTGCAATGAATACATTGGGTTGTTGAGTCTGGAGTCTTGTGATGGTAGTGTGCATGACGTCACATGCAACATCGGGAAGGCAGAATGTAAACATTGAGCAGTGTGGTGTGACTGAATTCACATGGAAGGTAATACAGATGCAAACTCATAGCAAGCAGTTCAACGTCTGGACTGCAGATTTGTCCTTTCACAGAAACATGAACAGGATTAACCGTCTATTGTTCACGAGCACAGCAAGCCCACCTCCCTTTCTCTTACCATACTGTAGATTGACTCTGTCTGCTTGTAGCATTGAAGACCCATTTACAATAGCGTTGGAATCTTGGATTTGCTTGTGTAACCATGTCTCAGTGAAACACAAAATGCTGCATTCCCAGTATTCATTCTGTGTCCTCATGAGTACTACTCATTCCTCCATTTAATTTGCCAGTGATCTTACGTTCCCCATAATGATAGACAGAGGATATGGTTTATATCACCATCTCTTGTTGCAATGCGTTTGACCCGATCTCTAGCCTCGGTATCTCCACCTCAGTTTGTCCGGAATATAGAGCTTCTGTTGGGAAATTAAATGCAGCTTCCCAGCAGCTAGTCGCAGCTCCCTCATATTTGCAATATTGCCTCCGCTACTGTAGACGCAGTACTCGATGAAATTAAGTATCCCAAGAGCCAGAAAGATGGTGAAAATGTTCTTAAAGAGATTAATGTCCATTGTTATTTCTCAGTGTTGCAAGCCAGTACAAAAACAAACAAAACAAAAATTGAGACAAACAAACAGAGCTATTGCAATGTGTTGCTGCCTTAATTAAATATTGATTAGTCATGGTATGAAAGGATATGGGGAGAAGGCAGGAGAATGAGGTTGAGAGGGAAATGGATCAGCCATGATGAAATGCCAGAGCAATCTCAATGGGCCAAATGGCCCAATTCTGCTTCTATGTCTTATGGTCTTTCTTCATTAGTCTGTTTCTCAGATTTTGTCTTGGGCTACCTTCTGAGTTTGCTTTTTCACTATGAGTATATGAACATGCTGGTGGCAAAATAACCAGCCAATCCATCAAACTTATCTCCATAAGACCATAAGATATATCCTGTTAATAATAGCTGGAGTGTCATTATTGGATACTTCCTGCCAATCCCTCACCAAAAATCAATGTAAAATGTAAAAAGAAATCTTTTCCATCAGTTTGCTGAAATATTGTTGCCCCCATCATGAATTACTTTGCAACTGACCCATCACTGTTAATTACATTTATAGTTGCTGGTGAACCTGACAAAGGGTCTCGGCCCGAAACGTCGACTGTACCTCTTCCTAGAGATGTTTCCTGGCCTGCTGTGTTCACCAGCAACTTTTATGTGTGTTGCTTGAAATGCCAGCATCTGCAGATTTCCTCGTGTTTGCGTAATTACATTCATATCTTGTTTTCCTTTTGAACAGTTAGACTCAATCCTAAGAAGCACCTGAATTTGCTCTAGAGTTGTGAATAATTATTCAGCCTGCTAAGTTCAAAGTGTTTTCTGTACTTGAGATCCATAATGGTAATATAACTACTTTGCATTGATCACAAAAACATTAGGCCAAATGCATTTAACTACTGAAGCATTCTTTGAGCTCTGACATTACAAAGAAAGATTATTAAATGATTATAATAATTGGTTTCATTTGAATAATAAAAGTCAAATTCTTTGTCATATGACTTCAACAACACATTTTTGGTCATATCTTTCAAAATATCACATCCACAAAACATGATGTAGGTAATATCTAATGCAGGCATTTTGAAAAACTGTACACAAATAAGATAGAAACAGTATCATTCATATGGCATTTTAACGAACTGCTTTATTTCTTGTTGATTGCATATTTCACCTTTGAAGAAAGTATTATTTCCAGATTACTGTGACCAGTGTCTTCTCTTTTCAATCACCTATGCTTTGCAATAATCCAATTATTAAGAGCAATTTATTCCAATTCTACATGCCAGACAGTTTTAATTGGCTTATGTTAAATACTGATCAACCTATTAATGGATTAAAATAGCTAGAGCGTTTATCAGCAGAATTTATTACAGATATTTGAAGTACCAAACAGATGGCAAAACAAATAAACAGTGAAAATTTGGTCTACAGATATAAAAAGTCATTAACAATGAATAAATGTTTTCATTGCTTTGTTTCAAAAGAGCTCTGAGTGTGCATTCTATAAGAGTTAATCACCAATATTATGAAATATCAGCATTTGTACTCAAGTGTAAAGCATATTATCACATTATGAGCATTTATTTTATTTTCATAAATTCATTGACCATACCTGTTTTTGGACAACCAACATTTTTATAAGATTCATAATAGAATAGAAAAGAGCTGTCCTAGACACAGGTTAGCACAATATAAATTTAAGCAGAAAAAGGATGCAATTTGAGGTAATTCTGAGGCACCCTTGGAGTATTGTGGGCAGTTTTGAACCCCTTATCTAAGAAAGGATGTGGTGACTTTTGAGGGGGTTCAAATGAGGTTCATGTGAATGATTCCGGGATTGAAAGGCTTATGAGGAGTGTTTGATAGCTATGGGCCTGTACTTGTTGGAATTCAGATGAATGTGAAGGGACCTCATTGAAATCTATTGAATGTTGAAAGGCCTCGATAAAGGGGAAGTGAAGAGAATGTTTCCTATGATGGGGTGTCTAACACCAGAGGATACAGTGTCAGAATAGAAGGACATCCATTTAGAACAGAGATGAGGAGGAATTTCTTTAGCCAGAGACTGGTGAATCTGTGGAAATTGTTGCCACAGGCAGCCAAGGAGGCCGTGTCATTTTTGGGTATATTTAAGGCAGAGGCGGATAGATCAGTGCATGAAGGTATACGGAGGGAAGGAAGGATATTGGGGCTGAGAAAGAAATGGATCAGCTAAAATAAAATGGCAGAGAAAACCTGATGGGCCAAATGGCCTAACTCTTCTCTAGGTAATGGCTTTATGGTCTAAAATGCTCAGCAAATCAGGCATCATCTGTGGAAAGGGGAATAATGTTAACTGTTCAGGTCTGAACTTAACCTGACCTATTAAATATTTCCTGCATTCGCCACTTTACTTCAGACTTCCAGCATCTGCATTTTTATTACTATAATTAAGCTGTTGGCCAACAATACAGAGCCAATGAAATTAGCAGTTTAATTGCACATTCTTGCAGCATTCCTCATTTGAAGATAGAGGAATGCAGCACAGGAACAGGCCTTTTGGTGCACACTGTCTGCACTAAACGTAATGCCAAATTACAGAAAATCTTTTTGCCTGCTCATGTTCCATCTCCTTCCATCTCCTTGCATTTTCAAGTATCCATCTGAAAGCCTGTTAAAAGCCACTGTTAAATAAAATGAAAAGAGGAAACCTATAATATAAAGATTACTATTTCCCCGTACCTTTTTACATTAAAAGCCAGCAACCCTTTTGCTTATGACCATTCATAATTCAGTCTTTCAGACCATTGTGATGTTGCAGACCCTGCTAAAATGAATGCAATGGTTATTGATCTTCTGAAGCTTCAGTCTTAGGGCATCTTTAGAGTCCATATGTCTGCCACCTGGCTAAACAGTCAAATAAAATGAAGAACTCTTACAAATATCAAACTAAGAAGTAGGAGGTGCTACTAGATCCAAACTAGATAAACCTAGAACATAAAAAAAAATCAACTTTATATTTTGTAATATTTATTTACAGCAATCAGAATTCCTACTACACAATGAGCTTTTAAGCTGACTGCAAATGAACAGTAGCTTAAATATAATGATAGAACCTCACCTACATCATATGTATCACATGCATTTATCTGTGCTATGTGTGACTTGTGCTGTGAATGACTTATGGTACTGTGTCTTGCAGTGTCTGAGGTTATTGACCATAAAACCATAAGATATAGAAGTAGAATTAGGCCATTTGACCCATGAAGTCTGTTCCACCATTTCATCATGACTGATCCAGTTTTCCTTTCAGCCCCAATATCCTGTCTTCTCCCTGTATTCCTTCAAGCCCTGTCCGATCAATGAAGTATAAACTTCTACCTTAAATACACATAAGGAACACTCTCAGTGCGCTGGATGTACTCAGCAGGTCAGGCAGCATCAGTCAGAAACGATGAGTCAACGTTTCGGGCTGGAACCCTTTGTCAGGACTGAAGAATGAAAGATGGGGAAGGATTTGAAGAATGCTTGTAGTGTCAGTTGATAGACCAGTAATTTGAAAGACAAGGGGGTGGGGGAGGGGAAGCATTGAGGTCATAGCCCTGAAAACAATGGGTGGTAGAAGAAGGAGGCGGAACCATGAGGGAGCTGGGGTAGGGGCAGAGTGACATAGGGATAGGGGAAGGGAAGGGGAGGGAATTACTGGAAGTTGGAGATTTCTATGTTCATACCAAGGAGCTGGAGACTACCTAGACGGTATATGAGGTGTTGCTCCTCCAACCTGAGTTTAGCCTCATCATGGCAGTAGAGGAGGCCATGTATGGACATATCTGAATGGGAATGGGACGTCCTCCAACCGTTTCTGACTGATGCTGCCCGACCTGCTGAGTTCATCCAGCATACTGAAAGTGTTGCTTTGATCTTTTACAGCATCTGCAGATTATTTTGTGTTTAAAATATACATAAGGACTTGGCCTCCACAGCTACCTGTAGCAGAAAATTCAACAGGTTCACCATTCTTTGTGGTGGGAGAGATTCACCACTCTTTGTAGGTGGAGTTAAGAAACTGCAAGGGTAAAAAAAACATTATGGGAATCACATATAGGCCTCCAAATAGTAGCCAAGTTGTGGGGTTGAGATTGCAAAGGGAGCTGGAAAAGGCATATAATAAGGGTAATGACACAATTGTAATAGGGGGGGACTTTACTATGCAAAGGGAGTAGGAAAATTAGGGTGATGTCGGATCACAAGAGAGGGTATTTGTTGAATATCTACGAGATGGATTTTTAGAGCCGCGTATGCTTCAGCCTACTCAGGGAAAAGGCTATCCTAGATTGGGTGTTGTGTAGTGACCCAGATCTTATTTGAGAGCTTAATGTAAAGGGACATGTGGGATTGAATTCATACTGCAATTTCAGAAGGAGAAGCATAAGTCACATGTATTTGTGTCACAATGGAATAAAGGGAATTACAGAGGCATGAGAGAGGAGCTTGCCCAGGTGGATTGCAGGGTAATACTGACTGGGATGACAACAGAGCAGAGGTGACTGAAGTTTCTGGGAATAGTTCACAAGGTGCAGGATAGATTTATCTCACAGAAGAAGAAGTTCTCAAACAGCAGAGCTAGGCAGGCAACTGTGGCTGACAAAGGAAGTTAAGGTCTGTATGAAAGCCAAGGAAAGGGCTTAAAAGGTAACAAAAGTGAGTGGGAAGTTTTATTAAAAATCCAACAAAAGGCAGCTAAAAAAGCTACTAGAAAGGAAAAGATGAAATATGAGGGCAAACTAGCTGATTGCATAAAGCAGGTACACTGTATGCCTGGGTAGCCTTGCAGTACCTGGTCCATAGCTTGCTGCCAAAGTGCAGGTGCAGATGCTACCCCAAAAATAAACCTACTGTAGTGATAAAGCCCATTGTGAATGTTTATGGTGAGAGAGAATTTGACTCTTTTTCCATCTCCATCTGTAGGTAGACCACAGCTAAGCCCACTTTGCTGAAGCATTTCCCTCCAGAAAGGTTTCCAAACGTATCCTCTTCCTGGGTAGAATGTATTGATCTATTTTCAGTATTGGGTTGATGGTGACCTTAAAATCTCCACACAACCTGGCAGACCCTTTATTCTTTTCTACTGGAACCATTGGCATTGCTCATGGGCTCCACACAACTTTGGAAAGAATTCCTTCAGCCTCCATGCAGTCTTGCTCACTGGCTACTTCATCACAGATGGTATAAGGAAAAGGCGAGCTTTGCAAAACTTGGGTGTGCCATTTTCATTTCACATCATTTTACCCTTAATATGTTTGAGTATTCTAATGTCATCCTTGAACACCACTGTGGCATCATCCAGTACCTTCCTTAATTTGTTTTCATTTGACTCTACTGCAGGGATGTGGCATGTAAATTGTGGATGATCTCCAATCAGTATGTTTCAGCCAATCACTTCCCTCAATGTTGACCTTTTAATTTCTACCACATACGCCCAGTATGGCTTGTTGGTTGTTGTATTTCACTGTTACGAATGTCATTCCCATAGGAATGATCTTTTCTCCAGTACAGATTCTTAGATGGATATCTGCAGGCTTCAGTTCTGAAATGTTCTTTGTGGAACGACTGAAACCGCTAAGCCAGTGTCCAATTCCATTTTAATTAATTTGTTGTTCACTTATGATGTAAGCCATATTGCTTGTCTCCTGTCAGTTTTCACATGGTAAGTCTCAAAGGCTACCTAGTCCTGTGTCACTCTCATCACTATCAATTTTTTCATCAACAGCATGCAGATAAGTGCTCTTTTTGAAACTGCATCTTGATTTTTTAAAATCTTTTTCTCTTCGCTGTGCAGTCCATTAATTTTACTCAATCATCTCTGACCCTTTCTGAAGAAACATGTGAGTGCTGCTTTTTATAAAACTCAAACATCTTGCTGCCCTTCAATAGGTAAATAGTCATCTCAGGTTTGCTTAAAACTTCCATATTATCACTGTTAAGTTTTGAAACTCTAAGACATAAAACTAACTGCAAGGAAAACTCTCAGCTGGGAGATAATGTTTAAGGTTATTTGTACTTTTAACAAGGCACGCACTTCTGACGCGGTGGCATAATGACATACCTCATTTACGTACTTTTGCATATAATCTGTAATGAATTATATAAACAGCAAAGAATGCTTAATCAAACAATTATTAAATACACACAAAGTTTCTTTCTGCTTCTCCCTGCTAACAGTAAAGAAAGAGTTCACCTTTTTATTACATGTTTTGTTTTCCATTGAAAAGGCTACAAAACTCTTTACTGCCAGCAAAGTATAGTGTTAATTGAGAGATAACTATTCTGTTCTTCTTTCAAGCACCATGCTTTGAAGTATGTTTGTTTTCCTTCAATTATCCGCAAACTTATTTGCATTTCATTGAAGGCAAAATATGTCATGAAACTGTCCATCAAGCAGAGTTTCAAAAAATGTTCTTTTTTTGCTTTGAAATGTATTCTTTAATCTGTGAATAAGAACTAGATACAGTTTGACCAATGCAGAGGAAAAAAATGGTTTAATCATCAAATTGAGTATTTTGACGAGCATTAAGCCACCATGTGTGCAACCTGAATTTAAGCAATTTGTGACTTTTATATAAAATGTACAGAACAATGGCTAAATAAGTTGGGAAATTGTAACTTTGTTTTTTCAAAATTAAAGAAAAAAATCTATTCAAAAGATAGAATATTCCCTGAAGCGCCCTTGCCCGTAAACATTTTTTTACTTGTAGAGCCTCCTGAAAGGCCTAGAAACTAACCCAGTTGGAAAGAAAGTTCAACAGTGACAGTTCATTCTGAGACAACGTCCTCTGAAGAAAAGGATGTGTTGGGAGGCTGAGTTTATTACCATTCATAAATGTACAGGCCAAGGATGTATTAGAATTTTTCTACAATTCCAATGCTTTATTTGGTGGTTCAAAGGGAATAGGCTGAATTTTGTTAGTAAGATTCATGTCAAATTATTGGCATTTACAAAATAAAACATGGACTTTGACTTGAGCATTTCTAAAAGCATTGGCAGACTCTAGCTGGTAAATCCACCGGTGTGCTCAAGTCCAGAAAATACAGTAGGAGGTTCACAAAATTTACATGAGGAAAACCTGCAAGAAACTGAATATTCTTCTGAATAGGTTCAGTATACCCATGCCTAGCAAATTCTGCCTTTCTTCATCCTGATGAAAGGTCTCGGCCCAAAACATCAACTGTTTATTCCCCTCTATAGATGCTGCCTGACTTGCTGAGTTCCTCCAACATGATGCGTGTGTTGCTCAAGATTTCCAGCATTTTGAAATAATGTTACCAGCATAAAATTGTGCAGGTGCCCAGTGTAGCTTCACTTTCTTGCATTTATTTTGATGATAGATTTTCTATACCAAAAGTTCCTTTCATCATTATGATAAATTCAGTATCTGTTCCATAGAATTCTGAAGAGGATATTAAACTCCTTGTGGTATTTATACAGAGAAATTACCAGGGAAATTTAGTATAAAGGTATTTTATAAGGTAATAATGTTGGATTAACAATGTAAAATTCAGACAAATGGTGACAGAACTAGACTTTCTGCATTGTGGTTTTTTATTTAGTACTTGGTTAACTTGATTGATGTGGATTATGTCACTAAACAAGACTCTTCATTTATGACTAATCTGATGCATTTGAAAATTGCTGTGTTTTTGACGTAGGCTTAACAACCATTCATACCATCAGTAATTGGTAGAGGTGTACTTTGTTGAGTTATGGGCTAACAACTTAATGAAATTATAAGAAATACTAATAATTTTAGATTGTCTGTTGCAGATATTGTACTGGAAAGGTATAATTTTAACATAATGGAAGCAGCAACACATAGCAAATTGTAGTTTGTGACTTGTGAATCATTAGGGGACATCTCATGGACTTCATGAGTTGATCCGGGATAAAGGGTTTGTCGTTAATTATTAGAAAGATTCTTAAACATTTGCTGTACTGACTGCTGTAATGGACATTTTTATTATCCTTGTTACCATTTCATTTCTGCCAAGAGATAGACATCTTATCTGGTAAAGCCATAAACCATCAATCTTGTTATATAAAGACTACATAAACTAAAAATAATATGCATGTGGAATTTGAAATTTCATCTCCAAATCTCACAAAAACCTTCCAACAGAAAACAATAGCATGAAGAAATGTTGATACTTCATTTAGTTTTCCTAAATATCTCAACTTCGACTAACAGTATAGGATTTCTCTTCTTTTACCTCTGGGTAGGGAAGAATTGTATGGATAGCAGTAATGCAGTTTCATCATGACTGCCAGTTGGAAAATGCAATTTGCACTGAAAGAAAAATTCCTGGCAATATATTTTTCTATAGAACGTACAGAATATTTGACAGAAAATAGGACTTAAGCTTATTTGTTGCTTGGCAACCTCAGTACAGTTTTTTTTCACAGCAGTCAGTTAATATTGTGCCTCATTTTCAGTATGCTCACTCAATTGTAGGTTATTTGTAACACTACTTGCAATCCACCACAATGAGCTTTCACTAATTTTCTTTCAGCAAAGATCAGAGTATGTCAAATATTCCATAAAATTCTATTTCATGGCCCATTCCCTGACTTTTTCCAAGGTTTTCTTCTCAAACTAAAAGCAGTTCTTGCATGAAACAAGGTCATGGGGGTGGGGAGAAACTGCTGAGGTTTAAGGGTAGAAAGTCATTTTTGAAACTTTGTATTTACTATATAGTGTATTAGTGATTGTATTTTGTACATTGTTCTGAATATTAATTTAATTGAATGAATCGATTGAAAATTCATTTCTTCTATTAATTGGTGCATCATCACCTTCTCTAATTTTGAAGCAGCATCCATCTAAAGCCCTGAAAAATTAATACATAAATGCCCAACACTGACTTGGATTCGTGTGATTGAATCCCAGTGGGATTATTTCAACTCACAGACTTTATCTGTCAAGGGCTCATGCTGAGGAATGATTCCTTGACTGCTCCATGCATCATTTACATGCTGCTCAACTTAACACAGGCTCAGAGCACTCTCCATAAATGGTATAAAAGTTTAAGTGACATTAGTGACCCCATGAAAATCAACTCCTGTGCAATTTTGCAATTAAAAACCCCACTTGAAAACACTTATCTGGATAATATATGAAGTCTATCCATTCAGCAAGATGCTGCTAAAAAAAGAACCAGTCACATTTTAATTGCTGCTTTATCTTTGAGGGTTTTTTTTCTAGCTGCAGAATATGAGCAAAGATACCCCAGAGAGGTTTGTGTGCGAAACAGAAAGGCCAAGTCACACGCACATTATTCTCTAAAGCTGCTACCTTATACTGTCAGTTGTCTTCACAGGATAAAGTTCACCAGGGAGGCAATGATGAAACTGTGCCATCTGCTACAGTGGCAATCAAGGTCACAGCCATTTTCAACCTTTACGACTCTGTGATTGTCCAGGCTGCCATAGGAGATATCTCAGATTTTGTCAATCAGCAAGAAGCAGTGCATTTTAATTAGGTACTTTTCCCCAGTGAAGATAACTTCTTAAGATTGTGACTGTTAGGTCAACCACTTTGCTACCTATGACCGTTCCTATCTGCTGAGTTAATACCTGCATCCCACAATCCCGTTATCACAGATTTTTTTTTTCCCTATTTTGTCACCAATCGGCCTCTGCTCTATGGACTCTAACTATAAATCTTGCTGCCTCACTAAAGCAACCAGCTTGATCAAAGACCCCATCCTCCCCCAGACTTTCTCTCTTCTCACCTCTCCCATCAGGCAGAAGATACTAAGACTTGAAAGCACGTACCGCCAAACTCAAGGACAGCTTCTATTCCATTGTTATCAGACTTTTGAATGGATCTCTTGTATGATAATTGAAATCTTGATCTCACAATCTATGTTGTGTAATCTTGCACTTTATTGTTTACCTGTACAGCATTCTTTTGGTAGCTTTTATACTTTATTCCACATTGTTATTGCTTTATCTCATTAGAGCTCAATGCACTGTGTAATGACTTGATCTGTATAAACAGTATGCAAGACTTTTTTTTCCACTGTATCTTGGTAAAAGTGACAATAATAAACCAATATCAAAACCAATTGTTCTAATTCTCATTTCCACTGATGAGGCTAACTTACTGCATCCTTGATCTCATTCCTAACTGTCCATTTTTTATGGCAACCTTGTGTGTTTGTATTGTATTGTAAATATTTCCACTTAATAAAATGCTAACTAGTACTTTTATGGGCACGTGGCCAAGTGGTTAAGGCACTGGACTGGCAACCTGAAGGTCGTGAGTTCGAGCCCCACTCGAGGCAACGTGTTGTGTCCTTGACCAAGGCACTTAACCACACATTGCTCTGTGACCACACCGGTGCCAAGCTGTATGGGTCCTAATGCCCTTCCCTTGGACAACATTGGTGTCGTGGAGAGGGGAGACTTGCAGCATGGGCAACTGCTGGTCTTCCATACAACCTTGCCCAGCCTGCACCCTGGGGAGTGAAGACTTTCCAGGCGCAGATCCATGGTCTCGCAAGACTAACGGATGCCTCGAACAAACTTTTATCCTTTCATTTGAAAAAAGAATTAATCCCTCTTGTTATCTATTATCTTATCTAGTTCTACCTTTCCCTGGCCTGGTTCTTTGAGCATGCTGTCCCCTTCAGAGTAACTATCTGTCGTTCCTGCAGCTCTTCCATTGTCTTCAGAACTTGCTCATTCCTCCAAGTCTTCTATGTGCATATTTGAGACATCTTTGTTGAAGTCTGTATTTAACTCCAATTTAATACGTTATTGGATTAATTTTAGATAACCTCTTTGTGGAAATAAGGTGTCATCTGGATCCTTATGGAAAAGAGAAGAAAGCTCTTTATTTTAGTCAGCCACATACAAGGGTTCCACTTGACCCAATATCCATTCCAAGCTTCTGTTCAGTGCAGTACATATAAAAGAAATGTATCATATCTATATTAATACTCGATTTTATGAACAGAAACCTTAGAAAATAATAATGAAAATCAAACTTCAATGTGTACAAGGTAAGTTGTTATAAATGAAACATGCAATAAAAACAATTCAGACTTGTTTCTGAAGGCATTTTGACATACATATGCTTGCACACACAAATGAATCACTGTGCACCAATACACACCAACATACTTACATCAACATTCATGCACCAAAGAGTCTTGACAATGCATAAAGTTTTGTACTTGCGGAGAATATAGCTGGAGCAAGTCACTCAGACAGAGTGAGACAAGACAGTGAAAGAATGCTAAACAGCTGCTACTGCTTGACGCGTCACCTTAAAGCTTTTGTGAGAATTTCCATTTATTCAAATACAAAGTTGACAAATTCACAACAGATCATTTGCATGACAAGCTCTGCAAAGGCTTTGGATCATCTGGTAGTTCTGACAAACTGTAGCATTTTATTTTTAAACATTTCAATGTAAAGCATTTGTTTCTATCTGTTGATGTCACTACACTGTCTTGTGTTTCCATGAAAATGTGGTAAGACTAGATGACAAAAAAATCTTTTGCAGTGTTATTCCCTGCCTTGGTAATAAAACATACATGTACATACAGTACTGTAAATGTTACATAAATCTATTAACAATGGTGCAGTCAACTATTTATCTGTGATAAACATCGATTTCTTGCTTACATGCTTGTCAGGATCATCCATTGTTCTTAATCGATATTGAGTAACAATTTGTAATGATGTTGAAGCTGTCAGGATTTATCAGTCTTGTTCTATTAAAATGACAGTAAAATTTGGCACATGCATTTCAAAGAGAAAATCCTGAAGCTGGATCTCCATAAGCTGCTCCACTGGAGTCTACAAAAAGGCAATCAACTCAGGATCAATGATTTAATGTAAACTTTGACTTTTATCACACTATTCTTACCAGCAGACTGAAGAAGATTTTGTCTTGTAATATAAGCTGTAACTATGTTGTTAATATGGTGATTAGAAATGCTTGCTGCTGTAAAAGGTTTCTGATATGTTGGAATTTCAAATTAAATAGCCCCTGATTAATAATGGCTCACACACCATGTCCTTACGTTAGAAATTACATAGGCTTACCCATAGTCCTCTATTTTTCTAAGCTCCATATACCTATCCTGGAGTCTCTTAAAAGACTCTGTCGTATCCGCCTCCACCACCGTTGCCAGTAACCCATTCCACGCGCTCACCACTCTCTGCATAAAAAAACTTACCCCTGACATCTCCTCTGTACGTCCTTCTCAGTACCTTAAAATTGTACCCCCTTGTGTTAGCCATTTCAGCCCTGGGAAAAGCCTCTGACTATCCACACAATCAATGCCTGTCATCATCTTGTACACCTCTATCAGGTCACCTCTCATCCTCCATCGCTCCAAGGAGAAGAGGCCAAGTTCACTCAACCTATTCTCATAAGGCATCCTCCACAATCCAGGCAACATCCTTGTAAATCTCCTCTGCACCCTTTCTATGGTTTCCACATCCTTTCTGTAGTGAAGTGACCAGAAATGAGCACAGTACTCCAAGTGGGGTCTGACCAGGGTCCTATATAGCTGTAACATTACCTCTTGGCTCGTAAAATTGATCCCACGATTGATGAAGGCCGATACACTGTATGTCTTCTTAACTACACAGTCAACCTGAGCAGCAGCTTTGAGTGTTCTATGGACTTGGACCCCATGATCCCTCTGATCCTCCACACTGCCAAAAGTCTTACCATTAACACTGTATTCTGTCATCATATTTGACCTACCGAAATGAACTACCGCACACTTACCTGGATTGAACTCCATCTGCTCCTTCTTAGCCCAGTTTTGCATCCTATCAATGTCCCGCTGTAATCTCTGACAGCCCTCCACACTATCCACAACACCCTCATCCTTTGTGTCATCAGCAAATTTACTAACATATCCCTCCACTTCCTCATCCACGTCATTTACAAAAATCGCGAAGAGTAGGGGTCCCAGAACAGATCACTGGGGCACACCACTGGTCACTGACCTCCATGAAGAATATGACCTAACTACAACCACTCTTCGCCTTCTGTGGGCAAGCCAGTTCTGGATCCAGAAGGCAATATCCCCTTGGATCCCGTGCCTCCTTATTTTCTCAATGAGCCTTGTATTTTGTACCTTAGCAAATGCCTTGCTGAAATCCATATTAGCTATGTCTATTGCTCTACATTAATCAATTTGTTTAGTCACATCCTCATGGAATTCAATCAGGCTAGTAAGGCATGACCTGCCTATGGCAAAGCCATGGTAACTATTCCTAATCATATTATGCCTCTCCAAATGTTCATCAATGTTGCCTCTCGGTATCTTCTCCATCAACCTACCAACCACTGAATTAAGACTCACTGGTCTATAATTTCCTGGGCTATCTCTATTCCCTTTCTTAAGTAAGGGAATAACATCCACAACCCTCCAATCCTCCGGAACCTCTCCTGTCCCCATTGATGATGCAAAGATCTTTGCCAGAGGCTCAACAATCTCCTCCCTTGCCTCCCACAGTAGCCTGGGGTACATCTCATCCGGTCCTGGTGACTTAACCAACTTGATGCTTTCCAAAAGCTCCAGCACATCCTTTTACTTAATATCTATATGCTCAAGCTTTTCAGTCCTCTGCAGGTCATCCTTACAATTGCCAAGATCTTTTTCTGTAGTGAATACTGAAGCAAAGTATTTATTAAGTACCTCTGCTAGCTCCACCAGTTCCATACACACTTTTCCACTGTCGCACTTGATTGGTCCTATTCTCTCATGTCTTATCCTCTTGCACTTCACATACTTGTAGAATGCCTTGGGGGTTTCCTTACTCCTGTTCTCCAAGGCCTTCTCATGGCCCCTTCTGGCTCACCTAATTTCATTCTTAAGCTCCTTTCTGCCAACCTTATAATCTTCTAGATCTCTTGTTGTCCACATGTCCGAGGATCTCACCTGGTCCCTGAACTCCACCATCCTGATCAAAAAGGCACAACAACGCCTTTTTTCCTGCGGAGTATCAAGAAAGCTCACCTCTCACCAACTGCATCTCAGTGTGGTATGGCAATTGTCCCGTATCGGACCGCAAACACTCCAGCATGTGGTGAAATCTTCCCAGCAGATTATCGGCACCCAATTGCCCACCATTGAGAACATCTACCATAAACCTGGGCAGAGTGAAAAGCATCATCAAGGATGCATCTCACTCTAACCATGGACTTTTTACTCTCCTCCCATCCAGTAGGCGCTACAGGAGCCTCCGCTCCCGCATGAGCAGGCACAGGAAGAGCTTCTTCCCTGAGGTTATGACCCTGCTGAACCTCACATCACAGCGCTAAGCAGTATTGCACCCATATTTTACTGTCTCAGTACTTTTATATTTGTATGCAGTAGCACTTAATTTTTATTCGCTGTTATTTTGTAAATAACACTATTCTTTGCATTTCTGGTTAGATGCTAACTGCATTTCATTGGCTTTGTATCTGTACTCGGCACAATGACAATAAAGTTGAATCTAATCTAATCTAATCTAATAATCACCTAGTTTTTTGAACCTTTTGTAAGCTCTTCTTTTCTTTTTGACTAGATTTACAATAGCCTTTGTACACCACAGTTCCTGTACCTTACCATCCTTTCCACATCTCATTGGAATGTACCTATGCAGAATCCCACACAAATATCCCCTGAACTTTTGCCACATTTCTTTTGTACGCTTCACTGAGAACATCTGTTTCCAATATATGCTTCCAAGTTCCTGCCTGTTTGCCTCATATTTCCCCTTACTCCAATTAAATGCTTTCTTAACTTGTCTGTTCCTATCCCTCTCCAATGCTATGGTAAAGGAGATAGAATTGTGATCACTATCTCCAAAATGCTCTCCAACTGAGAGATCTGACATCTGACCAGGTTCATTTCCCAGTACCTTATCAAGCATAGCCTCTCCTCTTGTAGGCTTATCTACACACTGTGTGAAGAAACCTTACTGAATACACCTAACAAACTCCACCCCATTTAAACCCTTCGCTCTAGGGAGATGCCAATCGATATTGGGAAATTAAAATCTCCCACCACAACAACTCTGTTATTATTACACCATTCCAGAGCCTGTCTCCATATATGCTCCTCAATGTCCCTGTTACTATTGGGTTGTCTATAAATACACCCATTAGAGTTATTGACACCTTCCTGTTCCTATCAATGTCCCTTTTAAATTAGACAAACTTCAGCAGTATCCAAAGCACCACCAGCCTCTGCAAACTTACTAACCCACTTTCCACCTCCTTATCTAAACCATTTATAGAAATCACAAACAGCAAGGCTTCCCAGAACAGATCCTTGATAAACACTACCAGTCACTGACCTGCAGGCAGAATATGCTCCATCTACTAGCAACTTCTGTGGGTAGACCAACTCCAAGTCCACATTGCCATTTTTCCATGGATCCCATTGCTGATGTTCTGGATGAGCCTTCCATGGGAAATCCTTTCAAGCTCTTTACTACAATCCTATACGTCACATCCACTGCTCTACCTTCATCAATTTGTTTTGTCACTTTCTCAAAAATGTCAATCAGGCTCATGAGGTAAGTCCTGAACCCAACAAAACCATACTGACTACCTCCAAAAAGACTATGTTTTCCCAAATGCTCATAAATCTTGTTTCTAAGAATCCTCACCATTAGTTTGTTCACCACTGACATAAGACAAACTGGTCTATAATTTTAAAAGGGCCAATTTTCAGTCCTTCAAATAGTACTTAAATGCTAAGGAAGTAGTAGAAACATAGAAACATAGAAAATAGGTGCAGGAGTAGGCCATTCGGCCCTTCGAGCCTGCACCGCCATTTATTATGATCATGGCTGATCATCCAACTCAGAACCCCACCCCAGCCTTCCCTCCATACCCCCTGACCCCCGTAGCCACAAGGGCCATATCTAACTCCCTCTTAAACATAGCCAATGAACTGGCCTCAACAGTTTCCTGTGGCAGAGAATTCCACAGATTCACCACTCTCTGTGTGAAGAAGTTTTTCCTAATCTCGGTCCTAAAAGGCTTCCCCTCTATCCTCAAACTGTGACCCCTCGTTCTGAACTTCCCCAACATCGGGAACAATCTTCCTGCATCCAGCCTGTCCAATCCCTTTAGGATCTTATACGTTTCAATCAGATCCCCCCTCAATCTTCTAAATTCCAACGAGTACAAGCCCAGTTCATCCAGTCTTTCTTCGTATGAAAGTCCTGCCATCCCAGGAATCAATCTGGTGAACCTTCTTTGTACTCCCTCTATGGCAAAGATGTCTTTCCTCAGATTAGGGGACCAAAACTGCACACAATACTCCAGGTGTGGTCTCACCAAGGCCTTGTACAACTGCAGTAGTACCTCCCTGCTCCTGTACTCGAATCCTCTCGCTATAAATGCCAGCATACCATTCGCCTTTTTCACCGCCTGCTGTACCTGCATGCCCACTTTCAATGACTGGTGTATAATGACACCCAGGTCTCGTTGCACCTCCCCTTTTCCTAATCGGCCACCATTCAGATAATAATCTGTTTTCCTATTTTTGCCACCAAAGTGGATAACTTCACATTTATCCACATTAAATTGCATCTGCCATGAGTTTGCCCACTCACCCAACCTATCCAAGTCACCCTGCATCCTCTTAGCATCCTCCTCACTGCTAACACTGCCACCCAGCTTCGTGTCATCCGCAAACTTGGAGATGCTGCATTTAATTCCCTCATCCAAGTCATTAATATATATTGTAAACAACTGGGGTCCCAGCACTGAGCCTTGCGGTACCCCACTAGTCACCGCCTGCCATTCTGAAAAGGTCCCGTTTATTCCCACTCTTTGCTTCCTGTCTGCTAACCAATTCTCCACCCACACCAATACCTTACCCCCAATACCGTGTGCTTTAAGTTTGCACACTAATCTCCTGTGTGGGACCTTGTCAAAAGCCTTTTGAAAATCCAAATATACCACATCCACTGGTTCTCCCCTATCCACTCTACTAGTTACATCCTCAAAAAAATTCTATGAGATTCGTCAGACATGATTTTCCTTTCACAAATCCATGCTGACTTTGTCCGATCATTTCACCGCTTTCCAAATGTGCTGTTATCACATCCTTGATAACTGACTCTAGCAGTTTCCCCACCATCGACGTTAGGCTAACCAGTCTATAATTCCCCGGTTTCTCTCTCCCTCCTTTTTTAAAAAGTGGGGTTACATTAGCCACCCTCCAATCCTCAGGAACAAGTCCAGAATCTAGCGAGTTTTGAAAAATTATCACTAATGCATCCACTATTTCTTGGGCTACTTCCTTAAGCACTCTAGGATGCAGACCATCTGGCCCTGGGGATTTATCTGCCTTCAATCCCTTCAATTTACCTAACACCACTTCCCTACTAACATGTATTCCACTCAGTTCCTCCATCTCACTGGACCCTCTGTCCCTTACTATTTCTGGAAGATTATTTATGTCCTCCTTAGTGAAGACAGAACCAAAGTGATTATTCAATTGGTCTGCCATGTCCTTGCTCCCCATAATCAATTCACCTGTTTCTGTCTGCAGGGGACCTACATTTGTCTTTACCAGTCTTTTCCTTTTTACATAACTATAAAAGCTTTTACAGTCCGTTTTTATGTTCCCCGCCAGTTTTCTCTCATAATCTTTTTTCCCCTTCCTAATTAAGCCCTTTGTCCTCCTCTGCTGAACTCTGAATTTCTCCCAGTCCTCAGGTGAGCCACTTTCTCTGGCTAATTTGTATGCTACTTCTTTGGAATTGATACTATCCCTAATTTCTCTTGTCAGCCACGGGTGCACTACCTTCCTTGATTTATTCTTTTGCCAAACTGGGATGAACAATTGTTGTAGTTCATCCATGCAACCTTTAAATGCTTGCCATTGCATATCCACCGTCAATCCTTTAAGTGTCATTTGCCAGTCTATCTTAGCTAATTCACGTCTCATACCTTCAAAGTTACCCCTCTTTAAGTTCAGAACCTTTGTTTCTGAATTAACTATCTCACTCTCCATCTTAATGAAGAATTCCACCATATTATGGTCACTCTTACCCAAGGGGCCTCTCACGACAAGATCGCTAATTAACCCTTCCTCATTGCTCAAAACCCAGTCTAGAATAGCCTGCTTTCTAGTTGGTTCCTCGACATGTTGGTTCAAAAAACCATCCTGCATACATTCCAAGAAATCCTCTTCCTCAGCACCTTTACCAATTTGGTTCACCCAGTCTACATGTAGATTGAAGTCACCCATAGAGGGAGTACAAAGAAGGTTCACCAGATTGATTCCTGGGATGGCAGGTCTTTCATATGAAGAAAGACTGGATGAACTGGGCTTGTACTAGTTGGAATTTAGAAGATTGAGGGGGGATCTGATTGAAACGTATAATATCCTAAAGGGATTGGACAGGCTAGATGCGGGAAGATTGTTCCCGATGTTGGGGAGGTCTAGAACGAGGGGTCACAGTTTGAGGATAGAGGGGAAGCCTTTTAGGACCGAGGTTAGGAAAAACTTCTTCACACAGAGAGTGGTGAATCTGTGGAATTCTCTGCCACAGCAAACTGTTGAGGCCAGTTCATTAGCTATGTTTAAAAGGAAGTTAGATATGGCCCTTGTGGCTACAGGGGTCAGGGGGTATGGAGGGAAGGCTGGGTTCTGAGTTGGATGATCAGCCATGATCATAATAAATGGCGGTGCAGGCTCGAAGGGCCGAATGGCCTACTCCTGCACCTATTTTCTATGTTTCTATGTTTCTATTATAACTGCTGTTCCTTTATTGCACACATTTCTAATTTCCTGTTTAATACCATCTCCGACCTCACTACTACTGTTAGGTGGCCTGTACACAACTCCCACCAGCGTCTTCTGCCCCTTAGTGTTACGCAGCTCTACCCATATCGATTCCACATCTTCCCGGCTTATGTCCTTCCTTTCTATTGCGTTAATCTCTTCTTTAACCAGCAACGCCACCCCACCTCCCCTTCCTTCATGTCTATCCCTCCTGAATATTGAATATCCCTGAACGTTGAGCTCCCATCCCTGGTCACCCTGGAGCCATGTCTCTGTGATCCCAACTATATCATAATCATTAATAACAATCTGCACTTTCAATTCATCCACCTTATTACGAATGCTCCTTGCATTGACACATAAAGCCTTCAGGCGCTCTTTTACAACTCTCTTAGCCCTTATACAATTATGTTGAAAAGTGGCCCTTTTTAATGCTTGCCCTGGATTTGTCGGCCCGCCACTTTTACTTTTCTCCTTTGTACTTTTTGCTTCTACGCTCACTTTACACCCCTCTGTCTCTCTGCACTGGTTCCCATCCCTCTGTTGTGAACTAACCTCCTCACGCCTAGCCTCTTTAATTTGATTCCCACCCCCCAACCATTCTAGTTTAAAGTCACCTCAGTAGCCCCCGCTAATCTCCCTGCCAGGATATTGGTCCCCCTAGGATTCAAGTGTAACCCGTCCTTTTTGTACAGGTCACGCCTGCGCCAAAAGAGGTCCCAATGATCCAAAAACTTGAATCCCTGCCCCCTGCTCCAATCCCTCAGCCACGCATTTATCCTCCACCTCATTGCATTCCTACTCTCACTGTCGCGTGGCACAGGCAGTAATCCCGAGATTACTACGTTTGCGGTCCTTTTTCTCAACTCCCTTCCTAGCTCCCTATATTCTCCTTTCAGGACCTCATCCCTTTTCCTACCTATGTCATTGGTACCTATATGTACCACGACCTCTGGCTCCTCACCCTCCCACTTCAGGATATCTTGGACACGATCAGAAATATCCCGGACCCTGGCACCAGGGAGGCAAACTACCATCCGGGTCTCTGGACTGCGTCCACAGAATCGCCTATCTGACCCCCTTACTATCGAGTCCCCTATCACAACTGCCCTCCTCTTCCTTGCCCTACCCTTCTGAGCTACAGGGCCAGACTCTGTGCCGGAGGCAGGGCCACTGTCGCTTCCCCCGGGTAAGCTGTCCCCCCCAACAGTACTCAAACAGGCGTACCTGTTGTTAAGGGGCACAGCCACCGGGGTACTCCCCTTCACCTGACTTTTCCCCTTCCCCCTCCTAACCGTGACCCACTTGTCTGCCTCCCGTGGCCCCGGTGTGACCACCTGCCTTCCACTCCTCTCTATCACCTCCTCGCTCTCCCTGACCAGACGAAGGTCATCGAGCTGCAGCTCCAGTTCCGTAACGCGGTCCCTTAGGAGCTGCATCTCGATGCACCTGGCGCAGATGTAGACGTCCGGGAGACTTGGAGACTCCAGGGCCTCCCACATCCGACACTGAGAACAGCAAACTGCCCTCACAGTCATAATGCCCCTCTCCTCAAATAGCAACAGAAAATGAATGTCAAACCTTCCTCGCCTCGCCCACTTCCGCCTAGTACCAAAGACTGTTGAGGGCCCACTTAATGGCCAAACACTTTGTTTCAATGGTGGAATACCTGATTTCCCTTGGGAGGAGTTTTCAGCTCAGGTGAAGAACAAATCACTCTTCTCTAGGTTCTTCTTGTGCCAGCACTGCTGTAATGCCCAGTCCTGAGTATGCGGTGTGGTTATTCCTAACTAAAACCTTTTCATTCAGAGCTTTCAAAAAATGATCTGACCTATGAAACATAGAAACATAGAAAATAGGTGCAGGAGTAGGCCATTCGGCCCTTCGAGCCTGCACCGCCATTTATTATGATCATGGCTGATCATCCAACTCAGAACCCAGCCTTCCCTCCATACCCCCTGACCCCTGTAGCCACAAGGGCCATATCTAACTTCCTTTTAAACATAGCTAATGAACTGGCCTCAACAGTTTGCTGTGGCAGAGAATTCCACAGATTCACCACTCTCTGTGTGAAGAAGTTTTTCCTAACCTCGGTCCTAAAAGGCTTCCCCTCTATCCTCAAACTGTGACCCCTCGTTCTAGACCTCCCCAACATCGGGAACAATCTTCCCGCATCTAGCCTGTCCAATCCCTTTAGGATATTATAGGTTTCAATCAGATCCCCCCTCAATCTTCTAAATTCCAACGAGTACAAGCCCAGTTCATCCAGTCTTTCTTCATATGAAAGACCTGCCATCCCAGGAATCAATCTGGTGAACCTTCTTTGTACTCCCTCTATGGCAAAGATGTCTTTCCTCAGATTAGGGGACCAAAACTGCACACAATACTCCAGGTGTGGTCTCACCAAGGCCTTGTACAACTGCAGTAGTACCTCCCTTCTCCTGTACTCGAATCCTCTCGCTATAAATGCCAGCATACCGTTCGCCTTTTTCACCGCCTGCTGTACCTGCATGCCCACTTTCAATGACTGGTGTATAATGACACCCAGGTCTCGTTGCACCTCCCCTTTTCCTAATCGGCCACCATTCAGATAATAATCTGTTTTCCTATTTTTGCCACCAAAGTGGATAACTTCACATTTATCCACATTAAGTTGCATCTGCCATGAATTTGCCCACTCACCCAACCTATCCAAGTCACCCTGAATCCTCTTAGCATCCTCCTCACTGCTAACACTGCCACCCAGCTTTGTGTCATCCGCAAACTTGGAGATGCTGCATTTAATTCCCTCATCCAAGTCATTAATATATATTGTAAACAACTGGGGTCCCAGCACTGAGCCTTGCGGTACCCCACTAGTCACCGCCTGCCATTCTGAAAAGGTCCCGTTTATTCCCACTCTTTGCTTCCTGTCTGCTAACCAATTCTCCACCCATACCAATACCTTACCCCCAATACCATGTGCTTTAAGTTTGCACACTAATCTCCTGTGTGGGACCTTGTCAAAAGCCTTTTGAAAATCCAAATATACCACATCCACTGGTTCTCCCCTATCCACTCTACTAGTTACATCCTCAAAAAATTCTATGAGATTCGTCAGACATGATTTTCCTTTCACAAATCCATGCTGACTTTGTCCGATCATTTCACCGCTTTCCAAATGTGCTGTTATCACATCCTTGATAACTGACTCCAGCAGTTTCCCCACCACCGACGTTAGGCTAACCGGCCTATAATTCCCCGGTTTCTCTCTCCCTCCTTTTTTAAAAAGTGGGGTTACATTAGCCACCCTCCAATCCTCAGGAACTAGTCCAGAATCTAACGAGTTTTGAAAAATTATCACTAATGCATCCACTATTTCTTGGGCCACTTCCTTAAGCACTCTGGGATGCAGACCATCTGGCCCTGGGGATTTATCTGCCTTCAATCCCTTCAATTTACCTAACACCACTTCCCTACTAACATGTATTTCGCTCAGTTCCTCCATCTCACTGGACCCTCTGTCCCTTACTATTTCTGGAAGATTATTTATGTCCTCCTTAGTGAAGACAGAACCAAAGTAATTATTCAATTGGTCTGCCATGTCCTTGCTCCCCATAATCAATTCACCTGTTTCTGTTTGCAGGGGACCTACATTTGTCTTTATCAGTCTTTTCCTTTTTACATATCTATAAAAGCTTTTACAGTCCGTTTTTATGTTCTCTGCCAGTTTTCTCTCATAATCTTTTTTCCCCTTCCTAATTAAGCCCTTTGTCCTCCTCTGCTGAACTCTGAATTTCTCCCAGTCCTCAGGTGAGCCACTTTCTCTGGCTAATTTGTATGCTACTTCTTTGGAATTGATACTATCCCTAATTTCTCTTGTCAGCCACGGGTGCACTACCTTCCTTGATTTATTCTTTTGCCAAACTGGGATGAACAATTGTTGTAGTTCATCCATGCAACCTTTAAATGCCTGCCATTGCATATCCACCGTCAATCCTTGAAGTGTCACTTGCCAGTCTATCTTGGCTAATTCACGTCTCATACCTCCAAAGTTACCCCTCTTTAAGTTCAGAACCTTTGTTTCTGAATTAACTACGTCACTCTCCATGTTAATGAAGAATTCCACCATATTATGGTCACTCTTACCCAAGGGGCCTCTCACGACAAGATCGCTAATTAACCCTTCCTCATTGCTCAAAACCCAGTCCAGAATAGCCTGCTCTCTAGTCGGTTCCTCGACATGTTGGTTCAAAAAACCATCCCGCATACATTCCAAGAAATCCTCTTCCTCAGCACTTTTACCAATTTGGTTCACCCAGTCTACATGTAGATTGAAGTCACCCATTATAACTGCTGTTCCTTTATTGCACACATTTCTAATTTCCTGTTTAATACCATCTCCGACCTCACTACTACTGTTAGGTGGCCTGTACACAACTCCCACCAGCGTCTTCTGCCCCTTAGTGTTACGCAGCTCTACCTATATCGATTCCACATCTTCCCGGCTTATGTCCTTCCTTTCTATTGCGTTAATCTCTTTTTTAACCAGCAACGCCACCCCACCTCCCCTTCCTTCATGTCTATCCCTCCTGAATATTGAATATCCCTGAACGTTGAGCTCCCATCCCTGGTCACCCTGGAGCCATGTCTCTGTGATCCCAACTATATCATAATCATTAATAACAATCTGCACTTTCAATTCATCCACCTTATTACGAATGCTCCTTGCATTGACACATAAAGCCTTCAGGCGCTCTTTTACAACTCTCTTAGCCCTTTTTAATGCTTGCCCTGGATTTGTCGGCCTGCCACTTTTACTTTTCCCCTTTGTACTTTTTGCTTCTACGCTCACTTTACACCCCTCTGTCTCTCTGCACTGGTTCCCATCCCTCTGTTGTGAACTAACCTCCTCACACCTAGCCGCTTTAATTTGATTCCCACCCCCCAACCATTCTAGTTTAAAGTCACCTCAGTAGCCCCCGCTAATCTCCCTGCCAGGATATTGGTCCCCCTAGGATTTAAGTGTAACCCGTCCTTTTTGTACAGGTCACACCTGCGCCAAAAGAGGTCCCAATGATCCAAAAACTTGAATCCCTGCCCCCTGCTCCAATCCCTCAGCCACGCATTTATCCTCCACCTCATCGCATTCCTACTCTCACTGTCGCGTGGCACAGGCAGTAATCCCGAGATTACTACCTTTGCGGTCCTTTTTCTCAACTCCCTTCCTAGCTTCCTATATTCTTCTTTCAGGACCTCATCCCTTTTCCTACCTATGTCATTGGTACCTATATGTACCAGGACCTCTGGCTCTTCACCCTCCCACTTCAGGATATCTTGGACACGATCAGAAATATCCCGGACCCTGGCACCAGGGAGGCAAACTACCATCCGAGTCTCTGGACTGCGTCCACAGAATCGCCTATCTGACCCCCTTACTATCGAGTCCCCTATCACAACTGCCCTCCTCTTCCTTGCCCTACCCTTCTGAGCTACAGGGCCAGACTCTGTGCCGGAGGCAGGGCCACTGTCGCTTCCCCCGGGTAAGCTGTCCCCCCCAACAGTACTCAAACAGGAGTACCTGTTGTTAAGGGGCACAGCCGCCGGGGTACTCCCCATCACCTTCCTTTTCCCCTTCCCCCTCCTAACCGTGACCCACTTGTCTGCCTCCTGTGGCCCCGGCGTGACCACCTGCCTTCCACTCCTCTCTATCTGACAAAACCCTGTGGTACATCTCACTTAGCACCCCACTGAATATCACGATTAATGGGTATATCATCTGTACAAATATCATCAGAGGCAGAACTGGCATATTTCTTAAGGGTCATAGCCGGCTTGACTTTCTAAGCCTTTTGGTTCCTCTCTTATATAGACTAGTATACAAGTTAGGGCGAAGTGGTAACGCAGTCATTGCTTTGGTTTTAGCACGAGTCATGACTAAGTAAGAAACAGCACTATCTACTCTTAGATTAACAGATGGATGTGATTGGCTACCTCCCTTCCTCAGTAACTTGTGTAGCACAGGCAAATCTCGCCCAAGAATCAAGTCAACTGGTAGTTTCTCCGGCACCCCACTTTTATCAAGTACTTGTGGTCAGCCAGCTCAATAGTAAGTTCTGCCAGTGGCTCAAACTTCCAGTTACCATTGGACACATTGGACAGGTGTTTGGTGACTGTAGTCAACACTAAAGGCAGGGGCATTATTTTTCTTAACTGATGACAGTGAGCTACCAGAATCTAAAAGAGCTTTCACAGGTTTTCCATTAACTTTGACTACTATAATCATAGGATCTTCCTCCTCATGTTCTGCTTGCTTTCCATGACTATACTCACAATCTTTACAGTCATTATCAGCAACATGACATTCTTCTCTTGGTACTTAGCACATGCCTGGTGATTTGGGCTTCTGAGCGGACACACAGAAAACTTATGGACCTGGCTGTTGACAGTGGTAACAAATAAAAGTCTCAGAATAAACTACCGAAGGTTCTCTGCCCTCATTTCTCCCAGTTCCACAGAGTCACTTGGAGGGTTAGAGTGTCTGTTGCTTCAGTATAGTAGCTGTGATGGCACCCCTTATGGGCAATGAGGTACTGCAGGGCAAGTCAAGCTACAATGAGTCCATCCACTGGCTCATCCTCTCAGACCCATGTCTGGAAGAATAGCCTACAGCTGCTGCTCCAGAACAATGGCCTTACAAATCTCCTCCCTGAACTTCTGCTCTGGTCCAATCCATCAGCAGTAGAGACCACTCAGTCAAAAATGCATCTCAGTGGATGACTCACCTGGTGGTAGAGTACTGAAACGGAAGCACTAGTAATAGGTTTCAGCCAAGATATCACACCTCCTTCAGATCATGATAGGTTTTGGACCGCTCCTCATCCATCAAGAGCTTTACCCATCAGTAAGGGCGCTTGCTGGCAGGACCACTCCTTTCTCTGCCTATTGCTGTATTGGGACTATTCATTCGAACCTGAAGAGATAGTTCCCAATATCATCACCTTGTTGATAATAAGGCATCTTGGGACCCTTCCCCAGCAGAGCAGGAAGGTTGAAGGGCTGTTAAGATAGGAAGACAGGACAGGTGACTCAATCTGGATGACAGCCTCAACAGACCTCCGCAGGCTTTCACGACTGGAGACTTCCTCAGTTGCGGTGGATAGCCATGACACCTTCTGTGCCTCGTCATGCCCTTCGCTCTCCATGAGGTGTTGCAGCACTGCCTTCTTGGCCAATGGATATTGTAATTGACCTCATCTGCCCAGTCCAGTGGAACTGGTTTCACATGCTGGAGTAGGCATACCCTTACCTCACTGGGCTTGGGGGTTCTTGACTACCTTCACATGGTTTAGCGCGCTGTCGAAGCGGTGTACCGGGATATGGCCACTGTCGCATGCAAACGGTAACTTGGAGCCACAGGTGAGAGCTGGATGGCAGATGGGCACCAAAGGTGGATGAACTGCCCTTGGGCCAAGTATGACAAGCCCGCCACCAGAGGACATACCATCATTAATTACCAGCAAAGTTAACCTAAGGGTACACATGAATTAGAATATGATGCAGCCCACAATGTAATTACAATCATATTACAAAATGAACAGAAGTATCTATGTTAAATGTAGTAAACAAACAACATGTACACACTTACACATCTCCATTACTAATGAAATGGGATATTCCATCGTGCGTGGTGGAAAAGGCACCATAAAGCCAACCTCGGCATCATTTTGGCTTAGAACCCAGCGGATGCCACATGAATGATAGGAAATGACAGCATGAAACAGCAGAACGCTCAACACAATCGTGCATTTACGTCAAGTACAAAGAAAGAATGAAATCACATAAAACCTTAGCGTCTGGCTCTAAACGCATGCAGCAATGCAGAGGGAAACCAATGGAACAACTATAAGAATAAACAGGGGAAGACATTCAAGTGCATACAGTCACTGCAACGACAGCAGAATGACAAGGCAACGTTTGTGTGTGAGTGAATGTAAAGAGTATGTCTACTGAGTGCTTTACATCACACTTCTTGTCCTGATGGAAACTTAACCACTTTCGGGGTGACAGTCACAGGGATGTGAACGTTCCCTGTGTTCTTTTGTAACAGTGCAAAGGAATTTCAATTTAGACCAAGAATAACTGTTGTTGTTCCCTGTGTTTTAAGCACAGCACTGGATTGGCTAATGTGAGTCCCATAATCACCCTTGATCTTTCACATTACATCATTCCTTCATTCTCAACCTATCAATCTTCCACCACAGCCTGAAAGGTCTGGGTCATTATCCTCCAAACCTTTAATCCTAAATCCTTCAACCTTACAATCATGAGGTTCTTCCAATTATTCCAACCACCCAATCTTTTGACTCCCCAGTCTTCTGATACTCATGCAATGGAAGTCCAAATCTCCACAACCTACCCTAACACTTAGGTAATTATCTGATTTTTGCAGTTGACAATGACCCTTTACCATATTGTCTCCATCAGGAAAGAAGAACTGTGTTAGAAATATTGAAAGACATTAAAGTCGAAGAATCCCAAAGGGCGAATAGGATCCATCCAAAGATGCCAAGTGACGCAAGAGAAGAGATTAGTATTGTTCTAATGGAAATATTTGCATCTTTGTGAAACATGGATGAGGTGTCAGAAGACTGAAAAATAACTTACCTGTATGTTGTCCTCTAATTCAAAAAGGCAATATGGGTAAGGCTGGAAACTATAGCACAATGAGCCTTATATCAGTGGTAGGGAAATTGTTGGAGAAGATTCTGAGGGACAGGATTGATGTTCATTGGCACAGCATTGTAGGCTAAAGGCCTGTATTGTGCTGTGGGTTTTCTATGTTTCTATGTTAAATGCTGACAACCTTACAATTTGTTTGTGTAATAGTTTTCAAAGTTCTAATTTTTCAAACAACAAGATATGTGAAAATAATAAAGAAAATGTAAAGCCAGTGATTTGATTCAGTAATGGAACTGACTAGGTTTGACTTGGTGCTTTCCAATAATTAATGAAGAGTGGTGCAATAATAACTCATTATAATGTTCCTTTGAAGCCTGCCATCCAAAAAGAAGTGTATTCTAATAATAAACCCCAAGGCAGAGTACAAAGTAAATGGCAGGATACTTGGTAGTGTGGAGGAGCAGAAGGATCTGGGGGTCCCTGTGGAATCCCTGTGGAAAAAGGAGTGGGTGGGGGAGGTAAAGATAGAATTAAATTAGTGATAGAATTAATAGCTCTGTTTAGTGGTCTAGATAGAAAGTTATGAAGCAAGACCTCCTGGGTAGTAACTCTAGGTAGAAGGCTGACCAGCAGGTCCTCCCGAGTAGTAATTTCTAGATTGCTGCCTGTGCCACGTGCCAGTGAGGGAAGAAACAGGATAAATGCGTGACTAAGAAGCTGGTGCAGGGGGCAGGGCTTCAGGTTCTTGGGTCATTGGGATCTCTTCTGGGGGAGGGATAACCTGTTCAAAAGTGACGGGTTGCACCTGAACCCAAAGGGGACCAATATTTTCGCGGGCAGGTTTGCTAGAGCTGTTGGGAAGGGTTAAAACTAATTTGGCAGGGGGTGGAAACCAGAGTAAAGGGACTCAAGATAGGATGGATAGTAAAAAAGTCAAGATAGTATGCAGTCAGACTGTCAGGAAGGACAGGCAGGTGATGGGACTTACCTGCAATCAACGGGCTGTGTATCAAAACAATAGGGATGCAGAATCAGAAAGGATAGCAAATATGGTACTCAAGGTGTTGTATCTAAATGTGCACAGTATACAAAATAAGGTGGATGATCTTCTTGCAATATTTCAGATTGCCAGGTATGATGTTGTGGTCATCACTGGATCATGGCTGAAGGGTGGTTGTAGTTGGGAGCTGAATATCTAAGATTACAAGTTATATTGGAGGGATAAGAACGTAGACAGAAGGGGTGGTGTGGCTCTACTGGTAAGAATGGCATCAAATCAGTTGAAAGATGTGACATATGATCAGAAGATGTTGAATGCATACAACAAAGCCAAAATTAGTGGGAAGATAGAGGACCGGGAAGTTTTTAAAAGCCTGCAGACAGTAATTTAAAAAATCAGTAGAAGGGAAAAGGTGAAATATGAAAACAAGCCAGTAAATAATATCAAAGTGGATAGTAAAAGTTTTTCAAGTATGTTAAAAATAAAAGAGAAATGAGAAAGCATATAGGACCACTAGAAAATGAGGCAGGAGAAATAATAACGGGGGAGAAGGAGATGGCTGATGAACTAAATGAGTACTTTGCATCAGTCTTCACTGTGGAAGACACTAGCAGTGTGCCTGATGTTGTAGTGTTTGAAGGAAGAGAAGTGGGTGCAGTTACTATTACAAGGGAGAAGGTGCTCAAAAAGCTGAAAGACCTAATGGTACATAAGTCACCCGGACCAGATGAACAGCACCCTAGGGTTCTGAAAAAGGTAGCATTAGAGATTGTTGTGGATCTAGAAATGATCTTTCAAAAATCATTAGATTCTGGCATGGTGCAAGAAGTCTGGAAAATTGCAAATGTAACTCTGCTCTTTAAGAAAGGAGGAAGGCAGCAGAATGGAAATTATAGACCAGTTAGCCTGACCTCAATGGTTGGGAAGATGTTAGAGTCAATTGTTAAGGATGAGGTGATGGGGTACTTGGTGACATTGGACAAGATAGAACAAAGTCAGCATGGTTTCTGTCAGGGAAAATCCTGCCTGATGAACCTGTTGGAATTCTTTGAGGAGATTACAAGTAGAATATATTAAGGGAATGCAGTGGATGTTGTATATTTGGACTTTCAGAAGGTCTTTGACAAGGTGCCACATATGAGGCTGCTTACCAAGTTAAGAGCCCATGGTATAACAGGAAAGTTATTAACATGGTTAGAGCATTGGCTGGTTGGTAGGAAGCAGTGAGTGGGAATAAAAGGATGCTTTTCTGGTTGGCTGCTAGTGACTAGTGCTGTTCTGCAGGGGTCGGTGTTGGGACCACTTCTTTTTATGCTGTATCTAAATGATTTAGATGATGGAATAGATAGCTTTGTTGCCAAGTTTGCAGATGATACGAAGATTGGTGGAGGGGCAGGTAGTGTTGAACAAACAGGTAGGATGCAGAAGGACTTAGACAGATTAGGAGAATGGGCAAGAAAGCGGCAAATGAAATACAATGTAGGAAAATGCATGGTCATACACTTTGGTACTAGAAATAAATGTGCAGACTATTTTCTAAAGGGGAAAAATCCAAAAAATTTAAGATGGAAAGGGATTTGGGAGTCATTGTGCAGAATACCCTAAAGGTTAACTTGCAGGTCAAGTCAGTAGTGAGGAAGGCAAATGCCATGTTAGCATTCATTTCAAGAGGTCTAGATGTGATGTGATGCTGAGGTTTTAAAAGGCACTGGTGAGACCTCACTTTGAGTATTATGAACAGTATTGGACCCTTCATCTTAGACAGACGTGCTGGCATTGGAGAGGGTCCAAAGGACTTCACAAGAATGATTCCAGGAATGAAAGGGTTATCATACGAGGAACATTTGATGGCTCTGGGTCTGTAGTTGCTGGAATTCAGAAGGATGAGGGGAGATCTCATTGAAACCTTTCGAATGTTGAAAGGCCTAGACAGAGTAGATGTGGAACGGTTGTTTCCCATGGTGGTAGAGTCTAGGACAAGAGGGCACAGCCTCAGGACGGAGGGGCACCCTTTCAAAACAGAGATGCAGTGAAATTTCTTTAGCCAAAGGGTGATGAATTTGTGGAACTTGTTACCACATGCAGCTGTGGAGACAAAGTTGTTGGGTGTATTTAAGGCAGAGATTCATAGGTTCTTGATTGGACATGGCATCAAAGGTTACAGGGAGAAAGCCAGCAACTGGGGTTGAGGAGAGAAAAAAAGAATCAACCATAATTGAATGGCAGAGCAGACTCGATGGGCCAGATGGCCTAATTTTGCTTCTATCTCTTATGGTCTTATGGTCTATAGAATTCCTTTGGCGTATTTCAGAATGATGCGTTGGACGTGGAAGCTTATTGAGTAGTAGGTAAGGACAAAAAGAACTCCATCACTTTTAAGTCATAGGAAGATGGGGTGAGCTTGGGAAATGGAGGAGATGTGAGTGATGGCAGCATCAATGGTGGAGGAAGGGAAACCCAATTCTTCGAAGAAGGAGGACATCTCTAATGTCATGAAAAGTAAAGTTGCCTGCTGGGAACAGATGCGGCGGAGACAAAGGAACTGAGAAAAGGATTAGCTTTTATTACAGAAGACAGGGTAGGAAGAGATATAATCAGGATAACTGTGGGTATCGACACGTCTATAAAAGATGTTGGTCAACAGTTTTTCTCCAGAGGTGGAGACAGAGAGATCGAGAAAGGGGAGTGAGATGCCAGAAATAGACCAAGTGACTTTAAGGGCAAAGTAGAAGTTAGAGGCAAAGTTGATGAAATTGACGAGCTTAGAAAGGGTGCATGAAGCAGCACCAAATCAGGAAAGTGGAAAATAAAAAAGGAGCGGGAGGGAAAGGATAGGAGGACAGCTAGAAGTTGATAGTTGAAGCCAGGTGGGTAGGGAAGATAAAGGACTTGACAGGTAGATTGCGATGAAAAACATACTATTATGAACGTACTTACTAATGGTTCTTGATTAGTAGTACTTAAAGAGGGTTTTTGAATTTGTATGATTTAGCTTGGTTTTTATGTCATGCAGTAATTGTCAATTATGAAAGTTTATTGCACTGTTCTAGGGAATAGAACTGCAATATGTAAAAGTCTTTACTGAAAAAGGTTAAAAAAAAATTGCCAGTGAAGATCCTTTTAGTACATCTGCTTGATAGAAAATGCAAAATAATTCTAAATTTGATGCATGCAGTGCATATATTCTGGCTGCAAAATTTAGCCACTTACTACCTGCTAGGTAAAACAGGAAGGGTGCTGGCAAGTGGAAAGCTCTCTTAAGCCTGAAGCACGCAGAGAGAGTAGATCATGTTGTCGATCTGATATGACGTTAACAGGGCCAAAGAGGACCATCAAAAAAGCAGCTGATATCAGCCGCTCAGCAGGACCTGAGGATCCTGTGCTTAAAAGTGGGAATAGTACTTCCACCAGTCATTTAAAGGAACTATCAATTACTTGCAAGTTTAGTTCCAATTGAATTGATAATGTGATTTGATAGTGTGCTGGTTGGAATAAGATATTTGTTAAATGCTTCTGAATATTTCTTGTCAATGCTTGAAGCTTTGAGTCAATAGTTATACAAGATGAACTTACATTACCTAATGAAGTGGCCACTGAGTGTATGTTTAATGTCTTCTGCAATAGTAGCCCGTAGCCCATCTACTTCAAGGTTCAAAGTGTTGTGCATTCAGAGATGTTCTTCTGCACGCCACTGTTGTATAAGGCAAGGTTATCTGAGCTACTGTTGCCTTTCTGTCAGCTTGAACCAGTCTGGCCATTCTCCTTTGAAATCTCTCATTGACACAGAACTGCTGCTGACTGCATGTTCTTTCGCTTTTTTTCACCATTTTCTATAAAATCTATAGACTAAACACAAGAGATCCTGCTGGAAATCCAGAGTAACACATACAAAATGCTGAAAGAACTCAGCAGGTCAGGCAGCATCTATAAAATTGAGTAAACTGTTGACATTTGAGGCAGAGACCCTTCATCAGGACTAGTGAACGGTATTAGCCGAAACATCAACTGTATATTCATTCCATGGGTGCTGCCTGACCTGCTGAGCTCCTCCAGCATTTTGTATGTTTAACTCCAGAGACTGTTGATGGTGAAAATCCCAGGAGATCAGCAGATTTTGAGATACTCAAACCACCCCGTCTGGCACCAACAAACATCCCACAGTCAAAAGCACTTAGATCACATTGCTACCACATTTTGATGTTTGGTTTGAACAACAACTGAACCTCTTGACCATGTCTGCATGCCTTTATGCATTGAGTTACTGCCACATGATTAGTTGATTACCTACATACATTAATGAGCAGGTGCTCAGGTGTACCTAATAAAATGGCCACTTATTGTATGTCCTCAGTGAAAGGCCTTTGTAGAACCCTGGTGCGCTCAGATGTGTATGTGCTTTGTAATTGCTATTGGGCTCTCCTGGGTTCTATAACATTCCACATGTGTTTTCCAGCAAGCTACCAGTCTATCAAACAGTTCATTGAATAACACCATGGGCTGCCTTCTGTAGGTTAACCCATCAAATACTTATCTAAGTCCTCAACTGCTTTACCTGTGCGTGACCTTGTTCTCTATCAATATGACCCTGAGTCATCCCATTCCACCTGGACCAGTTCATTTGCAACTTATCAGCAAATGAAGCAGTCTACGCCCACATGTTGCAGGATCTAAAAATCATTCAGGCATGCTTTCTGAAGTGGCAGTTAATACTCACTTGACAGAATTGCCAGTCAATGAATAGCTTCAATAGGAGAGTCCACATCACTTTACTTTGACATTGAGTTTTATTTTATTTAGAGATAGTGTAGTATAGGCCCTTCTGGCCCTTTGATCCACACCATCCTGCAAACCTTGATTTCACCCTGGCCTAATCAAGGGACAAATTTTCAATGACCAATGAACCTACTAACTGGTGTGTCTTTTGGACTGTGGGAAGAAACTGGAGTTCCTGGAGAAAACTCATGTATTCCATGCGAGGACATACAGACTCCTTACAGATGACGTTAGATTTGAACTTCCGGTCAAGATAACGCCTTGTAAAAATAGTCCTTTGTTTGATATCTTCTGGATAGATCATGAAACTACCTTTCTCACTTCTTTTATGTTTCTACATTTGTTTCTTGTCTTGAAATTGATTCTGAAATTGTCGGAGCTTGGGTTTTGCTGTTTGGAGATTTGCAGTCTCTGAGGGGATTCCAAGAGGCCGAGGCAACGTGAGCGAACCTCATGGTGAGGAGGTTGCAGTAGGGCTCACGAGCCAATGTTTGACCCCATTTCATATATTATGGCTTCAATTGTTTGCCAATTAAAGTGACACGGGCGATTGAAACATCAAGGCGAGTCCGAAAGTTTGGAGATCATTTTGGTATTCCAGTGCTCTGCATTTTCCGAGAGGATTCCAGGAGGCAGAGGCAGATGTGCGAACCTCGTTGTGGGCAGGCTGCAGGATGGGGCACAAACTGATGTTTGGCTTCATTTCGCCAATTAATGCTTCCTTTGCACGATGATTAAAATGATGAGATAGATTGAAGTATCGAAGCCAGTGGAGAACGTGAGCGCCAACTGCTTGCCTTTCGCTCAGTTGCTCTGTACCGGAGAGGGGAGAGCCTTCTGCTGTGCCTGGAGAGTGTTGCCCAGGGTTTTTCTGCGTTTGGATTTTAAGTTGGACTACAAAATCTTTCTTTCAGTCCTATAGCCTTTATATTCGGTGTTCTTTTTTGCCTAATCTTTCTTTTTGTGGGTGGGTGGGGGATTTGGGAGTTGAGGTGACTGATCTGTTTTGTTCATTTTTTTTTGTGCAGAGAGAGGGATTTGGGGGTCAATGTGCCTGATCCGTTTTGTTTGTTTTTTATTGTGCGGAAGAAGGGATGGGTGAGGTTGATGTGCCTGATCCGTTTTGTTCATTTTTTTTTGTGTGGGAGGAGGGATTTAGGGGTCGATGTGTTTGTTCCGTTTTTGTTCTTTTTGTTTCAGGAAGGTGGTTGATGATCATGCTGCCCTTCTTTTCTTTCTTGGTTTTGTAGCTACCTGGAGAATTGAAGAATTTCAGAGTTGCATACTTTGATAATAAGGTGAACCTTTGAACTCTGATCTGCATTAGCGTAGAGCTAACCGCTATGCTACTGTGGCACCCAACAAAGGCACTACCATTGCAAGACCCCACAGTGATCTGATTGATGTTTACAACATTTATAAATTTCTTACAGGAGTCCTCAGGTACGATGCAGGGACTAGATTTCCCCGACAGATGAGTTAAGGACAGGAGTCAAACTATGAAAATTAGGGGTATGCCATTTAAAACTGAGACAAGGAGAATTTTCTTCACCCAGAGCAGATGCATCTTTGAAATTCTCTACCCAGGTATACTCAAGACAGAAATAAATAACATCGGGGATGTGGGGTAATGTAGGAAAATGAAGCTGAGATAAAGATTCACCATGATCTGAATAATGCCAGGACAAGCTCCAGCTCCTCGTCATTTAATCTTTTACTTATTCACACTGCGGGCTCACTATTGACCAGAAACTCAAATGAAATAACCATGTAAATGCTTCAAGAGTAGATCAGAGGCTGAGTATCCTGCAGCAAGAGACTCACCTACTTAAACCCAAATCCTCCATAGGGTACAAATCAAAATTGTGATGGATTTCTCTCCTCTTACCCAGACAAGATCCCCAATGCTATATAAGCTCAGGAATTGGATGGACTTAAAGCTGAAAAATGTGAGATGTACATCTTGGAAGGACTAATTGGCCAGGTCATACACATTGAATGATGGGATATTTGGTGGTATCGACAAACCATGGGACAAATTTCAGGGATCTTTGAAGCTGACAGCATGATTGTTTTATGGATTTTGCGGATTTTTAGAAAATCTCCCCAGTACCAAGGCAAAGGCTGAGTGAAGAAAACTGCAATTAATTTATATTAAGACATGATTGTTAGTACAGAGATCATTGGCCAAATATCTCATTTCCATGTTCCTTGACTTGATGAGTGAAAGGCACAAATGCCCAGCGACATTATACCTACAGATGCCATTTCTAAGTTCACTTCTAAAGGTAGTGAAGGCAGTATATAAGTCTATGAGTATAAATAACTCAACAGCGTAGTGGCTAGCACAACACTATGACAGCTCTGGTGTAGGAATTCAGAGTTCAATTCCAGCATTTCTGAAAGGAGTTGTATTTTCTCCTCATGACTGTTTGAGTTTCCTCTGGGTGCTCCGGTTTCCTCCCACAATCCAAAGATGTACAGGTTAGTAAGTTAATTGGTCATTATAAATTCTCCTGTGATTGGGATTAAATAGGTGGGTTGCTGGGCGACAAAGTTTATTGAGTTGGAAGAGCCTGTTCCATGCTGTACCTCTAAGTAAATAAATACACTGATGGATAAAGCTAAAATAGATAATGCTGAAAATATTCTGCAGGCCAGGCAGCATGTGTGAAGAAAGAAACAGTGTTAATGGTTCATGTCAAGACCCTCTTCAGAATTGATGAGCTGCTGATGATCTACTGCCTGGATAAATTTTGGTGAATGGGATGGGATCAATGTAAGGAACAGATGCTTTCCTCATCTGTAGCTTGTAAGCCAGGGGAGATAATGGGATGAGGGGTGAATGAGGTTTCAGAAGGGAAGTTCTGTTAAAGGGCCTTTGACCAGTGGTGTTGGTTTTGTTTCATTCTCCACCCACCCAATTGATTGACCTGCAGAGTGTTTTCAGAACTTTCTGAGCTTGTCTGAAAAATGAAGGTTAGGTTTCAGCATATCATCATCTTCTACAGATTTAACCCTATTGCTGATGAAGGCTTAAATCTTCATGGCTCTGATTATGCTCTGCACTTACTCTTTCAGATAAGAAACTGCAGCCATGCTACCTTTGTGTTTTGGGTTTTATTATTACTTCCAATGTAAAAAATTGAGATTTGGTCTTGGTGTTTAATGTAAATTCTCTTGCACCAGTAAGTCTTTGCTCTTTATTTTCAGTATAATTTACTATGATTCCATCTTACTCTGTGGATATCTAGAATCCTATTGTTTGCACCCTGCTGTACGGTACAAGGCAACCAAACCACTATTACTGACATGCTTTGGAATGAGTTGTGACATTCTCCTCTGTGTCTCGCTGGGAGACCTCGTGCTTCTATTACCTTCACTGTTGATTCCATACTTCATTCTGACATCCTATTTAATATTATCTCAATAATTTGCATCACCAGTCATTTCTGTCTTAATGATATTCATCCATCTTTGAAACTCATAAGCTTTCTCATCTCAAAGGAAACTAAGTTCTTGGTACAAAAAATACAATATTGTAAGAAGTTGCACCTCAAAAAAAGTCATACTGCTGTTTTGCATCAACGTAAAGTGAATTGAGTTGCCCATTGAGGCATGAGTATTAATATAACTTAGGACTCAGTTCATGCCAAGAAGTATAAAATGATTTTTCACATTGTTTCTAGTTTATTTTTTAAACTGATTCTATTTTGAAATTACCAATTTAATATTGGGTTACTTTATTAATTTTTCCATTGCAATAAGTGGACAATCTCTGTCCTTGCTTGATATTAAAAATTAACCACTGGGGAAGTGCTCTTTCCAAATTTGTCAAAGCGGAACTTTGACAGCTCTACATCATACAGTTAACCTGATTTAAATCAGATCAGCACAGTTTTTAATTTATCATGCCTGAGTGCTATTTCAGAATTAGAAGCATGATACATAAAATATGGAACTAAAGAAGTACTGATCTATCCAAATCCATTCCTTCCTTTATCATCTGTGCTGGTACTTATACTCACATTCTGTATAAAGTGCCTCAGAGGGTTTTACTTAACCAATTGCAAAATCTTTGGTAGCAGTTCACTCCAAAGGAAAACATAACTTTTAGGTTAGTTTATTAATTTCACAAGTAACAAATGCCAGGCACAATCACTGATATTTCCTCAAAGCACAATGCCCAAGGTAAAGTAGATCCTTTTAAAACCTAATTTGAATCTGTGTAAGGGATTTCTTCTTTTATGTTACTGCGAAGGCTCATAAAATGGCTTCTTTGTTATGTTACAATAAAAATGGTTTTTCTGTAATAGTAACTGCGATGTAAGGAGTTCTCTCTCTCTCTCTCTCTCTCTCTCTCTCTCTCTCTCTCTCTCTCTCTGCTTGTTTGGGTTATATTATTGATAAGAGAGAGAATGAACCAATGAGTGTCCATGTTATTCTTTTTGTGGGTGATATTCTGTCTCATGTGGCTGGGAAACCGTCTGGTTTGGCGGGCTTTTCGGGAGGAGACCCGGAGAAGAAGGACGTGCTGGACGCACTCTGGTTGACCACCGTGGTTGGTTCCGAGCGGCGAGGTGAGGGGGTCGGAGGAGATCAGCCTGGTGGGAAGAGGACCCCGTTAATTGATCTCCAATGGTTGTGCACGAAGTTGTTGAACTCTGATAAGTTTGGCACCTTTTACTTTCCCTTTTATATTGTATCTCTATTAATTACATAGTTCCAGTAAGAGTTATAAAGTGTAATCTGTAAATCGTGCATTGTGTGCCGTCTGATATTTGATGTGTGAGTTTGTACCAGGTGGCATTACATAGCAACTATGCTAACCGTGAGACACGGTTGGGTGGCGGGCGGGGTTTCCCCTAGATAAACACGAGCCGATAGACCTGAGCATTACGTCTGGTTAACCTGTATTCTGTGCATTTCTGATCACCATATAACAGAAAGGATGTGAGAACATGAGAAAGGATGCAGAAGAGTTTTAATTTTAATAGGAGATTAGATAATATAGGATTTTTCTCAGTGGAATGCAGAAGGCTGAGAAGTGACTTTATAGAGATTTATAAAAATATAAGGAGCATGAATACACTTTATAGAGTCTTTTCCTAAGAGGAGAAAAGTCTAAGGCTACAGGGCACAGGTTTAGGATGAGAAGGAAAAGAGATCTGAAGGGCAAATTTTTCACAAAGAGGACGGTGGGTTAATTGAGCAAGCTGCCAGAGGAGGTGGTATGGGCCAAATGCAGGAACATAGCATTAGTGTAGATCGGCATCTTTGTCATTATTGACACATCAGGCTCAATGGGCTGTCCTGTGCTTTAGGCCTCTATTCTCCAAATCTCATTTTTTGGTAGCTAAAAGACCAGAGAAATGAGTTGCTATTAATTCTACTCCATGCACACAGTTAATGACACGTGGAAATAATTTTATAGGCAGTTAATGGTTTTATTATCAAAAATTAAATTTAATAAACTGTTCTCCAGCAAGATTATAACCGGGGCAAAAATAGGAAAATTGTAAATAAGAAACCCCCCCTGCCATAGGGAAAGACATTCAACGATTTTAACTTCTAGCCTGATTTAAATGAATAGTATCATGTAGGGAAAGGACAGAGAGAAAGTAAAACCATTGACATTGCCTTTTCTTAAATTTCAATGTTTTGCTGGGAAGGCCAGCATTTAATACCCATGTTACTGTATCAGAGAAAGTGGTGATGGCCAGCCTTCATGAACAATTGCAGGATTTGGAATGAAATAACTCCCACACTGCATTTGATGAGCAGTCCAAGGATGGTGTGATTTGGAACAACTTACACGTTGGAGAATTCCCTACGTACCTTTGTGTAGTACTGTAATAAAGATGATGTTCTTTTTCCTGGATGGTGGTGTACATCATAACCATTGTTGGAACTAACCTCAACCAAGCAAATACTGAGCATTCTAGACACACAGCCTCTGGTATATTCTTGGAACCATTGAATCTGTAAGGGAGATTCAGTTCAGTTTCTGATCAATGGTAAACTATTGAATACATCTACATGAAATATAGCTGTAGGAAAGCAACATCCATCATCAGAGATCCCCACCACCAAGGTCATGCTGTCTTCACACTGCTGCCATCAGGTAGAAGGTGCAAGAACCTCAGGACTCGAACCACCCGGTTCAAGAACGGCTACTACCCCACAAACATCAAGCTTTTGAATGAAAGAGGATAACTACACTCACTTGCCCACCGTTGAAACGTTCCTACAACCAATCACCTCACTTTAAGAACTCTTTATCGCATTATTTCATAGAAATATAGAAGACCTACAGCACAATACAGGCCCTTTGACCCACAATGCTGTGCCGAACGTGTCCTTACCTTAGAAACGACTCCGCTTACACATAGCTCTCTATTTTTCTGAGCTCCATGTACCTGTCCAGGAGTCTCTTAGAAGACCCTATCGTATCCACCTCCACCACCATCGCTGGCAGCCCATTCCACACACTCTCTGCTCTCTGCATAAAAAACTTACCCCTGACATCTCCTCTATACCTGCTTCCAAGCACCTTAAAACGGTGCCCTCTCGTGTTAGCCATTTCAGCTCTGGGAAAAAAGCATCTGACTATCCACACGATCAGAGCATTTCATCATCTTATACACCTCTATCAGGTCAGCTCTCATCCTCATCCTCATCCTCCGTCACTCCAAGGATAAAAGGCCGAGTTCACTCAACCTATTCTCATAAGCGATCCTCCCCAATCCTTGTAAATCTCCTCTGCACCCTTTCTATGGTTATCACATCCTTTCTGTAGTGAGGCGACCAGAACTGAGCACAGTACTCCAAGTGGGGTCTGACCAAGTTCCTATATAGCTGCAATATTACCTCTCGGCTCCTTAACTCAATCCCATGATTGATGAAGGCCAATGCACTGTATGCTTTCTTAACCACAGAGTCAACTTGCGCAGCAGCTTTGAGTGTCCTATGGACTCAGACCCCAAGATCCCTCTGATCCACCACACTGCCAAGGGTCTTACCATTAATACTATATTCTGCCATCATATTTGACTTACTCATGTTCTCATTATTTATTGCTATTTATTTATATTTGCATTTGCACAATTGTTGTCCTCTGCACTCTCGATCTATCTTTGATTCTGTTATAGTTACTATTCTATAGATTTGCTGAGCATTTCCACAGGAAAGTGAATCTCAGGGTTGTATATGGAGATATATATGTATTCTAATAATAAAATTTATTGTGAACTTTGAGCTTTAAGTCCCAGGATGTCGATGGTGGGAAATAGAATGATGGTCATCCCATCACATGTCTAGGTGAGCTGGTTAGGCCTTCTCTGTTTGGAAATGGCCATTAATAAGTATATGCACTGTAACTATTAATTGCCACTCAACACTCTAAGCCTGAACATTGCTCAGATTTTGTTAGTTGGAGGATGTATCATAAAGGCTTCTTGATAGATTGTATCACACCAGCAGGGGAGTGCCTCTGTTGCTGACTGCTGCCATGGCATTTTCTCTGCACAAAATATCTATCCCTCCTCTGTGCATTTGTATAACAATTCAGAGATTGGCCCCTGAGGCCGAGGAGGTTATTTACATACAACTTAATGAATACCTGCTTCAGTCATGGGTTTTGTCTTTGCTCTGAAGCCTGATTCCCATCAGAAGAGGGCATTCATTCATTGCTTCCCACAGGCCTGCCTGTTGTTTGGAAGGTAAAGAAAGACAATATGCCAGCCTAATTAACTTTTATCAGTTTTGTTTTTTTTAATGATTTTTTTGTTACTGTGTTTCAAACAGAAATAAATACATTAGGCCGAACTATGGTTGATTCATCCCATTAACCAGCTTCAACCTTGTTATCTCCTTTGGTCCTCCCAGAAGCACATTGACATCTTCCAGATGCATAGGAAAATCATTGGAAGTTGTCCAGTCATGGAGTCAAACAACAAGCTGTAACAAGATGCTAAAGCTCAACCCATGAAAAGCTTTACCTGCTTAGGCAAGAGTCAGTGTTGAGGGCAAAGTCTTGCCTTCTGTCATATTGAATGTTTATGCTGAGAGAGAACACTGGAAACACTCATCAGGTCAGGCAGCATCTACAGAGAGTGAAATGGAACAATGATTTCAGGCTGAAGATGTCATGGTCCAGTCTGTGATGTCTGCATTCTGGTTCACGGTCCGGTCCATGTTCCTTATTCCAGGTTTTCTGGTTTTCCCATGTTCTGTTGAGTGCCTAAATTGAAGCACATGATTCTCATCTTGGGCTGGCTACATAAACAGCTCCTGGGTTCAGCTTTAGTTGCTGAACTGTTCCCTTCACCTTCTGTCTGAAGACTTGCCTGCAACGCTGTCAAGTTTGGCTGCCAGAGCAAGACTGGAGCCTTGCTGTGCCTAGATAAGGAGCTGTCTTTTGTTGTTTGGAGCTGTCTCTGTGTCCACTCCTGCACTAGTTGGTCTGGCTGTTTGCTGCTACCTAATGTTGGGATCTGTCTCTGTGTCCATGCCATCACTAGGTAGGTCTGGCCATTTGCTGCTACCAAGTGTTGGGAACTGTCTCTGTGTTCATGCCTTTGCTAGGTAGGTCTGGCCGTTTGCTGCTACCTAATGTTGGGAACCATCTTGTCATGTTCAGCATTCTGTGTAGAGCCCCAGCCCCAAGTCCTTTTCCCAAGGAGAGGTCCTGGCTCTGTGTTCCATGTCCCTCTGTTCCTGTCTCTCAAGCCCAAGGCTCTATATTCCTGTACTCTAGACAAAGGCTCTGTGTTCCTCTCCTCCCCAAGACCAAGGCTCTGTGTTCTGCATTCCTGCCATCCCAAGACCAAGGTTTGGCTGTTCCTGAGTACCAAGTCAAAGCTTCCTGTTCTCATCCTGTCCGTGTTCCTCGACCTGTGCTGCAGTTCCCTCATCCTGTACTAGAGTTCCCTCATTTTGCCCAGGAGTCTCTCGTTCTGTCCCGTAGCCTCGCCTACTCCTGTCTCCCAAGATCATGTCATGTCTTCGCTTAGTTCCAGAGACTGAGCCCGAGTCAAGACCCAGGTTCTGGGTCCTTGTCCAGCCTCATCGTGTCCTCGCCTCGAGGAACCCCAGCCTCGTCGTGTCCTCGCCTAGAGGAACCCCAGCCTCGTCGAGTCAGGGAATGACTAGTTATAAAATATACGCCAGTCATCTGCCAAAATAGTAAAGCCCGATTCCTTTTCCCAGTCGGACCTAATCTTATCAAATGGAGCTATCCTAAGTTTCATGATAGTATTATAAATAATAGCCGTTACACCTTTCTGACATGGGTTAAGGTTAATTACAGTATCTAAAATATATGTAGGGGGTAACTCCGGAAAGGAAGAAAGTATGGTACTTAGGAAATTTCTAACTTGGAGATATCTTAAAAAAAAATGTATTCTTGGTAAGTTATATTTGTTAGGTAATTGTTCAAAAGACATAAGGGAGCCATCTAAAAATAAATCCAAAAATTGTGATATACCATTGGCCTTCCAAATTTGAAAGGCATGGTCCGTAGAAGAGGGGGGAAAGAATATGTTGCCTAAAATAGGAATCGCTCGCCCAAATTGATTAAGATCGAAAAATTTTCGAAATTGGAACCAAATGCGTAAGGTATGTTTAACTATCGGGTTACAAACCTGTTTATGGCATTTCAAATCAAAAGGAAGAGAAGAACCTAAAATGCAGCCAAGTACATAACCTTGAAGATTGTAATTCCAATACTACCCATTTAGGAATGGATAATGTATCTTGGTCAAGTAACCAAAATTTCATGTGTCGAATATTAATTGCCCAATAATAAAATCTAAAATTAGGTAATGCCAAACCTCCATCTCTCTTAGCTTTCTGTAGATGTATTCTACCCAGTCTTGGGTTTTTATTTTGCCAAATAAATGAAGAAATTTTAGAGTCAACTTTGTCAGTGGTAAAGGAAGTGTCTAACATAGAACATATATCGTGTGAAATCTTAGAGAAATCTAGGTTATCTAAAAAGTCACACATATGTTTAGAATCTCGCGGAGACTCTGATTGATATAAAGAGGAATAAAAGTCAAAAAAGGATTGATTAATCTCAGCTTGATCAAATGTCAGTTGATCTTTTTGATTATAAATCTGATTAATTTGAAATTTAGTAGAGTTAGTCTTCAACTGATTAGCCAAGGTTTTTTCTAATTATGCAAACAATAAACTTTTTAAAGCATTGAACTATATAAAGAAGTATATAGCTGAATTATACTTTTTCTGCCTGATCTCCATGTTGGGAATATCTATAGAGTTGATCTCTAATCCCTGGTCTGGTCAGCATGCTACTACCTATATTAGGGAATATTGCATTATGCTCAGGTTTGCTTCTGGATTCCAGGTGGAGCACGGTTTGAGATGCTGTTTGCTGGATTTAAAGCAGTGTTGTTTAATCCCAACTTTTAGCAGTGTACGTCTAAAAATTTATTGTCTGATTCCCTGACTAGGAATTTTTACCTCATGCCACTCACAGTATCCTAACATTTTCCTTCAAAATGCTACCCATTAATTTGATTAACAACTGCGTTCTTGGATCATGTAGATTTGGATGATTTAATCAAAGATGGGATAACTAAAAGATGGAATAGAAATTCACACATTTTTGTATGCCATTTTTATCAATTTTTAAGGAATTGTAGATGAAATGGCATGCAAAAATGTTGAAGAATGAGACAGTAATGAAAATCAGGTGTTAACTACATTGATGGCAAATTTCAGAGAAAATTTACAAGGATACTGCTGGGACTTGAGGATCTGAATTACAGGGAAAGTTTGAATAAGTTAGGACTTTATTCCCTAGAGCATAGGAGAATGAGGGTGTACAAAAATGCATGCAGACTGTTCCTCTGCGGTTGGATGAGACTTGAACTAGAGGTCATAGGTTTAAGGTGAAAGGTGAAATATTAAAGGCAACTTGGATGGGAACCCAAGAGTGGGGCAGGTGTGGAACCAACTGCTGGAGGAAGTGGTGGATGGGGGTTCAATTACAACATTTAAGAGAAGTTTGGATAGGTACATGGACAGAAGGGGTATGGAGAGCTATGGTCAGATGCAGGTAGGTGGGACTCAGGATTGACATGGACTGGATGGGCTGAATGGCTTGTTTCTGTGCAGTAGTGCTCTCTGACTCTATAACAGCTGTGTGTCTGGCAGGTACACCTGCTGCTTATTTTGTGTTGTGATTGGCTGTTGGGTTTGATGCCAGTGGTTGGGGGTTTTGTAAATGGGCAGGAGCAAACTTTCGATTTGCTTGTGATACCTTCTTCTAGTTGATGTAAGAAAAACAGTTTTGCAGATTCCAAGCCAGCACCACAATCCCAACACAAGTGAGTTCCCTTTAAGTATCCCTTTTTCTCATCCGTGCTTACATGAAGGTAAACTGCATTGTCCCAAATTCATGATTTTCTTTCTTTTTCAATCTTTTTATTAGTTTCATAATAATAAACAGAGCATAATTTTGATACAAAGTTATTGGGAATACATGGTTGTAATTGACATAGTTAAATATAAGCCCAGTCGACACTTAAATGTTAAATTTCCCAATCATGCAGGATACAGATAAACAATATAAAACAAAGAAAAATATCTTTAAAAAAAATCATAAAAAGGAAAAAATATATAAAAATATAACCCCCCCCAAGAAAAACTAACCTAAACAGTGTTTATCAACTAAACTAAAAAAAAGACATGGGCTGTTATGTAACATCATTAAAAAAAAAGGAACCATTAGTGTCGACGACTCCGTTCCTCTCAACATATATTACAAATAGAATAAATTTGGAAAAGGTCAAATTACATCACATGAAAATGTTGAATAAATGACTTCCAAGTCTTTTCAAATTTAATAGAGGGATCATAAACAACACTTCTAATTCTTTTTCCAAATTTAAACATAACATAGTTTAAGAGAACCAATGAAATGTGTTGGGAAGATTAATAATGATTTTCAACTGACATTTCCTCCACCCTTCTCCACTTATTGCAACATCCAACTCCATAGCTGACTACTGATCTCTCATCACCTTCTATCCCCTGACTGACAAACAAACATCCAGACCTCTAACTCTATACCTCAATATACAATGGCAGTTCAGGATTTGACTGCTACCAACATGCACCAAACTACTAAATTTTCCCGTAAGGAGTTATGAAGAATGCACATGTTGAATTCCCTACAGCAACATTTTCACGCAAGTGTTAACTAAATTAAATAATGAAATAGCACACAAATATAATGATGTATGTTCCCCGTCACATTTTGAGAAAGACTAAGAAATATTCATTGCTAGTAGTGAAGGCTTTGTTGGAAAATCTATAAAATCCAAGTAATATTTACAGTCAAAGATCTTATGTTCCAAAGTTTGCCAGTGGAAATTAGAAAAAGCTAAATGACTACCTCCACTCATTATCTTTGAGTCTTTCCTAGTTCAGCACCAAACATTTATGATTTCCCAGTATGAGGAAGCAAACACATCCAAATGGTTAACACTCCAAGTATCAATTCAGGAGAATAACAGAGGACTGCAGAAGAAGACAAACAAGTTAGGAACTTCTCTTCTGTTTCATGCACTGAATGCGCAACATGATAAAATGCAGATATCAAACCTTAGTACAGAAAATGGATTCTATTAAGCCAATGGAACTAAAATTTAGAAGCAGTTTTTGATGTGTATCCTTTACTATAGCATGCATTTAATGTGTACACTAGATGATGAATACCATCCAAACCTCTTAACATGGAGGAAACCAATGGTGATTATTCAAATTTGGTGCAAGTGACAATTTTCCTCAGGGAATCCATAGAGAGCATTTCAGTAACAGTTCTGAGGACAAACAAATAGCTGTATTGTTGTAATTTCACATTTCCAGCACTTGCATACTTTGGTTTTGCCAAAAAAATTGAGATATAATTTCCACTGTTATGTAGAAAAAATCTAGTTTTGCAAAGCCAGCATCCCCAAATGTCACATTGATCATGAGCAGATGACCTGTCCTTTCTAAATTTTGTTGGTAGATCATCAAATACTGATGAACACACCAGTATAATCCTCTTCATCTTGTTGAATTAGTGCAAGGGGATCTATTATATCCACCTGAGAGGTTAGAAATGGTGTTGATTTATCATCACATTTCACATATGACAGAGTACTATTTCCAGCTACACCATAGCACCATTAGTTCAAGCCTATAAGCATACAATTTCAACCACAAATTTCTTAACATAAATTGACTTTTTGTGCTAAACATTGGCTTTCAATCAATGACACAGGATTGCTTGTCTGAAGCATTCTAGGATCGAACAGTGAGGCCTTGAACAACATAATAGTATGACAAACTAGAAAAAGACTTACTCACCTCTGCAGCTTTGCAGACTCTCTAGGCTGCCAGATTCTAAATAGGACCTGAATATCTCTGACATTCAGAAGCATTTCAAAAATATATGGATCAAGTCAAGACTTTGAAAATATAGAAAATTATAAAAAAGTAAAACTATAAGCCAAACTAAAACATTTCTGATTAATTAGAAAGAAAAACTCCAAAATGAATATAAAATGGACTTGCTGCATTTTCTTCCACACCTACGGACCTACAAGTCCCATTGAAATTTATAGTCTAACCTGCCACAGAATCTAAGAGCTGATGGCCTGTGTAAATGTTAGTGAATCTTGAACTACATGTGGAGTTCAGTGATGGAGCATGCTAAAAGTTACAGTGTCAGGTAAACGTGAATGAATTTAATACATCATTATGTGTGCATAGAATTACCAGATATGTTGGTTTTTAAATGAGTAAATGCAACTATTTCAATTTAGCACTGTTAGCATTTGCTAGCAAAATCTAGATTATTGGAAATTCCCTTTTGCTAACACTGGAAGTATTTGTATCTAATTTCAAATGCATGTGTTTTTCTAATTCTTTAACAACTCTAAATGATTGACACAAGAAGTAAAAAAAGAACTTTAATGTAGTCAGCTATTTTAATGCTGCAATTGTATTTTTTCATGAAGCTCATCATCCATCTGCATATATTTGCTGCTAATTGATATAGGGAAAATGAAGCTTGTACCTGCATGTTCCGTGTAAAGTAATCATAAACTTTTTCTGACAAATGGGTTTATAAATGCCCTGAGTGTACTTGTAAAATTTCTCCAAGCATTATAATTAAATAAGTACATGCACGTAGAAGTGCAATGAAAACTTAATTGCAACAGCATCACAGGAACATAATATCAGATACATAACATTCACAAAGAAGGCATAAATTAACAACATAAATTATACAAGAAAACAAACAATAAGAAGTCCATTATATTGAAAAATAATCAAAGTAGTCATAACATTGTTATACTGATGTACTGATTGGAGTTGAGCTGGTTAGTCCAACAACTGACTTAGCTGAAAGCAAGTAGCTGATCTTTGAACATGGTGGTCTGGGACATTAGGCTCCTGTAAATCCCACCTGACGGTGGCTGAGAAAAGATGGCCCAGACAGTCAGAGTGTTTGACATTGGAAGGAGGTGCCCTTATTGTACTGGGCTAAGTTCACTACTCTGCAATTTCTTACATTCTATAGTAGTCAAAAGAAATTATATTTGTTTTAATTTTATTTACAGAACATAGAGGCCATCCCTAACTACCTTTGGAAAGATAAAGGTAGTGAAAGATATTAGGTTTCAATTTCAGTTTGATGAAGGAATGGTAATCTATTGTAAAACCTCAGAATGGCATATGAATTAATGAAGACATTACAGATTATATTTCCCATGCATTTGATGCCTCATCTTCCAGGTGTTGTCTAACTTCTGAAATGCTATAGAGATGTTTTACCCATGGTGAAAAGTCAGTGAGAAGTTAGAAAAAAAGCCACTCACCACAGAAATAATCACATCTAACCTGCTCTTGTAAGCATATGTTTCTTGTCCACATATGATTCTGTCCAATAGTATTCTTTAGGATCTTCAAATAAATTTTCTGTGATGATAAAGCTTTTGGAGGTTTGGTGGGGGTGTGGATGAGGTAGAAGATTTAAATCCCTCTTGCTGGAGATGGACGTCGCCTGGCATATGGGTGGCAGTGTCATTATGTATCAACACAAATCTAAGAGTAATTCATGTCTTGCTACATGTGAGAATGGACAGATTACGTTTCCCTGAAATAATGAATTAAATAGAACACTGCAAGTATAAATAAAAATCCTCACTTCTTTACTTTACTTGATTGTCGCCAAACAATTAATACTAGAACGTACAATCATCACAGCGATATTTGGTTCTGTGATTCCCGCTCCCTGAAGTACAAATCGATAGTAAATTAAATTATAAATCATAAATAGAAAATAGAAAAATGGGAAGTAAGATAGTGCAAAAAAACCGAGAGGCAGGTCCAGATATTTGGAGGGTATGGCCCAGATCCAAGTCTGGGTCCGTTCAGCAGTCTTATCGCAGTTGGAAAGAAGCTGTCCCAAATCTGGCCGTATGAATCTTCAAGCTCCTGAACCTTCTCCCGGAGGGAAGAGGGACAAAAATTGTGTTGGCTGGGTGGGTCGTGTCCTTGATTATCCTGGCAGCACTGCTCCGACAGCGTGCAGTGTAAAGTGAGTCCAAGGACGGAAGATTGGTTTGTGTGATGTGCTGGACTGTGTTCACGATGTTCACTTCTGATCATATTACAGGACAAAAAGCAATGATGAGGCAGTTAAAAATATTTAGTCCTGAAGAACTCTTGTAACAATGCCTCCGGGTTGCCATGATTGGTGCTCAATATCCTAGCAGGGCACTAACTGAGCAGGTTATAGTGAGAAAAAGATATTTGATTATATCATTGATTATTTCTCCCAATAATTAATGGGTACACTGTGATAACCTTCGGTTCCCTGTCCACAAAGCCCTAACTCAAAAGAAGATTATAAGCCCTCTCCAATATAGGTATCTACTGGTACTCACTAGAGGGAGGTTATACTGTATCCATCTACTCTTCAGGAACTAGATACTTTCTTGTCTAGTCTGTGTGGTGAGGTCTCTGTGGTGGGCCAAAACCCACTGCTTGAGTAGTGGGTCCTCCCCTCCCTATGAAGGAGGAGATTTTTCCAGCTAACCAAGTAGTTTAATCCAATTTTTTTTAATATTCACACAGCGCCCACTTTATTAGGTACAACTGTACATCTGCTTGTTCATGCAAATATATGATCAGCCAGTCATAAAAGCATGCAGACATGGTCAAATGGCTGATCTCCTGGGATTTTCAAACAGAAGTTTCTTGGGAGTTTACAGGAAATGATGCAAAATACCAAAATACATCCAGTGAGCTCCATTTCTGTGGGCAGAAATGCCTTGTTAAATGAGAGATATCAGAAGTGAATGGTTAAACTGGTTCAAGCTGAAAGGAAGGTGACAGTGACTCAAGTAATCACATTACAACAGTGATGTGCAGAAGAGCATCTCTGAATGCACGACATGTTGAACATTAAAGTGGATGAGCCACAGTAGCAGAAGACAACACAGAGTTTCACTCCTGCACCTCATAATGTGGCCACTGAGTGCATTTCTTAAGATACATTCAACACTCTCAGATGACTTCTGATTTATAAAAGATTTCTGAATTACTAAACATTTACGAACTACAAAAGATTTCCAAGCTCCTGTACAATTTTTACAAACTGTACAAACATATGTACAAGTTATAGATGAATGAGTCATCCATTTCAGAAACCGAAGGCTGAGGAATGAGTTAGATTTCTTCTTTCTCTCACCATTCTCCTTTCATTCCTAACAATCCCAAATACTTTCTAATATATAAATGCTGTTTTACTACCATGACATCATCTGCATGTGATGTTTTCCAGTTATCTGGGACAAAATAATTTACACAGCTGGTCTAAAAGCTTCTGGGGACAATGGCGAAAATAACTTAGCAGTAGATGCTTAGTTTAATGTAGGCTAATGCAGATAGCCCCATTTTCGTTGCAGACAAGACGCCTCAGGGTTATTTCACTTTTTCAACCACATCTCTCAGCAGTCAGCCCAGGTGTCCTTTTATCTTCAAACAAATTACTGCTTGCAAGTTAAGAATCGAAAACTGGATTTGCTTACAACAAGAAGCTGAACATGGAACATTTGTTTGAAGTGCAACTTCGTCACAAACAACCCTGACCCTTTAGAATGGTCATGCTGCTGCAGTAGAATGCTAAGGTTAGAAATAAGCTTCTCACAGGACATCTGGCTTTACTTGATCGGGTTGATTTGCCCTAGCTTTGGGGGGGACAAGAGATACTGTACAGGGACAAGTTCCATTTTGCTTTCTATGGCTATGCGTATCAGAACTGTGTAGGAAAAGCTTCATCCAGTGTCTTCATGCTAATTCACGTAACTTGGACAAACTTCATTTCAGTAATATTTTTTCAAATATAATTATGGTAAGGAATATTTGCACATTGCCAATAATGACATTAGAAGATTATATCATGAAAAATTTAAAGTATTTTAAATCCTGGATATGAGAGATATGGATATTAGCTAAGACAGGATCAATATTTACCATCAATTTATTTTTGTTTCCTTCCACTGCATGTATTTCTGATTTTAAAAGCTTTGTGACGTTGAACTGAGAAGTTGCAGAAACCTTTCAATATTCTGATAAAATGCATGCCTAGAAAAATGTTTACACTGCAAAACTGTCCAAAATGTCCATATCCTAAATGGTATTTGCTACATTTTATTGACTCTATACATCTATCAACTTTTAAAAAACTTAATTGCTGCATGTAAAATATACAAAATAGATGCATGAAGTCATTTAATGGCTCACTTTGACATGATATATAGCTGCCTGAACAAAGAAGATCAGGTATTTCTATGGCCATGATATTACGAGAAGGCAATCACATATTATGCTTTTTTTATATTTACACTAGAAATCTGTTTAGAAGAATATTAAGAATCCCACTATGCCCTCACAAATCAGTTAAAGTTAGTTTGTTACTGTGAGGTTATAACTGTAGAGATCTGATATTTGTTATCACCAATATCTGGATAAATATTTATAAATAAGTTCATTGTTTTGCTTAGTGATTGTTTTCACAATAGGACTTACTAACTGACTGATTTATTGCTGCTCCATAGACAATAATCACAAACTTGGAACAAATGCACAGTTCAAAATATTTGGATCCTATGTGAAGCATAGCACAAATGAAAATATGTATTTTCAAAATCCCATGGGCTGAAACTCAGAAAATGTAAGTAAAGGTGCCTAGATGAAAAAAACACAACATTAAAACAAAATCAGCCACCTTTGCTGGCAACAAAAACACCAATATATAGTATTCTGATTAATGACAAAAATATTAGGACTTAGAAATTCCTATTTGGTGGATATTTTAAAAATTCATATACTGAAGAATGAATTATTAGATATTATTTATTACAATAATATCTAATGTTTAATGACTAGCTATTTAATCAAATATACAGTATAAATAATGTGCAGTGCATAATGCACTCGTATGTTAAAAATACAAAAGGTTAAAAAAAAAGAAACAACAGAGCACTGCAAAAAAAAGAAAGGCTTGCCGAATAATTGGGGCTCATGATGCCATATTTGCATACCTTATACAAATCCATTTCAATGTAAAATAAGATGTAATGGGAAAGTCGTGACAATATGATTTTTAACAATGTTTCTGAATTTGCTCACAGGTCCTTCATGCATTCAACAATAACAAATTGAAGAACTCAGACAAATGCAGTGGGGCACATCAATATGCAACATATGCTATTGAATGCTACTACTGAACACTTGTGCCAGTGCATGAGTAGCTGCATGCCTGATCAGGTGTGACTTAGTAGATCCCTGCTGGTGGTTTGGCACAGGACATCAGCCTCAGATAAGTCCCTTTAGAAAAATCCAATACTCTCTTGCTTAAGCCTTCCTTCATTCCAGCCCACTGAATCACCTCTAACTCTCACACTATGTTCCCCACATAACTATTTATTGACCTAAGAAATCACAGCAGCATCTCCACTTCCTTAGAGGTTTCTGAAGATCCAATATGGCATCTAAAACCAACAAACTTCCATAGATGTGTGGTGGAAAGTATATTGACTAGTTTCCTGGTATGGAAACACCAATACCCTTGAATGGAAACTCCTACAAAAGTTAGTGGATATGGCCCAGTCCCATCACAGAAAAAGACCTCCCCACCATTGAGCACATCTATACGTAGCACTGTCACAGGAAAGCAGTATCCATCTTCATGGACCCCCAACACCAAGCACTTGGTCTCTTCTCACTGCTGTTATCAGGAAGAAGTTACAGGAGCCTCAGGGCTCACATCACCAGTTTCAGGAACAATTATTACCCTCAACCATCAGGTTCTTGAAACAGAGGATAACTTCACTCAACTTCACTTGTCCTATCACTAAACTGTTCCAAAAACCAATGGACTCACTTTCAAGGATCGGTCATCTCATGTTCTTGATGCTTATTGCTTATTTATTTATTTATTTATTTATTTATTTTTATTATTATTTAGGCTTTTTTTCTTATGTATTTGCACAGCTTTTTGTTTGTTCATCCTGTTGGGTGCGGTCTTTCATTGACTCCATTATGGTTCTTCGACGTACTGAGTATGCCTGTAAGAAAATGAATCTCAGGGTTGTATATGGTAACATATATGTGCTTTGATAATAAATTTACTTTGAAATTTGAAACCTCTAGTACCCCATCTACTTGTCACATTACCTGAATCTCTCTTATTACTCGTTTTTTCCCAGATGTTTTATACTAGACAAGGTACAAAGACAAAAAAAAAATTACAGCTGGGAACTTAATATCCAAGGATACATATTGTATCAAAAGCACAAACAAAATGGTAGTGAGGCTGGCATTGCTCTGTGGGTAAAAAATGAAATAAAATCATTAGAAAGAGATAACAGATGTGTTGAATCATTGTGGATAGAGCTAAGGAACTGCAAGGTTAAAGAGACCCTGTTGGGAGTTATATACGGACCACAAACAGTAGTAAGGATGTGGACTACAAATTACAATGGGACATAGAAAATGCATGCTTAAAGGGCAATGTTACAATAGTCATGGGGATTTCAATATGCAGGTAGATTGTGAAAATCAGGTTGGTGCTTGATTCCAAGGGGGGGGGGGGTGATTTCTAGAATACCTAGAGCTTTTTAGAGAAGCTCATGGTTGAAACGATGAGGGGATCAGCTATTATGGATTGGGTGTTGTGCAATGAACCGGAATTGATGAGAGAAAAGAAAAAGAACCCTGATGGAAAAGTGATCATAATATGATCAAATCATCCTGAATTTTGAGAAGGAGAAGCTAAAGTCAGATGTATCAGTATATTAGTGGAGTAAAGGGAATTACAGATCCATGAGAGAGGAGCTGGCCAGAATTGATTGGTAAAGAACACTGGCAGGGATGTCAGCAGGGAAGAAATGGTTGGAATTTCCAGAAGAAATTTGGAAGGCACAGGATATATATACATCCTAAAGAGGAAGAAGTAATGCGAAGATGACACAATTGTGGCTAACAAGAGAAGTCAAAGTCAACATAAAAGCCAGAGACAGAAAATAATAGAGCAAACATTAATGGGAAGTTATAGGATTGGGAAGCTTTCAAATACCAAAAGAAGGCAATTAAAGAAGTCATTAAGAAGATAAAGATGGAATACAAAAGTAAGCTAGCCAAAAATATTAAAGGGAAAACCAAAAATTACTTCAGATATTTAAAGTATAAAAGCGAGGCAAGAGTAGATTTCGGACCACTGGAAAATGATGCTGGAGAGGTAGTAATGGGGTACAAGGAAATAGCAAACAAACAGAATAAGAATTTTGCATCATTCTTCACTGTAGAAGACATTAGCCGTATGGTGGAAGTTCCAGGTGTCAGTGATCATGAAGTGTGTGAAGTTACCATTACTAGGTAGAAGGTTCTTGGGAAACTGAAAGAACTGAAGGTAGATAAGTTACCTGTACCAGATGGTGTACACCAGTTATAGGCCAGTTAGTCCAACCTCAGTTGTTGGGATGATGTTGGAGTCGTTTATTCAGGATGTGGTTCTGGGGTACTTGGAGGCACATGGTAAAATAGACTGTAGTCAGCATGGGTTCCACAATGGAAAATCGTGCCTTACAAATCTGTTGGAATTCTTTCAAGAAATAACAAGCGGTATAGACAAACGAGCATCAGTAGATGCTGTATATTTGGATTTTCGGAAGGCCTTTGACAAGGTGAGGCTGCTTAACAAGTTATGAGCCCGTAGTATTACAGGGAAGAATCTAGCATGGAAAATGCAGAGCTTAATTGGTAGGAGGCAAAGCAAAGGAATAATGGGAACCTTTTCTGTTTGGTCTCACAAGGGTCTGTGTTGGGACGGATTTGTTTTATGTTATATGTCAATGATTTGGTCGATGGAATTGATGGTTTTGTTGCAAAGTTTGCAGATGATGCAAATCTAGGTGGAGGGGCAGGTAGTTCTGATGATATAGAGAGGCTACAGTAGGACTTAGATTAGGAAAATGGGCAAGGAAATGGCGAATAGAATACAGCACTGGGAAGTGTATCCTTAATGCACTTTGGTAGAAGAAATGGAAGGGTTAACTATTTTCTATATGGAGAGAAAATACAAAAAAAATCTAATGCAACGAGGCTTGGGAGTCCTTGTGCAGGATTCCCCAGAGGTTAATTTGCAGGTTGAGTGTGGTGAGAAAAGCAAATGCAATGTTAGCATTCATTTCAAGAGGATCAGAATATAAAAGCAAGAATGTAATGCTGAGACTTTATAAGGCACTAGAGAGGTCTCACTTGGAGTATTGTGAGCAGTTTTGGAACCCTTAGAAAGGATGTACTGAAACTTAAGACGGTTCAAAGGAAGTTCATGAAAGTGAATCCAGGTTTGAATGGCTTGTTATATGAAGATCATTTGATGGCTTTGGGCCTGTATTCACCAGAATTCAGAAGAATGAGGGGTGACATTATTGAAATCTATTGAATGGTAAAAGGCCTTGATAGAGTGGGATGCAGAGAGGATATCTCTTATGGTGGAAGAACCGAAGACCAGAGGACACAGCCTCAGAAAAGAGGGGCTTCCTTTTAGAATGGAGATTAGGAGGAATTTCTTTAATCAAAGAGTGTGAATCTATGGAATTAATTGCCAGATGTGTCTGTGGAGGACAAGTCATTAGGTATATTTAAAGCAGAGGTGGATAGAATCTGGATTAGTCAGGGCATAAATGGATATGGGAAGAAGGCTGGAGATTGGAGCTGTGAGAGAAATTGATGAAATGACAGAGCAGACTCAATGGGCCAAATGGCCTACTTCTGCTCCTATGTCTTTTGGTCTTAGAGTATAGGGTAGCCAGTTGTTCCATTCAGTCAATATCAGTTCTCAGTGCGTTCACACCAGAGCCCCTCCATCACCTATTTCCCCATAGCTTATACTGGTCAATTCCACATTATTGTCAATAGTCAAATTGTCAGTGTGGGGAAACCCCTGTGGTCACACCCAACTACGAACCCCACAACCAATATCACCAACTCTTCCCTCAACAATAATCCCATTTTGACCCCCCTCAAACAATCATACTACTAACTCTCATTGTATCTCCTCTGCCACTCTCCAGTCCCAACCTCCCCAACACACTCATTTTCTCTCTTGCTCTCATTACCTGCCTTCTGGTCCCTCAGCTTTCTCTTCCTACCCTAGGTTTCCTCCTTAGTAATTTCCACTCCAGAAACTTCTGTCCCAGTTTCCCTTTGTGTCCTCCCAAATGCGAGAAGGGTTGTTTTTCAAATACTTTCTCCACCATTCTAAAAACTAGAAGTCATTTATCAGAAAACTATAGATGTTTTTCATGTAAATAACAGTCACAAATATTATTAAAAACAATTTTATTGGAAATACAAAAATGAAATAATCAATGACATGTTATGTTTGGGAGGTCCTTGTGGTGAAGGGATTATCTCATTGTTATCACAGAATATCCTCTTCACAAAATTAACTCTTTCATGTTGATTGCAAGGAAGAGTACAGAACTAGATTATGAGGTACTTGAATAATTAGGAATGCAGAGATGGAAGAGGGACCATAAAATTGATAGCAATGAAGAAGAATATTTTCATTTCATTACCCTGAAATTTAACTAATATTTTCATTATCCTAGTAATTAAGCCCTTATTTATGAGTCACTTGAACACAGTATTATGTTTTTAACAAATAGGATTATTTTAATCAGACCCATTAAAGAGCAGCGTCATATTTCATTTCAAACTTAAGAGCTGATGTCACCTTTATAATATATTTTAGTGCTTATTTCTATTGGAAGACATAATAATGGGCCTGAGCTTGCTGCCAAATGCGTCATTATGTGCCCAAGCTGCTCCAAGCTTCAATGGTGAGTCCCTGTACAATGGCAGGACATTGGACCAAATAAGGATAAAGCATGGAGTGAGGGGATGAACCTGAAAAGCAACTGAAAACTCTTTGATTCAAGGCTCAGCAACACCCTTGGTTTGTTCAGCTGTTAAAAAACAAATAAAGCTGCATCATTCAAGAACAAATCTAAACAATTAAATGCATTTAATTAAACTTAAATAATCCTTCTGATAAATGTAAGGTGTCTCATGAATACCTTGATCTCCTGCAATTATTCCTCTCCAGTCAAATGAATGGATTTGCTGCTCTTCACCCAGGTTGAACCTGGCCCTTGGGTCAATGGCTCAATAGCCAAATGAAAGTGCTGGTGAACTGGCGCAAGTCTGAAAGGAGAGTCCAACTTTGGAACATAGCTGGGAATTACCAATTAAGAGCTGGCAGCATGCTTACATTTCACAAGAATCTCAAACTCATTGACACCTAAACAGGGAAACAATGTTGCTGAGCAGGGACATTTCCAAATTAGTGAAAATTCATTTAAATAACCATGGCTATAAGAAGTAGGACTAGGACAGTCAGCTTTTCACCCCTGTTCCTCCCTGCATAAGATCATGGGCTGACTTTTATCTTAACACCAATTTCTTCAACTGATCATATATCCCTTGATTCTCTTAAAATCTAAAAGTCTATCAAAGTTTATCTTGAAAACGTTTGTTTACCAAGCTCTCATGTTCCTCTTCAGTTAAGAATTCCAATTATTTATTACCCACTGAACAAAGAATATCGGTTATGGTCCCAACTGAACAGGGGCAGGCATCCAAGACTCCACACTCTAATTCCCCAGAACATAGTTACCTGTAGCTGCCACTGTTCCTTAAAGACTCAGACGGCCGATTATTGCCTGCCACATACCATGGCAAGTCTGTACTTAAAGGCCTCATGAGCACTCAGTATTCTATCATAGGAGTTCCACTTCTAGTACTACTGTTTGTAATTTGACCTTTGGATTTTGATTGTGTCATCTTGGTTATTTTGAGTCTGTGTTAATTGCACTTTGTTTCACCACTATCTAGAGCTCTCTCCTTACAGCACAATTGAACCATCATGATCTCAGCAGAGTATGAATGTCCGTGAACTGCACAGGTCTGCCAGAGATCAACTTGTAGGCAGACACGGCAATGTGTTTTAGGAGATCCTCACCACTTTCCAGAAACTCTCTGACTCCGATAGGCCGGATCCGAGTTTGGCCAGAATAGTTGCCAGATCTGGGCATATTCAAGCTGGAGTCTTCAATGCTCATGAGGGATCATTGCACCTACAAGCTCCCAAGTGGTACGAAGGTAGCCGTGATGTATGCTGAGGATTCCTGGTACCGTGCTCCTTGGCCTTTGAGTTACAGCCATCCAAGTTCCTGTCTGAATGCAGTAAGGTTAGCCTATAACATCTTGTTCCTTACTGGAAGAGCCCTTGCCTGGGCCATCACACTCTGGGAGAAAGATTCACTCATCTGTGCCAATGCAGAACTCTTTTCAGAGACTTTGCAGAGGGTGATCTGCCGCCTTGCCACAGGACATGGGTCTGTAATAAAGCTTGTGCCAGGGGAATTAGTCCATAGAATTTCATACCGTGGCTGCAGAGAGCAGTTTGAATATGGAAGTACTAATCACTCTAGTCCGTAAGGGATTGAGTGATGAGATAAAGGATGCCCTCGCAGACCGAGGCCAGGGGTGAATCTAGAGCAGGGGTTCCCAACTGAGTCCTACCACCCCACCAGCCCCTGTGTCCAGCACATAATATCCAAAACTTCAGCTACTTCTAACTGGATCCCACCACGAAGCACATCTTTCTGTCCCCACTTCCCCCTCCTCCACTTTCTGCTTTCTGCAGGGATCGCTCCCTATGTGTCTCCCTTGTCCATTCATTCATCCCTCCCCACTGATCTCCTTCCTGGCACTTATCCTTGCAAGCAGAACAAGTGCTTCGCCTGCCCCTACACCTCCTCCCTCACTACCATTCAGGGCCCCAAACAATCCTTCCAGGTGAAGCGACACATCACCTATGAGTCGGTTGGGGTCGTATACTGTGTCCAGTGCTTCCGGTGTGGCCTTTGTACATCGGTGAAACCTAACATAGATTGGGAGACTGCTTCAACGAGCATCTACACTCCGTCCACCAGAACAAGCAGGATCTCCCAGTGGCCACCCATTTTAATTCTGCATCCCATTCCCATTCCGATATGTCTATCCATGGCCTCCTCCACTGTCGGGATAAGGCCACACTTAGGTTGGAGGAACAGCACCTTATATTCTGTTTGGATAGCCCCCAACTTGATGGCATGAATATCAATTTCTCAAACTTCCAGTAATGTCTCCGTCCCATCCCCTTATGATTTCCGATCCCATTGTTATCTCCTTACCAACCCATCGCCTCTCTCGGGTGTTCCTCTCCCCCCCCCCCCACCACCACTTTTCTTCTTTCTTCCATGGCCTTCTTTCTCTTTCACCAGCTTCCTAGCTCTTTGCATCGTCCCTCCTCTTCCAAGTTTCACCTATCGCCTGGCATTTCTCTCTCCCCTCCCCTTACCTTTCAAATCTACTCTTCAGCATTTTTTCTCCAGGCCTGCCGAAGGGTTTCAGCCTGAAACACCGACTGTACTTTTTTCCATAGATGCTGCCTGACCTGCTGAGTTCCTCCAGCATTTTGTGTGTGTTGCTTGGATTTCCAGCATCTGCAGATTTTCGCTTGTCTGGGGCCCATGGACACCTCAATTAATGGTAGGAGTCCGTGGCATAAAAAAGTTTGGGAACCCCTGTTCTGGAGAGTCTTATAGACCTGGCGATTCAACTCAATAACTGATTAATGGAAAGGAGAAGAGATTATCCGAAGAAAGTCTCCCCCTGACTATCCTCTGTCCTCTCCTATTCCCCAGCCTAGGACTCCTCTTCGACCGCCGCTGATCACAGACTTTGAGGATCCTATAGTCCAGAACAGGCTCTCTCTAGTCAAAAGAGAGAAGGAAGAAGAGGTGCTGCATTTATTCTGAAGAGGATGGACAATATCAGACCTCTTGCTCCAAGTTGCCAGGAAACTCCTATGACCATCCAGTGTAGGGAGCACTGTGACGGTTTCCTGCTGCACACCTGGTTTCACTACCTCCAGAGACTGGTGCTCCCCATGTCACTTTCATGGGAAGACCAAAGGCTTTTCCTGAACACCTTTATCCATTCTGGTGCAGCGGGGGATTATTTGGACTCTCCAGGAGGCGCTCATGGCATGAGGTACACTCTGGATTTTCTCCATTCCCTTTACTTCTTTTACCGGTAAGCACCCTTATTTATTTTGTTTATACCTACACTAAAGAGTTTTATACTATAGATATATTTTTGAACTTTGATTTTAACTTGCCGGAAATGCATACCAGAGCACAAGAACTTAAAAACGGGAAAGACTCTGATGGCAACGGAAAAAAAAAGATGGTGACCCTAAATCATCTAAGGAAGTTCCATTAACTTTTGAAACAATGTCGAAGTTTCTAGATGAAAAACTCAACCAAAGATTCTTTGCATTTGAAGGAGGTTTAAAGATGCTTGAAGATAATCTTAAATTGTTTAGATGTGAATTTGAACTACAACAAGCAAGAATTTCAGAACTCGATGAAGCTGCTCCACAGAGAGACTGCAGGATTGAAACCCTGGAACAAGATCTACCTTCGACATCTCAACTGTTGGAACATTATAAATCCAAGGTTATCGACCTCGAAAATCGATCCCGGAGACAGAATCTGCAGATAATCAGGCTTCCCAAAGACGTCGAGAAGGGTGATCGTATTAAATACTTTTCTCAATTTCTAATGGATGTGTTTGGTTCTGAAGTTCTGGACGCCCTTCCGTTGATCGATCAAGCTCACTGTGCTCTCCGTCCCAAGCTTCCCATAGAATCTAAGCCGAGACCCGTTATAATTCATTTCCGTTATGCTCACATCAAGGATTGTTTGATACGAGCTGCCCAACGGAAAAGTATGATTGAATTTTAAAATTTCAAATTTTGCCTCGTCGAAGATTTTAGTCCTGAAGTTCTGAGGGAACGGATGGCTTTTAAACCTCTGATGTCCAAGTTCTATCAAAAGGACCTTAAACCAGCTTTGCTGTTCCCAGCGCATCTGAGAATTGTTCTCTCCGATAATTCTCGTCATCTGTTTAATTCTCTAAGCGAAGCTCAAAGATTTCTTGATGATCAGCATTCATCTGCTGCGGACTAATTAATGTACTGTTTTTTTCAACTCTGTTTTTATTTGTTTTTTTAAGCTAATAAATAGCTTACAGATCTGGACTTTTATAATTTGAGGGTTTTCACTTTTGGTTTGTAGTATAGGTATTTTTCGTATTTCCAGATAAAAGTTTTCTTTTCCCCTTAGTGATTCTGCTTTTTTTTTTACTTCCAATCTTTTGTTTCTGAAAGTAATTAAGTAGAAGATTTAGTGTTTGATTCCTCTTTCTTTGAAATTTTAATGGAGAAATATTCATTTTTTTTACATTTCAAGATGTCATCTCGTTTTCTTCTTCCCCTATTACCTTATTTTTTCAGTGCGTTATTTACAATCGTTTGTGTTTACAATCACTTGTTCTTTTTTTTGAAATATTAGTAAGAATGTACCCTTTCTGCATCTCAACCAGTGACTTGTTGCCATGACTCTGGATGCGATACCTTTTGTTCTGGAGCAAATCAACCACCAATCATCACCACTCAAGCTCAAGATTGGCTGGCATGTGGAATCAATCTAGTTCCATTTCTTTTGTTCCCCAGAAATACCAGTCATTCTGAGTCATCCCTGGCTGTCATCCCACAATCCAAAAGTCAATTGGACTCCTGGCATTGTTCTGGGCTGGTCAAAGATCGCTGCAAATCCAAAAGAGGCTTTAGAGAACTTCAGAGTTACCTCCTGAATTACCTTCTAAGTTTACTTCAAAGGTTTCAAAGGTACATTTAATGTCAGAGAAATTTATACAATATACATCCTGAAATGTTTTTTCTTTGTGACCATCCACAAAAACAGAGGAGTGCCCCCAAAGAATGAATGACAGCTAAATTTTAGAGCCCCAAAGTCCCCCCTCAGCTCCCTCCATCTCACGCGTAAGCAGCAGCAAGCAACAATCTCCCCTCCCCCCACCAGCAAAAAAAAGCATTGGCACCCGCCACCGAGCACTCAAGCATGAGCAATGCAACAGCAAAGACACAGACTTGCAGTAGCCAAAGACTACTTGTTCACCCAGTATTTGACATTCCACAGCCTCTCTCTCACCCTAATAAGGAAGAAAGAGATGTCTCCGTTTCACAGCAAGAGAGGAGACATACAAACAATTCACTAGTTTATGATATTTAAAGTCAGTTGCATCACTTTTTCCGAACTCTGTGCCCAACGATCTCGGGTCTCTGGGCACACAGCCTTAGATCTTCCATCTCCTACAACACACGGATCTCCAGCCCGGACACTGACCTCTGATCCCCCCATCTACAGAGCCATGAAATCTCAGTCCTCTGAAGGCAAGCAAAGGTCATAGGCCAAGCCCTTGGCGTGTCGAATAACGGCCAGTTGTGAAACCCTGACAGCGGGTCCCATTCCTGCAAAGAACCATAGTCAGCGTGTAACTCCAGGTCAGGGTCTTCAAAAGAACCCTGAAAGGGAAAAATGGAGATATTAAAGATGGAAATAGAGCTGTTTCTGAAGATCCAAGCAAAGGAGTCGCCGTTAAATGTCATTAATCCACCTAAGTTCTTTTTGAGATAACATCTAAGACTTCTTACAAAATTGCCTGTTGAATGTTTCACCTCTAACCCCAATGCACCTGATTTGTCTGGAGTACCTCCACAATATTCAGACCTGCTGGAGGTCTTCAGCAAGTAAAAGGCCACTGCTCTACCACCTCACGGGGACTACAATTGCACCATCGATCTGCTATTGGGTATTTGTCCTGTTCGGGGAGCGTTCCATTCTCTATCAGCCCCAGAGAGAAAAGCCATGGAGGACTACATCCAAGAAGCTCTGGCTTCTGGGTTTATTCAACTGTCCACATCTCCCAATGGGGCCAGGATTTTCTTCATCAACCAAGTCCCTGCGTAGACTATAGGGAGCTATACAAGTTACTGCTACAAATAAGCACCCTCTCCCTCTCATGAACATGCCTTTTGAGATTCTCCAGGGAGCTAATGTACTTTCCAAATTGGGCTTCCTTTATGCCTACAGCCTAATACGTCATTAATCTCACCCTGAAATAGCCTTCCCACAAATCATATCTGGTTTTCTGGTACAAGCCTGGGTCGCCAGACTTGAATGTCACAGATCTAGCCTTCAATAGATGACATACCTCCTGGTTCATCCACGGCTTTTTGTTTGGGAATGTACAGTAAGTCTTTGTAGGCACACACTCATCCACACAGGTTTTAATGAAGTCGATAACAACTGCAGCATACTCATCCAGGTTTGAAGGTGAATCCCCGAATTCAGTCCAGTCCACCAGTTCAAAGCAGTCCTGTAGGCGCACCTGTGCTTCCCTTGTCCAGATCTTCTTGGTCCTCAGTACTGGTGCTGCAGTCTTCAGTCTCTACCTATACTCAGGGAGCAAAAGTACAGCTAGGTTATCAGACTTCCTGAAGTGAGGGCATGAAATAGCACAGTAGGCATTCTTGATGGTGGTGTATCAATGGTCCAGCATGTTGTTTCCTCTAGTATTGCAAGTGATCTTTTGTTGGTAATTGCTTAGTGATTTTTTTCCAGACTAGCCTGGTTAAAATCTCCCAAAACAATGGTGAAGACGTTAGGGTGTGCAGTTTCATGCATGTTGATCCAATTGCTCAGATCATTTAAAGCCTGATTGACGTTGGCCTGAGGTGGAATGTACACTGCTACCAAAATGATCCCGGAAATCTCCTACGGTAGGTAAAAAGGATGGCACTTAACTGCTAGATGTTACAGGTCTGGGGAGCAGAATTGGGACAGCACTGATATATTTGTGCACACAGTAGCCCCACACCAGTCAGCCTCTTCTCTCAGAGCCCCAGAATCCAGTGCCTGAACATTTCCATGGATTCCTGACCCAATGTCACAGCTTCCTCTCCCATTGTACCTAACATTTCGAGCTCCAGCCACCTCCACATTCTGCAGACTGAGCTAAGATTGTCTATGTTGTCTCTCTCCTGACTGGCTGAGCTTTGATCTGGGTTACTGCTAACCGGGACAAAAAAAACCTCCATTTGCAAAAAAATATGAGAAATTCACCAGTGAACTGCACCAGGTTTTTGACCATTTGGGATGTGGACAGGGGCAGTTTATTAGAGAATTGGCCTGCATCAAGACTCACACCCATTGCTAGATTACACTCTGGAATTCAGGACTCTCGCAGCAGAGTGCAGCTGGAATGCAGAAGCACTGTTGGCCCATTCCCATCACAGCACCTCGGAGCATTTGCAAGATGAGATATATACCCATAAGTGGCCCACTGTCCTTGAAAGCCTCAACAATCAGCCACTCCGAATTAACAAGCTTCTTATGGAATGTCCTGACCACCAACTAGAACCCCAGTTCCATTCCCAGACTTATTTCATGCTGCACAAATGCCTCCAGAACCCCTGCAGGAAGGGAGAGCTCCCTTAATCCCGCAAGAGCATGAGCTTCAGTGGAGAAACAATGAGCTGCCGATCACCCGTACACCAAGAGCCCCCCACTAGAGTCTGGGAAAATGGCACCGCCATGCAAAGACAAGAGGCTTTCTATTTGGTAAACCTTCCCCTCCCCCAGCCCCTTGTTCCAGCACCATAGAATGTGCTTTATCTTCATCCACATCTCAATAGCTCTATACACACAAGGGGCTCTGGTGTATTCCAGCGCAGCAGGCAACTTTTTGGACTGGATCCTCTGTATGCAGCATGAACATCCTACCAAGCTCATTTTTCACCCCTTCTGCATCATGACAATTGACAGGCATCCCTTGGGACCCGGGATGGTCAGGCCACGTACACAGTCTGTGCACATGAGAATCAGAGAGCTCTGCAAGTCAATCCAATATCTCCGTATCAACTCACTCAACACTCTACTCATCGTGAGTTACTCCTGGTTGTTTACTCATGACCCTCACCTCCCCTGGTCATCTGGTTCATGGCAGAGTTGGGAGCCCACCTGTCGGACCACCTGCCTACAACCTCAGCTGACTTCACCTTGTCAAGTTAAGCATCTGTTCTCTCTTGTTTAGTGTCCCCTCGTGGCTTGTTATTTTGCAGTTTATTATTAAAGTTATCGCTCACTGCTAAATTGTCTCTGCTGCTTTGTGTTTGGGTCAAGCCTCCTCTATATCTCCTGACAAGTCCATGCATTTTAATGAGATCACGATTCAAGTATTTTGACTCAAGAAAACCTCTACAGCATTTGTTCTAACTTGGGTATAGCCTTCCTTAGTAGGAAACCGGACCCCTAAATTATATGTCCAGTTTGTCTCACCACCATTCCAACATCATCTAAGCATGATACTTTACCTCTTGCAATCAAATCCTTATAAAATGAAAATCAACATGCATTTACCTTGATAATTGTATATTTATTTTTCAGTAACTTGTGTACAAGGATACCCAGATGTTGCTAAACACCAACTTTTCAATCTCTCACCATTTAAAAATTCTCAATATTTGAAAAAAAAATCACATGTCAAATGTGGTGAATGTGCACTTCCCAGGGCTTATTTCTGACCTTAGCTTTCTACTACAGCAGGGTGATCTTTTCAAAGGGAAAAAGTTAAACTTTTAACAAATATTTCTTACTCAGCTTGTTTTTGCAAACAAGAACCAGTCTTCAATTCTTAATATAAATTACTAGCAGTAATCAGTAAGAGGTCAGAAGGATACCTGGGCTGTCTGCTAGGAGACGTGCTTTGCATCAGCTAAACATATGACAATGTGGTTTGTCACTTAGCACAACAAACATGGTCACAAGTATGATCAGTCAATAGTTGGGATATTTGTGTACATGGAGCATTAGCCCTCACTGCTTTCATTTTAAGTGTCTGGGGTCTCTGTCCCCAGAAGCTTTTAGACCATCTGGATGAATTACTTTGTCACTGCAAAGGTATCTGAAAAACATCACATACGAATAGCATTAACCAGAAGCAAACCAGTATAAATGTTAGGAAGCATTAGAGATTGTTAAGAATGAAAAGGAGAATGACAGAAAGCAGAGTGTCAGGAAGAAGAACGAGAGTCCATTTCTCAATGTTCAGTTTCTGTGAAGGATGACTTGTTCATCTGTAACTCACTGATAGGTTCTTTTAGTCTGGAAGAACCATACCTGTGTTTGGAAATCCCTTGAAGTTTATAAATCTTCTGTAACTCACAATCTTTTGTAAATCTGAAGTTCCCTGGGTGATAAATGTCTGTTAAGAACTGTTTGTTTAAATATAAATGTATACTGTATCTTTAAAAATAAAATAACCCGTGTTTAAACTACTTCGTTAACTGGAAGTGTCTCCTCTTGTTAGGAAGGGGGGACTCATCACTCAAGCAGTGGTTATTGATACTGGATCTCCCTGACAAGACAAGGAAGTAAGCTCGTTCTTGAAGAGTAAGTGGGTAAGAGTTTGTCCCCTTCAAAAATCACACAGCTGTCTCTTTTCTGGGTAAGAGTTCCTCCGGCATTTTGTGTGTGTTGCTCAGATTTCCAGCGTCTGCAGATTTTCTCTTGTTTATTACTATCACACACATTTCCCTGCATTCCATTCCATTTATCATGTCCTTGCTTATTTCCATGGCTTCTCTTTGTCCTCCTCTACATCCTCCTTGTATCTCACACTGCCACCTAGATTAATATTATCAGCAAACCTGTGTAACATGCTGTAAGGTTTCACTGATAATGTAATGGTTTCTCTGTAGCAGCAATGTTTGGGTTATGGTTAGAGATAACAGGGTTTGGAATGCTGTTGTTCTTTCTTGTAAGTCTGGAAGAGAGATTTTCGCAGTCTTTTGCCAGGGAGAGAGAAGATGCGAATGGATAGAGTTGGTAGACAACCGGACGGAGTGGACTAGGAGCGAGGGTTCAAAGGGCAGCGACGATCGGAGGAAGTCGATGGTGGACGAACGGCTTATCAGTGAGCTCCAAATTTGCACAATAAACTGTTTCATAAGAATGGGCCCTTTTTCTTTTTTTTTCATTTTCTTTACTAACCATATAGTTAAAGTAAGAATTATAAAGCTTAATCGTTTGGACCGGGGGCTATCACCCCCTAAATTAAGCCGCTAGCCGAAGCAAAAGTTACAATTGTAGGGGCTACGTTCAGGATTAATTCCATTGGATGCTGTGTGATTACCCTGAGCAATGAACCAGTGGGGCAGATATTTGTACTCCGGGTGAATTGTTAATTCCACTGTTAAGTACTGTTAAAGTTGTGACTGTGGGTGGAGGTTTGATAAAATGGCGGACGCAGCTCTCGTTTTAATGCAGACCAGCGCTAAGGTAGCAGTAGCTGAGGGTGGAGATTTCAAAGACAGGGTTCTCTCATTTCTGAGGAGTGAGGAGAAAGTGTGGTTGGATTGGGAATGTCTAATTAGTCCATGTCCCCCAGTGAAGAGTGAGAATTCTGAGTTAGTATCCGCCCTTACCTCTCTGGTGAATAAATGGAAAAATCAGATTCAAAGTTCCAGTTGTGGCAGGCTCCGCTTATTCTCTGGAATACTGTAATGCGCGCCCACCCCTAAAGGGGAGGAGCAGTATGAGACTTGGGCGGAGCGGACCCCTCAGTTGTTAGATGAGTGGCAGTGCTCTGATGATGAAAAGTGACAGAGATTGGTTGACAGTTTGAATGAGCAGGCCACTGACGTCGTGAGAGCTGTCAGGTTGACATCTCCCGTAGCGACAGCTGTCTGTTATGTACAAGCACTGGAAAAAGCTTTTGGCCCGACTGGAAGCCCAATGGAGCTCATGGTGGGGTTTCAGAACATGCGCCAGGAGAAGGGGGAGAAGCTTTCTGATTTTATTTTTCGGCTAGAGACGCAGCTAAATTGCTTGCAGCGCAGAGGGGTCATTCAGGGGGTTGAGGTGGATCAGTTAAGAATGGACCAGATAGCCAGGGGTGCCCAGTCCCATGACCTGATTGCTTGAGATCTCCGACAGTCTCGTAAGACGTGCCCCCCTCCACCTTTTGTTGAGCTGATCAAAGAGGTACGGGAAGAGGAGAACGAGGCGGAGGCATGGGAGGACTCTGTCAGTGGGGTACAGTCCTTGGTAGTATTTCCCTGTGGTGAAGTGACCACAGATAGCCTACCCCAGGGAGCGGTAGAGGAGATTGTGGCAGAATTGAGAATGGAGATATGTCGGCTATTATCAGTGGGTGTGACCCCCCCCATATGATGGAGCTGATGGGGGTCGGATTCCCTAAGGGGACAAACAATGCGGAGGTCTGCTGGCAGCAGGTGTCACGCCAGAAGGAGAGTGAGCCCTCAGGTACCTAAGCAGGGAGAGTCGTTTGGAAAACTTGGAAGAGACCTGGTGAGGGAACGGCCTGGTGTCTCTGGGGAACACATTCCCAGCAATGTACCAAGGAACCCCCGAAAGCGAAAGGCCCAATTCCTGAAGGCTTAGTGGGTCCATGCTCCAGTGTGTCGCTTTGGATAGAGGGTATTTAAGCTAAAACCATACTTGACACCGGGTCGCAGGTCATGTTATTGTACCGTCCGTTTTACAACCGGTATCTGAAGCATTTAGCATTAACATCATCCAGGGCACTGGAGGTCTGGGGGCTTAGTGCTAGTGATTATCTATACGACAGTTATTTATCAGTGAAGTTGGAGCTCTCAGAGGCTGTTGTGGGAGTGTCTGAGGTCCTTGATACAGTGGTGCTGGTTTGTCCGGACCCTGTTGAGAAGGGCAGCATTTCAATTCTGGTGGGGACCAACACCCCTCTGGTATTGAGGCTCATGGGGGCCTGCAAGGAGAAGGCTGACGAGTGCTTTCTGGGAACATTGTCCATGCACCCGGTGTTTTGAGCTGCTTTTGAGGAAGTGCGGGGCTGCATCAGGCTGGATACCGAATTTAGACAAGGGACTGTGTGGTTCACCCAGTCGGAGCCAGTGGTAGTATAGCCCAGGGAAGTAGCGAGAGTGATGGGGACCCCTAAATTCCCCGAGTGCCTGAGGGCGAAGCTCTCTTAGTGGATGCTCTGGAAGACCATGAGGGGGAGTCAGGATTTCCTGCTGGGGTACTGGTGAGGCCCGAATTGCAGAAGCACTCGGTTGTACAGGCGAGCAGGATAGCAGTGATCGTCAGGAACATTACAAAGAGGGAGGTCACCTTCAAGTGGGGGATGCCCCTGGTGCATTTGTTCCCGGTGACGGTAATGTCTAGAGCCTCTGTGAGACACCCCGGGGAGAAACTATTGGAAAAAGGGGGGAAAGTTGACCCCTGAGTCATTCAACTTCGGGGACTCCCCGGTTCCTGCAGGTTGGTAGAGGAGGTTGGTAGAGAAGACTTTGAAGCTGGAAGGTGTCTTTTCCTCTGACGAGTTTGATGTGGGTTGTTCCAAAAGCACGCATCACACTACTTGGATGACTGAAGATACCCTGTTCAGTGAAAGGTCGCAGCGACTGGCCCCTGCAGAGGTGGAGGATGTTCGGCAGCATTTGTGTAAGTTGAAGGAAACTGGGATCATCACCGAGCCCCGAAGCCCCTATGCATCCCCAGTAGTAATGGCCCGAGAAAAGAATGAGAAGGTACGGATGTGTGTGGACTATAGAACTCCGAACAGGCGCACCATTCCTGACCAGTATACTGTCCCGAGGATTGAAGACGCGCTGGCCTGCCTGAGTAGTGCGAAGTGGTTCAGTGTGCTGGACTTGAGGAGTGGATATTACAAGATCCCCATGAGTGAGGCTGACAAAGAGAAAACAGCATTTATATGTCCCCTGGGATTCTCCCAGTTCGAAAGAATGCCCCAGGGCATCTCAGGAGCTCCTGCAAACTTCCAGCAGGTCATGGAGAAGATGATAGGAGATATGGACTTGCTTGAGGTATTGGTATCTCTGGATGACTTCATAGTATTTGGATCCACCTTGAAAGAACATGAAGCAAGACTGCTGAAGGTGCTGGGCTGCCTGAAAGCTGAAGAGTTAAAACTTTCCCTGGACAATTGCCTGTCATGGTCCGGTCCGTGAAGTCTGCATTCCAGTCCGTGAAGTCTGCATTCCAAACCCTTGCTCCAGGTTTTCCTGTCTACCTTGTTCCTGTTTCTGTTGAGCACTAATTGAGGCAGCTGATTCTCGTTGGGGCTGGCTGCATAAATACCTCCAGAGACCAGGGTGTGGCTGCTGAATTGTTCTTGTCCTTACTCCTTGTATCCCTTCCCCTGCCTTCTGTTTCCTCGCCTGAAGCCCTGCCTTGTCTTGACAGTAACTCTCACCTTGCTTCGCCTGTAGTCTTGTCTTAGGCCACCCTGTACCTAGCTTCCTTCCTGTCCCTTGCCTCCGCTGGGTAAGTCAGGCCATCTTGCCATTACCCTGCAGGTGGTTCTGTCCCTTCCTGTCCCTTGCCTCTGTCAGGTAAGCCAGGCCATATTGCTGTTACCTACGGTTGGTTCTGTCCCTTGCCTCCGTCAGGTAAGCCAGGCCGTATTGCCGTTACCCTGCAGTTGGTTCTGTCCCTTCCTGTCCCTTGCCTCCATCAGGTGGAGTACCACGCCCTGCCCAGGAGGAGCTTCAAAACCCCAAGCCTCGAGCCTCAGCTCAAGCCAAGCTTCAAGACCCCAATCCTTAAACCTCTGGTCTCCAGCCTCACCTCAAGTCTCTGGTCTCCAGCCTCGCCTCAAGTCTCTGGTCTCCAGCCTTGCCTCAAGTCTGAAGACTCCAGCTTCGTCCTGCTTGCCAGCCAAGTCACGTCCTTGCCTAGTTCTGGGGTCCGAGCCAGAGGTAAGACCCAGGTTCTGGGTCCTTGTCCAGTCTCTGGCTTGGAGTCCAAGCCCGGGCTCCTAGCTCTCTTGTCCAGTCCTGTTCCGGGTTCCCGGTTTTCGTGTCCATGTCCTAGCCCTCACCCTGTATACTAGTCCTGTCCCTAGTACTTCAGTGTCTGTGTCTTGCACTTGGGTCCATTCCCAGCCACCTCTTCATGACAGTGCCAGTTCTGTCAAACGTCTGTTAGTTATGTTGGGCACATAGTCTGTCGGAGGGGTAACTACAGACGCAGCGAAGATCGAAGTGGTTACCACTTGGCCAAGACCCCAGACTGTGAGTGCTCTGCGCTCGTTCCTTGGGTTCTGTGGTTACTATCAGAGGTTTGTGAAAGGCTATGCGTAAGTGAGTCACCTGTTGAATCAGCTTCTGTGCGGTTACCGTCCTTGAGGAAGAAAGGGAGGTGGAAAAAAGGAAAGGAGGGTGGAGAGTATCTTAGCTCATCGGAGCCCTTTGGACCGAAGTGGAATGCAAAATGTGAGGAGGCCTTTCAGTTGCTGAAGGAGCTGCTGACCCAGGCGCCGGTGCAAGATTTTGTGGACCCCCGGTTACCGTATGTACTGCACACAGATGCCAGCCGAGACAGTGTAAGGGGCATCCTGTATCAGGATCAGGGCTCTGGGTTGAGGCCCGTTGCATTTGTCAGTCAGAGTCTGTTATGCCTCTGAGAAAAACTATCCCACGCACAAGTTAGAATTTCTGGCGTTGAAATGGGTGGTGGTGGATTAGCTGAGTAACTACCTCTACAGCACCAAGTTTGAGGTGAGGATGGACAACAACCCCCTAACTTATATCCTGACCTCGGCGAAACTGGATGCCACAGGCCATCGGTGGTTGGCGGCGTTGTCTGCCTATGATTTCAGCCTGAAGTACCAGCTGGGAAGCTGGAACATTGATGCGGACACATTATCCCGAAGGGTGCATGAGGGATGGGACAGGGAGTGGGAGAGCGTTCCTGCCCTGGGCGTGAAGGCCATATGTCAGTTTGCCATCACCATGAAGACAGTGGAAAAGGAAGGGCAGGAGTGAACGGTGGATCAATTAGGGGCTTCTGATGACGCCATCCCCCAAGTTTACTGTAACCTGACTGCTCTGAAGTCAAATCAGCTGCTGGAATTGAGTCCTGGAGAAGTGGCTGCTGCCTAGCGAGATGATCCAGGCATTAGTACCATTTGGGCGGTGGTCTAAAAGGGAGACATGGCTCAAGCAGAGAGGATGAAATACGCATCAGTGCCTCCATTACTACGAGAATTGCCTCAGTTGGAGTTGACGAACCTGATCTTATACCGGGTCACATCACCCCCAGACAGACCCTGGCATTGCCAGCTGGTTCTGCCCGAGAAGTATCGGAGAATGGTGTTGAAATCACTTCATGATGATTCTGGACATTTGGGCGAGGAAAAGACCTAAAGATTGCTCAGAGACTGGTTTTACTGGCCCCGAATGAAGTTGGAGGTCGAAGAATACTGCAAATCATGCACTTGATGCATATGGCGGAAGACACTACCTACGCGGGCAGCTCCCTTGTCCCACCTTCAGAGTGCAGGGCCCCTGGACCTGGTGTGTATGGATCTCCTGTCAATAAAACCCAATGCCAGCAACACGGCGAATGTTTTAGTCATCACAGACCACGACACCAGATATGCTCAGGCCTTTCCTACCAAGGACCAGAGGGCGTCTACGGTGGCAAAAGTGTTATGGGAGAAGTATTTCATTTATTATGGCCTTCCCAGGTGAATACACAGTGATCAGGGACTGGATTTCGAGAGCAGATGCATCCGTGAGTTACTGGGCATGTTTAGAGTCTAGAAGCCGAGGATCACGCCCGATCACCCAAAGGGTGATCCCCAGCCTGAGAGGTTTAATCGGACCTTGCCTGACATGCTCGGGACTCTGGAGATCAGCAAGAAGAGCAGGTGGAGTCAACATATTGGGTATCTGGTTCACAGTTATAATTGTACATGAAATGAAGCTACTGGGTACTTGCCAAATTATCCTATGTTTGGGCGCAAGGCAAGGTTGCCCATTGACCCTTGTTTTGGGACTGACAAGGGTGACTTACCACCGAAGACTTACCTGAAGTATGTGTCTGACATGAGAAGAGAGTTGAAAATGGCTTATGAATTAGCTGGGGTCGCGGCTGCCAAGCAGAATCAAGGGAATAAGAGGAGGTATGATCAAAAAGTGAGGTTCTCCCAACTCCTGCCTGGAGACCAAGTCCTCATCAGGAACTTGGGACTACCTTGAAAGCATATGTTGGCTAACCACTGAGCAGCTACGCCCTATGTGGTGGAGAGTCAGATGCCAAACCTACCAGTTTTCTGGGTGAAACCAGAGGATGGGAAAGGGCCTGTTAAGGTTTTCCATCGGAACCACCTGTTGCCCCTGGGTCAAGAGGTGCAGGAAGAACCAGAGCCCAACTTGGAGCCTACACCTAGTAAGAGGGCTCTGCGGAAATGCGGGGGGACTACTGGGCCCCCAGCAGGCGAGGTCAGGCCGGCTCACGGATGCTGATTCGGAGGATGAGAACCTGGATGTGTGGTATATGTTGCCTTTCGCTAACTCCCCATTGATTGAGGAAGAGACTCCCAGCCATTCTCTCTTTGAGTCAGGTGAGGTGGGAGGGGCTATCTGTGGGCAGCCTGGGTTGCAACTGGACTCTGTAGGAGAGGAAGCGAGGTTTGGCCACAGGATAGAGGGCTTCGAGTTGCAGGTGGGCACGAGTGATAGATCAGGGGAAGCCTCGCCAGGCAGATTGGAAGTATCCCCAGTAGTGTCGGAACCTGAAGAGTTAGATAATGGGGTGCAGAGGTCTCAGAGAATTAGTAGACCACTGGATAGGTTGGCCTATGTAGCACCAGGGGAACAGAGTGTGAACCCTACCGTTTTGTGAAGCTATGTCACTGCCTTCTACACCTGGATTGGGCTTTGTGTTTTGCAGGAAGGGTTGGCAAATTATCTCAACGTCATGAGGCCATGACTAAATTTGGTGGGGGGAGAGTGTAACATGCTGTAAGGTTTCACCAATAATGTAATGGTTTCTCTGCAGCAGCAATGTTTAGGTTATGACTAGAGATAAAGGAGTTTGGAATGCTGTTGTTCTTTCTTGTGAGTCTGGAAGAGACTTTCGCGGTCTTTTGCCGGGGAGAGATGAGGAGAGAAGACGCAACTAGATAGAGTTGGTAGACCACCGGACGGAGTGGACTTGGAGCGAGGGTCCGAAGGGCAGCAACGATAGGAGGAGGTCGATGGTGGACGAATGGCCGTAGTTGTGAGCTCCAATTTTGCGCAATAAACTGTTTCATAAGAATGGGACCTTTTTCTTTTTTTCATTTTCTTTACTAACCATATAGTCACAGTAAGAATTGTAAAGCTTAATCATTTAATCACATATAATGTACTGTTTGTTATTTCAGGGTACTGATTTGTAACAGGGGACTCATTGCACAGCATTCACCCAAACGAGATTTCTTAAGTTTGGCCGTGCTGGGGGCTATCACCCCCTAAATTAAGCAGCTAGCCGAAGCAAGAGTTACACTTGGATTGATACACTTATCCAAATCATTGATATGTATTGTGAACAGCTGGGGGCCCAACACAGCTACCTATAAAATTCAGTAGTCACAGCTTCCTAACATGAAAACACACATTTATTTCTATTTCCTGATCAGTATTTACTGTGTACTCTAACTTTGCTTATTACTCTGTTGTGTGGTACCTCTAAAACTCAACAGATTTGCATTTGTCTGTTCTAAATATAACCACTGAAAACATTTACAATAGATCTTTTCTAAATGACTTTTTTTCCCCTTCTTCACAGCATACAACAATTGTCATACAAAATAGAAGCTTATTATTTCTTGAAATCCTAAATTCTTCAGACTTGTTCTGATAATAGATAAATACAGAGAGATATTTCTCAGATTTTTCTATAAACCAATTAGTCTATCAATTAATCTATCAACTAATTAGTCATTAATAGCTACTACATCCACACAGATTCTTTTTTGGTATTCAACTGTTGTTCTTGAGGTTACTTTTGGGAGGGAGAGAAAATGTAATACTGTAGTTTGTTTTTCTAGAACTAAGCTTTCGATATTTGCGGCACTGAGACAGGCGCGTGATTTGTGAAGGGGACAAACATCAGACAGAAATTTAATTTTTCATCTTTGGTAGCACAAGCTATTTGTTTAAAATTATTGCTGCACATGCTGACCACATGAGTACTGTATTTTAAGAATTATGAACCATAGGCTATAAAGATAACATTTGTCATCATTGATGCTGTATTAAAAACATCTTAATCTCAAGAGAATATTAATTGACTGGATGTCTTTCTCTTGAATTCTGCTATCCCTTTATTATACATGTTAATATTTGCTACCCAAGAAGCTGTCATAAAATGGTAGCCCAACACATCTGTGCTGATAATACAGATCTTGTGTCAGAATGGTTGATCAAATAAGTAATATCATTTGCAGCAACATATTTTATCTGTCTATAGTGCCTCATAACAAAGCAAGTCAAACTTCTACAAGGCTGTAATACAGCAAAAAACATTAACATGCAATTGCAAAGCTATGTTGCAACTGTGTGTAAAGAAGCAGGAATACTGTAATCTATTTAAACATACCAGTCCAATGCCTTCAGATTTAAAGTTGCTTGTCCTATTCTGCACAAGACTGCTATATAGAAAAGATTAGTGCTTACTGAAGATGAAATAATGATGCCTTGGCTAAATTTACATATGTGAACGGATTTTAAATATTTATAGCATACCTGCAATTCTATATCAGTATCTCTTGCAGAAAGATACATGCCAAAATCCTATAAAGACTTAGTGCAGTATTAATTGGTGATACAATTTTAAAGTTAAGTTTATTAAAGGGAGAGAGAAGATCTGAAGTGTAGATCCTGCATTTGCCTGAAAAACTGCAAGTTCAATATTGCTAAGAAAGAGGCAGTCCATTTGACTGATGCTACATTCACCATTTTAAACTATTGATTTCCTGCCACCTTGTGTCATCTACTAGATATACTGCAGTATCTTACTAATGCATTGTGAACAATACATCCCAGAACTGTGACCTAAAATCCTTAGAAAAACAAAGGCATCAAGTGCACACTGAAGCAAGGAATATTTACCCAAAATCAATTTTCTTAAACCCCCTACCTACCAAATGTGTGAGAACATCTTTAAAAGGTGAACTCCAGTAATTTAAAAAGTACCTTTCTGGCACTTTCAAGGATTTAATGAAGGATTTGCAAGCAGCATTGGCCTTGCCATCAATGCTTATTCCCCAAGTATCAAAGAATACAGAGTACGTTCTCATGTTAGTAGCTAGTTGTGTGAAGTCACAAATTTCTTCAGAAGTAAACTCTAAAGTTGATATAATCAATATCAGCTGTGGGGGGAAAAAATCAACAAATGTATTCTTTATGCTGATACTCAAACAATAACTATTTCTCACGAGTATGCCAACTTTGTGTTTTGTAGACCTTCCTTGCTGTAGCTTTGAATGTAATCCTTTCATCTGCTACTCCCCTGAGTGAGTTAAGGTTGCGAGATGAGTAGTAGGAAACCTGGATGGCTCAACATTAAAGTTGTTGTTTTTAAGAGTCTATTTCCTTTGGGATTCCGTCTGATTTTCAAGGGAAACAGAGGTGATGGAATTGAAAGCAAAAGAAAAAAAATAGCTTCATAATGCAAACCTGTATTTGTTGACACGCTCTACATTAAATTAAAGCAGGCCACAGACTCAGTGGTATCACTCCATAGTGCTATTGCTGATAAAATAGATTTGGAAACTCACAGTTAGATATTTATTTAAGTAGAAAGTTTGTAGTTGGATTGGGATGGCTATTTTTATTGACATTCTTTGTTCCTAACAGTAAAGGCACCTATGGATCCATTCTTTCTGCTCACTTTTTACATGAAATGGAAAGCTGTAGAAAGTTGACCAACAGAGCAGCATTTCCTGAGATTATTTCTCAGGTTTCTAATGCAAGCAAGACAGCATTGAAAGCAAAGATTTCTGCAATAAATTTCCTTTATTTGAAAATCAGCAAGAACTTATCTTTACAAGCAGATACCCAATAGCATTTTTTGTGCACAGTAATCCATGATTACTAATGTGGGCGCTGATTTATAACTGCACATATGGGGAGTGATTGATAAGTTCGTGGCCTAAGGTAGAAGGAGTCAATTTTAGAAAACCTGGCACATTTATTTTTCAACATAGTCCCCTCCTACATTTACACACTTAGTCCAGTGGTCATGGAGCATACGGATCCCTTCTTTGTAGAAGTGGTCCACAGCAGGGTTGATTGATAAGTTCCTGGCTTAAGGTAGGAGGAGATGAGTTATACAGCTCTCGTTACATGCACGTGCAGTTCAACTCTTTGAGTGATTATGCAGAAAGTTTGAAGTTAATAACTCATCTCTTTCCACCTTAGGTGACAAACTTATCAATCACCCCTGCTGTGAACCACTTCTGGAGGTCCAAGTTGTCAACTTCTACAAAGAAGGGATCCGTATGCTCCATGACCGCTGGACTAAGTGTGTAAATGCAGGAAAAATAAATGTGCTAGGATTTCTAAAATTGACTCCTTCTACCTTAGGCCACGAACTTATCATTCACCCCTCTAATATTAACATTTGTATGGCAGTGATTGGACACATTGTTTTTGTGTGGGATTAGACTGTACTTCTAACTGCAGATCTAGATTCTTGCTGCTCCTTTATGGCCTCAAAGTGGATTCTTATCTGTGAGTTCTGCTTTCCTTGCAAAAGCATCAATTACTAGAAATCATGTGATCTGCAAAATTCAGTCAAGCCATCCAAAAGTACTGAATGGTAGAGGGACTGGTTTTACATGGAAATGATAAGCTTTATCTATTAGAATTGATGAAAATTCTTTCACCGGAAGCCACACTGGGAGTTGTTAGGGGGTTTCAGTCCTCCCACAGTGAGAAAGCACAACGCTTGTACTGTCATATCTGGAAAGAAAGCCTGGTCTAATGGGGAAAGCATTGCCCATTTCAATTTCTCCACTGTGTTTCAGTGTTTCCAAGGCATTTGTCTGCCGCAGAGGCCTTTTTGGTTCTCAACTATTGGAAGGTTGGATGTTTTTTTTTCAGTCATTTGCTGAGTTGGGGCAGAACTGAGATTATTCTGAATCAAGTACCAAAGGGCAGACACATCAAATACAATGGCTCAGTTGAGGAAATCCTTGAGGCTGCAGAAGCAAGATCCTGATAAGTAAGGAAGGTGGTAAGTGGAACAGTGATAAGGGACGGATGATAGGAAAATGGAACTAGTTGGTGAGGGAATAGGAAAACCCAGAGTTGTAGTGTGCAGGTGATAGGCAGATGGAAACTAGTGGGTAATATATCTTTGAGGGAATCTTTCCATCTGGTGCTGACTGGGTGTCTGCCCTTGGATGGCTTCCTTTATGCTTGGCTCTTCTTGGTTTGTGTCCTTACTGTGTAAGCCACAGTTAGTTTTCACAGCACTTAGGTTCCAATCTTACTTTGAGAATGCCACTATGCCTCAAACCCTGGTCTACTAAGCAACAGTTAGTAGATCATTTGCACACCGTCTGTTTCAGAGTGTGGGGTCTCATTATTCTCCAAATCTACCATCAGGATAGGAGATCCAGACCAACATTAAACTCTGATTGTGGTCAATGAGTTAGATTATCCACATCAAATGTAACCTGAGATTAGACTCCTGAAATAAGCATTCAGAGCTCGGCTATGGCAAGTGCTTAACAGGAAACTTGTTAAGATATTTCCAGGATGTTCTCAATATTGAAGCTTGCAAAATCACGGGAAAGCCTGGCCTCTGGTTATTCAAAGCAGTGAAGGAACATCTGGCAAAGCAATAAGCACCTTAAGTCACATACATCAAAGTTGCTTGAATTTCCAGCATCTGCAGAATTCCTGTTGTTTGCGTTAAAAGCACCTTAAGTCTCTAGATTGGAAACAGAGGGCACAGAATATCCAAAGCAAAACATCTATCACACAATACCTTTTCATTTATCGTCAGTCTTCTAATCACACACAGGGTTCTTCAACAGAACTCGGAGCAGCAGTGTGGAAGTAAGTGATTCCGAACACTAAGCGATTGCCTAAGAAAAGAGCTATTTTAAAACATACACACATATCACTGTTGTTTATTATGGAATTATAGTCAATTTAAACAAGATTGATAATGCTGTATTTCAATTTTCTGTCATGATAGACTCTGTGGACACAAGTTAATATGGTTTTAAAATCATCCACCTACACTATAAAGGATTAAACTTTTCTTTCCCATAATACTGAGTGCCTTAAGCCATCCGTAATAAACTAGAGTTTACTTGAGTTGCCTAGTAAGGATATATTTACATTACATTTATAGTATAAATTGAGCATTCTTACATTAACCCTACAGCCTGAATTTAGCTTGCCATGATACTTTGCAACAGTACTTAGTTATGTAGAGGAAAGTTAACAGCATTGATTGTGAGGTTATTGTGGGGAGATGGCTTTTGCAGGAATTGAGCTGTTTGTTCTTTTGGTTCAGAGTGGAAGTTAGAAGCAGGACCTGGAGATATTTCTACCCGTGATGAAAGGCCAAGTACTGAATTTCGTGTAGTAACAGTAATTGACAACTCAAATGACTGACCTTTCATCATAACAAAGTAGGCTAGGACAGTGACAAAATAATGCAGTCCCTTGTTCCTTATCCCCCTCAGAAGCTGAATCTGCATTTCCTTAAGAACAACTAAAACCGGTGTAATTTTTAAAGATATCTGAGCTATATAGTGCTTTTCTTCACTTATATAATAACCAAAAAAAAAAGAAAGAAAATCGTTGGATCTCTGTGGAAATTATATGCTTTCAATTTTCAGGATATTTCTTGTAAAACATTTGATGGTTCAAAGGTGGACCTTGCTTCCATAAAGAGAATAAAATGATGTGAATTTACTTGTAATATTGCAGTAGCCAGTATGTGGAGTAAGGATTCTCCATTGTAATACCTGGGTCAGAACAAACTGTAGCATGATGCTGTACAGGCAAGGAGCATTGTGAATTATAAGGAGTGTGAACGACTTTCATGGGAGTATCTGGTAATTTTGTGTCTGGCTCAGTGTGTTGCATAAAACCTAAATCTGGTCTGCAGTTTCTCATCAGTTTCTTTATCAGTTTTTTATTATTATATTGATGGTGGTCTTCAATTATACAATCATGTGATTCACCAATTAAAAAGAACATAGAAATGATGGGGAATACATCAGCAAATATTTGGTGGATGTTGGATATTCATTATGGTTGTGACCTCTTATGAATCCTGCTGTCCTATGTCCCCTAGCAGGAAACTAAACTCTCTAATGCTCCAGAGTTTGACATCTTCCTCTAGTCTCTCTCTGAAAGAGGACAAAGTTGAGCAAGACCTTGGTTTAATTCATCTCACTTAATTTCACAGTAAACAAAAGTACAGATCTATCGCAATGATGAGACCTCTGGAGTTCAATCAATCGAACTTGTGTTTGCAGACGTTTGCCCACAGAGAATCTCGTAATTTTTAAAATAAAGGATTGTGTATTTATACCTATACCATGCTTTTTATGACTTCAAGAAGGCTCATAGTCCTTTAGGTACAATGAAAGATTCTCAATATTTTCATGTTAAGGATACAGAAGCCATTAGTGCTTAGTAAGAACCCACAAATAAACTGTTTTGGAGGTATCGGTTGACTGATAAATATTGTCCAGGATACTGATAGAACACCTTCTGCTACTTTAAACTGTTCATTCACCTGTGAAGCCTGATTTAATGATACATCCAAAGCATAACTCAGATCGTGCAGCACTCCCTTGGTAAAACACTAAAATGCCAGAATAGCTTATGTGCTCTTGCTTTAAGTGGGGCATGAATCTATGAACTTCTGACCTAGGCAAGTAAATTACAGCTGAGGCAAGTCTAGTACTGAAAATGAAAGACTTACTCTACTGCCCTTTCTACAGAACAAGACATAAATTTGTTTTGCTTTGCAGCTTGCTGGTGTCTCTCCAATTTACTGGAACCATTTCTGGTATTTTTAAAATCTGTCCCTCCTTAACGGATTAAAATATTGAAGATATATTTTTGAATATGAAAAAAATTACTTATTAACTGCTTGATTAAATATCTGGTCTTTATTTTAAAGTGGGGGTTAATAACTACCTATTTCATAATTAAAACCTTTTGTCTACCTATCAATTGACTACCAAGTACCAGGTGTTACAGGAAACTATTCACTTTCATCTTTGCATCTACCTAAAATACACATGAACTCAGAACTACTACATAAAATTTATAAGTCTGTGAGGTACAAGTCAGACCAAGGAGGTCAAGGCAGTATTACTTTGTTTATGGATAACATTCATAATCAAAAATAGAAATGTATTCTCTAAATACCTATTAACAGGTCTCAAGCACTTCCAATATTGGTGCAGGTTGTCATTCTGAAATGTCAACAAGTCCTTTCCCCCCCACAGCCTCTACTTGACTTGATGGATGCATCCCGCAGTTTGTTTTTTGACTCCAAATGCCAGTATATGTGATTTCTTCTGAAATCAACAGTTCATCCCCAAGATACAGTAATTTCATGTTGCTATATCATTTGCTTGCTATAATAATAAATTTTGGTAATGTGAAGTATCCTGATAAAATATATTACATATGGTTTGTTGCAAGTTGACACCAGGGCTGGTTTCTGTGAGAGTTTTAAAACAGGTAACAGAGTCAAAGCAACACACATCAAAGTTGCTGGTGAACGCAGCAGGCCAAGCAGCATCTGTAGGAAGAGGTGCAGTCGACATTTCAGGCCGAGACCCTTCGTCAGGACTAACTGAAGGAAGAGTGAGTAAGGGATTTGAAAGTGGGAGGGGGAGGGGGAGATCCAAAATGATAGGAGAAGACAGGAGGGGGAGGGATGGAGCCAAGAGCTGTACAGGTGATTGGCAAAGGGGATATGAGAGGATCATGGGACAGGAGGTCCAGGGAGAAAGAAAGACAACGGTGGGGGGGGGGAACCAGAGGATGGGCAAGGGGTATAGTCAGAGGGACAGAGGGAGAAAAAGGAGAGTGAGAGAAAGAATGCGTGTATAAAAATAAATAACAGATGGGGTACGAGGGGGAGGTGGGGCATTAGCGGAAGTTAGAGAAGTCGATGTTCATGCCATCAGGTTGGAGGCTACCCAGACGGAATATAAGGTGTTGTTCCTCCAAACTGAGTGTGGCTTCATCTTTACAGTAGAGGAGGCTATGGATAGACATGTCAGAATGGGAATGGGATGTGGAATTAAAATGTGTGGCTACTGGGAGATCCTGCTTTCTCTGGCAGACAGAGCGTAGGTGTTCAGCAAAGTGGTCTCCCAGTCTGCGTCCGGTCTCACCAATATATAGAGGGCCAATATCTCAGTCCCTCTGACTATACCCCTTGCCCATCCTCTGGGTTCCCCCACCCCTGTCTTTCTCCCCGAACCTCCTGTCCCATGATCCTCTCGTATCCCCTTTGCCAATCATCTGTCCGGCTCTTGGCTCCATCCCTCCCCCTCCTGTCTTCTCCTATCATTTTGGATCTCCCCCTCCCCCTCCCACTTTCAAATCTCTTACTAACTCTTCCTTCAGTTAGTCCTGACGAAGGGTCTCGGCCTGAAACGTTGACTGTACCTCTTCCTAGAGATGCTGCCTGGCCTGCTGTGTTCACCAGCAACGTTGATGTGTCTTGCTTGAATGTCCAGCATCTGCAGAATTCCTATTGTTTGCGTAACAGAGTCAGAGTGTCACATTGGACAAAACAACCCACCATCTCTACATTGGCCATCGAGTACTTATTGATACTAATTCAATTTGTCCATGTTCTTCTATGTATTGGCAATTCAGGTACTTATTAAGATAATTCTTGAATAATGTATCTGCTTTTACTACACCCTCAGGAAATGTATTCCAAATTCCAAATACCTTCAAGTGAAAAATGTTTATTAATGGATATTTTGTCTTCTCCTCCATAAACTGCCTACCCTGTAGAACTTAGCTGCATTCAGCTCCATGCACTAGTTCCGCAATGGGGGAAAATAGTGTTTGGTCCTGAGAGACTCTTGTAAAGTACCTGAATTTTCCCAGTGTGAAGAAGAGAATCTCAAAGTCGTTTCTCTACACTGGAGCACAATATCTATAGCTGGGTGTTCTGGCTTTCAAAGAACACATCAGTGAGAAATGTTCTCAGTTTAGTGCTCCTCACTGCATAGTCCATTGCAACAGAACCATTTTCAATGATAGGCTCCAACATGACAACACCATCCTTTTTGGAATCCCACCCTACGCAGAGAATGACACATTGCGCAACGGAATGGTTCAGCTTTAAACTGGGGTTCCAACCATGAACTACGAGGATTTTTAATTATCTGGCCTGGTAGTAACACATCTCATATGCTAGATGCCGCTATCCTTCGAAATCTATATGATGGTGTCCTCCCTGTTAGAGTCATCCTAATCCTGATCAATAAGGTCCTGCATCTCAAACATACAGTCACTTGCACCATGTGATTGGGACTGTCAAATTGTGCCAACAGAAATGCTGAAAATGTTTGGCATCACGGCATCATCATCATTATGTGCCATGTTGTAGGACCTGGGAGATCATGGTCTATAGCCATGATTGTTCTTGGCAAATTTTCTACTGAATTTGTCCGCTATTGCCTTCTCCTGGGTGGTTTCTTTATAAGATGGGCAACCCCAGCCATTATCAACGCACTTCGGGGATCGTTCACCTATCGTCAGTGGTCCCATAACCAAGTATTTGTGATAGGCACTAGCTACTCATACAACAATCCACCACCTGCTCCCGTTGCTTCACATAACCTTGATTGGTTGGGGGGTGGTGTTGAGCAGGTGCTACACCTTGTCCAAGGGTGACTTTCAGGCCTGCAGAGGGAAGGAGTGCCTTACACCTCCTTTGGTTTACAGCTATCTCCACCCCACTGCTCATCACAGCATAGCTGTCCACTTGAGATATGAAGCAACAATCAAAAACTCTACTAAATTAATCAATCAACTAAAAGGAATGTGCTAAATTATATTTTGCTAGGTTTCTTGCAGAATCCTTTCCATTGAAATAAACAGACACCCTGTTCCGTCACTTGGTCTAGGCTGGCACAGATTCTTGAAGATGAGTTCACTATCCGGCGCTGAAATCTGTGACGCATCCTATGACACCACCTAACCATTCTCCTTCAGATGCTTACACAAGAAAATACCACCAGATTCACATGGAGCTCCAGACACCTTTTAGGAGCTTACGATTGGCCATAATTTTAGCTCAAAATCTGTGGGTGTATAGTCATAACTCTTACTCAAATTTCATGAATTATTTTCTAAAGATGCTGATTTACACTGGATATCTGATCAAAAAGTGCCTGCACATTTTGGGTATTTCTATATAGACACAGTTCATCACATCTAAGATGGGGCAATTAACGTTTGTCAGTAGTTGAAGTATAACATGTTAATTATGAAATCTTCAAATCTGAGTTATAAGACAAACAATGAATATTATTCCCCTCTCATCCCAAATGACTCTTTCCATATGTCCATCAATTCACTTTCCTAACTCCTCTGTCTCACAAACCTTTTGAACCAGCTAGAATCAGCTAAGTCATTATTAAAAAAAAATCTGAGTATTCCCTTCCCATACTGTTCTGATTAATTATATGGAATTCAGTATTTATCCATCTTGTTCGAGATTGTAGTTAATGGAAAAACTTTCATGACCCAAGGTATCATTAACTTAGACATAGCAACCTAGAAAGTATTCTATGTATGGGTAAAGGATGGAAAAGAGTAAGACATAACATCTGTTTTAAAGAACTACTTCAAAGCAATGGATTTTATCTTGGCTATAGCTTGACTATGCCACATTAATTTAATGTTTTCAGCATTGAGGAGAGTGGTAGAAACCAATACTCTACTTAAAATATTAAATTATTATTTTGTGCTTGTGATTGGCACAAGATTGCGGGGAAGTTCAGTACTGCTTCTTCAGTTACTTCCTTTTAGTTTGTTTTGCAAGATGGTAAATTTAAATAGTTTGCTCAAAAACAATATCCTAATCCTTCTAGCACTCTGAAGGTGTGCTGCTGCATTCAGAAAAGATTCTGCTTGTAACATTGTCCCTGGGGACATCATTGCTTCAAATTCATCATATGCATTCTTGGCAAATATTTAACAGTGTTATGGTTTTAGAGTTTTTAACATAACTACAAAATTGTACAGCAAATGATACAAAACATTTCATTTGAATTATGCTAAAATATGCATAACATTTATATAAAATAATGCATTTATTAAATTTATTAATTATCCTTTTCTTTCCCCTTGGGATCTTATTGCAACTCCTGATTCTAATCTGCTTCGGTTTAGCCAAAATATTTAGGTTTCATTTGCAATTAATTTAATGTAGTGTGAAAGAAGCCTAGACACTACAATATATTAAAACTGACTGATTAATAGGTTAAGAAATATTTGTCCCTTTGTCCATGTAAATTAGTGATACATTTCACTCTATTGCTGTAATTGCCCATTTTATAACAAATTGCTAATGAATTATATAGATGTTATTGTTAACTAAGTGTTTTGCCATAAAGCTGTTTAGTTGTAATATGATCAAATAATAAATATTTTTAAAATTATGATATTTGTTCATACATGCCATACATTATAGACTAACAATTTAGCCAACATTTGTTTACATAAATAACTATTCTATTTTCATCATAAATATATTTCTATAGTGTGCTTAATAATGGAACAATTGTATAGGTTCTTGGAACCTTTGTCCTATTATTTAGTAGTTATTTGTAAATATCAGTAGGCACTTTTACACATGTAAGGCTCCCAAAAGCAGTTATGGCTATCTGTGGACTTATTCAATTGTTTAAAATTTTCTCATGAGCCAACTTTATGTCACAACACCTCAATGTAGACTTTATCATGGCCTCTGCATCACTAGAACAGGACACATAAGTGGTAAGCAGAAGTGCCCTCTTCAGATTCATTCAAGGACCTGTTCACAGAACAAAGGGAATTCTCCCATTGATCTGGTCATCAATCTTATTTCATCCACCTCCATAAAGGTCTCTGTGGCACTTAAATTTAATTTGTGGGACTTTCCTTTGAATGTCAACTTGGAGCATAAGGGTGTGAAAAGAATTGCAGAAGTTCTAGTATGACCTTTAGTCAGTTCAAACCAATCCTTGTGCTTAATATTCCCCCATAGAATATTGAGGACATGTTATTGGCGTTTCAACCAATTTGCAAATCCAGTAGACAGTATCTAAAATAGCAATTAATCCAGAACTTTATTTACAAACCTAGGAATTTTTATTTAACTGGAGTTCCTTTTCAGTCGAATTTCTTCGGGGTATTTCCAGAGCCGGGTCTCAGAGGTCACCAGCCCTTTATCTGTTTCTTAATGTAATTTCAGTAAATTAACGTTCTTAAACTGTTATGATCACCAGAAACATTGAATTATTTACTACTATTTAGGATTGACTTGTAATCGATATCTCATGTTTAAAAATATTGCCCAATGTTTCCGATTACCCTTATCCATTTCCACTTACCCTGTATAAAGGTAAAATTTTGAGTTCTAAGCTACAGTGGAAATGATTACTGTCCACGTTTCCAAATAGTTACATTTGACTATTTGAAAATTGTAACTACTTAATTCCGCCTGATAAATAGTAGTTTTCATATATAGTTTGAAACCACTTTTGTTTCAGTGTATCATCTGTGGCAATCTTGCTTTGATCCATAGTGAAACTGCAAGTTGATCAATTATTTCTTATGTTGGCTGTGAATTGGACAGTGAGCCATAGCTTGTCAAAACCAAAAAAAAAACCTTTGTGGTGTCTTCGTTGTTGTTGAGGCGCTACCGATGATTTAAAAAAACAGCACAATCCACACAACAAATAGTTTGGATTTCGGTGAAGCTGATTTTCTATGCTATGCCAACGTGTTACTTAAACCAGCGAATGAAATAAGACTGGTAATTTCTGGTGTCAGCGAGGCCACAAGCTTAAAATTCACAAGGCATCTCTTTTTAAAGTGGCTAATTTTAACCACATTGCTGATACTAATTTAGTGCCTATTATAAAATCTTCTGTTTCTAATAACAAAAGTGTTGTGGTAAATATTAAGCAGCAGGAAGGTGTAAGTTACTTCCAGTCATAGTAACCAGTAAATCGTAACTGATATTTCCATTGCCATCAACACAACACAAAATATAACACAAGTTTCTGATAAATTTTGAAACAATTATGCAAACTACGGAAGTCGGAGGTAGAAATAAAGGATTAGCCATCAAAAACCAGCAAATCTTTGTCAGTGCCGTCTTTAAACCACGTTCCTGTTGATCTGTTCCATGTTTTGCAAGATACCTCGCTAATAGCTCCGCAATGAACCTAAACTGTCGTGGTATCTAATAAACGTAAACGTACGATCTACGAATAGAACACAGATGAGTGTGAAAGAGTGCCGGGCAGTAACTCGAACTTGTTTTTACCCGATGTAAATAGACGTTTATTACTCTCGCATAAAGCAGCTTGATTAAACCCCTGCTGTTCTGAGCAGCAGCTGAACGGACTGCAATGCCTTGTGCATATGTGTTGCCTGGTGGTGTGGAGCTGGGCAGGACAGTTTGATTTGCCGAGATTGTCCAGAAATTACTCTCAACACAAGAGTGTAGTTCAAATTGTGGAGCGCTGGGCACAAATAGATCACTCAAACGGAATGCTATTGCTTCGGGTTTTATGCAGCAGCTTGGGAATGCTAAACTTTATAATTTCATCCGCTCTTCTGTGTTCGCAAATCGCCTGTCAAGGTAAGGAAACAAAGAAAATGCTGCTGGATTTCGCTTGGAGGAGGAAAGGTAACTTTGCATTAGAATATTCAACGGGAGTCCTGACCGCGCACTCCTCAACGTTGTTGTCTAGTTATAGAAGAAATCTCTCTTCTTTATGTTATCATATGGGGTTAATGGTGTATTATCCTTTTAGGCTTATTTCTTTTGCTTTTGTTAATGGGTCAATATCCCTCAGGGTAACCGGCTGTTTTCAGGGCATGGGCCAATCCCAAATTGGATTTGCCTTTCTTAATGAAATATATCATTGGTAACTTTCGGAAGAAGTTAAACGGTGCATAAGGGCCTTATAAAAATGTTAAATCTCGCAACTCCCCACTGCTGTAATATATTAAAGGAGCGTATTTAAGATTTTTTTGTTTTTTTATTCAAGCTTGTGAACTTGATATAACAGTCATTTGTCTTTATGCTGAGCATAAATTTGCGACCGTGATATTACTCGGACATGAAACCGAATAAACACAGTTAATTGCAGAGTAATGATGCAATTTAATGGTGTTTCCTTTTACCCACTAATGTTCATGTTTGTTGTATTTTTGTTAATAAACTTTTTCATCTGAATTGGGATGAGCGATGGGAAAACAACTCGCTGGTAAACGGTGTTCAGGGTCACTCGACTGCAACAGTGCTGATGCGTGAAATGTATTATGAAGGTTGAACAAATGGTTGATTTATCTATTATTTATTGGTCTGCACTAGGGCTTGGCTTCTGTCGTAGTCTTTCACATAATTTAAGGAAGATGTAGGTGTTTTGGAGGTGAGTGAGATCATGCTGAGCTGCAGAATGGATGGTGAAGCCGGTTGAGAATAGCCTGCCATTAAGTTTGCTCAGGGAATATTAAAATATGAAATAATTTCTTTTCTAGTCCTTCATACGAGATTTAACATGCGTTCAGACTTTGTAATATTATTAAACGCCTAAAGGTGAACTAGTATGGTGTTCGCAGTGTCCAGGTAACTACTCATGAAGGTAGGGAGGACGTGTACCTGTGAGAGTGAGAGGTGGAAGAACCGGAACATGAGACTTCAGCGAACGTTGAATGGGAGGGCGCGGAGATGTGTCCTGCCGGGCTCTTCATTGTGGGGGGGGGGGTGCGTTTCGAATGGATGGGAAGGGGGCGCTTACCTGGGTGATGCACAAAAGGGGAGTTCGGTAATTGCGGAGAGGACGATAATCTCGGAGAATTTAGAATGGCGTGTGTGGGGACCCTACTGGGACGTGCACCCGGCGCCCGTAAGAGGGAGAGGCAGTGATTGTTCCCTGTCTAGTTATATTTACACGTGGTGGGCAGAGCGGCCACGTTCTAAGGTGGTGTGTGCCTTTGACCATATTCTTAAGTAAGTTAAATCGATGGATGAACGCAGAGGGAGAGTGTTGTCGGCTGTGTACTGTGCGGCCTTGAATGAAAATGGGGCTTGACAAGGGACTTGGGGTTGCAGGAGGTTTGCCGGCGAAATCTCCGCTGCTCCAACACGTCAACGGTGTCGGAGTTTTCTAAACTTATTACAGGGTCGGGGGTATATATTGGCACGAAATGATCGCCGTTCCCCAGAGATGATGACGGGTCTTCCGGAGAGCTGGTCTGCTGTCCGGTGGATTCATTAACCACTTCTTGCACGAGCAGTTTCACCCTCTTCACCGAAACTGTGGAGATGCGTTATAGAAATTCGCCATTACTCCCATTAAACTCCATCACACGGGAGGTCTTGCCCGCTTAATTAACTGTTCTTGATATCAGGTCCCCAATGTTTTTGTCCAGTATGGTCTTTTCAAAAATAAAACTGCTTATCATGTAGGGTTTTACAAGAGAGCATTTTCTCGAAGAATCGGTTGGAACGGTAAAAGTGAAAAAAAAAACTTTAGTTCAGTTTAATATCTAAACACCCTAGGCGTGCTGTTGCTTGCTGGCATCGCCGTCTGGTACGGAGGGGCCACTGCACGGGATTGGAAAAAGCTGCATAAAGTTGTAAACTCAGCCGGCTCCTTCATGGGCACTACCATCTCCGCATCAAGGCCACATTCAAAAGGTGATACTTCAGAAAGGTGGCATCCATCATTAGGGACCCAGATCACTCCGGACATGCCCTCTTCTCATTGCTACAATCAGTGAGGAGGTACGGGAGCCTGAAGACACACACTCAATGTTTCAGGAACAGCTTCTTCCCCTCCGCCATCAGGGTTCTGAATGGACGATGAAGCAATGAACACTTACTCAATTTCCCCCTTCTTTTTGCACTAGTTTTTAAAAGTTAATGTATGTAATTATTGTTATTTATAGTTCATTATGTATTGCAATATACTGCTGCCGCAAAGCAACACATTTCATGGCATATTGCCAGTGATGCTGCTTCTGGCACTTTATTCTTTAAATTGTACTAACAAATGCAGATGTTCACAATGCTTGTAAAATATGGTTGAAGTATCACAGCTGAGTAAAACAAAATTAAAGAAATAAGAATGTGCATATCTTCTACTGAAGTAAGCCCATTTACCTTTATTTGAGTTGCTTACTTGGATGAGATTGACCATTTTATTCCTTGACTCCATTTTTGCTATGAAGTATTGTATTAATTACCTTTGTCTCCAATCCATAATTATTAATGTTCTCCGTTATGAATTATTTACATGTTTTGGTGGAAAACTAGAAACTTTGCTGCAGGATACTACCTTTTTTTTTAATTCAATGTAAACATGCTGTTTCATATTTAAGCTTTGCCCATGAATGGGGACAAATGTTGCATAAGGATTTAAAATTGATTAAAATGTTAGGCTGACGAATGTGTTTGAGAATATAAGAGAACTTTTGTTCTGGTCACTACGTCAATGACACTTTAAACTCAGCATTGTTCCAATTATGTTTAATAGCATCTCGTAATATCCATCACACCTGTTTTCTTGCTACCTTGTTAGTGTTTCTTTTGGGTAACATTTTTATTTTTATCAGTTGCATCTCAACACAATTTACTGTATTTCTGTTTGAGCACAATAACCATGTTAAGACAACTTTAAAAAAAAATAGGCTATCACAAAACACAAGTTGCTTGATCCACATCAGAATTTGAAAGCACAAATTGGATTTGTTATTGATGGTTGGAATATACAAATTTTGTTAACAGTATTCATCCCAACTCCTGTAAAAGTCTAACTTGGGTTCTAACATAAATCTTCCTATCTGTAAGTTCAAAGTGAGCATTTATCCATCAAGAATCAACAGTTTTTTGAGACCCTTTTTAATAGTTTCATCATTTTGTTACTTGGTCTTTACCTAGGGAAGATGTGGTAATCTAATACCTGCTTTGTGAGTGTTTTTAGCAATTGTGTATTTGTTAAGAGTAATAAAATAAAGGCCAGAAATACAAAAGACTACAAGTGTGTGAGAAAAAACTGTATATATTGCCTTGGAATAAAAATTACCCTCCTGATATTTGTAGCAGGACCATAAAACTGAATGTGTGAATTTTTCTGTAGTTACGATCACAACCACCACCTCATCTGCATTAAGTTTCTTTTAAACATGCCAAAAGCAAATTAACCTGAGGTCCTTTGTATATCCTTCATTGAGTTTTGGTCCCATATAACCTTGCATAAATTTGTTTTGTTATTGTGTCATTTTAAAGGAGTTTGGTAATAGTTCCTATATCCTTGAGTATTTAGATTAATATGGACCTGATTTAACAATTAACCAATATCTAGCCTGCTGGAGCAAAGTTAAAAGTAAATTTTATTTTCAAAGTACATGTACAACAACATATACAGCCCTGAGATTGATTTTCCTGTAGGCATACTCAGCAATTCTATAAACTAGTAACTATAACAGGATGAATGAAAGGATCAACCAGAGTGCAGAAGACGGCAAATTGTGCAAATGCTAATGTAAATAAATAGCACAAATGAAATAAACAGTCATTAAAGTGTGATCATTTGTTACAGGTACATTTCATTTATGGGGCAAGTGAGTGTAGTTATCACCTTTTATTCAAGAGTCTGATGATTGAGGGGGTAGTAACTGTTCCTGAACCTGGTGGCGTGAGTCCTGAGGCTCTTGTATCTTCTTTCTGATGGCAGCAGCAAGAAGAGAGCATGACCTGGGTGATGGGAATCCCTGATGATGGATACTGCCACCTTAGGTTAGCATTTCATGTAGGTGTGCATTTGTCAGATTTGCCAGTTATTCAGATTTTAAAATTATGTAACACATTTATAGTAAAGCTGTACTGAAATTATGTACAAATGGAGACTATCTTTATTGGAATATTTCATTCTGTCAGGTTCTTTTGTAAAACTGACCTTTGTCTTCAGATTAACATCACCTATATTACTCCATATCATCCACACAACAGCATCAATGGATATAGACAGGACATCAAGGTTGCTTGATTACTGAGCTGTATTTTTTTTTAACTGGAATTGCAAGCAGGTTGGTCTTTGGAAGAGTTAGGTACTCTTTTTGTTTGGTTTATAATAACTTGGGATTACACTTGCTTTGCATAATTATCACCATTCACTAACATTTGAAACGGACTAATTCTGGAAGAAAGGTTTTCTTTCACATAAATTGGTTCTGCTCTTCAATTTCATCTACTAAAGAAGCAGCCTTCAATTTAACACGATGCTATTATGTTTATGTTTCTCTTCTGATAAATCCCCAAATTGCATGAGGCAATGCATATCACAGGCTACTTTGTACCAATTATGTTTTCGTTTACATTTCTTTCAGAAGTTTCTTTTTTTTTGGATTGCCTACTTTGTGCATTTTCTTGCTTGGAGAAAGTCAGATCGTATTTCAACATTCAAAGTCTGAAAGAAAATACCGTAGTTATTTCTCTTTAATGAAAACTTGCAACACAATTTCAGAATCATCCTCAACTATGAGAAATGATTGTATTTTAAAAAAATAGTTCAAGGCCTTGGAGGATATTTTATACTGGATTACACTCCAATATTTCCAAGATAGGAAATAATGAACTGAAATGAGTATTTGATTAGCCACACAGAGACATTACATTATACTGTTTGGTAGGGCCAATGAGGGTAGAACAAGTACAGCAAATGGTAGGGCCATGGGAAATGCTGCAGATCATTGGTGCACATGTCCGCTTCCTGAAGATGCATACAAAAATATTGAAGACGAATGGAATATCAACAGCAACACTAAATGCTGGAGGAACTCAGCAGGTCAAAGTTCAAAGTAAAACACCCAGTGACCACTTTATTAGGTACATCTAAACACCACATTAATGTAAATAATCAGCCAGTCATGTGGTAACAACTCAATGCATAAAAGCATGCAGACATGGTCACAAGGACAGCTGTTATTTAGACCAAATATTAGAATGGGAACGAAATCTGATCTAAAGTACTGTGGAGTGATTGTTAGTGCCGGACAGGATAGTTTAGGTATCTCAGAAATTGCTGATCTCCTAGGATTTTTACACACAACACTAAACATAGAAAACCTACAGCACAATACAGGCCCTTTGGCCACAATGCTGTGCCGAACATGTACTTAGTTTAGAAATTCCCTAGGGTTACCCATAGCCCTCTATTTTCTAAGCTCCATGTACCTATCCAGGAGTCTCTTAAAAGATCCTATTGTTATCTGCCTCCACCACCATTGTTGGCAGCTCATTCCAAGCTCTCACCACTCTCTGCATTTAAAAAAAACTTACCCCTGACATCTCCTCTGTGCCTTCTTCCAGGCACCTTAAAACTGTGCTCTCTCATGTTAGTCATTTCAGGCCTGGGAAAAAAACCTCTGACTATCCACAATGCCTCTCATCACCTTATACACCTCTATCAGGTCACCTCTCATCCTCTGCCACTTCAAGGAGAAAAGGCCAATTTCACGCAACCTATTCTCATAAGGCATGCTTCCCAATCCAGGCAACATCCTTGTAAATCTCCTCTGCACCCTTTCTATAGTTTCCACATCCTTTCTGTAGTGAGGTGACCAGAACTGAGCACAGTACTCCGCGTGGGGCCTGACCAGGGTCCTATATAACTGCAACATTACCTCTCAGCTCTTGAACTCAATCCCACAATTGATGAAGGCCAATGCACCGTATGCCTTCTTAGCCACACAGTTTACCTGCGCAGCAGCTTTGAGTGTCCTGTGGACTCAGACCCCCTCTGATCCTCCACACTGCCAAGAGTCTTACCATTAATATTATATTCTACCGTCATATTTGACCTACCAAAATGAACCACCTCACACTTATCTGTGTTGAACTCTATCTGCCACTTCTCAGCCCAGTTTTGCATCCTATCAATGTCCTATTGTAGTCTCTGACAGCCCTCCACACTATCCACAACACCGTCAACCTTTGTGTCATCAGCAAATTTACTAACCCATCCCTCCACTTCCTCATCCAGGTCATTTATAAAATCACAAAGAGAAGAGGTCCCAGAACAGTTCCACTTGACACACCACTGGTCGCCAACTGCCACATAGAATATGACCCATCTATAGCCACTCTTTGCCTTCTGTGGGCAAGTCAATTCTGTATCCACAAAGCAATGTCCCCTTGGATCCCATGCCTCCTTACTTTCTCAATAAGCATTGCATGGGGTTCCTTATCAAATGCCTTGCTGAAATCCATATACACAACATCTACTACTCATCCTTCATCACTGTGTTCAGCCACATCCTCAAAGAATTCATTCAGGCTCATAAAGCATGACCTGCCTATGACAAAGCCATGCTGACTGTTCCTAATCATATTATGCCTCTCCAAATGTTCATAAATCCTGCCTCTCAGGATATTCTCCATCAACTCACCAACCACTGAAGTAAGACTCATTGGTCTATAATTTCCTGGCTATCTCTACTTCGTTTCTTGAATAAGGGAAGAACATCTGCAACCTTCCAATCCTTTGGAACCACTCCTATCCACAGTGGTAATGCGAAGATGATTGCCAGAGGCTCGGCAATTTCCTCCCCTGCCTCCCATAGTAGCTGGGGTATATCTTGTCCGCTCCAGGTGACTTATCTAACTTGATGTTTTCCAAAATCTCCAGCACATCCCCTTTCTTAATGTCTATATGCTCAAGCTTTTCAGTCCACTGTAAGTCATCCCTACAATTGCCAAGGTCCTTTTCCGTAGTGAATACTGAAGCGAAGTACCTTCGCTATCTCCTCCAGTTCCATGCAGACTTTTCTGCTCTCACACTTGATTGGTCCTTTTCTCTTGTATCTTATCCTCTTGCTCTTCACATACTTGTAGAATACCTTGGGGTTTTCTTTCTCATGGCCTCTTCTGACTCCACTCCAGTGAAATTCTTCCTCATCTCTGATCTAAAAGTATGTTCCTCTGTTCTGAGGCTGTGTCCTCTGGTCTTAGACTGTCCCACCATACGAAACATCCTCTCCACATTCAGTCTATCAGGGCCTTTCACCATTTGATAGGTTTCAATGAGGCAGCCCTCATTCTTCTGAATTCTGGTAAATACAGGGCCAGAGTTATCAAACAGTCTTCGTATGATAAGCCATTCAAACCTGGAATCATTTCTGTGAACCCTCTCCAGTTGCAGCACATCTTTTCTAAGGTAAATGGCCCAAACCTGCTCACAATACACCAAGTGAAGTCTCACCAGTGCTTATAAAGTCTCAACATTACATCCTTGTTTTTATATTCTAGTCCCCTTGAAATAAGTGCTAACATCGCATTTGCCTTTCTCACCACAGACTCAACCTGCAGATTAACCTTTAGGGAATCCTGCACAACAACTCCCAAGTCCCTTTGTAACTCTTTTTTTTTGTATTTTCTCTCCATTTAGAAAATAGTCAACCCTTTCTTCTACCCAAGTGCATAACCTTACACTTCCCAATCCTGTATTCTGTCTGCTGTTTCCTTGCCCATTCTCTTAATCAAAGTGCTTCTGTAGCCTCTCTACTTCCTAAAACTACCTGCCCTGCCACCTATCTTCATACCATCTACAAACATTGCAACAAAGTCAGCAATTCCATCTTCCAAATCATTGACGTATAATGTAAAAAGAATTGGTCCCAACGCAGACCCCTATGGAACACCACTCGTCACTGGTAGCCAGCCAGAAAAGACTTCCTTTATTTCCATTCTTTGCCTCCTTCCAATCAGTCACTGCTTTATCCATGCTAGAATCTTTACTGTAATACCATCGGCTCGTAGCTAAGAAACACACTGTTGAAACTATCAGATGTCAATTCAGTGCAATAAGGAGAATTTTTCAGGATCTGTAGGAGACTGGCTGTTAGGAAAATCTAGCAATCTAACTAAGGAAGGCTGTGTAACACTTCCCACAAGTTCAGTAATCTGTCAATATCCACTTTTTCATGTGAGGTGACTTCTAATATTAGATGCAGCTTTAGCAACTTACTACTGATGTTTTCTTGATCTTTGCTCGACAAAGTCAGGCTTAACTTGCATATATTTAGTTATTGCTTGCCTTGTGATTTCAAAGTTGCTCAGTGATTTTTTTTTTGATCTGCACTGCCATCTGGGCTGGTGAAAATGAAAGCAATGGGTAGGATGAAATATTATTGCACCTGCCAGATGTGGAAAGAGTCTGGAGGTTATACTTGTATGGAGTCATTTGATGGCTACGAGAAGATGAAAGGAGCAAACTGTGTTAACAGAATTTCGCTGTCACTTACTACTCTCCTCATCATATATTGTAGTTTTGGCAACCGTCTAAGCATGCAGTCCTTTAATCCTGTAAATATTTTAATATATTCACTTAGCCATCATTAACCAACTAAAGATCAGGACCTTCAACTTCTCCATCTGCTATATGTTCAAAGAGGTTGTTGCCCATGAACTTGTCCTTCTACTGGATTAATTGTCTGAAGTCATCTGCTTTCTGTATAATCCAAATAATTCATAAACTTGAGATAACTGCATAGGCATTAACCTATCGAAAGTGAAAGGCCAAGTTCAGAGTTGTGAAATAAAGGATCTCTTGTGATGTTTGAACAATGGAGAAGGAGTTTCAAAATGTAAATGTGATGGTGTGCAGAGAGATGAAGCGTTCAAGTCCAAGACATTGCATGGATTTGTCTGTCCCTAGAAACTCTGAAGATGCTGAACCTTAATGCAGAGGACAGTTGGTTTTGTTTTTTCTTTGAGAGTTTGCAAGCTGCTAGTGCATTTTGTTAGCTTTTTCTATCTTGATAAAGTAATTAACATTTTTTATAGCAGAGAAGGTTTTGCTATTTTGGAGATGTTGCTGGCTGTCCTTGCTACTTCCCTAGACTAGACAGCATACACTTTATGTTAAGGGAGATGGATGAAGTTGTTTGCTTTGTGAACATACTTTTGCTTCACTAGCATGTTTCAAAGACTTTTGAAGCTCTTCTTGCTATTTTCTCCTCTGCATATTGTCCCTTTCTTAATCAGAGACCATTCTTTCCAGTTTAGCTTTGGGCAAATTTTGCTGCCGCCTACTCTTTCAACCTTTTATATTCTCTCATTCCAGGAAACATGTATTGAGGCCAGTGGGATTAGGATTTTTATTCTGACTAGCAGCTTGCACTTCTTTGGCATTATATGTTCACTGAGATATTGAAGCCAAACCTGATGCAGTGGAGAACGATTTATAAATAGAGATTCTAACTCATTGAGACAGGTGGCTAGGAGAAAAACTGGTGTTTGCTGATTTTTTAAAAAGTGGTTAAGCAGTAGTTACATTGTAGTAATGTAGAACAGATAGAACATCTCAATATTGTTCCTATAATCAATCGGATTTCATGATGAAATGAGTAACGGGTATCACACAATGCGCATATTTAATTATTAACAGGATGTCACGTCCAAAGTATAGCTGAGGGAATAGATTCATTAACTAGCTAAAATGTAAGCTGCAATTTGATAAAAGTAAAAATTATTAACAGCTGAAAATAAACCTTATTATACCAGTTGAACAACTTTAATTTACGCTTTCATATCCAAGTTAGTAACAATTGGGAAAGAGTAATTGAAGGTTTTCATGTTTTCATGTGTTTTTAAAGTAGATAAAAGTTTGTGTGGGGGGGATAAAATAAGCTATTGCTTGTATTCACAATGTGAAGTATAAAAATAAGGGTAATTGCAAATGGAGTAATGTTCTGTAAATGCATTTATTTAATTGAGGTGCCCTAAATGATGAAGTGAAACCATTAAGTTAGGCAGTAACTCTTCCAATTTAAAAACAAATGAAACCAAGCCAATCATAAAAGAATCCCAAAGTTTCTTTGCACATAGTAAAGTGAGAATGTAGAATGCTATTCCCAATGGCATCAAATTGCTCAGAAGAATTATGGTACTTGAGAAGCAAAGGTATCTAAAACTATTTCTGTGAACAGTTTGGATTCCATGAACGAAATTAAGGTTGAAACTCTGAGGGTGAATGACTTAATCTTAGAACCATAGAACATTTCAGCACAGAAACAGGCCTTTTGGCCCTTGGTTGTGCCGAACCATTTCTCTGCCTAGTCCCACTGACCTGCACCTGCACCATTTCCCTCCATACACGTACCTGTCCAAGTTTTTCTTAAATGTTAAAAGTGAGCCCACATACACCACTTCATCTGGCAGCTCATTCTACACTCCCACCGCTCTCTGTGTGATGAAGCCCCCTCCCAATGTTCCCCTTAAACTTTTCCCCCTTCACCCTTAACCCATGTCCCCTGTTTTTTTTTCTCCCCTAGCCTAAGTGGAAAAAGCCCGCTTGCATTCACTCTATCTATACCCATCATAATTTTATATACCTCCATCAAATTTCCCCTTATTCTTCTACACTCCAGGGAATAAAGTCCTAACCTATTCAACCTTTCTCTGTATCTCAGTTTCTCAAGTCCCAGCAACATTCTTGTAAACATTCTCTGCACTCTTTCAACCTTATTGATATCCTTCCTGTAATTTGGTGACCAAAACTGTACTCCAAATTCAGCCTCACCAATGCCTTATACAACCTCCCCATAACATTCCAACTCTTATACTCAATACTTTGATTTATAAAGGCCAATGTACCAAAAGCTCTCTTTACGACCCTATCTACCTGTGATGCCACTTTTAGGGAATTTTGTATCTGTATTCCCAGATCCCTCTGTTCTACTGCACTCCTCTGTGCCTTACCATTTACCTTGTATGTTCTACCTTAGTTTGTCCTTCCCAAGTGCAATACCTCACACTTGTCTGTATTAAACTCCGTCTGCATTTTTCAGCCCATTTTTCCAGTTGGTCCAAATCCCTCTGCAAACTTTGAAAACCTTCCTCACTGTCCACTACACCTCCAATCTTTGTACCATCAGCAAATTTGCTGATCCAATTTACCACATTATCATCCAGATCATTGATATAGATGACAAATAATAATGGACCCAGCTCTGATCCCTGTGGCACACCATTAGTCACAGGCCTCCACTCCAAGAAGCAATCCTCCACTAGCGCTCTCTGGCTTCTTCCATTGACCCAATGTCTAATCCAATTTACTACCTCTCCATGTACACCTAATGACTGAATCTTCCTAACTAACCTCCCATGTGGGACCTTGTCAAAGGCCTTACTGAAGTCCCTGTAGACAACATCCACTGCCTTCCCTTCATCCACTTTCCTGGTAACCTCCTTGAAAAACTTTAATAGATTGGTTAAATATGACCTACCATGCACAAAACCATGCTGACTCTCCCTAATAAGTCCCTGTCTATCTAAATACTTGCAGATCCTATTTCTCAGTACTCCTTCCAATAATTTACCTACTACCGACGTCAAACTTACCGGCCTATAATTTCCAGGATTACTTTTAGAGCCTTTTTAAAATAACGGAACAACATGAGCTATCCTCCAATCCTCTGGCACCTCACCCATAGATACCGACATTTTAAATATATCTGCCGAGGCCCCTGCAATTTCAACACTAGTCTCCTTCAAGGTCCGAGGGAATACCCTGTCAGGTCCTGGGGATTTATCTACTCCGATTTACCTCAAGATAGCAAGCACCTCCTCCTCCTCAATCTGTATAGGTTCCGTGACCTCACTACTTGTTTGCCTTATCTCCATTGATTCCATGCCAGTTTCCTTAGTAAATACAGGCGCCAAAAAAAAATCGTTTAAGATCTCCCCCATTTCTCTTGTTTCCTTGGGTTTGAAATTGTCCTTGTAGCTCCTGAAATGGGGCTAGTGAATACTTGCTATTGATTCATGCTGCTAATAGTTAATAGCTCACTGTCACTTCTTTTTAATATTATTGCATTCTCCATACCAATTTTAAAGCATTCTCCTGGATAATGTCTAACTTGCTGTGTAGAAATTACAGTAAGTTTCAATGTTTGACGCTGAGATGTGAAATAAGACTGCTTTTGCCTTGGGTCACTTCAAACTTGGATTGAATGCCTCACAGTTCCATGGTCAGAAGTCCTTACTAGACACATGTCCACTAGCTTAACAATCTTAATAGATTTAGAGTAATGTATTGAGGCTGCAACTACTTGATCTTTTGGTAGCAATATACTGGAAGATGGATGATTTTATGGTTTTATGACTAAATTCCATTCAGCTATAGAATACAAATGATAGCAGGAGTGCTCAAGTAATAAAACTCAGAATAATACGTCAGTCAAAAGGAAAAATTATATATAATGTAACAAAACACTTGGTAACACACACACACACACACACACACACACACAAAACACACAATGCTGGAGGAACTCATCAGGCCAAGCAGCATTTATGGAAAAAAGTACAGTCAACATTTTAATTTCACATACCCTGCTGTAAAACATCGTAGTTTCTTTTGGAGAAAAGACTTAACTACATTAGGAATAGCATCATTTCCCCCATTCCTTCAATATATACATGCAACATCTAATTGGATACCATATGCCAGTGTCTTCTTAGACAATGATCAGCTGTTACAATATAAGTTATTAGTTATATAGTTCTCAAAAAGTGCAATTACTGTATATTGGTATTAACTTTATGTGAAGTTTATAATGGAAGGTATTAAAATCAGATTTGTATTGAATCTGAACTGATTTTTTTCTAATTTAACACTGTCACTGCATCAGAATTTACCTTGCAATGTATGATATGAATTAAAATCTCCATATATGTATTGTGACACTCTAGTGGTGATTTTGCTTGTGCTATTTACAGTCAGCTTGGTCTGATTCCTATGAAACTGAAGCAATTTGAAGCTGGCAGTCCTAGTTGTATTTTCACTTGGCAGCAGGACTCAAGGGAACCATTTGCACAATGTATGTAACCGGAACCTGACTGGTTCAAAATTGAATTAGCAACTGCATCATCCAGTATAAAACAATGAATTGTGAACTTGTGCTTATCTAAAGATTTTGGAACACCTTTCATCTTGGAATCTCAGAAGAGGTTCCATTCTCCATGTATATGTGATATTGAGGTAATCTGCTCAAGAGTGCCAGGTCTACCATCAACACAGCTTGAATATTAGTGAGAGGCACTGGTGACTTCTGCACTTACATCATAACCAGTAGTTTAAATGTGCTTGTTTAGCTTCCTTTCATTTCACACATTGGTCTGGCATGTTATGATAAAACATTTAGGAAAAATAAACTGAAGGTGAGAAGGTAAATATAAGGACATTTGAACTTGATTAGTAAATAATAACCTGTCATGTTTTTGTCACTCTGACATTTTGCGTTTTACAAAACTGATGATTTAATATATTTCCTTTGTATTCACTGATACATTGTGTAAATAATAAATGAACTCGAGAGACTGGCTCCAGACTGCAACTAGAAACTAAAGCAAGAGGGATGAAAGCATTGCTATCTACAGTATTATACGTATACAGTGGTGCTAGAAAGTTTGTAAACCCTGTAGAATTTTCTCTATTTCTGCATAAATATGACCTAAAATGCGATCAGATCTGCACATAAGTTCTAAAACTAGATAGAGAACCCAATTAAATAAGTAACACAAAACATTATACTTGCTCATTTATTTATTGAGAAAAAGATCCAATATTACATGTATTTGTTGGAAAAGGTGTGTGAATCTTTGTTTTCAGTAACTGATGTGACCCCCTTGTAGAGCAATAACTTTCAACTAAATGTTTCTGGTAACTGTTGATCAGTCCTGCACATTGGCTTGGAGGAATCTTGGGCTATACCTCCTTACAAAACTACTTCAACTCTGGGATGTTGATGGGTTTCCTTGTGTGAACTGCTTGCTTCAGGTCCTTTCACAACATTTCTATAGGATTCAGGTCAGGATTTTTACTCAGCCATTCCAAAACACAAATTTTCGTCTTTTTAATCCGTTCTGTTGCTGGTTTACTCTTGTATTTCAGATCATTTTCTTAATGCATGATCCAACTTCTATTAAGCTTCAAGTGAAGGGTTGCTAACCTGACATCCTCATTTAAAATGTCTTGATACAATTTTGAATTCATTGTTCCCTCAACTAGTTCAAGCTGTCCAGGTCCTGAGGCAGCAAAACAGCCCCAAACCATGATGCTCCTTCCACCCTGCTTCACATTTGGAATGAGATTTTGGTGTTGGTGTGCAGTTCCCTTTTTCCTCCAAACATAGCAATATGCATTTTTGCCAAAAAGTTAAACTTTTGTCTCACCTGTCCATAAAACATTGTCCCAGAAGCACTGTAGAACATCCAAGTGGCCTTTTACAAACTTGAGATATGCAGCAAATTTTTTTGGGAGAGAAGTGATTTCCTCTGTGGTGTCCTTCCATGAACACCATTCTTGTTTAGTGTTTTTCTTATAGTGGACGCATGAACAGAGACTTCAGCAAGTTCTAGAGATTTCTGCAGGTCTTTTGCTGTTACCCGTGGCTTCTTTTTCATTTCCTTCTGCTAAGGGCCATCTCTCTATGGATAAAGTTTATGTTATGTAATGTCAGGATGCAGAATTGCATTTGTTACTGATACGTTCACAATATTAGTTGCTTACGATGGGAATAGAACTTTGTGTCATTCAGATAATTTTTTTCCATCTACTCTAGTAAATTAGTGAAAAGGTTATTAATTCTACAGTTAGCAATCCCAGTTCTTCTAAGGTGAAATCAATTTACCTTTAATGCCTAATGCCATAAAACTGCAGACACAAAAATCAGAAAATAAAAACATAGTTTTAGTAATAATCAGCAATTCAGGCATCAACTGTGGAGAATGAAATGGTTAACATTTTAGACCAATAATGCTCATCAAAGCTGAACTGAAATGTTAACGATTGCTCTTTCCACAGATGCTGCTGACCTATGGAGTGCTTTGTCCCACTTTCTGTTTTCAACTGAAATTACCTTTAATGAAATTTGAACTCTTTCTATGATTGCTGGTATTGTAACATAAATGCTGAAATCATAATGTGTCAAGTTTTCCTCTTAATATCAGAATAAAGTTAAGATTTTAATAAGGACATGCTCTTTAAAAAAATCAACTTAAACTTTCATTCTCTTCCTTTTCATTTTTATTTGTAGGATGACAAGTTAATTTGTAATAATAATAGTCATTGTATAGAACCATACAGCACAGTACAGACCCTTCCGCCTACAATGTTCTGCAAACCTTTTAACCTACTTCAAGATCAATTTAATACTCCCCCCACCCCACATCATTTACATGCCTATCCTAAGATAGACTTTGACTTATTCTTCCTCTACCATCACTCCTGGCAGCAAGTTCCACACACCCAACTTCTGTGGTTTTTTAAAAGCTATCTCCGACATTCCCCTCCCACCCATACTTTCCTCCAATCACCTTAAAATGATGCCCTCTTGTGCTAGCAATTTTCACCCTGAAGAGAAAGGTGCTGGTGAATCTCTACATCTACATCTGTCTACATCTTCCATATTATTTTTAATGAGGCAACCAGAAATGAGCACAATATTCCAAGTGTGGCTAATCAAGTTTTTATAGAACTGTAAACTTACCTTAGCCCAATACGTAACAGATACTGCCTTAAGAAATCAACATACATGATCAAAGATCCCTATGGTCTGGGTCATGCCATCTTTTTGCAGCTGCCATCAGGTAGGAGGTACAGAAACCTAAAATTCCACAACACCAGGTTCAAGAATTGCTCTTTCCCTACTACCATTCAGTTTTTGAACCAACTTGCACAACCCTAATCATTACAGTTTAGCAACACCTATGAACTCTTTGATCATTTTGTTTTTACTAACATGGACTTGTTTTTTGTTCTAGTTGTGTTGTTTTTAATTGTTTCATTTTCTTGTGAATGCTGCTTCTGTGAAGTGTGCCTGTGAAGCTGCCATAAGTAAGTTTTTCATTGCACCTGTGTATACATGTATTTGTGGATATGACATACTTGACTTTGACTTATTTTTAAAACAGCCATTTCGAGCTGACATTATGCTTTGGATAGTTTTGGGACTGGATCTGTGCTGAGGAGAATGATTTGAGATGCCTCAGCCTCTTATCTTACGGAACTTGTACAGTCAGTCATGTGGAACCTTTTGAGTCTAGATGAATTTAAAACATGCCCCACAAACAAAAGGTCACACTCATAAGAAAAGGGGGGAATCACAGTTTGCTGGAAATCAACTACCTAGAAACTAAAGTGAAATGCAAACACAAGCTTCAGAAAGCTCATAAGGGAACAGAGAAACCAACTTAATACAGAAAATATGGGGCACTAGAAAAGGAAAGGATGGCAAAGAGGTTGTTTGGAAATGGATTAGCAAATAAAATGCATCACGGCTAGCTGTTTAACAATATAAAGAGCTGCACAGTAAATGTGTGCATGTGCAGATTTGAGTGAATTGTTGTGATAGGAGAGATGGCTGGACGACTGTGTGCATGTTGTTATCTGCTTGACTGGAAAGGAGGACACAGCAAGACCACATAGAAAGATGAAGTCCCAAACAAATGAGCAGGAAACAAATGGATAAAAAAGACAAACTTGAAAAAATTGGCTAACACTTAAATGAACACAGTCTGCACAAAATTCATACAAGGCTGCTGAAAGAAATGGCAATGCAATAAAATTAACAAGTAGCCTGAAATAGGTATTAAATAAAGTACAAATTATTTTTCTTTGCCTTTTAATTGTACTGTAATAGGAGCGTTGGACTTTAATTTATCTTGTGAATTGTAATAAAGAACTGTAAACCAAATCATTATTTACTTAAAAAGAATGGCTTGAATCAGAACATCAGCAAAGCACAAAATAAAAGGGGTGATAAGTTCATGGCCTAAGGTAGAAGGAGTCAATTTTAGAAAACCTAGCACATTTATTTTTCAACCTAGTCCCCTCCTACATTTACACACTTAGTCCAGTGGTCATGGAACATATGGATCTTGGACCTCCAGAAAGTGTCCACAGCAGGGATGATTGATAAGTTTGTGGCCTAAGGTAGAAGGAGACGAGATATGGCCTCACAATTTTGTTCTTTTTATCCTCCCCTTTTACTTGTACCTTTTTGGTATGTTTAGCTTATTGCACTGTGCAATGATTTTATCAGTGTGTGCAGTATGCTAGGCAAGAGTTTCATTGTATCTTGGTACATGTGACAATAATAATAAACCAAAGCCAGTGATTGTACCACTAGGTAGAATAAAATATTTTAATAATTACATCCAATTTGCATACTTGGATATTTTTGAGATTTAAAGTCATTTACATCTTTTGAAGACCTTAGAGATAATATATTAGTTGTAGAGTCCAGGAAGTACAGAATACATTGAATCTTCTGAACCTGAACATCCCCATTTTTAGAAAGCTACGTAATGGTTCCAAACTTAGATATTTCCCCATTGTATTATAATTATTTTCCCTTCCTGTTTCTCTAACCATCTATAAAAGTTTTCATTCCATTTGTTTGATGACACTCTTTTAGCCAGTGCAACTTCATCTCACGTGGTTTGCATTTTTCTTACCTCTAGTTTGTCCTTGTCGTGTCAAATCTGTGCCCTTTATTGAATGTGTTTATGATTTTAACCTATAGTAAGAAAAGAAACTACTCAAAACATTGGGAATACCAGCATGTGTGAAAAGAGAAACATGATGAGTAATCTTCTAAAGACTGGAACCATTAATCCTCTTTATCTCTTTCTACAGACACTGTGCCCAACTGTGCTTTCACATTTTTCTGTTAATTACAGAAATTTGCTTCTCAGTGGATTAAAAAGTATTTTAAAAACTTCACTGAGATTTCCTCGCTTGTGTACTTGATTCCCTCATTAGTAAAGATTAGGATTCCTTATTTCTAAACTTTTGTATCTCCAAAGATTTACATGTATTTTCCATTTTTTTCTTTCTCCTTCATTATTTATATATATTGGCTTATTATTTTGGGTTTTTTCTCCTGATGACAAAATTTATCACTTTTGACAGTTTCTGTCATTTCACAACTCTTGATGCTTATTACTGGCTACCATTGTATACCTTCTTGGAGTTAGCTGTGAACTATTTAATTATTAATTGTGTCCAAGTATTTGTAATGAGTATACTTACTGTAGAACAGTTGTCCTAATCGTAAACTCTTTGCCCATGTCTGCAAAATAACCATTTACCACTACTCTCTGCCCTGGCATTTGGGCAATTTCACATGCTTTGTTCCATAACTGCCCAGGTTTTTTTTTCAATTTTGCTTCCAAGCCTGTATGATGGTAGTTTTTCAAATGGCATGTAATAAATAAAACTGGTCATTTTATCTTCAATAATCTTTACTACTTCAGAATCTCAGTCAAATTAAATGTGATTTGCTTTTACTAAGTTGGTGCTGACTTTTATTTATTAGTCTGCACTTTTGTAAATAGTAGCGTTGTCCTGAGCTGTTCTAAATTTTCCCCCAATCTACTGACTTTGAACAAAAATTGTAGCAATTAAAAAAGTTGCTCAGTCCCAAATCCTTCCATCCAGAGTGGGAAGAAAGATTGTGGACAGACCCACTGGCATTCTTCAGCTAGTAATTTTTGGGAGGTGGTAGATTGATCCGAATCAATGGTAGCTGTGAGGATTGTTCATATGCTAAGTGAAATCTTCACTTTGATCCATAAACTCACCTTGCCCCTTGCCCCTTCTGGTCTCTACTATCTGATGAACCTCCTCAAAGACTAACACTGACATGGTTATGACATAACTTTTTTTTACAAAGAAGAATTTATCCATCAAATGAATGGGGTTAAATTATTATAATATAGCTAAGCAGTCAAAGATCTAGGGTAAGTTGCGACTTAAACTTTGGAACTGTTGTTTGGTAATTCAAATAGGCAAACTTGCTTCATTAGATAATTTGAAGATTGAAATTCCGGTTAATGCTTGCTGATATTAGTATTAGCATAATATCACTATCGCATAGTAGTGTAGTGGTTAATTCAATGCTACTACAGCTCGGGGCATCAGAGTTCAGTCCCAGCGTCCTCTGTAAGGAGTCTCTGTACGTCCTCCCCATGGAATGTGTGGGATTTCTCTGGGTGCTCCATTTTCCTCCCACAGTCCAAACAAGTACTGCTAAGTTAATTGGTCATTACTAATTGTCCTGTGATTGGGATAGGGGTAAATTGGGTTTCTCGGGTGTTGCAGGGGAGCACACTAGAAGGGCCCATACTATGTTGTATCTGTAAATAAATAAAATCCATTCTCACAACATTTGAGGATTTCAATTTTGGAGCATTTTGAAGTTAATATAAAATCATCAAATAAACATAAGATATTGAAATTTGCAGTAAAGCGAAAATACAGGTAGCACATAACATTCGTGAAGTGAATAAAGCTTTCGTGTAAATTTTCTTTATCTGAAAGCCTCCTTTCTGAAATATTTACTTCTGTTTCTTTGTACATAGTGCAGAATGTATGGTAGTATAAAGGCATTTAACACTTCTCAACCATGAATTTTTCTCTACATTAATTCCCTAGATACACTTGCTTGAAATAATTTTACAGGTGATGTACACCATTTTAATGTGCTTTCATTACTGACTGCATTCATTTTAAATATTTACATCTCAAATATTTCACAAATTTTGTTGAAGGGCTTACTTGGGATCTTGTGGCATTATGTCATTTGCACAAAGTGCATCTAATACAGAAGAGATTCCATTTCATGCTCATAGTATGGTAGAGGTTCAGTAAAATATATGTGAATTGGATTTTCTGTCAGAACTCATGGCAGGGTGGAAATTCTTGATGAATATTCAGGTTATAGATTTCAGTGGCATGCTTGTGGTTAGTGTCAAATTTTGGACATGGTTGTCACACTTAGTTCAAATCTGGATTAAAGGCATCTTCTTCAAATTTCAAATTTTAGTAATTGTAGCGACTTGTAGCTGTATGAAGCTAATCAAAAGTGGCAATAACTGCTCCAGGCAAGTGGGATGCTTTGCTACCTTTAGGGTCCCTTCACCACTTCAAATAAATATTTTTGCCTCATCTATAACATAATACGATATGATAGCTGTTATATAATAGGGTGGTGTATAGTTTTCTGTTCAGGTACAGATAGGTTAATAGAGCCATTGGAAGGAAAGGATAAAATAAGCAAGAGAAGTGATGAGTGGGCCCACAGAAAGGGGGTGGGTGGGGAAGGAAGAAATTGTGAAACAACAATTTCACCAGATGAGGAAGACGAAAGAAATGGACAAGATGAGGAATATGCGAATGTGGAAGAGGAGTGGAATGATGAAAATGGCAAATTCTGGTCAATGGGAAGATGAGGGATAAGGCAGGAAATAAAGGGAACGTGAATATGAAATCTAGGGGTGTTATTGAATAGGGAGCATTTGGGGTTGTATTAACTGAGTCATTTGGAGGGTTCAGAACAGTATTTTGAATTTGTTCTATCTGCTTGTACATTTATTTGTTTGTCTCTATTGCAATAGCACCACAGATCTGGAGCAACAAACAATCTACAGGAGGAGCTCAACAGGTCAAGCAACACGTTTGAGATGGAAGAGGAATTGTTGATGTTGTATTTTACTCTTCTAATTTATTCCCTTCATAGAATTTCACCATGTCTTCCAGCTGTATATCTAATTATAACTCTAAGCACAAATATTCTTTTGCCACTTCTGGTTTTCATTTGTCTATTATTTTGTATTGTATCATCAGTGATCACTTGTAGCTGAGTATGATTCTTCTCCTGGTGGTTGATCTGTCACTTGTGGGTCCTGAGATTACTGAAGAAGCCAATCCGTGATCCAGAAGTCCGATTGCAGTGTTGGCAGGTGCAGGCCTTTAAAGTGGTGGTGGATGTAGCTGGTTGGGTCTTTCCTAGTCTCTCCTTGCGTTGAAGCTACTTACTCAGCAGCACAGTAGAGGTATTCTTCAAGCTGTGCAGTCCCCACATAGACAGTCCTTCAGCTTTTCTTCACCTGTGCTACTATCCCCATCCTTTCAGGTTGACGTGGCACTGCCTCAGGTGAGTCTTGATATTGTCCTTGAATCACTTTTTGAGCCCTCCAGGACCACACTTTGCACCCTTGAGTTGGCCGAACAGGAATTGTTTAGGGAGGTGGGAATCAGACATACAGATGATGTGGCCAACCTATCATAATTGGTGTTGAGTCATGATTGTAGCTGTGGAGTTAATGTTAGCTTCCTCAAGGATGTTGAGTTCGTAAGCCTGTTCTTCTAGCTAACACTCAAAATCTTTGGGAGGCATCTTTGATGGCAAGTTTTTAGTGATTTTATGTGCCTGCTGTATGTTTTTCATGACTCCACTCCATATAGCAAGGAGGGGAGGACTATAGCTCTATAGGCCAGAAGCTCAGTGTTGGTCTTGACATCCCAATTTTCAAAAGCCCTCTTTCTCAGCCTGGCAAAAGCTCTGCTCACACAGCCTATTCTGCGAATATTTAAAGATCAATGTTGGCTCTTGAGGAAAGAAGGCCGCCAAGATATGGGAAATGATCAGTGATTTCCAGAGGGATGTTGTCAACTTGGATGGTTGATGATCTGTAGCAGGTTGGTGCAGGACTTGGGTTTTCTTGATGTTTAGAGCAAGTCCCAGGAGCTTGTATGCTCTGGCAAAAGCATCCATTATGCACTGCAGATCCTCCTCAGAGTCAGCTACGATGGCATTGTCATCTATATATTGGAGCTCCATAATGGAAGTACTTGACACTTTGCTTTTTGCCTTGAACCTGTTAAAGTTAAAGAGCACGCCCCGCCCCCATCTGTCCTATAGTGAATCTGGACTCCTTGTAGGAGGTCTTGGCCTGTGAGGTGAAGAATGGTTGCAATGGAATGGTAAACAGTTGGGACAATGATGCACCCTGTTTGACCCCATTCTCAACTGTTCAGAGCCGCTATTGCTGATGACTTTTGCACTCATATCATTGTGTAAGAGCTACAGGTTCTTGAGATTTTTCTCCAGGCACCCGATTTTGACCAGTCCCTGCCAAAGGGCAGGACAACTTACAGAGTCAAATGCTTTTGTGAGGTCTATGAAGGCATCTGATGATTTTTTTCCCCTTCCAGAAGAAGGTATATCCACTCTTCTGCTTCAGTTGTCCTTTCTCAGCCAATTGCATTTCAAAGAGGGGGGCAAGGTCAAGTTGGAATCTTCTCAGCTCTCTTGAGATGATGGCAGTGCATCTTTCAGGATGAGCGCTGGCTTCGCTCACCATAAGTGTCCACACATTCCAGGTTCCAAAATTGATATGCTTTTGTTTCAGACCTCAGTTTGGTGATCCCACTGGATGAGGTAATCCAGTCAGGAGTGAGGAGGTAGGCAACTTTTAGGGCTCCTTTTCTAGTCCCTTCCCCATGTGGGATGAGCAAAGTGGGTCCTGAAGAGGGCTGCTCAGTCTTGAAAAGCTCTATTTGCCTCAGTCCAAGAGCAAGACAATTGTATCTAACACCTACCACCCGTGTGCCAGGTTGTAGCTGGGAGCTTCCAGACTTCACTGTCCTTCTCCTGTCACCACTTTGTGATCGCCACAGGGCTTTATCCAAGTTGGTTGATCAGATTACCAAACAAGGAAAAGTGCCTGTGCGTGAGGTCTTTTAATGTGGGGAGACTCGTGCACAGGCAGCCAGTACACTGTCCTTGACAGAGAAAAGGCCAAAATCAAATGGCATGGGGACCAAGACATTTGGGGGCCCTCTTCTGAAGCAGCCTTACTCCGCCTTCACAGCCATTGTGGTGGTCCTCATAGTTTCGAGATTCCAGAGATTCTAATTTACCACCGTCTTCCGCCTGCACCCAGGTTATGTAGCTTATTGATCAGGACTGTGGGAATGATGGTTTTAAACACTGAGCTATAGTCAATGAACAACATCCTTATATAAGTGTTTGTATTGTCCAGGTGATCTACAGCATCTGCCATAGACCCACTGTGGTGATAGGAAGATTACAGTGGATCCAGGTCCTTGTTGAGGCAGGAGTTGATTCTAGCCATGACCAACCTCTCAAAGCATTTCATTACTGTAGATGTGAGAGCTACTGGATAATAGTCATCAAGGGAGCTCACCACTCTCTGAGTAAAAAACCTTCCTCTAATATCCCCCTTGAACTTCCCACCCCTTACCTTAAAGCCATGTCCTCTTGTATTGAGCAGTGGTGCCCTGGGGAAGAGGCGCTGGCTATCCACTCTATCTATTCCTCTTATTATCTTGTACACCTCTATCATGTCACCTCTCATCCTCCTCCTCTCCAAAGAGTAAAGCCCTAGCTCCCTTAATCTCTGATCATAATGCATACTCTCTAAACCAGGCAGCATCCTGGTAAATCTCCTCTGTACCCTTTCCAATGCTTCCACATCCTTCCTATAGTGAGGTGACCAGAACTGGACACAATACTCCAAGTGTGGCCTAATCGTGACTCTTAAACTCTATCCCTCGACTTATGAAAGCTAACACCCCATAAGCTTTCTTAACTACCCTATCCACCTGTGAGGCAATTTTCAGGGATCTGTGGACATGTACCCCGAGATCCCTCTGGTCCTCCACACTTCCAAGTATCCTGCCATTTACTTTGTACTCTGCCTTGGAGTTTGTCCTTCCAAAGTGTACCACCTCACACTTCTCTGGGTTGAACTCCATCTGCCACTTCTCAGCCCACTTCTGCATCCTATCAATGTCTCTCTGCAATCTTTGACAATCCTCTACACTATCTACAACACCACCAACCTTTGTGTCGTCTGCAAACTTGCCAACCCACCCTTCTACCCCCACATCCAGGTCGTTAATAAAAATCACGACAAGTAGAGGTCCCAGAACAGATCCTTGTGGGACACCACTAGTCACAATCCTCCAATCTGAATGTACTCCCTCAACTACCACCCTCTTCCTTCTGCAGGCAAGCCAATTCTGTATCCACCTGGCCAAATTTCCCTGGATCCCATGCTTTCTAACTGTCTGAATAAGCCTACCGTGTGGAACCTTGTCAAATGCCTTACTAAAATCCATATTGATCACATCCACTGCACTACCCTCATCTATATGCCTGGTCACCTCCTCAAAGAACTCTATCAGGCTTGTTAGACACGATCTGCCTTCACAAAGCCATGCTGACTGTCCCTGATCAGACCATGATTTTCTAAATGCCTATCTCTAAGAATCTTTTTCCAACAGCTTTCCCACCACAGACGTAAGGCTCACTGGTCTATAATTACCCCGACTATCCCTACTACCTTTTTTGAACAAGGGAACAACATTTGCCTCCCTCCAATCCTCCAGTACCATTTCCGTGGACAATGAGGACATAAAGATCCTAGCCAGAGGCTCAGCAATCTCTTCTCTCGCCTCGTGGAGCAGCCTGGGGAATATTCAGTCAGGCCCCGGGGACTTATCTGTCCTAATGTATTTTAACAACTCCAACACCTTCTCTCCCTTAATATCAGCATGCTGCAGAACATCAACCTCACTCATATTGTCCTTGCCATCATCAAGTTCCCTCTCATTGGTGAATACCGAAGAGAAGTATTCATTGAGGACCTCGCTCACTTCCACAGCCTCCAGGCACATCTTCCCACCTTTATCTCTAATCGGTCCTACCTTCACTCCTGTCATCCTTTTTTGCTTCACATGATTGAAGAATGCCTTGGGGTTTTCCTTTACCCTATTTGCGAAGGCCTTCTCATGCCCCCTTCTTGCTCTTCTCAGCCCCTTCTTAAGCTCCTTTCTTGCTTCCCTATATTCCACAATAGACTCAGCTGATCCTTGCTTCCTAGACCTCATGTATGCTGCCTTCTTCCTCCTGACTAGATTTTCCGCCTCACTTGTCACCCATGGTTCCTTCACCCTACCATTCTTTATCTTCCTCACCGGGACAAATTTATCCCTTACATCCCACAAGAGATCTCTAAACATCGACCACATGTCCATAGTATATTTCCCTGCAAAAACATCATCCCAATTCACACCCGCAAGTTCTAGCCTTCTAGCCTCATAATTTGCCTTTCCCCAATTAAAAATTTTCCTGTCCTCTTGGATTCTCTCCTTTTCCATGATAATTATAAAGGCCAGGGAGCGGTGGTCACTGTCCCCCAGATGCTCACCCACTGAGAGATCTGTGACCTGACTCGGTTCATTACCTAGTACTAGATCTAGTATGGCATTCCCCCTGGTCGGCCTGTCCACATACTGTAACAGGAATCCATCCTGGACACACTTAACAAATTCTGCCCCATCTAAACCCTTGGAACTAATCAGGTGCCAATCAATGTTAGGGAAGTTAAAGTCACCCATGATAACAACCCTGTTATTTTTGCACCTTTCCAAAATCTGCCTCCCAATCCGCTCCTCTGTATCTCTGCTGCTACCAGGGGGTCTATAGAATACCCCCAGTAGAGTAACTGCTCCCTTCCTGTTCATGACTTCCACCCATATTGACTCAAAAGAGGATCCTGCTACATTACCCACCCTTTCTGTAGCTGTAATAGTATCCCTGACCAGTAATGCCACCCCTCCTCCCCTTTTTCTGCCCTCTCTATCCCTTTTAAAGCCTCATTCTTTGTTTTTTTTGTATTTGCACAGTTTGCTATATTTTGCACTTTGGTTGTCTGCCCAGTTAGGCGCTGTCTTTCACTGGTTCATTTATGATTATTGGATTTACTGAATATGCCACAAGAAAATGAATCTCAGGGTTGTATATGGTGTCATATATTTACTTTGATAATAAATTTATTTTGAACTATGAGGTTTGTAGAATCAGGATTAATATTACTGGCATATGTTGTGAAATCTGTTGTTATGCAGTGGCAGTACATTGCAATACATAATAAAAAAGGCAAATTACAGTAAATATATATAGTAAGAAGTGTGTATATATACTAAAAAGATAAGTTGAATAAATAGTGCAAAAAGAGATAAAAATAAGTAGTGAGCTACTTAGAGTGCCGGGCTTTAGATGTTTCAGAAAGGACAGGGAGCGAGGCAAAAGAGGTGGGGGCATGGCACTGTTGATCAGAGATAGTGTCACGGCTGCAGAAATGGTGGACGTCATGGAGGGATGGTCTACGGAGTCTCTGTGGGTGGAGGTTAGGAACAGGAAGGGGTCAATAACTCTACTGGGTGTCTTTTACAGACCACCCAATAGTAACAGGGACATCAAGGAGCAGATAGGGAGATAGAATCTGGAAAGATACAATAATAACAGGGTTATCATGGTGGATGATTATAACTTGCCCAATATCGATTGGCATCTCCCTAAAGCAGGGGTTTAGATGAGGTAGAGTTTGTTAGGTGTGTTCAGGAAGGTTTCCTGACACAATATGTAGATAAGCCTACAAGAGGAGAGGCTGTACTTGATCTGGTATTGGGAAATGAACCTGGTAAGGTGTCAGGTCTCTCGGTGGGAGAGCATTTTGGAGATGGTGATCACAATTCTATCTCTTTTACCATATCATTGGAGAGGGATAGGACCAGATAAGTTAGGAAAGTGTTTAATTGGAGTAAGGAGAAAAATGAAGCTATCAGGCAAGAACTTGGAAGCATAAATTAGGAACGGATGTTCTCAGGGAAATGTACGGCAGAAATGTGACAAATGTTCAGGGAATATTTGCATAGTGTTCTGCATGGGTACATTCCAATGAGACAGGGAAAGGATGGTAGTGTACAAGAACCATGGTTTACAAAGGCTGTTGAGAATCTAGTCAAGAAGAAAATAAAAGCTTATGAAAGGCTCTAAACACTAGATAATGATAGAGATCGAGAAAATTATAAGGCTAGCAGGAAGGAACTTAAGAATGAAATTAGGAGAGCTAGAAGGAGCCATGAAAAGGCTTTGGTGAGCAGGATTAAGGAAATCCCTAAGGCATTCTACAAGTATGTAAAGAACAGGAGGTTAAGACATGAGAGAATAGGACCAATCAAGTGTGACAGTGAAAAAGTGTGTATGAAACCGGAGGATGTAGCAGACTGAAAAGATTGAGCATATAGACATTAAGAAAGAGGATATGCTGGAGCTTTTGGAAAGCATCATGCTGGATAAGTCACCGAGACCAGATGAGATATACCCCAGGCTACTGTGGGAGGCAAGGGAGGAGATTGCCTACAGAAGGCAAAGAGTGGTTGTAAACAGGTCATATTCTGCATGGAGGCTGGTGACCAGTGGTGTGTCTCAGGGGTCTGTTCTGGGACCCCTTTTCTTTGTGATTTTTATAATTGGCCTGGATGAGGAAGTGGAGGGATGTGTTAATAAATTTGCTGATGACACAAAGGTTGGGGGTGTTGTGGATAGTATGGGGGGCTGTCAGAGGTTAACGCAGGACATCGATAGGATGCAAACCTATACTGAGAAGTGGCAGATGGAGCTCAACCCAGATAAGTGTGAAGTGGTTCATTTTGGTAAGTCAAATATGATGGCAGAATATAGTATTAATGGTAAGACTCTTAGCAGTATGGAAGATCAGAAGGATCTTGGGGTCTGTGTCTGTAGGACACTCAAAGCTGCTGTGCAGGTTGACTGTGTAGTTAAGAAGGCATACGGTGCATTGGCCTTCATCAGCCATGGGATTGAGCTCAAGAGCCGAATGGTAATGTTACAACTATATAGAACCCTGGTCAAACTCCAGTAGGAGTACTGTGCTCAGTTTTGGTCACCTCACTGCAGGAAGGATGTGGAAACTATAGAAAGGGTGCAGAGGAGATTTACAAGGATGTTGCCTGGATTGGGGAGCATGCCTTGCGAGAATAGGCTGAATGAACTTGATCTTTTCTTCTTGGAGCGATGGAGGATGAGAGGTGACCTACTAGAGTTGTATAAGATGATGAGAGACATTGATTGTTTGGATAGTCAGAGGCTTTTTCTCAGGGCTGAAATGGCTAACGCGAGAGGGGACAGTTTTAGGTGCTTGGAAGTAGGTACAGAGGGGATGTCAGGGGTAAGTTTTTTACGCAGAGAGTGGTGAGTGTGTGGATTGGGCTGCCGGCGACTATGGTGGAGGTGGATAAAATAGGCTATTTTAAGAGGCTCCTGCACACAGTTACATGGAGCTTAGAAAAATAGAGGGCAATGGGTATCCCTAAGTAATTTCTAAAGTAAGTACATGTTCGGCATAGCATTGTGGGCTGAAGGGCCTGTATTGTGCTGTAGGTTTTCTATGTTTCTAGGTAGTGCTCATGGGTTCAATGTTCATTCAGAAATATGATGCTAGAGGGGAAGAACGTGTTCCTGCATTATTGAGTGTGTGCCTTCAGGCTCCTGTACCTCCTCCCTGATGGTAACAATGAGAAGAAGGTATGTTCTAGGTTACAAGGGTCCTTAATGATGGATGTCATCTTTCTGAATCATTGCTCATTGATGACGAGAGGGAGGCTAGTGCCGATGATGGAGCTGACTGAGTTTACAACTTTCTGCAACTCATTTTGCTTCTAGCCATAACCAGCCTCTGAAAGCACTCATCACCATAAATGTGAGTGTAACTGGATGATAGTCGTTAAGGCAGCTCACCTTGCTATTCTTTGGCAATGGTATAATTGTTGCCTTTTTGAAGCAGGTGGGAACTATAGCAATGAGAGATTGGATTTGAACACACCTGCCAGCTGGTTGGCACATGTTTTCAGAGCCCTACCGGGTACACCATCAGGGCCTGTTGCCTTGTGAGGGTTCATCCTCTTGAAAGGCAGCCTGTCGATGTCCTCTGAGGTAGAGATCACTGGGTCACCAGATCCTCATAGCTGTAGTTTTATTCTTCCTTTCAAAGCGGGTTTAAAAGGTGTGGAGCTCATCTGGAGTGAAACATCACTACCATTCATTATATTAGGTTTTGCTTTGTAGGAGGAAATAACCTGCAAAACCTGCCAGAGTTTACATGCATCTGATTCTGCCTCTAACCTCAACTGGAATTGTTCTTTTACTCCTAAGGTAGCTCTCCATAAGTTGCACCTGGCTTTTTTGTATTGCCCTGGATCACCAGACTTGAATGTCGTTGATCTACCCCTCAGGAGACTACAGATCTCCTGGTTCATCCACGGCTTTTGAATTCGGATATGTATGGTATAATCCTATAGGCACATACTCATCTAATCTCTTGTATTTATCACAATGAAGGATTGTTTTCTTGTGAAATTACTTCTTGATGAAGTCATAAAATAGTTATGCTTCATACCATGAACTTAACCAACAAGTGATCTAGTCTCTATATAAATTTGGCAAGCAGGGCTGAATTATTGCATACTACAAAGTACTTTCCGAAACAGTTTTGGTATCATTGGCGTATGTCATGAAATACATTGTTTTGTGGCAGCAGTACATTGTAATATATAAAAAATATATAAATTACAATAAGATATATATTAAGTATAGCAAAAAGAAAAATTAATACTGAGGCACTGTACATAAGTTCATTGTCTATTCAGAAATTTGTTGGCAGTGCGGTAGAAGCTGTTCTCAAAACTTTGACTGTGTGTCTTCAGTTTCCTGTACCACTTCCTTGATGGTAGCAAAGAGGGCATGTCCTGAGTGATGGGTAATTAATTATTATTGTAATCTATCGTATGTTGCATTCTATACTCAAATCAGTCACCTGACTACAATCATTGTATTGCAACATGTCAATGATACTTACAAATAAATTCATTTGGAAGTTGTACTCCAAACCATTGTCAACTCATTAGCTGAGGATCGTAAGAACAAAGGTATTGGATTTAAATTTCCACTGAGCTGAAGGACAACGTTACACTATGAAATTGCCCCTGATGTATAATACTATCCTCCGCCCAAAGAGGTTCCCGACAGAACTTGGGAAATGTGGGTCATCCCATTTTTTGGGAGCCACCATATTAGTGAAACAGACATTGGTGATGAAATATGCTTTTGGCTTCATTGTACCATTGCAATTTTTGGACATTTAAAAAGTGTTGGAAGGTCTAGGTTTTAAACCTAGCAATGAAGTCATGCCTACTGATCAGGAGTTAGCCCTTCACTTCCATCACAACCCCTCCCCGACCTGTTTATACTCTGTTACTTTCAATAGGCAGGATTCATAGTTCGTAATCCACTACCCAACTCCAAACCAGATATTTATTGCAACCTTCATTATGATAAAAATTGCCAAGATTAATTGGGAAAAGATTCAAGAGTCTTCTCAATGTAATACTGGAGTTTTTTTTTTAACCTAACTAGGTATCAGAATGTGACCTGCAGGTAAAACTGTACATTGATAATGGATTCATTAAATACATTATATAGCAAAGAATTCTTGATATCTAAATGTGATCAGCATTGTGAGTAACAGTCATAAACAGCTCACCCCAAGGCTATATTTGCTAAATTGAGTGTTTTATATACTGTTTCAATCTCTTCCACTTGCTTTCATTTCTTTAGAAATTGTTTCCTTGAACTTCTTATACAGGACTCCATGTTACTGTTGCCTATTTTAATGTATGGTATTGAATAATGATTTATCCATCTGGAAGAGTTTGGCTAACCTAAATGTATCTGATAAACATCTTAATAGCAACTTACAATAACGCTATAGGATTTTAAAAATATTTGCTGGACTTCTTGTGACTAGAATACAGTCTCATTCATCGTGATTTAAAATTTATATGTAATCTCAAAGGGGCAGACTTCCGCTATTGGGAAAATTTAATCAGTATCTTAATGTATATCAAAGATGCCTGGTTCAATAACATCCAGAGCATTTTTTCAACTCCACGTTATCGGATAGCTGATGTAACATGAATATATTATAAATGTGCCAAACTGTTGATCCACTGCTACATGTTAAAATGATGGGAATAAAGCGTAAGTATTAAGAACAATGGGTTATTAATCTATTTCTGTTGCTCAATGGTACATTTGGAACATAAAGACCATAAGACGAAGGAGCAGAAGTCGGCCCTTCGGCCCATCGAGTCTGCTCCGCCATTTTATCATGAGCTGATCCATTCTCCCATTTAGTCCCACTCCCCTGCCTTCTCACCATAACCTTTGATGCCCTGGCTACTCAGATACCTATCAATCTCTGCCTTAAATACACCCAATGACTTGGCCTCCACTGCTGCCCGTGGCAACAAATTCCATAGATTCACCACCCTCTGACTAAAAAAATTTCTTTGCATTTCTGTTCTGAATGGGTGCCCTTCAATCCTTAAGTCATGCCCCCTTGTACTAGACTCTCCCATCACGGGAAACAACTTTGTCACATCCACTCTGTCCATGCCTTTCAACATTCTTCTAAACTCCAAGGAATACAGTCCAAGAGCGGACAAACATTCCTCATATGTTAACACTCTCATTCCCGGAATCATTCTAGTGAACCTTCTCTGTACCCCCTCCAACGTCAGCACATCCGTTCTTAAATAAAGAGACCAAAAACTGCCCACAGTACTCCAAGTGAGGTCTCACCAGTATCTTATACTGCTCCCTGCTCCTATACTCTATTCCTCTAGAAATGAATGCCAAAAGTAGAAGTGTTAATGTTTTTATCAACACTTGCTGTGTACATGCAAAACAATGTCAGTGCAAGAACAGGTTTACAATAAGATGTAATTATACACCCCAAATTTTCAATTATTTGAATACTGGTGTTTGTAAGATTGAAGAGCCAGTCTTCGACAGCACCTCAGTGAGCTTCTCCCAGATTCCAAGCAGAGTGTAGGGGGAATATATCCTCCTCTGATCCTCCCTACAGCCTCCACCTTTCACCTTATTTCTGTGCCCTTTTGTTTTTGACACCACTGTCTGTGCAAAAGATTATTAATAAGTACCCTCTTAATTACTAGATCCATTAGCAGCCAGCTCCACTCAAAGGCAAACTAACCTGACCTATCCAGTTTCTTCTCAGAACAGAAATCCTCCAGTCTAGCCCACAACCTGGTTAATTTCCTCTTTGCGCCCTCCAACATAATAACACCCGTGTGACTGAAACCTTGTTGTAGCATGTCACGTTACACCTTTGTAAAGCAATGTCTCTGCACTTGCATTGTGGTGCCACAGTTGAAGGAAAGCATCCCTTGTGCTTGTGCTGCCATGACCAGTGGTTGATTGTCTTTTACTCAGAGGTCTCTTTGTTTATCAATGTTCCTTAGGGCCCTACCTCTATGTTCTTCCCTTCTTTAACCTTTCAGATATTGTACATCCCTTTGCACTTGTCAGGGCAAATTGAGGAAAAGCTTCTGCTTCTTGGTGCATTAATTGATTCTGATATATGTGAAATTGATTTCAAAGTTGTCTTTCAAGGACTCTACAACTCATGTTCTCAGTATTTCTTTTTGCACTATTTGCCATTTTGTACATTGGTTTGTCAGTCTTGTGAGTAATTCTTCATTGATTTTATTGTATTTCTTTGGTCTACCATGAATACCTGTAAGAAAATGAATCTCAAGGAAGTACAGTGTACGGTGACATCTACATACTTAGATAATAAATTTACTTTAAATATTGATCCTTTCCTGGTTTTCAAACATCATTCCCATTCTCTCTTCCACCCTGCCATCTTGCTCCCTTTCCACCCTTCAGAGTATCTGCTTAACGCCATTCAGATATTAACACACATATGGAGCCTGTCATGAGTCAGAATGCAATTTAAATGAGGAAGGCTGTTAACCTGAAGTTAGCTCAATACAGCTACTAAAAATAAATGCTTCTAAATCTGTCCCAATGAACAAATAGTGGGAAATTATTTTAAATAATAGAAAATGAGAGATTAGAAATGTTTCCTAGTTAGATTTATGAAACTGGTTGCAATTATTTATAATCACTTAAATACTGTTAAATATTTCCCAAAACTGGCAAATTTTGGAAATGAGCCTAATTACTTGTCTGGTGGAAGGGATCTATTCATGCTGTGATCTTTTTCAAAACCAGCACAGAAGGTTATATAAACTGTAAACTCTGTTGAATGATGTCAAAGAGCTCCCAGCCATGATCTTGACTCCCACGTCCTTAATGCAAAATTTCAATAATTAAGAGCATTTTTAAAGGAAAAAGAATTAACCCCGTTGCTCATTTACAGATCAATAATTCAGACTTAATAACTATAAATTGCTGTTTCTTGCAGAATGAATATTTTGGTGTGGGGGCTGGGAGGCATTATTAATTGTTCTATTGGTTTTAATTTCTTGGAGAGGTAATAGGAACAGGATAACCTGAAAATAGAAGGAAAAGATAATGGTAAATGACAATCTTGAGGTCCTTCTATTACGATAGTAGTATGTCAGAGGGCAAAATGAGAAAATAAGATGGACGAAGTTATTAGCCCTATCAAAAACTTATACTGGAATAATACACAAGAGAAAATAAATACAAGAACACATTGACAATGTAAACATTTTTTAAATGATACTTTGATAATTTGGCATTTTTGAAAACTGGGTTGAAAGAACAAATGCACACGATGGAGGGAGTAGGAATGGTAGTCATGCAAACAAGATATCTAACCTAGGAGATACCTAGTAAGTTTGTAATAGATATGAACTTGGGAAAACAAGTTGCAAAAAAGAACAGCTTTAATCTAGGGAAATGAAGGGAATTGGATTATGCAAAGGAAAAAAGATGGATGTAATTTGGAAACCTAACCAATTAAAATTTCATTCTTTGCTATATAGTTCTTTTACTGATTTATTTGAGAGTGATTAATTATTATGCTTAGTCAAAGTCCGTTCTAAATAATGACCTGTACTAGATATACTGATGTTCATGTTGCAGTTTTAACTGTGAATAAATAAGTCATAATATATAATTGTAAAGGAGAACTGTGTTGGACTTGTCTAAATAATGGTTGTATTGCACACTGGAAGAATCAATTCAGGCAAAACTGTTACCTTAATTTTTATGTATGCTTAGTTGCATTATTCATATAAGCCAAACAGAAAAATAAACGCTGTATGAATTAATATGGTGGTGTTACATTGGAAACCATTATCTCCCTAGTTTTTTTTCTGCAGAATTGTGCATTTTTTTTAAATAAAAAAGAAGAGAAATACTGACTCTACAATACTTCTACATGTTTAGTTTAAATTGATACCGCTATATTGGTTTAATCATCACCAATTGTCAATTCTGCTGTGAGTATATCATTAGAAACAATGATATAGCAAGTATTATTTGCTCATCTATTTATGAAGGTCAGTGGCAATGCTTGATAAGCATATATGTTTGAGCTCACTATTGTAAACAGTACAATAAAGATAAAGTGAGGGCCTTGACCAGGAAGTATTGATGGAAGGTAGGTCCAACAAGTCTCCTTAAAGAGACAAAATTGATCTGCAATACAAACTGTTATCTATCTCTTTCCAGAGATACTGCCTGATGCATTAAGTATTTCTAACATTTTCTGTTTTCATTTCAGATTTGCAGAATTTGTAACTTACTTGATTTGAACTTTTGGACTGGCCCTGTTGTTTGGAGTCCACCAGAAATATCAATATGTTTGACCCTGAATGGATGTGATCTCTTAACATTTTGCAGATTGGGCTTGCATATTTTTTTACTGGGTTGGGAGGGAAGATAGGATGAGAATGGCCCATCCATTTTGATCTTCTGCCCAAGTGTCCATCTCTGTCACTGGAAATGATATGTTTGCTCCAACGTCTTGTGACAACCATTTTGACATTCTCAGACTGAAGGCAGTTCCTGTCAGTTTCAGTCTGGTTCTCATTCAGATCTGATTTAAAAGGATCTGCCATGCCTGGAAACAATACAAGTTAGACCATACTTCATACGTAACTCCCAAAACCATGCCATGTTAACCAGACTGATATTCCAGGAAATTTTATGCAAAGTATCTTCAATTTAATGTAAATATGATAATTGTTAACCTGTGGCAACTACAGTTGGGCTATGACCAGTCAATGAGAGGGGTTCAATAGAAAGGACAAATAAAAATAATGCACGTGCAAGTAGAGCGGCCTTTCTTGGAATGGCCATTGTGCCGGTGTTTAGGGTGGCTTTGGCTCATTCGGCTTGGGTGTGGAAAAGCGCCTGGTAAGTTTCTCTGCTTGTTCTTTGTTCATTCCTCATTTGTTCAGGTGTAGTAGTGTGGTGAGAATGACTCCAGGGGCAGTGTTTTGTACTGTGTGTGGGATGTGGGAAGTCTGGAGACCTCCAGTCTCCCGAATAAACACATCTGCCAGGTGAGTGAAGCTGCAGCTGCTGAAGACCATATCAAGGAACTGGAGCAGCATCTTGATGACCTTCAGCTCATATGGGAGAATGAGGTGGTGATAGATAGAAGCTGCAGGGAAGTAGTCACCTCCAGCTGACAGGAGGAAGGCAACTGGGTGACTGTCAGAAGAAGGAAAGGAAATGCACAGCCAGTGCAGAGTGGCTGTTCCCCACAATAATAAGTATACAACTTTAGATATGGTTGAGGGGGACAACCTACCAAGGGGGAGCCGCGTTGGCCGGGTCTCTGGCACTGAGGAGCAGAGAGGTGAAGAGGACAGCAGTGTTGATAGGAGATTCCATAGTCAGAGGAACAGAGATGAGATTCGGTGGGTGCGATAGATATACCCAGATGGTATGTTGCCTCCCTGGTGCCAGGGTCAGCGATGTCTCAGATCAGGCCCATGGCATTCTCAAGGGGGAGGGTGAGCAGCCGGATGTCTTGCTACAGAGTGACATCAATAACATAGGTAGACAAGGTGAGGAGGTCCTGCAGAGAGATTTTAGGAAGCTAGGTAGAAAGCTAAGAAACAAAAAACTCCAGGTTAGGAATCTCTGGTATGCTGCTTGTGCCACATGCCAGTGAGGGTAAAAATAAGGTGATATAGCAGATGAACGTGTGGCTGAGGAACTGTTGCAGGGGACAGCGGTTCAAATTTCTGGATCATTGGGATCTTTTCTGTGTAAGGTACAATCTCTACTAAAGAGATGATTTACACCTGAACCCAAGGGGATCTAATATAATTGCGGGCAGGTTTACAAATGTTGCTTGGGGGTTTACACTCATTTGGCTGAGGATGAGAACCAGATTGATAGGGTTGAGGATGAAGTCTTTGGTTTACAAATGAAGGTAATGAGTAGTGAGACTCTGAGCAAGGAGTGGCTGATGATAGGGGAAATTGCAGTCAACAGGGTGCACTGAAATGTAAAAGGTGGACAAAATCAAAAAGGGAGAAGGTGCACATTACATGGAATAAGATAGATGAGTTTGAAACACAGTTTCAGATTGGCATGTATGACGTAGACATCACTGAATCATGGCTGAAAGAAGATTACAGATGGGAGCTTAACGTCAATGGATACACATTGTATCAAAAGACAGGCAGGTAGGCAGAGAGGATGCTGTTACTCTGTTGGTAAAAAATCATTAGAAAGTGGTGACAGAGGATTAGAAGGCGTTGAATTGTTATGGGTAGAGTGAAGGAAGTGCAGGGATAAAAAGGCACTGATGGGAGTTACATGCAGACCTCCAAACAGCAGAAAGGATGTGGTCTGCAAATTAAACAGGAGATAGAAAATACATGCCCAAAGGGCACTGTTAAAATAGTCATGGGTGATTTCAACATGCAGGTAGATTGGGAAAATCAGGTTGGTGCTGTATGGATCCCAAGAGGGTAATTTCGAGAATGCCTACGAGATGGCTTTTTAGAGCAGCTCATGACTGAGCCCACAAGGAGGTCAGCTGTTCTGGTCTGAGTGTTGTGCAAAGAACCAGAATTGATTAGAGACCTTAAGGTGAAAGAATCCCTGAGGGCAAGTGGTCATAACATGATAGAATTCACCATGCAGTTTTGCGAAGGAGAAACTAAAATCAGATGTATCAGTATTACAGTGGAGTACAGTGAATTACTGAGGGTTAGGGTTAACCCTAACCCTCAGTAATTCACCGTACTCCACTATGTTAGGGTTAACCCTAACCCTAATGGGTAAAGCAGTGCTAGATGGAATACAGTGTTAGAAGGTGTATGGTCATGCACTAAAAGGGTAGACTATTTTCTAAATAGAGTGAAAATTCCTAAATAAAATTTAATTTGCAGGTTGAGTCAATGGTGAAGGAGGCAAATGCAATGTTAGCATTCATTTCAAAAGGACTAGAATATAAAAGCAAGTGTAAGGGGTTTCTTCTTTTATGTTACCGCGAAGGCTCATAAAATGGCTTCTTTGTTATGTTAGAATAAAAATGGCTTTTCTGTAATAATAACTGCGACGTAAAGTGTTTTCTCTCTCTCTGCTTGTTTGGGTTATGTTATTGATAAGAGAAGGGACGCGCCAATGAGTGTCCATGTTATTCTTTTGGTGGGTGATATTCTGTCTCATATGGGTGGGAACCATGTGGTTTGGTGGGCTTTTTGGGAGGAGACCGAATAGGAAAGACGTGCTGGAAGCGCTCTGGTCGACCACCGTGGTTGGTCCCGAGCAGCGAGTTGAGGGGGTCGGGGGTGATCGTATGGTGGAAAGAGGACCCTGTTCATTGAGCTCCAACGGTTGTGCACGAAGCGGTTGAACTCTGATAAGTCTGGCACCTTTTTCTTTCCCTTTTATATTATATCTCTATTAATTACATAGTTCCAATAAGATTTATAAAGTGTAATCTGTAAATTGTACATTGTGTGCTGTCTGATATTTGATGTGTGAGTTTGTACCAGGTGGCATTTCACAGCAGCGATGCAACAGTGAGACACGGTTTGGCGGGCAGATGGGGTTTCCCCTAGATAAACATGAGCCAATAGACCTGAGCGTTACACAAGGTTGCAATGTTGAGACTTTACAAAGCATTGGTGAGGCCTCACTTAGAGGTTTTTGAGCAGTTTTGGGCACCTTATCTGAGAAAGGATTTGCTGAAACTGGAGTGAGTTAAAAGGAGGTTCATGGAAATGATTCCAGGTTGAACCGCTTGTCATATGAAGCACATTTGATGGCTCTGGACCTGTATTCACTAGATTTCAGAAGATTGAGGGGTGACATTATTGAATTCTATTGAATGTTGAAAAGCTTTGATAGAGTGGATGTAGAGAGAATATTTCGTATGGTGAGAGAGTCTAGGATCAGAAGGCACGGCTTCAGAATAGGAGGCCATTTTTCTAGAATGGAAATGAGGAATTTCTTTAGACAGAGAGTGGTGAATTCCTGGAATTCCTTGCCACAGGTGGCTGTAGAGGCCATATATTTAAGGCAAAGGTTGATAGATTCTTGATTGGTCAAGGCATGAAGGGATACAGAAAGAAGGTAGGAGATCGGTGCTGAGAGGAAAAATTGATAGTCTATGATGAAATGGCAGAGCTGACTTGCTGGGCCAAATGGCCCACTTCTGCTCCTATATCTTATGGTAGGTTCTAGTGAAAGTGGTGTAGGCCCCCTGTAATGTGGGATGTCATCATGTATTATCTACACTCTGAAATTTCTGGGCTATATTGTGTATTTGGGATTTACAATCAGGGACAATTGATTTAGAAATCAATGGTTTGGCAACCCTTAATTTCAACAAAAAGCTGTGCATTCTGAATAAGCTTATACAGTAAGAACAATTAATTTCTTCACACTTCATTTACTCCATCCAACATGTTTTGAATTAGTATTGATGTACTGCAATTGCCAGAGTATCTTGGTAGATACTCTTTGAACACGAACAGCCAGATAAGATGTAGGACCTTGACTTGAAATGTTAACCATCCTTTTGCTTCCATGGATACTGCTGGACCCATTGGCTTCCTCCAGCAGTTTGTTTCCAGCTCGGGACTCTGGCATCTGCCGTCCCTCTTATTCCTCCATATGGTAAATCCCTCTCATCTAGAACAGCTTTCTCTCATTCCTTTACTATCAGGAGGGGACCATTAATCCTCAAGTCTTCCTATGTTATAAACATGAACTATTTTTTTATTGTTTTAGTAGCAGTAATAACTCCTGTTGCTGTCCAATAAAATATATATTTTTTAAATTTTATTGATCACTTCTAATGAAGAATATCTGGCTATAATGCTAAATTTTCCTTGGTTTGCAACCTTCCAACTATTACATTTTTAAAATGCATGTAGAATTTAGCTAATTTCAAGTACATAATGCAGAATTTTTGATTGTATGCCTAAGTTGGTGGTTTGTTTTCATTGCTGAAAATGGGAACAACTTCCTTGGCTCAGAAATGAAAGTAGTTTTGTTTTAAATGAACTAATAAATGATCTAGGAGCATAACATTGAAATCAGTAATAATTTTAATGCTTATATGTACTTATGATTCAACAATCTTATGGGGAAACTGTTTTTAAGTTAATTGGGACTGTACATCTTGAATATTCAAAATCACTTTTTAAAATATATTTTCTGCTCTGTAATCAATACACTATTACACTCATGAGAAAATGTTTGAAAAGAAATCAACTTTTGAAAGCCTGAATTAGTCTTGTATTTAATTTTGATGTATTCCAATGCAATTTAAATCATGTATAGCAAACATTAAATGCACTCAGTTAACCGCCGTAATTTTAGTAATATTAATTGGATTTCACATTGCAATCCAACTGAACTGAAAACCGCCTGAGGAAAATGTCAGTTTCTCTCTCAAAATAAGTTTGCATCATTGATTTAAGGAAACGTTAACTCGTATTATTCTTCATATTAGCAATTAAATAATAAATCTTCTTCTGCATTGTGATGATTTAGCCTGCATGGATTCAGCCAAGTGTGTATGTAATATATTCATCTCCATTAAGCTCTTTACATTTGCTTGTGACCTGGTACTGTTTGTTTTAATCATCACTACCCTGCACTGGAAGCAAACAACTGCAGGTGCTGCAAATCCTAAATGGAAATGAATGCAGGTAGCATCTGTAGCCGGAAACTATGTTCCAGGTCCATACACCTTCATCCGCATGGGCAAAAAGAGAAAACAAATGTTTTTTTAAGTTGCAGGAAAGGAGAGAGCTTTGTGCCATGGTGGTGTTGTGGTTATTACAGCTCGGAGTGTCTGAGTTCAGTTCCATTGTCCTTTGTAAGGAAGTTTACTTCCCGTGTGCATGTGGGTTTCCTCCAGTCCAAAGCCATACCAGTTAGCAGGTTAATTGGTCATTGTAAATTGTCCTGTGATTAGGGTTAAATTGGTGGTAGCTGGGCAGTGCAGCTTAGTGGACTGGAAGGCCCTGTTCTGCGCTGTATCTCTAAATAAAACTAAATGAAAAATAAAACAATAGGGTCAACGTGATGAGATGCAGACCAAAATTGTGGAGGTAATCTTTCCACTAAGTTCTTGTAATGCTGATTTTCTTTCTACTGATCTGAGTACTTGAGGGTAGCACAGGACACATATCACTTTGTTTTAAATTCTAATAGATAACTACTTGTGCGCACTGAGGAACAAAATCACTGCATAACTACAGCCAGTGGTTTCCAGACCAATTGTGTCAAGTGGCTTTCTGCTCTGTGCTGCTCTAATAGTGTGTTTGGTGTGTTTGCAGCTGCAATTTTGTGATTTCAAAATTCCACTGCTTCTAATTTTTATCGGAACTAGTAGTTACCTATTATTTTCTGTTAAGATACTTAATGTGTTAAAGACATCCAATACTCCAAAATAATTATGAGAAATGATGGGAGAAGTAGATAAAAATGTCAAATCCTGAAGGGCATGGCTTTAAGGTGAGGGGGAGGAGTTTAAAGGAGAGTTAGGAGAAGGTGTTCTTTTTTACACAGTGATAAGTACCTGGAACATGCTGCCAGGGAAGTTCGGGAAGCCAATATGATAACAATGTTTAAGGGGCTTTCAGAGAGATGTGAAGAGGCAGGGAATGGAAGGATATAGACCAAGTGCAGGCAGAAAGGATTAGTTTGTATTGGCTTTGTGACTGGCACATACATTGTGGGCTGAATCGCCTGTTCCAGTTCTGCACTGTTCTATGGTTGATGTTACGTGGCAAGTTCATGTACCTTCTTCCTCCTAGACAATAAGGACGATAAATATAAACAGTTAAGAAAAGAAATGAAAGAATGAATTGATGATGAAATCTGAAACAGGAAAACTTGTAAGTTTGTTATACCATGCTTGGAAAGTTTCTTGCTCTTGATTAATACCCTCTGCATAAAGAGGATAAATAACTAGTTATCTCAATTCTATTCCCACTAAATTCAATAGCAAGATCTGGCTTACTGAATTAATGCAACAGGATTCCTGTATGCCCTCAGTGCTATTCTGAAGCAGCCTCAGTGTGTCTTAAACAGTCATACAGCCACCAATGGAAAAACCGGGGACAAGAACACCTCCTGGTACTGATCTGGCTGAATCATTACACGTCATGTAAATGTTGACATTGTTGTTGTAACATTTGTCGCCAGTTATATTCATAAGGACATTGGGTGTTCTCGGACAGTCCATTCAAATTATGTGATAGTGACATCTGGATAAAGATTAGCCTGGCTCACGGGATACTGAAATTCATGTTCTGCCCATTATGTGAATTTGTCTGTCTATCAGTGCCTGAGACTGTATCAAACAAATGCTGTTTATTTCTGCAGTCTGATCCTGTCACCTATTTGCAAGTGTGTTTCAGTTTAGCCTCTATAAATATCATTGGACAGGAACAGAATTGGGCCATTCGGTCCATCAAGTCTGCTCTGCCTTCAATCATGCCTGATTTATTTTTTGCCCATAACCCCATTTTTCTGACTTTTCCTCGTAACCTTTGGCACCCTGCCTAAACAAGAACCTAACAAGCTCTGCTTTAAATATACTCAATGACTTGACCTCTACAGCTGTCCAGGCAATGATTTCCACAGATTCACCACCCTCTGGATAAAGAAATTCCTTCTCATCTCTATTCTAAATGGGCATCCTTCTATTCTTAGACTGTGCCTTCTTGTACGAGAGACCCCATGACAGGAAGCATCGTCTCAACATCCACTCCATCTAGATCTTTCAATACTTGGTAGGTTTCAATTAGGTACCACCACCCCCCCCCACTTATTCTTCTAAACTCCAATGTGTACAGGCGCAGAGCCATCAAACATTCCTCATACATTAAGCCTTTAATTCCCAGAATAATTTTGATGAACTTCTTCTGAACCCTCTCCAATTGCCAGCACATATTTTCTTAGATAAGGAGCCCAAAACTGCTCACTATACTGAATGGTCAACACCTTATAGAACCTCAGTATTACATCCTTTCTCTTATATCCTAGCCCCTTTGAAGTGAATGCTAACTTTGCATTTACCTTTCTTAAAAGTAACTCAGCCTGTAAGTTAATCTATATGGAATCCTGCTCAAAAGCTCCCAAGTTCCTTTTGCATCTCTGATTTTTTAATTTTCTCCCCGTTTAGAAAAGAGTCTATGCTATTATTCCTTCTACCAAAGTACATGGCCATACACTTTCCCTACACTATAATCCATCTGGCACTTCTTTGCTCAGTCTCCTAATTTGTCAAAGTCCTTCTGCAGACAGCCTGCTTCCTCACCACTGCCTCCCTCCACCTATCTTTGTATCATCTAGTAACTTAGCCACAAAGCCATCAATTCCGTCATCCAAATCATTGACATATAAAATGTGAAAAGAAGTGGTCTCAATACTGACGCCTATAAAACATCACTTGTTGCCAGCAGCTAATCAGAATAGGCCCCCTTTATTCCAAATCTTTGCCTTCTGACCATCAGCCAATCTTCTATCCATGCTTGTATCTTGTCTGAGGTACCATGGGTTCCAATCTTTTTAAGCAGCCTTGTGCGTGGTCTTCTGAAAATCCAAATAAACAACATCCACTGATGCTGTCCATCCTGCCTATTATTTCCACAAAGAATTCTAACAGATTTATTAGGCAAGATATCTCCTTAAGGAAACCATGCTGACTTTAGCTTACTTTAATATGTGCCTCAAAGTACCCCAGACCTTCATCCTTAATAACAGACTCCAAGATCTTGTTAACCACAGAAGTCAGACTAACATGCCTATAATTTTCTTTCTTCTGTCTTCCTTCCTTCGTAAAGAGTAGAGTGATAATTGTAATTCTCGCTTCCTCCTGAACCATTCCAAAATCTAGTGATTAGACCATAAGACATAAGATATAGGAGCCGAATTAGTCCATCTGGCCCATCAAGTCTGCTCCACCATTTCATCATGGTTGATCCAATTTCCCTCTCAGCCCCAATCTCCTGACTTCTCCACATATCCCTTTATTCTCTGAACAATCAAGAATCTATCAATCTCTACCTTAAATATACATAAAGACTTGACCTCCACAGCTGCCTGTGGTGAGGAATTCTTGAAAGATCATTACTAATGCCTCCACAATCTCTTCAGCTACCTCTTTCAGAACTCTGGAGTGTAGTCCACCTGATCCAGGTAGCTTATACACCTTCTGATGTTTCAGCTTCCTAAGCACCGTCTCTGGGTAATAGCAACAACTTACTTCTGCCCCCTGACACTCTCGAATTTCTGGAAATCTCTGGTGTCTTCCACAGTGAAGACGAACGCAATATATTTATTAAGTTTGTTGGCCATTTCTGTGTCCACTCCCACCCCTGTTACTAACTCTCCAGCATCATTTTTCAGTGGTCCAATATCCACTTTTGCTGCTTTTAGTCTTTATACAGTATATCTGAAAACAAAACTTATTGTATTCTCTTTGATAGTTTTGGTTGGCCTACCTTCATATCTCATTTTTCGTCTCTTATAGTTTTTTATTTGCCTTCCATTGGTTTTTAAAAAGCTTCCCAATCCTCTAACTTCCAACTAATTTTTGCTAGATTATATGCCCTCTCTTTGGCTTTTACGTTGACTTTGGCTTCTCTTGTCAGTCATGATTGGCTCATCCTCCCTTTAGAATACTTCTTCATCTTTAGAATGTCTCCATCCTGCCCCTTCTGAATTGCCTCCAGAAATTGCCATAACTGTTCTGCTAACAACAGGAATTCTGCAGGTGCTGGAAATTCAAGAAACACACATCAAAGTTGCTGGTGAATGCAGCAGGCCAGGCAGCATCTCTAGGAAGAAGTACAGTTGACGTTTCAGGCCAAGACCCTTCGTCAGGACAATCATAACTGTTCTGCTGTCACCTTTGCTGGAGTCTCCTTCCAATCAACTTAGACCAGCTCCTTTCTTATGCCTCTGTAATTCCCTTTCTTCCAATGTAATACTGATACGTCTGACTTTGTCTTTTCTGTCTTGAAATGCGGGGTGTGTTCTATCATTTATGATCACTACCTCCCTTACTTTACTTTAAGCTCACTAATCAAATCTGGTTCATTACACAACACCCAAGCTAGATTTACCTTCCCCCTAGTGGGCTCAACCACAAGCTGCTCTAAATAGCCATCTCAAGGCATTCCACAAATGACCTCTCTCGGGGTCCAACACCAACCTTATTTTTCCCAATATTCCTGCATATTGAAATCCACCATGACTACTGTAACATTTTCTTTATTATATGCTTTTTCTGTTTCTCTTTGAAAGTTATATCACACATCCTGGCTACTGTTTGAGAGCCTGCTTATAACTTCCATCAGGATCTTTTTACACTTGCAGTATCTCAACTATACCCATATAGATTCTACATCTTCTGATAGCTCTTTCTAAGGATTTAAGTTCAATTTTACCATCAGAGCCACCCCACTCCCTCAGCCTACCTGTCTATCCTCTACATACAATGTATATCCTTGGATGTTAAGCTCCTAACTATGATGTTCTTTCAGCCATGGATCAGTGATGCTCACAACAACATACCCACCTGTTTTTGTACTACATGATCATCTACCTTCTGCAATATACTGTGTGCATCACCCTTTCAGACCTGCATTCATCACCCTTTTCAATTTTACCTTGCTGACTGCAACTTTGCCCTATCACCTGCTTGTCCATCTTCAGTCTCACTACACGTTGTGTTGACTTGCATACCAACTGCCCCATTCTCAGCCCTATCACTCCAGTTCCCATCCCCCCACCAGCATGTAGTTTAAACCCTGTCCACCAGCTCTAGCAAACCTGCCTGCAAGGATATTGGTCCTCCTCAGGTTCAGGTGTAACCTGTTTTTGTACAGGCTATACCTTTCCCAGAAGATAACCCAATGATCCAGAAATCTGAAAACCTGCACCCTGCACTACTTTGAGAGCCACTCATTCATCTGTACCATCTGCCCTGACCAGCATGTGGCTCTTGGAGTAATCTAGAGATTGCTACCTTAGAGGTCCTGTCCTTCAGCTATTTCCCCTAATGCCCTATACCCACTGCATGGGAACTCTTCCCTCTTTCTACCTATGTCATTGGTGGCAATGTGCACCACAAATTCTGGCTGCTCACCTTTCCTTTTGAGAATCTTCTGTGGTTTAGTGTTTAAATTGAGATTTGCCACCCTCTCACTATGGAGCAATTGGAATGTAAAAAATATAATATTCCCTGACTTCGTCATTCCATTGGTATAAAATGAGAGGATATTTGTGATCACCAGGAAGAGCAGGAGTTCCCAAATGATAGCAAGTGTATAGTACTGGATACCACTGGGAGAAGTGGATAGGAGGGCTAGTGACAACACATTGTTTCGCCCTTCCCTGCAGTGCCCACCAACACGAACACTGCTAGGGTTGGATGAAACAAGGCTGTGAGCGAATAATGATAGGGCATTCTGTTGTAAGTGGTCAGGTCACATTTGCATGGCCACAAGAGAGGTTCCGGGGGTTGGTGTGTTGTCTCCATGGTGTTTGGATCAGGAATGTCTCTGAGCAGCTATAGGGCATTGTGTAAGTGGTGAGTGAATGGCCAGAATTCATGGTACATGTAGGAACTAATGTCATGGATGGAGGAAGGGAAAGAGGCCTGCAAGATGACTTGAAGAAGATAGGTGAAAGGCAGACCTTCAAAGATTGTAATCTCTGGATTGCTTTGAAAACCATGGATATGTGAATATAGGAATAGAAGGATAATCAAGATGAATACATGGCTGACGAATAATGCGGGAGGATGTGTTTCGGTTTCCTGCATCATTAGCATAATCTTTGAGGGAATAGAGGATCTGTACAAGCAGTATAAGTAGTACAGCAATCAGAGTGAGATCAGCAGCCTTGCTTGGGGTGTTGGTAACACCGCTGAGAAAGGTTTAAACGGAGTTGAATGGGGAAGGGGTCTCAACAGTTGTTTAGATGGAGAGGTATAAGCACCTGGAGGGGAAATAGTTAGTCAACCCAATAGTAGAAAGAAGAGTGAGTCAGCATCAAGGGAATTTAACAATTAATTGCTTCTGATTTAACAAGGGGAATTTGTAGTGAAGTAGATCAACTCTTAAGTTTTAATCATGCAGTTGTACAGTTTAATTGCCATCACTGAAACATGATTGAAAGATGAACAAGACTAGCAACTCAAAATCCCAGGTTATGGAATTTTTAGGAGTTTTAGGGGGTTAGGTTTTGAACCATAGCACCATTAGTACAAGGTTGTGTTTCTTCATTATTGAAGAATATCCTAAAAGGTTTACACATATAAATTAGAAACAAAATGGATGTTGTCACTTAGCGGTATATTACAGAACTTCCAACAATCAATGGGTGGCAGAGGAACTGATATGTAGGTAGATATCAGAAAGGTGCAATGAAGTAGGGTAAAAATGCTAACGGATTTGAGTTTCTCAAATACTAACTTGGTGTGATTTAGTATTAAAGGCTCTGAGATAATGGGGGTTTTGAAATGCAAGAGACTGCATTTGCTTGAATGAGAAGCAACAATCAAACTGCTGGAGGAACTCAGCATCATCTGCTAGGGGAAGTTAATTTTCTATGTAACTGTGCATCTGAACTAAGTGGAGAGGGAAGGTAGCCAGAAGGGTGATTTGTGGATCGAGGAGAGTAAAGGACCATTTTAGTCATTGAAAAAGGTTACAGATGGACCAGTAATTAATGTTTTCAGTTGGGACAAGACCAATGTCATTATATAAGGGAGAACCTTACTGTGTGATGAACCAAATGAACCCGATTTGACTGCAGAGCTTAAGGTAAAGGGATCCTTAGCAGATAGTGTTCATAATATGATAGAATTTACCCTGCAGTTCGAGAAAAAGAGAGAAGCTAAAATCAGATGTATCACTATCAAGGTAGAGTAAAGAGAATTACAAAGGCATGAGAAAGCTGGCCAAAGTTGATTGGAAGGGGACGCTAGCAGAGATAATGGAAGAACAGCAAAGGCTAGAGATTCTGTGAGCAATTTGAAAGGTGCAGGATAGATATACACTGAAGAACAGTAATCTAAATGGACTCTGAGGCAACTGTGACTGACATAGGTAGTCAAAGACAGCATAAAAGCAAAATAGAGGGCATATGATATTGCAAAAATTAATAAGAAGTTAGGGGATTAGGAAGCTATTAAAAAGAAACAGAAAGCAACTAAATCAAAGCAGTAAGGAGAGAAAAGGTTATGAAAGTAGGCTAGCCAATAATGCAAGAAAATACTAGAACTTTATTTCAGATATATAAAGAGTAAAAAAGAGGAGAGAAAAGTTATCAGACCACTAGGAAATGACTCTTGAGTAGTAGCAAGGGGGAACAAAGAAATAGTGGATGAACTTAAGTATTTTGTACCAGTCTTACTGTAGAAGACACTAGCAACATGCCAGAAAATTGAAAAGATCATGGGGCAGAAGTCAGTTTAGTTCTAATTATAAAGAGAAGGCGCTTGGGAATCTGAAAGGTCTGAAGGTAGATAAGTCACCTGGACAAGATGGACCACACCCCAGTGTTCTGAAAGAGGTTGCAGAAGAGACTGTGGAGGCATTAGTAGTGATCATTCAAGAATGACTAGCTTCTGGAATGGTTCCAGAGGACTGGAATATTACAAATGTCACTCCACTCTTTAAGAAGGAAGGGAGGCAGAAGAAAGGAAATTATAGACACAAGAGATCCTGCAGATGCTGGAAATCCTGAGTAACATGCAGAAAATGCTGGAGGACCTCAGCAGGTGAGGCAGCAGCTATGAAAATAATTAGTTGATGTTTCATGCACACACCTTCTCCAGGACTCCAAAGGAAGGTGGAAAATATCAGATTAGAAAGATGGAAGGAGGGGAAGGAGGACTAGCTAGAAGTTGATATGTGGGTTGGGTGGGAAAGGTAAAGGGCTGAGAGCAGAGGAGAGTGGACCATGGGAGAAAGGGAGGAAGGATGGGCACTGGGGTGGTGGTGGGGGGTTGTTATGCAGGTGAGAAGAAGAGGTAAAAGGCCAGAGTGGGGAATAGAAGAAGAAGGAAGGGGGGTGATGAAAAGGAAAAAAACCTGAAGATCAGTTAGTCTAATTTCAGTGGATGGGAATTGGTTGAAGTCCATTATTAAGGATGAAGTTTCAGGGTACTTCAGGCCAAAGTCAACCTTAAGTGGAAATCTTGCCTGTCAAATCTGTTGGAATATTTTGAGGAAATATTAGACAGGATAGACAAAAGTGAGTCAGTGGATGTTGTTTACTTGAATTTCCAGAATGCCTTTGACAAGGTTCTGCACATGAGGCTGCTATTCAAGATAAGACCCCATGGTATTATTGAAAAGATACTAGTTTGATAAAGGATTGCTAGGAGACAAAGAATCAGGAAAAAAGGGGCCTATTCTCATTGGCTGTAGGGGTCTGTATTGTGACAGATTCTTTTCACATATGTCAATGATTTGGATGACAGAATTAATAGCCTTGTGGCCAAGTTTGTAGACAATACAAAGATAGGTAGAGGGGCAGGTCGTGTTGAGGAAACAGGGAGTCTGCAGAAGTAGTTAGGCAGATTAGGAGAATGGGTAAAGAAATGGAAGATGAAATATGGTGTGGGGAAGTGTATGGTCATGCACTTAAGGAGAAGGAATGAAGGCATAGACTGTTTTCTAACCTGGGAGATAATTCAAAAATCAGAGTTGCAAATGAACTTGGAATCCCTGTGCAGGATTCCCTAAAGGTTAGCTTGTAAGTTGAGTCAGTGGTAAGGAAGGCAAATGAAATATTGACATTCATTCTGAGAAGACTAGAATAAAGCTGAGGCTTTATAAGAAATTTGTCAGACTGTACTTAGAATATTTTGAGTAGTTTTGGGCCCCTTATCTAAAAAAAAATGTGCTGGCATTGGAGAGAGTCCAGAGGAAGTTCACAAGAGTGGTTCCGGGAATGAAATGCATAGCAGTTAACATATAGCAGTTAATGCGACACTTAGGGCATTGAAGTTTGGAGTTCACGTCATCAATAAAGAGCTTGTTCATCCTTCTTGTGAATGCATGGGTTTCCTCTGGGTGCTTTAGCTTCCTCCCACAGTCCAAAGGTGTAATGGTTTGTGGACTAATTGGTCATTGTAAAATGTTCCGTGATTAGGATAGGGTTAAATCAGCACAGGTCGAAAGGCTGGAAGGGCTTATTCTGCACTCTATCGCTAAATAATAAATAAATAAATAAATAAATATTCATAGCTCTGGGCTTGTACTTGCTGGAGTTGAGAAGAATGCGTGGGGTAGGAAATCGCTTTGAAACCAATTGAATATTTGACGCAGCTTATTATAAATATTAGGGACTGAGGCCAATTAAAAGACCTAGATAAAGTGGGTGTGAACAAGATGTTTTGTATAGTGAGAGTGTCTAAGACCTAAGGGCGCAGCCTTAGAATAGAGGGACATTGCTTTAGAACAGATGAGGATGAATGTTGTTAGCCAGTGTGCGGTGAATCTGTGGAACTTATTGCCACAGGTGGCCGTAGAGGCCAAGTCATTGGGTATATATTAAATGGAGGTTGATAGGTTCTTGGTTAATTAGGGTGTCAAAGATTACAGGGAGAAGGCACAAGAACGGGGTTGAGGGAGGAAATAAATCAGCCACGATAAAATGGTGGAACAAACTTACTTGGCCAAAGAGCCTAATTCTTCTCTTTTGGCTTAAATTATTATTGACCTTGTTGTGATTGTGAACAAAGTCATTGAGAGATCCTGAAGCTACTTGACATAGAAGTCTTTATTCAGCTAAATGAACAGCAAGCATCATATTCAAGACGGTCTTGGAAAAGAGGCCAAAAGTGATCCAAAATGACATGACATTTTTATATGCTAAAGATCAAAGGTAATAGGACAATTCTGTAGTTACAATGTACTTGCACTGTTTCCTTTGAATTACATATAATTTTCAGACACCTCCACTCCACCCATACTTCAGTCACCCAAAATAAATCTTAATGCCCACTGACTCTGAGTCAGATTCGTGCATATGTAGGCATCTGAGGACAAATGGAGTGATTCTTTATTTGCTATCAACTCTAAAATTTAGCTCCAGGAATTCCATTGTTCACAGCTGCATTTTAAATTCAATCTGTAATCCATGTTCAGGATTGAAGACTGACTGCTTTTGAAATTAGTATTTGCTATGTAACATAACTCCAGAACATGTCCTAACAGACCTCAAATGGGAGTATCTATTTGTAAAGAAGTTTACATTTTCGCAGTGGGAAGCATTCAAAGGAGAAATAACAGGAGTTTATTGCCAATATTATGTTCCTGTAGGAGTACAGGCCAGGAAAACTTGGACACTGAAGGATAATGAGGGTTGCATAAAGAGGTGAAAGAAAACAAATGATATTTAGGGAACTAAAGATAGGAAGTGGATGGGGATTGAGGAGTATGTCAAGAGTGTAGCAAGTGTAGGGAGTTGCTTTAAACTGAATTTAGAAGGGCTAAGAGGCATCAAAACAGAAATGAAGTAAATCCAAAGGTATTTTATGTATATAAAGGACAGAGCAATAACCAGTAAAAATGTGACCCATTATGAAAGATTGGAAGAGTGACAGAATTGTCAATAATGTGTTTGTCCCACTTCTATTGCATTGGAATGTAGTCTTCGGTTGCAGAGAGATCTTTTGGTGAAATGGACTAAAAAATTGGCAATTAAATTTAATCAAGACAAATATAAGGTACTGCATTTTGGCTAGGACGTCATGGATAGTTGGTTGGTAGAGATTATTAAGGAAATGAGAGACCTCTGAATATAGGTCCTTAGATTCTTTAAGGTGGCACATAGGTAAACAATGTGGTTAGGAAGGCACACGGGATACTGCCCTTGTTAGTCACAACATTGAATACGGCAGCAGGGAAGTTATTTTCCAAATTTATAAACACTTTGGTCAGAACTTAGCTGGAGGATCATGTGCAGTTTAATCACAATGGGTGTAGGAAGGAGGTGATCGTGCTGGAGAAGGTGCAGATTAGATTTACCAGGGTATTGCCTGGGATGGAGATGTTCAGTAGCAGACCAGAGAAGCTAAGACATTCCTGCCTGGAACAGGGATGTAATGGTGAGGTGGAGGGAGAGTGTTGGGGGTGGGGAACCTGACTGAGGCATACAAAATTTGAGATGTTATAGATAGATTACGCTGCAGGAAACTTTTCCATTAGGTAATTCTATAGAGACAAGTAAAATTAAATTATATAGGGAAGTAGGAAGAAACTCAGAGGGGATATGAGGGGACTTCTTTTCAACCAGAGAGCTGTAAGTACATGCAATGCACGGCCTGAGAGAATGGTTGAAGCTGGGTTGCTTGTAGCAGTGAAGAAATATCCAGTTGACTACTTGAATCCTTTAGGCATATGCTGGGTAACCAATAGCTGAGTAATCTGACCAATATGGAATGCTGCCCAGTGGTGGGCATGCATGAGATGGGCTGAATGGCCTATTTCCATGCTGTTGGAATCAATTAATCATTTTCAGCATTTTTATTATGGATTTGTGCAGTTCTGGCAATGACTCAAGGTCAGAGAAATTGGCAGCATTAATTGGTTTCAGATTCCCTACCTTAAATTTTCAATCAAATGTTTTAAATTCATATATCAGATAACTAATCCAGTGCATTGTAAGTGTAGTGCCAGTGATCGCAGTCTGCTCATTTACACCTTATTGAAAGAAGTAAATTAGAAATAACACTGGACTCTGAGCAACTGAAGCATGAGATATTGTCCATGTTATTTGTTTAAGCTCTTTGGAAAAGGGAATTTCACTACTTCACCTAATGAACTAATCAAATAGCAATATTAAAAAGAAATCTCAAGATATAAGCCCACTGTAATTTGAATTTGTTTTTTTTATTTTGTCTGTTGACCTTGACTTTGAATATATCTAGTATTTAGCAAAAAAATAATAAAACCAAGGGCTTGTTTAATGCTTGAGCACAGGAGGAAATGCCAAGATTGGAGGTGCAGTTTTAAATGAAAAAGCTGCAAATATGAAGGAGACTCTATGTGTCATCAACCCAAAGTCACCAAATTGATGATTTTGAGCTGATCCTCTTTCACCAAGTGGAAGAGATAGAAATAAAAATCAGGTTTATCTGCAAAAATTAAGGGTGATGCAAATAGAAAAGAAATGTCTGTGATAGCATTGAGTCTGAGACTCTGACACGTGGGGGTGGGGGTGCTAGATGAGAGAAGGTGGAAAACGCTCGTTATTTACAGCTTCAAACATTGGTATAGGATGAACTCTTTTATTACTGCTCTTAGTATTTTGAAAAGTTGTTCCGACATGAACATCTTAGAAAATGAAATCCTGTAGGAGTGTCGACAAAAATCAACACGAGTGCAATTACTTCTGGCGTACACTTTATTCCCCAGCAAACAAATGGCAACGTTTTATATATATATATCAGGAAAAAAACACCCCCAAAACGTAATAGCGTAGAATGTAACACGTAACAGACACGACAAGCTTATCCCTGAACAGTCTGACAGTCTGGGTGAATTCTGCTTCATAAAATTAAGGAGTCCCCATATATAGCCCCCCCCCCCCAACCAAATTAACCCTAGCAGACAAAGTCAAGTGAGCAGGGGCCCACAAAACTCAGCCGAACCTACTCCTGCCTTCACGGGCAGGTGCCGTGGAGGAAGAACGGTCAATATCTGAAGGCCTGGAGGTGGGCAGCAGGCCCCTCTGCGGGGGCGGTGTCATTTCCACTGGAGAGTCCAGGCCCAAGTGGGCAGGCTTGAGATGATCCACAGAAACACTGTCTGGGATACCTCCAAAGTCCGGTGTAAAAAAAAAACTTATCCCCCGCGTCCAACATGCGTAACAGACCGTCATAAGGCAGCCGCAGGGGACTCTGATGTCCACCGCAATGCACAAATGTATATTTTGCCTCCCGCAGACCCGGCAGCAGGTGCGACCACGACAGGCCATGCTGCATTGTGGGCCCCGGAGCGAAAGTTTTGGTGCTGCCGTGAAATGGACCATGGGACTGTAGATGATGGGAGAAACTCTCCCGGCACCTACAGGGGTTGCCCAAAAAGGAGCTCTGCAGAAGAGGACTGAAGGGTTCACCTTGGGGGCCGTCCTCAGGCCCAACATGACCCATGGTATTCTGTCCATCCAACAACCGTTGCTGAGGTATGCATGGAGAACGACTGTCATTGAACGGTGGAACCGCTTGCACAGACCATTGGCCTGAAGGTGATAAGCTGTGGTCCGATGTAGTTTGATCCCTAGATCACGGCAACCGCACAACAAAGCTCGAACGTAAACTGCGTCAGTCGGTCTGAAGAGATATCTGATGGCATGCCGAACAAGTGATTCATGAGCCAATGAACGCTCATGCCACCCCCATAGCTGAAATGTATTACAGCAGCACTGCCTTCTGCCAGTATATGGTCCTGTCAATGATGGTGAAGAGATGGATAAATCTATGGGATGAAGGGTAATGGACCAACCAAATCCATATTCACATGGTCGAAAAGCCACTCAGGGACTCCGAAAGGATCCAAAGGAGCCTTTGTGTGTCGACGCACCTTTGCGCATGGACACATCAAGCAAGCACTAGCCCAGTCCCTGACATCCTTCTTAACGTCATGCCACACAAACTTTTCTGTCACCAGTTTCTGTGATGCCCTGCAGCCCGGGTGAGAAAGCCAGTGAACCACATCGAAAACACGCCACCGCCAGCTCGCTGGCACAGCCGGCTTGGGTCGCATCACACAGTAGTGAAACGCCTCTGTCGCCAAAAATAAAGTCCGTCAATTTCAACCCTGTATCTGCCGAACGCAGCACCTGCACGTTCGGGTCTGAAACCTGGTCTGCCACAGCTGGGCGTAGTCCGTGCCCATATGGACAGCACAGTGAAGGACCAGGAAAAGCAGTCAGTCATGAGGTTACGCTTCCCCACGACATGTTGGATGTCCATGGTGAACTCTGAAATAAAAGAAAGATGGCACTGCTGTCACAGTCGATCGTGCTGTACTTGTGTTCGCAGAGGCGAAGCTGACAGTTTAAAAAAGGTGAGAGGCTGGCAAACGCCATTGACCAACTGCTCATGCACCATGCCAACCATGCAATCTGACTCGTCCATGTTGAGAATGATCGATGCGTCTGGTGGGGGAGTGCCAGTATTAAACAATGTCTGCTTTGTGTCCAGGAATGCCTTGGACCTTTCCTACGTCTAGTCCACGACTTGCTTAGCCGCTTTTCCCTTAAGGAAGGGAGGAGAAGATGGCGGCGTGATGCAGCGCGCGCGACTGCTCTGAAATGATATCATATTTGTTCAGTAGGGGCCGTGCACAATCCTGATTTGATGGAGACAGATGTGAGAAGCATGGAGAAACATCTGGAGAAACTTCTGAAATGCCTGCTTCGCTGCTGCTGCTACTGTGCGATCCAGAATCTCCGGAGGGGAAGGCCCCAAATCCTCGGCTTTGCCTATTGCCTGTTGCCGGGGCCGGGGTCGAAGCGCTCGGCAGAGATGGTGCTCAGTGCTCGGTGTCAGAGGGCTGGTCGGAGGCTCGAAGTTTTCGGATGGACTCAAGAGTCAGCTGTGGTCAGGTGCTTCCAGGGTGCTGCATTGGCAAGCTTGCAGTGCTGGAGGTTCATGACAGGGAGAGTTTCTCCATTCTACCCTCTGCGTGAGATGATGGGACTTTCGAGAGGCTTTGAGACTTTTTTTTTACTGTGCCTATGGTCTGTTCTTTATCAAATTACGGTATTGCTTTGTACTGTTGTAACTATATGTTATAATTATGTGGTTTTTGTCAGTTATTTTAGTCTAAGTTTGTCTTGTGTTTCTCTGATATCATTCTGGAGGAACATTGTATCATTTCTTAATGCATGCATTACTAAATGACAATAACAGAGGACTACGTGTCCTCATAAACTAATCTAAAGGGGGCATGTGAGCTGAGCTGCTTTAGGGACAAAAGTTCACCAAGCCCAAAAACTCCTGCAGGAGCTTAGCAGTGACTGGCTGAGGGAAGTGCTTAATGGTCTCAACTTTAGCTGGCAGGGAAACTGACCTGCTGCATTGACATGGTGTCCAAGGAAATTGTCCACAGACAGTCCAAGCTGGCACTTCGCTGGGTTGACGATAAGACTATGCTGACTAAGGCATTCGAAAAGGGTTTTCAAGTGTAAGAGATGTTCATCAATAGAAAAGCTTCCCACCAAAATGTAATCTAGACAAACAAACAGGAATGGCAGATCCCAGAGAACACTGTCCATGAGGTGCTGAAATGTCTGAGCCATGTTCTTCGGCCTGAATGCCATTCGAAGGATCTCGAAGAAAACGAAGCAGTATAATAACAATGGTTTTAGGAGTGTCAGTCACGTGGACAGGGACCTGGTGATAACCGTGAATGAGGTTCACCTTCAAGAAAATAATTTTCCTTGCCAGGCAGGCAAGGAAATCCTGGGTGTGAGGGATTGAGTTTTGGTCAAGGGTCATGGCATTGTTGAGGCAGCGGTAATCACCACATGGACACCCCCCGCCTCCTCGGTTTTCGCACTATGTGGAGAGGAGAAGCCCATGGACCACTAGACCGCCTGACGATGCCTAGGTGCTCCATAGCGTCAAACTCAGCCTTGGCGACAGCTAGCTTCTCCGGGTCAAGGCACCTGGCGCGGGCGTGAACGGGTGGGCTGGTGGTGAGGATGTGGTCTTGCACCCCGAGTTTAGCGGTGGAGGAGGAGAAAGAGTCAGTTCTGGGAACTCAGCGAGGAGGTGGGCGAAGTCATCGGAGGCAGAAAGAGCTCTGGACAACTTTGAAGTGCCAGTGGCACTGAGTGTGCTGGAGAAGGTGTAGAAAGTCTCTGCGTTGACCAGACGCCAGCTCTGGACCTCAACAAGAAGGCTGTTGGCGCAGAGGAAGTCAGCTGCTGGTAGGGGTGTAGACACCACTGCCAACATAAAATTCCAGGGGAACTCAAATTCAAAAGGGTATGAGAAGGCAGGGGAGTGGGGATCACTGGAAGAATTGGATCAGCCCATGATTGAATGGCGGAGCAGACTTGATAGGCCGAATGGCCTACTGCTGCTCCTATATCTTCTGGTCTTATGGTCTAACTTCTGCCCGCTGAAGCACAACCATCTTATACTTACAAAAAGTCCAGATGGTGCTCCCATTCGCAGCCTCGAGAGACAGTCCCTATTCCCCAGTTCATATGTCCAATTTAGGCGCAGGCAGGATGCTCAGCTGAGCACCCATGTCACAGAGGAAATGGCACCCGGAAACAGACTGTAATGAACAACAAACTGCTTGACCTGCTGATACCCGTTGTAGCTAACGGGTGCTGGCCGTTCCATTTTCCTGACTCCTTGAACCCACAGAGTGGCCAGCACTTCTTGCTCTTGGCCCCAAACCTTGTGTGGTAGAAACATAGAGTAGGAGACCCATCATTGAGCCACTGCGATCGTCTCGTTCAGGTGGCGGTGAAGTGGCGGTTTCCCAAATCGGTATTGGTGAGGGAAAGCACCTTGGTAGAGCCTGGAGCTCTTTGAGGGGAGAGCCAGCCAGAGCCAACCGCACCTCGCCTGGTAGTGGTTGCAGGAATAGCTCTCTGTAGATGAAACATGGCTGATATCCACCAAGGAGGGACAACATGTGGTCCATCAACTCCAGCGGCTTGGAATCACCTAAGCTGGGCAGTGAGAGGAGCCGACAGTGCGCTCAGACTCGGAAAGTTCGAAAGACTTTAGAAGGAGTTGCTTAACAGTCTCGTATCTGTTGACTTCTGGGGGTGGGAGGGGCGGTGCTGAGGATACTCATCACCCTGGTTACCATAAAGCTGTCATGGACTTCTTGATCAAGATGGCGCCTGTGCACAACACTCCTTCAGTCAACATCTTCTAGATGGATCATGAAACCATGTATTTCACTGCTTTTATGTCTTTTTACATTTACTTTTCTTCCTGAATGTGATTCTGAAGCTGTTGGAGCTTGTGATTTTCAGTTTGGAAATCGTTTGGGTGTTTCAGCACTCAACAGTGTCCGAGGGGATTTCAGCAGGCAGGGGCATTGTGTGGGAGCTTCATGGCGAGAAGGCTGCGATCTGATGTTTGACTCCATTTCACTGATTAAAGACCATAATATGTAGGAGAAGAATTAAGCCATTAGGTTTGCTCCGCCCATCATGGCTGATCTATTTTTTCTCTCAGCCCTAATTTCCTGCCTTCTCCCCATATTATTCCTGCCCTAACCAATCAATAATCTATCAATCTCTGCCTTAAATATACATAAGTACTAGTCCTGCACAGTTGCCTTTAGCTACGATTTCCACAGACCCTCTGGCCAAAGAAATTTCTTCTCATCTCCATTCTGAAAGGACACCCCTCTGTTCTGAGGCTCTCCCACTATAGCAAACATCCTCTCCACATTCACTCGATCAAAGCCTTTCACCATTTGATAGGTCTTAATTAGGTCACCCTTCATTCTTCTAAATTAAAGTGAATGCAGGCCCAGAGCCAACAAATGCTCTGCATATGACGAAGTGTTTAATTCTGGAATAATTTTCATGAACCTCCTTTGAAACCTCTCCAGTTTCAGCACATCCTTTCTAAGATATGGGAATCAAAATAGCACACAATGCTCCAAGTGAGGCCTCACTAGTGCTTTATAAAGTCTCAATGTTATATCTTTGCTAGTGCTCTTGAAATGAATGCTAACTTCCGTTAATGCCCCACCTCCCCCTCATACCCCATCCGTTATTTATTTATAAACACACATTCTGTTTCTCGCTCTCCTTTTTCTCTCTCTGTCCCTCTCACTATACCCCTTGCCCATCCTCTGGGTTTTCCCCCCTCCCCCTTTTCTTTCTCCCTAGGCCTCCTGTCCCATGATCCTCTCATACCCCTTTTGCCAGTCAACTGTCCAGCTCTTGGCTCCATCCCTCCCCCTCCTGTCTTCTCCTATCATTTTGGATCTCCCCCTCCCCTTCCCACTTTCAAATCTCTTACTAGCTCTTCCTTCAGTTAGTCCTGACGAAGGGTCTCGGCCCGAAACGTCAACTGTACCTCTTTCTAGAGTTGCTGCCTGGCCTGCTGCGTTCACCAGCAAACTTTGATGTGTATTGCTTGAATTTCCAGCATCTGCAGATTTCCTCGTGCTAACATCACATTTGCCTTCCTAACCACAGACTGAACTGGCAAGTTAACCTTCAGTGAATTCTGCACAAGGACTCCCAATTCCCTTTGTACCTCAGATTATTGTACAGGTGTCCGCTGCTTTTCGAACATTCGCTTTACGAAACGTCACTGTTACGAAAGACCTACATTAGTACCCTGTTTTCGCTTTCAGAAGGTGTTTTCACTGTTACGAAAAAAAGCAGGGCGCGAGAAAATCAGCACGCTAAAAGGCAGCACGCGCCCCCAGCAGCCACTCACCCCGGATTCAGAACTTCATTCTTGCCGGCATTGCTTAAACACATGCCTGTGAGCAGCCGTTTGCAAGATGAGTTCTAAGGTATCGGAAAAGCCTAAAAGAGCTCGTAAAGGTGTTACACTTAGCATAAAACTAGACATAATTAAGTGTTTTGATCGTGGTGAACGAAGCAAGGACAAAGTGAGTTTGGCTTGTGGAAGTTGCCGAAGGTGATGTTGAAGAGGTTTTGGCATCCCGTGACCAAGATCAGATAGGTGAAGAGCTGATGCAATTGGAAGAAAAATGGATAACAATCAAAACCGAATGCACTAGCGAACTGAACATGAAGCAACTGTCTGAGATTTTCGCTGCAATGATGAAGTATGAATTTAATTTTGAAAGGATACGTAGGTTTAGGGGATATTAGCAAGATGGTTTGAGTCCTTACAAAGAACTGTGTGATAGAAAAATGCGCGAGGCTCAGCAGTCAAGCAAGCCTTCCACATCAGCCACAGCAGACGACGAACCTCGACCTTTGACATTGAGGTTGGCAGAGATAGAAGATGACCTGCCTGCCTTAATGGAAACAGACGATGACAAGATGACACCCCAGTGTCCCACCACCCCAACCCCCAGGCCATGGACAGATACCGATTCGCGGAGAATGCAGCGGTAGCCGGGAGGCACACGGCACATCTAAGAAAAAAGCCAAAATAAACGTGCTAATTAATTAGGTGCCGCTCGACACGTAATTGTCGGCCCAGATCAGAGATGATGCAATCGGAAATTGGCATTGATCTGGGCTGATAATTACGTGCCGGGCGGTACCTAATTAATTAGCATGTTTGTTTGGGCTTTTTTTCTGAAGGATGTGCTGTGTGCCTCCTGGCTACCGCTGCACCCCTGTATGGTTTGCTGCAATGTATTGCTCGGCGGCCTGGAGGGTGGGGGCCACTACACCACCCCAGCCTGTGACGACTCAGTCTAACACACCATCAGTGTGCTAGGCACTGAACCAATTCCGGTAAGTGATACTACACTGTACATACATTATTTCTACTCTATATCAGCTGTGTATTTTTACGTGTTATTTGGTATGATTTGGCAGCTTCATAGCTTAAAGGTTACTGGAGAGAGTGTTTCTGCCGAGAGCGCTTGCGCCGTGTTTTTGCCAACAGCGCTTGCGTGAGATTTTCTGCTGACGGAGCTTGCGTGAGATTTTCGGTACGGAGAACAGTGCAGTAATGATTGTGGAAAAGTATTTCTACTTTATATAGGCTGTGTATTTATCATATCATTCCTGCTTTTACTATATGTTACTGTTGTTTTAGGTTTTATGCGTTATTTGGCATGATTTGGTAGGTTATTTTTGGGTCTGTGAACGCTCACAAAATTTCCCCATATAAATAAATGGTAATTACTTCTTTGCTTTACGACATTTCGGCTTACGAACCGTTTCATAGGAACGCTGTACCTTCGGATGGCGGGGGAAACCTGTATTTCCTCTCCATTTAGAAAATAGTCAACCCTTCTTCTAATGAAGTACAAGATGTGCACATTGTTATCATCAAAGGAGGGTCGCTTGTCCTTTAGGTGGAGATATACTGCAGAGTATTGACCTGAGGTGTCAGCTCTCCTCTGTTGGGCCATGTGTTGTGAAATGGTTATTTTCTCTTGCCGATATACAGATCTACGCAGTTCTCTTTGCATTGGATAGCATATACAATATTGCTTTGCATATGTTTGTGTGTAGGATCCTTGGGGTGGATGAGTTTTTGCCTGAGTGTGTTTGTAGGTTTGAAAAATACAAGGATTTGGTGTGTGTTGAAAATCCTTCTGAGATTCCTTTGAAGATAACAGTGTGCACATTTTGGACAGGGAAGACAGCTGGTTTGAATGAGGGATCAAAGAAGCTATCTTTGTCAAACTGGAAACCCCATCCCTGATCAGCCATCAGCTATTTACAATGCAGTCCTAACACTTCTACCCTGGCATTCCACGACAGTTCACACCTCCATTCAAGCAAAGATAAGACCCTCTCATTACCCCTACAACTCTTATGACCCTCCTGTGATTGCTATACCTTTAAACAACTTTTATAAGCCGGAAAACTACCCACCATGGATCAAAACTGAAGAAGCCTTTCGGATGAGTGGCGAAATGTCTTCTAGACAACACAATGAGTCCAGTTGCCTTTATTTGCTACCTCTTGGCATTTATCGTTTTTTAGTTGCCTCCTGTTGGATTTTAAATGTTTCCTTATCCTGTGACTTCCCATCAATTTTTGATATATTATTTGCCCTCTCTTTTGCTTTTATGTTGTGTTTGACTTCCCTTGTCTCACACGATTGCCTCATCTTCCCTTTAGAATACTTCATTTTTGGGATGCATATATCCTGCACCTGCTCCAGAAACTCCAGCCATTGCTCTTCTTCCTGTTTTGTCACCTTTCAATCAACTTTGGCCCACTCCTTTCTCGTGCCTCCTAAATTCCCTTTTCTGATGCATCTGACTTTATCTTTTCCCTTTCAAACTGCTGGATGTATTCTATCATATTATGATCCCTGCCTCCCATGGTTCCTTCACTTTGAGCTCCTCCATCAAAGCCGGTTCATTACACAACACAATCCAAAATTATACAGTCGACGTCAGTCCTGACGAAGGGTCTCGGCCTGAAACGTCAACTGTACCTCTTCCTATAGATGCTGCTTGGCCTGCTGCGTTCACTAGCATTTTTTGTGTGTGTTGCTTGAATTCCCAGCATCTGCAGATTTCCTCGTGTTTACAATCCAAAATTGCCTTTTTTTCTAGTGGCCTCAACAACAAGCTGCTCTAAAAAGCCATCCTGTAGGTATTCCACAAATCCCCCCTTTTGGGTTCCAGCATCAAACTGATTTTCCCAACTTACCTGCATATTGAAATTTCCCGTAATTATCGTAACATTCCCCTTATTAAATGCCTTTTCTATTTCCCTTTGAAACTTATATCACACATCCTGGCTACTGTTTGTTAGTCTTTATATACTGTAACTCCCATCAGGGCTTTTTTACCTTTGCAGTTTCTTAACCCACAATGATTCTACTTCTTCTGATCCAATGTCATCTCTTTCTAAGGATTTGATTTCATGTTTTACTAATGGAGCCACCCCATTCCCTTTGCCTACCTGTATGTCATTTTGATACAATATAAAACCATAAGACATAGGAGCAGAATTAGGCCATTTGGCCCATCGAATCTCCTCCTCAACCCCATTTCCCATATGATAAACCCTTTCATTTCTGGAATCATCCCTGTGAACTTCCTGTGTACCCTCTCCAATGCCAGCGCATCCCTTCGAGGATGAGGAGCCCGAAACTGTACACAATACTCAAGGTGAGGCCTCACTCGTGCCTTTTAATGCCTCAGCATCATATCCGTGCTCTTGCTTTCTAGACCTCTTGAAATGAATGCGAACATTGCATTTGCCTTCCTCACCACAGACTCAACCTGCAAGTCAACCTTTAGGGTGTTCTGCACAGGGACTCCCAAATCCCTTTGTGTGTATCCTTGTATGTTAAGCTCCCAGTTATGATCTTCTTTCAGCAGTGACTCATTAGTTCCCACTAATTCATACCTGCCAATCTTTAACTGCTGCAAGATCTATCTTATATTTAAATGCATGCAGTATACAGAATAACACCTTCAGTCCTTTGATCATCACCCTTTTTGATTTTTGTCCCTGTGTTTCATTTCAAGCCATCCCGCTGACTGCCTTCTTTTGCCCTATCATCTGCCTGTCCTTTACTGCACATTGCATCTCCTTGTATACCAACTGTCCCATCCTCAGCCCTACAATTTATTTTCTTATCCCTGTGCCACATTAGTTTAAACCCTCTCCAAGAACACCTGCCTGCAAGGATAATGACCCCTCTTGGGTTCAGGTGTGAACCATCCTTTTTGTACAGGTCATATCTTCCCCTGAAGAGATCCCAGTGATCCAGAAATCTGACATCTTTCCCCTGCCTCAGTTCTTCAGCTACGCATTAATCTGATAAATTATCCTATTCTTACCCTTGCTGGCCAGTAGCACAAGCAGCAATCCAGAGATTACTGCCCTTGAAGTCCAGCTTTTCAGCTTTCTACCTAACTTCCTATATCTCTCTTCAGGACCTCATCCCTCTTCCTGCCTATGTGATGTGTCCCAAGATTTCCAGTTGTTCGTCCTCCCCTTTTAGAATGCAGTGGACTTGATCTGAGACATCCCTGACCCTGGCGCCTGGGAGGCAACGTACCTCTTGCGCAACCACAGAATCTCCTGTCTGGTCCTCTTATTATAGAATCCCCTATCACTATTGAACTCCTCTCTCCTACATTCCCTTCTAAGCCACAGAGCCAGACTTAGTGCCTGATACCCAGTCACTGTGGCTTTCCCTTGGGAGGTCATCCCCCAGTGGTATCCAAACCTATTTTTGAAAGACACAGTCATAGGGATGCTTTTCACTGACTGCCTGTTCCCTTTCCCTCTCTGGACAGTCCAGCCAACTACCTACCTTCTGCAACTACCTCCCTGTAGCTCCTACCTATCTTTTCCTCATTCATATGAGCTGAAGGTTGTCGAGCTGCAGCTCTAGTTTCTTAATACGGTCTCGTAGGAGCTATATCTGAATGCACTTTTGTAAAAATGTAGTTATCAGGGAGACTAGAGTTCTCTGTGAGTTCCCATATCTCACACAAACATGTTGCTAACCCTGGATCTATTCTCAATACACTAACTGGGTATTAATAAACAAAGTTCTTGCTGTTCTTTATGAATGGAGTATTAATGGCACCTTAAAATCATGCTAAAAAGCAAAATTATCCACTTTATTCCATTACATGTTTAATGTTATTGGCATTCTTCCAATTCTGTGTTAATATATGACGCTGCAGCACAAGGATGTTGTGAAGCAGAACAGTTTAGCTGCTTCCTTGAATATGATAAAACTATTCACATAGTAAAGAAGACTAAAAAGGAACATTCAATACAGTATTATCTAAATACAGTACTCTTGTATCTGGCACTCAGATATACAAAAATAAATCTAATCATGTATATTGTATGTTAGAAGGCCCCGTTGTAATATCTCAAGCACCTTAGACGGGCAGAACAGAGTACTTCCAAGATGACTTCCACTGCCTGACAAGTGCCTGTCCGGAGGACTCCATTTTTTTTTTCTCTGCTTGGACCTTAAGTGATTGCAATTAATTAGTTCCTTAAGCATTTGCCACTCAGGGGCAGGAGTGTCCCATTCTGAGGCTGATTCTCCATAGAAAGAAATGGAGTGAAGTAACCATGGTGGGTATTGATGGTAGGAAGGTAACGTGAGCGTATCCATTTAGGGCTGGGGAACAACATACCAAATTGTGGGACCAACTCAGATTCGCTGTGTAACAGGTACAGGCTCCCCATTCATTGGTAAATGGAAGTGGCATCAAAAGCCTGCAGTTGGCTGGGAACCTGACTTAAGGCTATGTTTTGAAGCAGGTTCAAGAACCAAGCAGAGCGTTGGTGCACACCAGATTTTCAATTAAAAAGAATACTGGAGTGTTGGGTAATATAGATACGCATGTGAACTCCAGAGTCATTGCTTTTATTCTAATGCATTGGGACATAGAGAAGGTATTTATTCAAGATTTGGTTATAATTTTCAGTTCATTTAGCGTTGCATTTATTCACACACACCAATAAAGTTTAAACTGCATTGCTTTAGTTGGCATACAAGTTTGAGCATCTATACCCTGCTCTCAGGCTTCTGGTATGTGAACGCCTTATCATTATTGATGACACAGCAGAATTGCCGTTTAAGTCACCAGAATAATGAATTCATAACTCTACAGCATATTTTATTGACTACTGAACTTTTAAAGTATTAGTGTTAATAAAATTTTAAAGCTTTGATGCTTTATTCATGCTGCTTAGCTATCGTCTCTGCTCCTTTCCTTCTCATTTGTTACTTTCATTGGCTATGATGGCGAATTCATACAAAATATAAAGGATGCTAAGAATATTCAGCAAATTGGGCAGTGTCTCTGGAGAAACAGCTAGCATTTCAGATGAATGCTCTTTTATTAAATCTGATGTTTGGATGGTAATTTTTGTATATGCTTACTTTGCGGATTTTAATACCTGTTGCTATTTTAGTAATTGGCAACATTTGTGGTTTGGAACAAGTTGCAGTGTTAGGCAATGAAATTAAGAAGAAAATAATCACTGAAAAAGCAGTAAAGTGAATCGTTTGTCCAGCTTTGATAACTTTGATTTAAAAGATGAATTGAAATAGATATGATTGTGTTCTTGTTTATTTTATGTAGTGTGTTGTAAAAGACTGTTCAAATAACTACTATAATATGTAAAATGGACGGGAATTCTTCTGTTACTTTCCCTTTTAGTTGTTATAATGGAGTTGTTGTCTAATCATAACAATGAATCTCTGTCAATTAGTCTATAACTAAACCAGACATAATGCTTTGCAGAACAAGCAATTGACTTTGTTGTGGCTGCAATGGGATCATTATTGAGTCCGGTATCAATTTCAGTGGAGCAACGTGATCCTCCTGTACCATGAGGCACAACTAACTGCTGTGCATGCTATTCTTAGAAGCTATTTTCTTTATACTGCTCGTTCATGTACGTGAGTAAAGTATCGAATTGATCCACTGTTTTCAGAATTTCCCCCAATGTAATCATCCATCAAGTAAACTGAAGTCAATGCTAATACTGAGTCCTCTTTAAGTCAGAGAGTTCAAGACAGTTCCTCTCATGCTGGTAGTAATATGTGCTGAATGGCGGGCTGCAGTGCATACAACTGCTTCTCAATATCTTCACTTCCAGAGTGGAGATTAGTGTTAAGGGATTAATACAGGGACATGCTGCTGAGGTAAAGGGTCCATCAACATGTGTCTATTTTCAGTCGTCTTTCCTGTTTTAGTGTGAATATCCCAAACAACTCAACTATCCCCACCATAAGCTCCATTGGCCCAACCTGCAGTAAAATTCATAGATCCCACTTGGATCAGTATAAAGAACTTTGAGAAAGAAAGCAGTTGATTCAAGTCGTGCTTTCTTTGGATTCAGGATGACTTGCTTCCTCTCTAGTTCTAGAGATCTTCAGCCAGATGAGTATCAATAAGTTCTGTGACAGGTTGGCTAGATGGAGAAGTTGACGTGCCTTCATATGGCCTCCATATGTTACTATCGGTTCTGGTTGTTCCTTTGTTTTGGGGTCCTTGGGCTGGTGTTCTCCATCATTCCACATTTCACTGCAAGGATATCCTTGAGATGCAATATACACAGGTACAAGAATCTAGGAAAAAGGAAAACAGTCAGAAGAATTCACCAAGTCAAACAGCATCCATGGAAGCAAAGAGATGGTTGGTATTTTGGGCGCTTGCTTCATGATGCTAAGTTGTGACTTCCATTGTGTTGCGGCTCAAATTTAGCTGTTATTTTAGTTATTTATTAATTGGTTCTCTTTTAGGTTGGTAGAGATGATTTTTGGGGTCAGAGAGGAGAGTTAAGGGCCAGGTTAGGGTTTTGAGACAGGGATGTGGAGGAATTAGAGTTCAGCATGGAATGTAAGTCTCCATCTGCATTTGAAGGCTAGCAACGCGGATATAAGATATCTGCAGAACAAGTCGAATGTCAGGCTGGAAGACCAGCGTGCATGAGAGTTGGTACCCAACCCCCCCAACCACAGAGTAAGCGAGTTGTCAATTGGTTCTGGAGTTGGAGTTCCGCGTGGGCAGGATAAATGATGTCCAATGACCCCCTAGGTTCACGGATTGGTGAGACTGGAATTCACAGCCTATTGTTCAGGATCCCATCATCAGCAGGTTCAGAGTTTGACGCCTGGTTTCTAGTGATCAGCAGGTCCTTAGGGTTGATGTGAGGATCGTATTGTGGACATGCTATGCTGGTGCCCGAATGTATGGTGACACTGCGTGCTGTCCCCAGCGCATCCTCAAACAACAGATTTCACTTGGATTTTATTTTTGATATACATGATAAATAATCTTGAATCTTGTTACTGGTGTAAGGCATAATGTGACCTGGCCACTGCTGGTGACAAAGAATCAGGTGAGCCCCTGCCAATGATGTTGTATAGTTACTAATTTAACACTATGAGTTCAAAAACAGGGTTTTCCAACCCTTCCAAACATAAAATATGTTAGAAGTCTGATATAAAATGGGTAATACTAGAAATGTTCAGCAAGTAATGCAACTTTTGTTGGGATAAAAGGACAGTTATTGTTTTTTTTTGGTCAGACACTGTTTCCTTGAGCGTCGGATGTATGTGTTTTATCCACTTCTGTTGCACAGCTTCACCTTTTAGCTTATCTAATATCATGGGTCAGAAATTTGTTCCGGCGCTAACTTTACAGGTTTAAAATGGATGACTATGCATCCAAAATGGTGGCTGGTAAATCACCAAACCAACCAAGATTTTGAGAAAGACTTCAGTTTGTGTCTCAGAGCCTCAATTGAAATCGGAACTAGATGCTCTGCATTTGCTGTGTTTATGTTATTAATAATCTGACAGAATTAAAATATAGCAACTCAAATCCTTTCACAAAATTTTACAAGGTAATATAGCATCACTTAAAAATGATTTGCGTTACAAATTATGCACCTGAATTTTCTTATACTGCAAAGTATTTGGTGATGGCATGTAAATCATTCAACAGGTGAATTCCAGTTGGGAAAAAGAGGCAGTTAACACAGTACATTAAACAGCTAGCTTATTAGGCGCATCCTCAGCTGTAATCACATAAAACATGTTTGCAATTATAAACTGACAATGGCATCATTTCAGAAAAATGTAGAGAAATAAATCAAGTCAAAGCCAAGAACAATAAACAGATCTTGAAACATTTAACTATATAATGGTTTATATTGCTGTAGGAAGACTAATAATAAAATCAAAGGACATAAAGGGGTAGATATATGTTAAGCAGGACTGTACAAATTAATTCATTCTATTCAAAGTAAAATGGACTCCAGCTTGAGCTTTTATTTTGCTCCCTGGTTCTTTTACTCCATCTCTGGATATATAGCAACAAACAATCTGCTGAAGGAACTCAATGGGTTGAGTAGTTTTTGAGAGTGGGAGGGCTAGAGGAATTGTTGATGATGCAGGTTTTCAACTTGAAATGTCAACAATTCTTTTAACCCCTCACCCCCACCCCCCTGCGCAACCCGTACAGTTGGAATGTGGGCCATTAGCAGCACCTGTGGCCTTTTGTGTTTCTTTGAGGACATAGAATCGAAAGTATTAGTGCACGTGCACTGCATTCCATTTTCACGATGTGGCCTCCTCTGCATTGGTGAGACCAAGTGGAGACGAAGCAAGCGATTTGCAAGCATCTATGCTCTGTCTGTAATGGCCATCTCGAGGCCCTAGCTGCAATTTTCTTTTCCTATTCCTGCATTGACCTGTCCATCCTTGGCCTTCTCTACTGCCAGGGTGAGAACCAATTGAAACTAAAGGAAAACCAGCTCATTCTACCTGGATAGTCTACCATCTGATGATTTGAATATTGAATTTTCTGATTTTGGGTGCTCCTCACCTCCGTTTTGTTTTCCCAACTTATTCTCATCCAAGGTTGACTGTGTTCCTGCTTATCATGCTCCTGGCTGTCTCCACCTTTACTCTTTTCTCCTCCCACCTCCGTCTGCTTTTTATTTGGTTCTCTCTATGTATCATCCAACTGCCTGTATGATGATTCATCTCCTCTTCCTCCCCTACTTGTCCCATTTGCTCATCACTCTTTCTTGATCCACAAATCACCTGCTGGCCCCTTCTCAAGTACTCCCCCTCTCCTCTGCTGGCTCTCTTCCCTCTCTGCTTTAAGTCCTGATGCAGGCTTTTGAGCCCAAAACACCAGCAAATCCATTCGGCACCCCCCGCCCCCCCCCCGTACCACAGATGCTGCCTGACCCTCTGATTTCCTCCAGCAGACTGTCCATTGCTTCAATTCCAGTATCTGCATTCTCTTGTCTCTATTGATAGATTAGAACTCTTTATGCACTTATTAATTTTTTTCCCCATCTGTACCATTGTGAATGTCTATTCAGTTATTTTTTTTAAACCTGAGATGCAAATCTTTCAAGTAGTCGAGAAAGTAGCTCCACTGAGATGCAACATAAATTGTTTTCAAATTGATTGCATTTAATAGATGTATGCGAACAGTTATGCAATTTTCTCTTGGCACATCAGTAATCTATACAGAGAAAAACTTAAGTATAATGTCAGGAGTAATCCACTAGGATAACGTTCAAAAATCACCAATTATAAAAAAGTAGCTGCATTTCAAAGGTATGATTAAAAGGCTGCTCTGGTGCAATTTAATTTTTTTAAATATAGGATGAGTTGGCAAATTCGTGCAAATTCTGTGTTTTAACAAAGGCAAAGGACGTCCTGATATCTTGTTTCAATCTTTTTTATCTGTTGAATAAAGGAAATATTCAGGCCATGAGTTACTTGGCTTTTTAACTGATCTCTGCAATCAAAATGCAGATCTACCGTCCAAAAGCGGGCACGTAGCTATCTGATTCTACAGTTTCTCTGGTATATTGAAAAACTTAATAGCAATTATTTTTCCTGAAATAGATACAATCTAGCATTAACAAATTAAAACATTTTTTGTTTATTATCCTGTAAGACTTGTTATCATCAGTTTGAAAATATATCTTTTGGGTTAATTATGTAGGAGATTTTATTCAATACTCCAAAAAATCTTTGTATTTATAGGAATGACTAATGATGCATCAAAGACTTAAAAATCTGGTAAATATTTTAAACTCTAAGAAGTGTTGGCTTTAAGTCAAATTCTACTAATTCTAGTCAGGCAGTAATCAGACTACAGAATATATTGATTCCAATTTAGCTTTTATATTTTCAGCAGTAGTTAGTAGTATAAATATCTTACAAAAAATCAATAGTTAATGTATTTTCATGTTTTTTTTCCCCATACTTACTGCATAGAATGTTAAATAATAAACCTGGGAATGTAATTTGAATATGTTTCAGGTTTCCAGTCCCAACTTCATTTGGGGCTTGGCTGTATTTTAATCAGAGCATTTTCTAATGAACTACAAATTTATTGTTGAATCACAAAGGAAATTCTATCAGACTAGAGCTATTACTATGGCATAAAATTACAGTTTCTTAATGAAAAATGTACATAGATGCAACAAAGGAATATCTATCAATACTATAATAGAAATGTAATTGGTCTTTGAGATCAAAGATCTTCATACTGAATAGTTTAGTGATCTCTGGTCTATAGAGTGTCTAGATTTAATTTTACAAGTTAATCATATGATTTCTTAAATGTGAAATTCTGAAATATGCTTTTCTGATTAAGTTTTTTTTATCAGTAATTCTATAATTAACAGGATTATAACATATTTGGTGTATGATATCTAACAACCACTTCTCTGAGGTTGTATATTGAAAACTATGCATTTTTTTCAAGATTATAAAGAAAAATAATACCTTATTGAAAAGTAAATATTCCTCCCGTCACTTTCGCCTTCTAATTTGATCAAAGAACAAATTTTGATGAGTTTGATATTTACAAAGGAATATCAAATGTAACTTTTCACGTATGTTTAGTTAGCCAAAAATCCTCAGAGCAACTAAACATACAATAATGGCTTTGGCAAGAAACAAGATTCCAAGAAATTTTTCTGTCATTCGAAGTCTAATAATTAAAGAAGAAAGTGTCTTACAAAAGATAAAATATAGAAGGAATATCAAGCAACACACATCAAAGTTGCTGGTGAACGCAGCAGGCCAGGCAGCATCGCTAGGAAGAGGTGCAGTCGACGTTTCAGGCTGAGACCCTTCGTCAGGACTAACTGAAGGAAGAGTGAGTAAGGGATTTGAAAGTTGGAGGGGGAGGGGGAGATCCAAAATGATAGGAGAAGACAGGAGGGGGAGGGATGGAGCCAAGAGCTGGACAGGTGATAGGCAAAAGGGATATGAGAGTATCATGGGAGAGGAGGTCCGGGGAGAAAGACAAGGCGGGGGGGACCAGAGGATGGGCAAGGGGTATAGTCAGAGGGACAGAGGGAGAAAAAGGAGAGTGAGAGAAAGAATGTGTGTATAAAAATAAATAACGGATGGGGTACGAGGGGGAGGTGGGGCATTAGCGGAAGTTAGAGAAGTCAATGTTCATGCCATCAGGTTGGAGGCTACCCAGACGGAATATGAGGTGTTGTTCCTCCAACCTGAGTGTGGCTTCATCTTTATAGTAGAGGAGGCCGTGTATAGACATATCAGAATGGGAATGGGTTGTGGAATTAAAATGTGTGGCCACAGGGAGATCCTGCTTTCTCTGGTGGACAGAGCATAGGTGTTCAGCAAAACGGTCTCCCAGTCTGTGTCGGGTCTCACCAATATATAGAAGGCCACATCGGGAGCACCGGACACAGTGTATCACCCCAGCCGACTCACAGGTGAAGTGTCGCCTCACCTGGAAGGACTGTCTGGGGCCCTGAATGGTGGTAAGGGAGGAAGTATAAGGGCATGTGTAGCACTTGTTCCGCTTACAAAGATAAGTGCCAGGAGGGAGATCAGAGGGGAGGATCTCCGCGTCCAACATATTATCCTCCGTACCTTCCATCACCTCCAACGGGCAGCTTCCGGGTCCAACATATTATTCTCCGTTACTTCCGCCACCTCCAACGGGATCCCACCACTAAGCACATCTTTCCCTCCCCCCCTCCGCTTTCCACAGGGATCGCTCCCTACGTGACTCCCTTGTCCATTCATCCCCCCATCCCTCCCCACTGATCTCCCTCCTGGCACTTATCCTTGTAAGCGGAACAAGTGCTACACATGCCCTTACACTTCCTCCCTTACCACCATTCAGGGCCCCAGACAGTCCTTCCAGGTGAGGCGATACTTCACCTGTGAGTCGGCTAGGGTGATATACTGCGTCCGGTGCTCCCGATGTGGACTCCTATATATTGACGAGACCCGACGCAGACTGGGAGATCGTTTTGCTGAACACCTATGCTCTGTCCGCCAGAGAAAGCAGAATCTCCCTGTGGCCACACATTTTAATTCCACAACCCATTCCCATTCTGATATGTCTATCCACGGCCTCCTCGACTGTAAAGATGAAGCCACACTCAGGTTGGAGGAACAACACCTTATATTCCGCCTGGGTAGCCTCCAACCTGATGGCATGAACATTGACTTCTCTAACTTCCACTAATGCCCCACCTCCCCCTCGTACCCCATCCGTTATTTATTTATATACACACATTCTTTCTCTCTCTCTGCCCAGCCTCTGGGTTTTTTCCCCCCTCCCCCTTTTCCTTCTCCCTGGGCCTCCTGTCCCATGATCCTCTCATATCCCTTTTGCTAATCACCTGTCCAGCTCTTGGCTCCATCCCTCCCCCTCCTGTCTTCTCCTATCACTTTGGATCTCCCCCTCCCCCTCCCCCTCCCACTTTCAAATCTCTTACTATCTCTTCCTTCAGTTAGTCCTGACGAAGGGTCTCGACCCGAAACGTCAACTGTACCTCTTCCTAGAGATGCTGCCTGGCCTGCTGCGTTCACCAGCAACTTTGAAATAGTGTATTTACTTCAGTTTTAAATCTTTTGCTTTTTCTAAGTTAATATACTTGTTACATTTGATATGTAACATGTATGCATGCTGTAAGAGTTGAAGACTGATGTTAAATCTGTGAATTGGACTATCAATGCTAATTGTTAGTATGGAAATCAGTACCTGACAAAAATGGATATTGTTGACATTTCTGTTTGAAGGATAATGGGTACTAGTTGAGAGATTAGTCAGACTGGTTGATGAATAAAATTGATAAGGTTCGTACTACAATCAGTGAATGTAAGCCACGGCACAGAAATGTAAGAAAATATTCTAAGTCAAAGTTGATGCAAGTAGTATTTGACTAAATCTGTGACTGTAGGACATTGGAAAGAGAATGTACCTTTATAGTAGAGAGATTCTGGGCTTTGAGATTCATCCCTGTACATACTAGGCATACAAATTCTGTGCAATACAGACAGAATACTGGAGGAACTCAGCAAGTCAGGCAACAACTATGGAGAGGAATAAACAGTCAATATTTCAGGCCAATGCCATCCATCAGGACCAGAAAGGAAGGAGAAAGAAGGCAGAATACTTCATACTTTATTGTCACCAAACAATTGGTACTAGAACATACAATCATCACAGCGATATTTGATTCTGCGCTTCACACTCCCTGGATTACAAATATTATATATTAAAGATATTAAAAATAGTTAAAATTAGTAAATATTAAAAATATAAATTATTAATCATAAATAGAAAATAGAAAAATGGGAAGTAAGGTAGTGTAAAAAAACCGAGAGGCAGGTCCGGATATTTGGAGGGTACGGCCCAGATCCAGGTCAGGATCCGTTCAGCAGTCTTATCACAGTTGGAAAGAAGTTGTTCTCAAATCTGGCCGTACGAGTCTTCAAGCTCCTGAGCCTTCTCCCAGAGGGAAGAGGGACGAAAAGTCTGTTGGCTGGGTGGGTCGTGTCCTTGATTATTCTGGCAGCACTGCTCCGACAGTGTGCGGTGTAAAGTGAGTCCACGGACGGAAGATTGGTTTGTGTGAGGTGCTGCGCCATGTTCACGATCTTCTGCAGCTTCATTTGGACTTGGACAGGACAACTTCCATACCAGGTTGTGATGCACCCTAGAAAAATGCTTTCTACGGTGCATCTATTAAAAAATTAATGAGGGTTTTAGGGGACAGGCCAAATTTCTTTAGTTTTTTCAGGAAGTAAAGGTGCTGGTGGGCCTTCCTGGCATTGAACTCTGCTTAGTTGGACCAAGTCAGGTCACTTGTGATATTGACCCCGAGGAACTTAAAGCTTTTGACCTGTTCCACTTGCACACCACCAATGTAAATTGGGTCGTGCGGTCCGCTGCTCCTTCAGAAGTCAACAACCAATTCCTTCGTCTTGCTGACATTGAGGGATAGGTTATTGTCTTCGCACCATGCCACCAGGTTCTCAATTTCCTCTCTGTACTCAAATTCATCATTACCCGAGATATGGCCTACAATTGTTGTGTCATCAGCAAACTTATATAAGAAGTTTGGGAAGGAGAAAGCATACAAGCTGGGAGGTAATAGGTGAAACCAGGTGAGGGGGTGGGTGGGGGAGGAGAAATGAAGTGAGAAGTTGAGATGTAATAGGTAGAAGAGGCTGAAGAAGAAGGAATCTGATAGGAGAGGAGAGTGGGCTATGCCCAGCAATTCATGGGCTATGTTAGTTGTTGAAGTAAAACAGCACATTTCACTGGATGTTTTGATACACGTCACAAATTTGATCTTTCTGTTTCAAAAAGATAAATATTGAATTAGATCATAAGACATAGGGACAGAATTAGAATAGTTGGCCCTTTGAGTCTTCTGTATCATTCCATCATGGCTGATTTATTATCCCTCTCATCCTCATTCTCCTGCATACTCCCAGGATCTCTGCTCGTCTAGAAACTATCAGCCTGCGCCTTAAGTCCTCACCACCCAAGCCGTACACTTTTCTCACTGCTGCCATCAGACTGAAGGTACACGTGCCTCAGGACACACACCACCAGCTTCAAGAACAGTCGCTACTCCTCAACCACCAAGGTCTTGAGCAAAGGAGAGTAATTACATGAGATATTCCATAATCAATGATCTCAACTTAAGGACTCTTTATTACGTTATTTCATGCTCTTGTTATTTATTGCTATTTATTTATAGTTGTATTTCAACAGTTTGTCGTCTTGTATGCTCTTCCTTTTTCATTTATCCTGTTCACATTTACTATTCTATAGATTTGCTGAGTATGCCTGCAGGAAAAAGAATCTCAGGGTTGTGTGTGGTATTCTGATAAATTTTTTTTGAACTTTGAAATGTGTCCAATAACTTGACCCTCGTAGCTCTCTGTGGCAATGACTTCCACAGATTCACCACCCTCTGGCTATAGAAATTACTCCTCATCTCTGTACTGAAGGAAAGTCCTTCTATTCTGAGGCTGTGTCCTCTGGTTCTCGACCCTTCCCTACCTATAGGAAACATTGTCTCCATGTCCACGTTTTCCCTAGACCTTTCAATATTCAATAGGTTTCAAAGAGATCTACTTTTCTCATTCTTCTAAACTCCAGGCAGTACAGGCCCAGAGCCATCAAACACCCCTTGTATGTTAACCCTTTCATTCCCAGAATCAGTCTCATGAACCTCCTCTCGACCTGTCCAATGTCAGTCCATCTTTAGGTGATGGGCTCAGTGTTACTCACAATAAGTGTGACTCAAATTACATCATCATATGGTTTTCATTATTGAATTATACAATGAAAATAAGATGATAATGCAATATGAGTCATTGGGAAACCACAGCGTGCTGAGCACGTTCATTCTTAGTACTGACTGGTCTTAGAGTGGTTTCTTAAACCTTTTTATTGTGCAGAGTTTTCCATTTTGTTTTGGGAGAAATCTGTGAAGGAGGAGGCAATGAACAAGGACGAGCAGCATTGAGGGGAGGTGATACACCAACAGCATAACTTGCTCTTTGGGATGCCAGTTCAGGTCTTGTTATTTTGAGGTTCAAGTGTGTTGCAGTATTTTATGCTAAAACCCTCTTGTGCACAATGTACTTCGAATCATTCCTGTGAAGAGTCTATCTAAGTTGTCTGTCATGTATTCTGATTTATCTTCAAATTAAAGTGAGCTTGACAGCAGATCCTAAGAAGGAATGTATTTTTTGAAAAAAAAGTGCAACAGAAATGTGTACCAAGAACTGTATTAGTTAAAGGAACTATGAGAAATAATACTGTTCTGTTTTTTTTAACTATTGTGTGGTTTAGTCTAATTTCTATAAGGGGTAAAAATGATCGGCATAGATTTCTACTGTTTGGTGCTCTTGGCTACCATCCTCTGGGTCTTACGATGGTCATAGGCCAAAGGGGTGCAAAGACATTCATCCAACAGCACACACAGTATGTAGAATTCAGTTCAAGGACTATACAGGTGATGAGCTGAAGGAAGGTAAGTATTGACTGGAGCTGTTGTTCCAACATCACCTCAGGCTGTGCTACCAGTAAGGTAGAGTTGTTGCTTCAAATTAGTGGAGTGCTGCTTAATTTATAGTTGATCTACAAACTAAAAACCAGGAAATTCTGGACAAACTCAGTAAGTCAGACAGCATCTGTGGAAAGAGAAGCAGTTAACCTTTCATGTCAAGGACCCTCCATTGAACTGATTCAGAGTTGAAGATTAATTTGCTGACCAGAGCCTGCCACTCCTTGCCCTATACTTGCTCTGTGATTTTGCTGTTAAATGTTCTCTGCAGCTGGCCACTTTTCCCATGGAAAAAAATCACCACAATGCCATCCAGCATTTAGACCACGCTTGTGTCGTCTCGTTTTTACTGTGTACTGTACCAGCAGTTATGGTCGAAATGACAATAAAAAGTGACTTGACTTGACTTGAGGGAGGCTCCAGCAGTCTGGGTCTGGTGAGCTAAACTTGGATGAGGCTGTTGCTTTCCATGCAAACGCTCCAATGATGTTCTTACCACAACCTGCATCTCTAATTTCCTAATCAACTGCTAATTACCAAATGAAACCCAGCAAATAGCTTTCCAAAGTGTAAGTAACTGAACTAATTACTATACATCATGGTTTAATAAGGTGTAATCCTGGAGCAATTTAGCTGTCCTGAAGAATCATCTCTGGTGTCCTCCATTGCCTACTACAAAGCTTAAAATTGTAGCAAGTGGAATGTAAGATGGCTGTAGCTTTCTCTTTTTGGAAATTATTATTTGCACATTATTAATGTGACAGTGTTATGAGGTATATTGGAGGCTTATACTTGATTCTGACTCCAGGCGCACTCAACATTTTAGAAACAGTTTCTTCCCTTCCACCATCAGATTTCTAAATGGAAAAGGAACCAAGCCGCGTGCACTATCTCACTATATTTTGCTCTCTTTTTGCACCAACTAATCATATACTGTTGATTCTACTGATTCTCTGTGCATCAGCTGGTGGGTTATTTCATCAGCTGGTGGGTTATTTCATGTTTACTCCCTTTCCAGGGTGCTCTGTGGTTTCCAGCCCTGCAAAAGGAAAACTGCAGATATGATGAGATGCACAGCATTGGGTAAGATGAGAATGGAAATTAGTGCTGATAGGTAGATGGAAATATGAAGAAGTCCACAGAGAAGGACGAATTTAGTGACAGGAAGTGATTTGTGATCAGAAATTCAAGTTGCTCAGTAGAACAATATACTGTAAAACTGGATATTAAGAATATCAAATATTGCAGGTCTACCCCACTAGCAGGTTGTTCAATAACACTGGAGCTGGATGTTGCATCCCATTTTGCAATGTGCTACAGCCACCCAGGTATCAGAGGTGGTGCAAAGTCCAACAAATGGTGCAAATGGATGTGTTGGGCATTTCTTCTTTTGACCATAGGACCCTGTTGGACATTGGTAATGTAGAATGCTACAAGTAGAGTCAATGAACCATGGTTATAAAGGATGTAGAAAATCTTTTTAAGAAGAAATGAAAAGCTTATGAAAGGTTCAATAAACTAGGTACTATTAGAGCTCTAGAAAATTACGAAGTTGCAAGTAAGAAGCTTAAGAATGGAATTGGGAGAGGCAGAAGGGGCCATGAGAAGGCCTTAGTAAGCAGGATTAAGGAAAACCCCAAGGCATTCTACAAGTATGTGAAAAGCAAGAGGGTGAGTTGTGTGAGATTAGGGCCAAGCAGGTGCAACAGTGGAAATGTGTGCATGGAGTCGGAGGAGATAGCGGAGGTACTTAATGAATACTTTGCTTCAGCATTCACCAGGGGAAAAGACCTCGGCAATTGAGGGGATGACTTACAGTGAACTGAATTGCTTGAGCATATAGATGTTAAGAAAGAGGATGTGCTGGAGTTTTTGAAAAGCATTAAATTAGATAAGTCACCAGGGCTGGATGAGATATATGCCAGGCTACTGTGGGAAGCAAAGGAGGAGATTGCTAAGCCTTTTGTGATAATCTTTGCATTATCAATAGGGACGGGAGAAGTACCAGAGGATTGGAGGGTTGCAAATGTTGTTCTCTTGTTCAAGAAAGGGAGTAGAGATAACCCAGGAAAGTATAGACTAGTGAGTCCGACTTCAGTGGTGGGCAAGTTGTTAGAGAGGATCCTGAGAGGCAGGATTTATGAGCATTTGGAGAGACATAATCTGATTAAGGATAGTCAGCGTGGTTTTGTCAATGGCAGATAGTACCTTATGAGCCTGATTAAATTCATTGAGGAAGTAACAATATGCATTGATTAGGTAGAGCAGTGGATGTATTGTATATGGATTTCAATAAGGCATTTGATAAGGTTCCCCACGTAAGGCTCCTTCAGAAAGTAAGGAGACATGGAATCCAAGGAGACCTTGCTTTGTGGATCCAGAATTAGCTTGCCCACAGAAGTCAAAGAGTGATTGTGGATGGTTCGTATTTTGCACGGAGGTCGGTGACCAGTGGTGTGCCGCAGGAATCTGTTCTAGGACCCCTCCTCTTTGTGATTTTTATAAATGACCTGGATGAAGATGTAGAAATGTGGGTTAGTAAGTTTGCTGATGACACAAAAGTTGGGGTTGTTGTGGATAGTCTGGAGGGTTGTCAGAGGTTACAGTGGGACATCGATAGGATGCAGAACTGGGCTGAGAAGTGGCAGATGGACTTCAACCCAGATAAATGTGAAGTGGTTAATTTTGGTAGGTCCAATTTGAAAACAGAATATTATATACAAACAATGGTAAGACTGCTGGCAGTGTGGTGGATCTGAGAGATCTTGGGGTCCATGTCAATAGTTCACTCTAAGCTGCTGCGCAGGTTGACAGTGTTATTAAGAAGGTGTGTGGTGTGCTGGCATTCATCAACCGTGGGATTGAGTTCAAGAGCCATGAGGTAATGTTACAGCTATATAAGACCTTGGTCAGATCCCACTTGAAGTACTGGGTTCATTTCTGGTCACCTCACTACAGGAAGGGTGTGGCTACTGTAGAGTGAGTGCAGAGTAGAGCTACAAGGATGTTACCTGGACTGGAGGGCATAGAAGTTGAGTGAACTTTGCCTTTTCTCCTTGGAGTGACGAAGGATGAGAGGTAACCTGATAGAGGTGTATAGGATGATGAGAGGTATTGATCATGTGGATAGCTAGAGGCTTTTTCTCAGGGATGAAGTGGCTAACACGAGGTGGCATAGTTTTAACGTGCTTGAAAATAGGTACCGAGGGGATATCAGCGGTACGTTTTTCACACAGAGAATGGTGGGTGCATGGAATGCACTGCCGGCAGTGGTGGTGGAAGTGGATACAATAGGGTCTTTTAAGAGATGCTTAGATAGGTACATGGAGCTTAGAAAAATAGAGGCCTATGCATTAGGGAAATTCTAGGCAGTCTCTAGAGTAGGTTACATGGTCAGCGCAACATTATGGGCCGATGGGCCTGTAATGTGCTATAAATTTCTATGTTTTACGTTCTAAGTCCAGTTCATTGGTGAGACTGGCAGAGGAGCTATGTGGCCTTAGTTGTTGTGTGTGCCAGGCCCTCATGCCACAGGGTCACCTGTGCAGATTCCCAGCTGCTGACATGCCAGAAGTGGTGTGGGAGAGAGCAGAAACACAATAGGAGACAATGCTGGTTTTGGGGCTGGCCTCCTCCCACTGCTGCGTCATCCAGTGTTCACTCAGTGGAGATCAAGCTGGAATGTATTAGTCTGTAGCTGCACTAGCACGATGAGAACTACTGTATGCTTGTTCTTGCAGAAACATGGAGCCAGGACAACATCCCATGCACCAACAGTCTACAGGCTATGACACTCAGGAACTTGGGTTCTATTACTTCTTTGTGACTATCAGTGGTACGCAAGTGGAACAGGTCAAAAGCTTTAAGTTCCTTGGGGTCAATATCACAAATGACCTGACTTGCTCCAACCAAGCAGAGTCCACTGCCAAGAAGGCCCACCAGTGCCTTTACTTCCTGAGGAAGCTAAGGAAATTTGGCCTGTCCCCTAAAACCCTCACTAATTTTTATAGATGCACCGCAGAAAGCATTCTTCTAGGGTGCATCACAACCTGGTATGGAAGTTGTCCTGTCCAAGACTGGAAGAAGCTGCAGAAGATCGCGAATACAGCCCAGCACATCACACAAACCAATCTTCCGTCCGTGGACTCACTTTACACTGCACGCTGTCAGAGCAGCACTGCCAGGATAATCAAGAACACAACCCACCCAGCCAACACACTTTTTGTCCCTCTTCCCTCCAGGAGAAGGCTCAAGAGCTTGAAGACTCATATGGCCAGATTTGGGAACAGCTTCTTTCCAACTGTGATAAGACTGCTGAACGGATCCTGACCCGGATCTGGGCCGTACCCTCCAAATATCCGGACCTGCCTCTCGGTTTTTTTGCACTACCTTACTTCCCCTTTTCTATTTTCTATTTATGATTTATAATTTAAATTTTTAACATTTACTATCGATTTGTACTCCTGGGAGCATGAAGAGCAGAATCAAATATCGCTGTGATGATTGTACGCTCTACTATCAATTGTTTGGCGACAATAAAGTATAAAGTATGTTTTTTCTGCTATTGTAACCATCTCGTCTGCTTCATGCAGGCTTCGATTACACCAGTTCCTGAGAAGAGCATGGTAAACTGCCCCAGTAACTATTGTCCAGTAGCCCTTACATCCACAGTGATGAAGTGCTTTGAGTGGTTGGTAATAAAACATATCATCTCCTGCCTGAGAAGTAAATTGGATCCACTCGAATTTGTCTACTGGAGCATCAGGTCCACAGCAGATGCCATCTCATTGGCTTTGCACTCAACTCTGGAACATCTGGACAGCAAAGATGTATACATCATCATGCTCTTTATTGTCTGCAGCTTGGCATTCAATACCATCATCCCCTCAAAACTAATCAATAAGCTTCAATATCTTGGCCTCAATACCTCCTTGTGCAAATGGATCCTCTATTTCCTCACTTGCAGAACCCAGTCAGTTTGGATTGACAACAGCATCTCCAAGATCTCCTTCAGCACAGCTGCACCACAGGGCAGTGTGCTCAGCCCCTACTCTGCTCACTTTACACTTATGACTGTGTGGCTAAGCACAGATCCAATGTCATATTCAAGTTTGCTGATGACACCACTGCTGTAGGCTGAATCGAAGGTGGTAACAAATCAGCTTATAGGAGGTAGATTGATAATCTGGCTGAGTGGTGGCATAGCAACAACCTCTTATTCAATTTTGTCAGGACCAAAGAGGCGATTATTGACTTCAGCAGGAGGAAACTAGATGTCTATGAGCCAGTCTTCGTTGGAGGATCTGAAGTGGAGAGGGTCAGCAACTATGTTCCCTCTAAGCTGTGCGCGTGTGCACACGTTTTTCAACCAGCGCACAAAGGAAATTAATGTGCGCACAAAAGGTTAGTTACCTAAAATAATGTGGAGTGACAAAGTTAAAATTTTGCTAAGCCAACAACGTGAAGAAAACATCACGGTAGATACAAGTTCGCTGTTGACTTTTATAAATAGTCTTTGTGTTCATTTAGAAGAAGGCTTTCCTGAAGATGAGGTACAAGAATGGTCAGCTTTTGATTTCTCCGCAATTGCTGATTGTGACTTCACATTTGGCGATGAACAAGTTAATGCTTTATGTCTAAAATATCATGATTTTCTAGCTGAAAATACTGTAATAGTTAAACAGTTTAATGATTTCAAATTTTACATGCAAAAAAAAATTAAATCCAAACTGATTTCAAACTTTGCTCAAATGGTGGCATTTATACTTCAAAATGAACAGTTTTGTGACCTTGCACAGTTGATGGACATTGGTGGAACTTTTCTTGTGTCTAGTGCGGACTGTGAGTGAGGTTTTAGCCTAATGAATCAACTCAAAAACAAGCTGAGAAACCGTTTAGGTGAATGTCATTTGGATATGTTAATGAGAATCAAATGCTATCAATTGGGTGGAAGTTCTATTTGTCTAGATAGAGTTTACAAAGAATGGGTAAATGCCAAAGACAGGAGAGAGAAAAAATAACTGAGTGACTTAAATATGTATGTTATTCTGTGCAGTTTTATGTCAAATATTTTGTAAATCTACATAAAATGTGCCATGTGTGCATTCAGTGCGCACATACTTTTGTCACAAGAAAAAGATTTGCATAATGTAAGATTTTTGCACACACTGACACACAAAATTAGAGGGAACATGGGTCAGCAACATTACCTTTCTCCATGTTATTATTTTGAGAACCTGTCCAGGGCCCAGTACATAAGTGTGATTATGAAGAAAGCACTGCACTGCTTCTACTTCCTTAGGAAGTTGCTAAGACTCTGCATGACTTCTAAAACTTTGTCAAGCTTCTATAGATGTGTAGCAGAGAGCATACTGACTGGCTGCATCACAGAATGGTGTGGAAGCACCAATGCCCTTTAATGTAAAATCCTACAGAAAGTAATGGATTCAGCCTAGTCCATCGTGGGTAAAGCTCTCCCCTCCCCAACTGAGCACATCTGCATGAAGAGTTGTCATAGGAAAGCAGCATCCATCATTAGGGACCACCGCCACCAGGACATGCTCTCTTCTCACCGTTGTCATCAGGGAGAAGGTATGGGAGCCTCAGGACTCACACTACTAGGTTCAGTACCATTTATTACCCTTCAACCATCAGTCTCTTGAACCAAAGAGGATAACGACGTTCAACTTCACTTGCCCCAACACTGAAGTGTTCCCAAGACTTATGGACTAACTTTCAAGGACTCCTCGTCTCATGTTCTCACTATTTATTGCTTATTTATTTATTCTTATTATTTCTTCCTTTTAGTATTTGCACAGTTTGTCTTTTGCACAGTCACTGAACACCCATTTGGGCATTGATTCCATGGTGATTATTATTCTATAACGGATTTGTAGAGCATCCCGCAAGAAAATGAACCTCAGTGTTGAAAATGGCGGAATATATTAACTTTGATAATTTACTTTGAACATTGGGATGTGCTATGTGTGTCTGTTGGTACTGTGTTGCATTTTGGCCCATAAAGAAACACTACTTCCTTTGACTGTATTCATACGTGTGGTTGAATGACAATTAAGCATGAACCTGAACTTGAAAACTGGAGGTGCTGAATTTTGGAAGAGAAGTCCAATGTGTCACTGTTAAGTACATAATGTAGCCAGCAAGTAGATTGCACTAACTCCATCAAAAATGATGATACCAGTCTCCAATATAAGCATTACATAAACAGCCCTTATTTCTAATTAGCATTAAACTGCTTCATGATCTTGCACCCCTTATGCTTTGAGTTGGTACCTGAACCAAATGGCATTTACATCTCATTAGGATATGTCCATAAGACTATAAGACCATGAGATATAGGAGCAGAAGCAGCCCATTCGGCCCATTGAGTCTGCTCCACCATTCAATCATGGGCTGATCCAATTCTTCCAGTCATCCCCAGTCCCCTGTCTTCTCCCCATACCCTTGATGCCCTGGCTAATCAAGAACCTACCTATTTATGCTTTTAATACCCCAATGACTTGGCCTCCACACTCTCATGGCAACAAATTCCACAGATTTGCCACCCTCTGACTAAAGAATTTCTCCGCATTTCTATTCTAATGAATGTCCTTCAACTCTGAAGTCATGCCCTCTTTTCATAGACTCCCCTACCATGGGAAATAACTTTGCCATATCTATTCTGCTCAGGCCTTTTAACATTCGGAATGTTTCTATGAGAACGCCCCTCATTCTCCTGAACTCCAGGGAATACAGCCTAAGAGCAGCCAGATGTTTCTCAAATGGTAACCCTTTCATTCCTGGAATCATTCTTGTGAATCTTCTTTGAACCCTCTCCAATGTCAGTATATCTTTTCTAAAATAAGGAGCCCAAAACTGCACACACTACTCCAAGTCTGGTCTCATAAGTGCCTAATAGAGCCTCAATATCACATCCCTACTCTTAAGTTCTATATCTCTAGAAATGAATGCCAACATTGCAGTTGCTTTCTTCACCACCGACTCAACCTGGAGGTTAACCTTTAGGGTATTCTGCACAAGTACTCCCAAGTCCCTTTGCATCTCTGAATTTTGAATTCTCTCCCCATCTAAATTATAGTCTGCCCGTTCATTTGTTCCATCAAAGTGTATGAACATACACTTTCCAACATTGTCTTTCATTTGTCACTTCTTTGCCCATTCCCCTAAACCATCTAAGACTCTCTGCAGGCTCTCTGTTTCCTCAACACTACTCGGTCCTCCATCTATCTTTGTATCATCAGCAAATTTAGCCACAAATCCATGAATCCCCATAGTCCATATCATTGACATACATCGTAAAAAGCAGTGGTCCCAACAATGACTTCTGTAGAACTCCACTAGTAACTGGCAGCTGGCCATAATAGGATCCCTTTATTCCCACTCTCTGTTTTCTGCTGATCAGCAAATCCTCCACTTCTGCTAGTAACTTCCCTGGAATTCCACGGACTCTTACCTTGCTAAGCAGCCTCATGTGCGGCACTTTGTCAAAGGCCTTCTGAAAATCCAAGTACACCACATCTATTGCATCTCCTTTGTCTACCTTGCTTGTAATTTCCTCAAAAAATTGCCGTAGGTTGGTCAGACAGAATTTTCCTTTCAGGAAACCATACCTGCTTTGGCCTATCTTGTCATGTGCCTCCAGGTACTCCGTAATCTCATCCCTAACAATCAATTCCAGCAACTGCCCAACCACTAATATCAGGCTAACAGATCTATTGTTTCCTTTCTGCTGCCTCCCACCCTTCTTAAATAGTGGAGTAACATTTGCAATTTTCCAGTCATCCAGTAAATGCCAGAATCTATCGATTCTTGAAAGATCATTGTTAATGCCTCTGTAATCTCTCCAGCTGCTTCCTTTAGAACCCTAGGGTGCATTCCGTCAGGTCCAGGAGATTTATCCACCCTCAGACCATTTAAGCTTTCTGAGGACTTTCTCAGTCATAATTTTCACAGCACATACTTCACCTCCCTGACACTTTTGAATGTTCAGTATACTGCAGATGTCTTCCACTATGAAGACTGATGAAAAATATTCTGCCATTTCTGCATCTCTCATTACAATATCTCCGGCATCATTTTCTATTGGTCCTATATCTACCGTCAACTCTCTTTTACCTTTTATATACTTAAAAAAGCTTCTAGTATCTTCTTTGATATTAGTCTCCAGCTTCCTTTCATAGTTCATCTTCTCCTTCCTAATCAACTTCTTAGTTTCCTTCTGCAAGTTTTTAAAAGCTTCCCATTCCTCTATCTTGCCACTAGCTTTGGCTTCCTTGTATGCCCTCTCTTTAGCTTTTACTTTGGCTCTGACTTCACTTGTCAGCCACAGTAGTGCCCTTCTTCCATTTGAAAATTTCTTCTTATTTGGAATATATCTGTCTTGCACTTCCCTCATTTTACGCAGAAACTCCAGCCATTGCTGCTCTGCTGTCCTTCCCGCTAGAGTCCCTTTCCAGTCAACTTTAGCCAGTTTCCCTCTCATGCCATTGTAATTTCCTTTATTCCACTGAAATACCGACACATTGGATTTCAGTTTCTCCTTCTTAAATTTCAAAGTAAGCTCAATCATATTGTGATTACTATTTCCTAAGAGTCCCTTAAACAAAAGCTCTCTTATCTTTGCACAACACCTAATGCAGCACAGCCGATCCCCTTGTGGTCTTAACAACAAGCTTTTCTAAAAAGCCATCCCTTAGACATTCTACAAATTCTCTCTCTTGATGTGCAGTACTGACCTAGTTTTCCCAATCCACTTTCATGTTAAAATCTCCAACGATTATCATGACATTGCCCTTATGACATGCCTTTTCTATCTCCTGCTGTAATATGTAATCCACATCCTGGCTGCAGTTCGTATAAAACTGCCATTAGGGTCCTTTTACCCTTAACATTTCTTATCCCAACCCATAGAGACTTTACACCTTCCAATCCTATGTCATCCGTTTTAATGATTTAATATTATCTCTTGTAAACAGGGCCACACCAACACCTCTGTCTACTATACTATCTTTCTGATACACCTTGTATCCGTGGACGTTCAACTCCCACTGGCAACCATCCTTTAGCGAAGTTTCAGAGATGGCCACAACATCATACTTGCCAATCTGTAGCTGAATTTCAAGATCATCCATTTTATTTCTTGTGCTGTGTGCATTCAAATATAACACTTTCAGTCCAGTATTTGTTGCTTTCCGGCTTAACTGTACCATGCCTCATTTGCCCTGTAACTCATCCCACTGGCTGTGATTATGCCTCATCTCCTGCCTGACCTTTCTATCATCTCTGTTGCACACTATCTTTGATTTATTTCTGTTTCCCCCTTCCTCAGCCCTATCACTCTAGTTCCCATCCCCCTGCCAAATTAGTTTAAACTCTCCCTGACAGCTCTATTAAACCTGCATGCTGGGATATCGGACCCCTTTGGGTTCAGATGTAACCCATCCCTTTTGTACAGGTCGTACCTCACCCAGAAGAGGTTCCAATGATCCAGGAATCTGAAGCCCTGCCCCCTACACCAGTCTCTCAGCCATGCAATAATATGTGTGATCATGCTATTCTTGTGCTTGTTAGCACATGGCACAGGCAGCAATCCTGAGATTACTACCCTAGTGGTCCTGTTTTTCAGCTTCCTACCTAATTCCCTGAATTTTCTCTTCAGGACCTCCTCCCTTTTTCTATCTATGTCATTGATACCAACGTGTACCAAGACTTCTGGCTGTTCACCCTTTCCCTTCAGAATACTCTGCACCTGATCCAAGTCATCCTGCACCCTGACACCTGGGAGGCCACACACCATATGGGTATCTCTATCAGGCTGACAGAACTTCCTGTCTCTTCCCCTCACTATGGAATCCCCTATGACTACCACATTTATCAGCTTCCTCTTTCCTTTCTGCACCACGGAGCCAGGCTCAGTGCCAGAGACCCAATTGCTGTGGCCGTCTTCCGTCAGGTCACCCCCCTCAACAGCATCCTAAACAAGATAATGACTACTGAGGGGCATGGCCACAGGGGTGTTCTCTACTATCTGAACTCTTCCCTTCCCTTTCCTGACAATCACCCACTTATCTAACTCTTGCAGCCTCGAGGTGACTAATTCCTTGTAGCTCCAGATCTCTAACATGCTCTCTCAGGAGATGCATCTCAGTGCACCTGGCGCAGATGTGGCAATCTGAGAGACTGGAAGATTCCCGGGATTCCCACACCTTATACCCAGTGCAAAGTACTAACCCTGCAGACATGCTCTCTATTCCTCAAAAAAATGCAAGGAAAAATGAAGTCAACTTACCCACTTACCTTGCCAAAGCCCTGTCACTCTGTCTCAGACCACTCAGTCGATGACCGCTCAGCTAGGCAGTGTCTCCCTTTTATGCCTGAATCATCCCTGCTCTCCGATACACGATTGGTGCGTCGGTTATAGCCGAGTTCCCGCGAAGCTCTTCCTTTTAAACTTCGCTCCCAGAGCTCTGTGGAAATCTATTGAAATAGTGGAGGGCATGACACAGTAATTGTACCATTTAATTGATGGGCAAAAATGTTTTTTGGGAAATAACTTTTAAAAGCTCTGTTAATTAACTGAATTTTACACTCAATGACTACTTTAGGTACACATGCACACTTGCTTGTTAATGCTACTCTCTAAAGCGCCAGTCATGCAGCAACAACCCAATGTGAAAAAGCATGCAGACCTGGTCAAGAAGTTCAATTGTTGTTCAGATCAAACGTCAAAATGGGGAAGAAATGTGATCTAAGTAACTTTGACTGTGGAGTGATTGTTGGAGCCAGATGGGGTGATTTGACTATCTCAGAGGCTGCTGATCTCCTGGGATTTTCACTCATAACAGTCTCTAGCATTGAAAAGGAATGATGTGGGAAAAAAAGTCAGTAGGTGGCATTTCTGTGGGCAAAAATGCCTTATTAATAAGAGAGGTCAGAAGAGAATAGGCAGACTAATTCAAGCGGACAGGAAGGTGATAATAACTCAAGTAATCATGCATTACAACAGTAACAATCATACAAAGAAACATCTCTGCAAGCAAAAACACATCAAACCTTGAGTCGGATGGGTTACAGCAGCAGAAGACCATGAACATATACTCAGTGACTACTTTATTAGGTACAGGAGCTACCCGAAAAAGTGGCCACTTTGGTAATGGTATTGTGTACCATTATGGAATGTGGTTTAGCTCAAAATGATCAGAGTAATAATTCCACTGCCAATCTGTTTGTTATCTTTCATGCCTGATCTACATAATGTTTCCCTAAATGCGAAATATGATTGACAAGTCCTCCATTTGTCTTTGGAGCATTTGTGGGTGACTACCTGTTTCTGAACCTGAAACTTCTTCACAAGGAGAAAGCAGCAATTTGGAAGCAGCTGTTTGAGAAAGGTGACAGGCTTCTGAGTTATTGTGAGTTTTTGCATTACGATGGATAAATCAAGTCACACAATATTATTATTAAAATCCCTATTACATGTCTTGAATTAAATTGGGTGAATATCACTTTAAACATTGAGAGAGGCTGGCTACTCTGCATTCTTCTACTACAATTAATAAATGAATTTTAGTGTTGACAAAATGCTACAAAAAGAGAGCCTGCAATGAAAATTCAATTTTAAAGAAATGCAAGGTCACCCACCAGTTTCGAAATTTTTAACAGTATTACAAGAGAGCCCTCGGAATTAAAATTGGACTATTTTACCAAGATTATTTTCAACCAATCTGTACTGAGAGGCAAATTTATCTGGACAGCTTGTGAAGTTCAATGGGAGTGACCCATGACCCATTGACATTAGTTAGAACTCAGTGCAGACAATTGCAGAATGGCAAATCAATTACTTCAATGAATAATGGAACAATTCAATAATCATGTTTTTTAGTGACAACTGGCATAAAAAATGTTGACAGAAGCATAAGAGCAGTCTTTCAGAACACATCTTGAACAAGGTTTTTGCAGTTTTTTCATCTATTTAATTTCTTCGTTGACCTTTAGAAATGAAGGGTAAGAATATCAATTCAGGTTTATATCGCCTTTATAACACTGGATTATATAATAAAAGATCAGGTCATTTATTGTTAAAGATGACCAATTTTGATTAAAGGAGTTTATTTATAAAGGCATAAGGAAAATTGTGCTTGGTGATGCCTGGAGATTTTTTGTTATTACTGATAATTTTAAACTATGGATGATCATGCTGTAGACTTCAGCTAACAACTAGACAATGAATTCAAGGAACGTGTGGTGAATGATTTTTAATCACAATCTCAGAGAGTTTTGTGTCACAACTTGCTGGAATATAGGAAGGTAGGAACTGGCAAACCAAAATTTTAAAGGAGGAAAATAATTGCCATTTTTTTAATTAATTGAAGCTAGCTAAATAGATTATCAATTGTGTTCTTTGATCATTACCTATGAATTCCAACAATTTTTAAATATAGACATGTTAGTGATGGACTTGTGAAATTTAAAGGCTGTAATAAAAGTTTAATAGATTGCAGGATTTATTAGAAATTGATTTCCATGCTCAACATCCTCCTTCACCTGCAAATTGGAAAGAATAGTAAGATGTTACATGAGACAGTAGATTCAGATTGATTTGTTCCATTTCGACTGTTATTGACTAAAATATGAGAATCTATGGGAGAAGAAAAGAAGTCTCAAGTCATAGAAGAATTATTTTAAAGCAGATAACACAATCACTTCAGAGCTTTACAGGTAAAAGGCAAGTTTGTGATATTTGTTCCTATATATGATTGCTCGGTCACCAATAATTCCTTTACCAATACATCATTCTCAGTGGTCCTGCAGTAACCATTACATTATAACTTCCACGATTTCTGCACAGTTTCCATTGATGCATGAAAGTAGAGTAATGGCACTCATTCCCTTTCACTGAAATATGATGTTTGAATTATACAGTTAATAAGAACAATGCATTGTAAACAAAGGCAACAAACAATTCAATGTTATAACCATATAACTTTATATGAGTTAATCATGTTTTAAATTTAAAAGCTTTTTTGATTTATCCCAGAAAAAAATGAACTTTGAGTACTGACATTTAGTTGTGATTTGAAATGTAAACACTGAAGAGCTGGAATATCATCTGAGAATAAAATTCTTAAAGTGAAATTGAGCAGTCTGTGAAAGAAACTATACTGGCTTTCAGACATAACTTCTGGCCTGACTCATAAGAAGGGAAGAGATACTTGCAAACAGTCATCTTGATGAGGCTTGCTTTCTGAGATTAATCTATGGAAAGTTATGACTCAATCATGACTGGATTTTAGACTGGACTGGATAAGGCTGTTATAGGTTCAAACCTCCTGGAAAGGAATGGATAGAAGGTGAGGAATGAAAATCAAGAATGTTTAGGAAAAGTGTTTTTGACTTGAGATTCTCCAATGGCTATTTCTGTTAATTTCTGGTTGTCTGTTCTTTCATTATGACTGAGTTGTACTTCAATCTGAAACTTACTGATAGCTCTTTTCATTCATTCTCAAAAGCATGGCCATTTAAACGTTGTCTATTTGCTTCTAAATATAAAAAGATCATAATTGGTAATTATAAACATGAGGAAAGTCTGTGGATACTGGAAATCCAAAGTAACACACACTAAATGCTGGAACTCAGCAGGTTAGGCATTATCTATGGAAATGAATAGGCAGTCAAAGATTCTGACCAAGACATTTCTTCAGGCCTGGAAAGGAAGGGGGAAGACGCCAGAATAAAAAGGTGGTGGGAAGCGGAGGAGGATAGCTAGAAGGTGATAGGTGAAGCCAGGTGGGTGGGAAAGATAAAAGGCTGAAGATGAAGGAATCTGGTAGGGTAGGAGAGTGGACCAAAGGAGAAGGGGCAGGAAGAGGGGACCCGGTTGAGGTGATAGGCAGGTGAGAAGAGGCAAGAGGCCAGAGTGGTAAACAGAGGAGGGGAGGGGGAGGGATTTTTTTAACGGGAGGGGAAATCGATATTCATGCCATCAGGTTGGAGGCTACCCAGAAGGAATATAAGGTGTTGTTCCTCCACTCTGAGAGTGGACTCAGGGTGGCATAAGAGGAGGCCATGAACTAACATGATAGAATGGGAATAAGAATTGTCACCAGGAAGTTCAGCTTTTGGTGGATGGAGCAGAGGTGTTTGACGAAGCAATCCCCCAATTTACAAAGGGTCTCAACAATGTAGTGGAGGCTGCATCAGGAGCACTGGACATAATAGGTAACCCCAGCAGATTCACAGGTTGCTGTTGCGTCTGTGCACAACTACACATCAATTAAGTAAAAACACATACACAGGAGATGGCTTTAACTGTTGTAGTCACATTGCAACAATAGCGAGAGAAAGAACAATGTGCAAAAGTAGACAACCACACATGCACAGACAACAGATTAATAGGTAGTGCTAAGGAGGGGTCAATGCTCTAAAACAAATAGATCCATGCATTGCATTTCGTCCCCCTTTAGATTTGTATAACATAAAACTGTGTTTGTAAAAACATTCACTTTCCCTTTCATAAACCCGTATTCCACGTAAACATGCTTTCAAAATAACAATCCATTTCTAACTTTACAGTTCTAAAGGTTCAGTCTTTTTGGATAGCAATCTGTTTCTTTCAGGATAGTGCCTCTAGTCCTGTGGAATGACATCAGGTTTGGAAGGTGTCTTGTGTAAGACAACCTTCTCAATTTCTGGTGTCACGTTGCTGTCAGTGACATCATCACTGAGAGGTATGTCCGGTGACTATAATGTGTCCATCTTGTTGAATGTAGTCGACACAGGTGTGTTCTTTGATTGAGCACCCAGTATCTGGTCCACATGATGTTGTCTCTGTGTCTGATCTTCAACATCCACTCTGTACATCATGGTCTGTTTCTTGTAGCTATCCTACTGGATGTCCACATGTCTTCTCGGTAATCATGCGCTAGGACTTCCTGTCCAATCTCAAACCTCCTTGCTGCTTCACTTGGCAAATGGCTGAACTGTTTCTTCTGTACTTTCCTCCAGAGGTCTAGTTTCAGAAGATCTATGTGAGCGTTGAAGGTGTTTAATTTGTTGTTGCATGAACAGAGTTCTGATACACAAAAAAATGAAGTTGTCCACCTTGTGCTGTACAGGAATGTCCTCCTTGTCCATTACTTTAGTGGACTTCTTCAAAGTTTGGATAAACCTTTTAGCTAATCCATTCATTGCTGGGAGGTGAGGAGCTGACTTGAAATGCCTGATGCCATTTTTCTTCATGAACAGTTGGAATTCTTATTACGGTCCATTCTCACTCACAACTTGTTCTGGTAAGCCATTTCTGGCAAAGGTAGTCCTCAGAGCAGAGACGGTCTTTGCTAAGGTAGTTGACTTCATTGGTATAATCTCCAGCCAGCTCAAATGAGCATCCACAACAATCAGGAACTTGGAGTCCACGAATAGCCTGGCAAGCCCAATATGTACCCTTTGCCATGGTGAAGACAGCCACTCCCATGGGTGACAAAGTACCTGTGGGGGGTGTACTTTGCACTTTTTGGCATCCCAAACGGCTTTTGGCCAAGTCGTCAATCTGTTTATCTATTCCTGGCCACCACATGTGGCTCTGGGTGAGACTCTTCATCTTGACTGTACCCAGGTGTCTTTCATGCAGATTTTCTAACACTTTTGTACTCAGTTTGGAGGGAACCACAACATGCGATCCGCACATCAGCATTCTTTGACCTACCAACAGCTGGTCTTGTCTTTCTGAGAACTCTGGAAACATAGGTTGACCATGAGCAGGCCATCTTTGCGTGGTGATTTCATAGACATTTGACAATGTTGGGTCATTCATTGTTTCCCTTTGTATTTTGGAATTTGTTACCAGCAACTGGTCCACCAATGCAGTGTGGAACATTTCTGCTGAGTCACAGTATGAAGATCTTTCTTCTTCAGTTGCCAACTGTGGAAAATATGACAACAACATTGCTGTGTTTGGTACCCTTGAACTCCTTGTCATAAGAGTCGGCTCCTAGGAGTAGTGCCCAATGTTGTAACTGGGTAGTGGTCATCACTGCAATTGCCTTCTTGGGATTAAAAATGGACACAAGGGGCTGATGGTCCATCACTAGCATAAACCTTTGTTTGTAGAGGTAGTGGTGGAACTTCTTTATTCCCGAGCCTCTTGGGTTCGATCTGTGCATAGTTGTGTTCTGCGTTTGTCAGTGACCTTGAAGCAAATGCAATCGTGTGTTCAGATCCATCTTTAACAATGTGTAGCAAAACAACTCTAATTCCATAAGGGGATGCATCCAACACCAGTTTGATGGGTAGGGATGGGTCATAATGGGTGAGCAGTTCATCGGATGTTGTTAGTTCCCTTGAAAGCTTTGTTTCCTTGAATGCCTTTTCATATCTTTCTGACCATTCCCACTTTGCTCCTGTCTGTAACAGTGTGTTCAATGGATACAGCACTCTAACAATGTTTGGAAGAATCCAATGGTATTAGTTTACAAGGTCCAAGTATGACCTGAGTTGTGACACATTTTCCGGTTTGGGTGCCTTTAGCAGTGGTCCCTAACCACCAGGCCGTGGACCGGTACCAGGGTGCAAAGCATGTGCTACCAGGCCGCAAGGAAATGATGTGAGTCAGCTGCACCTTTCCTCATTCCCTGTCATGCACTGTTGAACTTGAACATAGGGTTGCCAACTGTCCCGTATTTGCCGGGAAATCCCGTATATTGGACTAAATTGGTTTGTCCCATACGGGACCACCCTTGTCCCGTATTTTCCCTGCTAAAGTAGAGCGTTCCTATGAAATCGTTCGTAAGTGGAGATGGCGTAAAGCGAAGAAGCAATTACCATTAATTTATATGGGAAAACATTTTTGAGCATTCCCAGACCCAAAAAATAACTTACCAAATCATACCAAATAACACATAAAACCTAAACTAACACGAACATATAGTAAAAGCAGGAATGATATGATGAATACACAGCCTATATAAAGTAGAAATAATGTATGTACAGTGTAGTTTCACTTAACAGAATCGGTAAGATTAAACCAAAACTGATTTGTAGATAAAAATCAGCACATACACGCATGTGCACGTCGCGCATGCGCACACAGGTGCCCACACAAGACTTCATGGTCATGGTAGTCTTTCTCGGGGTAAACACGAGTGTCCCGTACTTGACTGCTACTTTTGTCCCTTACTTGGGAGTGAGAAAGTTGGCAACCCTAACTGTAAAAGACATGCTGAGGTGAGCTTAACCCTACTTGAGCACCACCGCCGCCCCCCCCCCCACCCCGCCCCGGGTTGGCCGGTCTGCAAGAATAAGATTGATGCTCACCTTGAAATCTCCATGTATGTGAATGGCTCTGGCCTTCCCTTTCTTGATCACAGGGACAATTGGTGTGCCCAGTCACTCTACTCAACCTTGGAGAGAATTCCAGACACCTCCAAGCTCTGTAGTTCAACATCCACTTCATGACATAGTGCATAAAGCATAGTGCTTTATGGAATCTTGGTGTTGCCAATTCATCCAGTTCAATTCTGGCCTTCATGCCTTTGAGCAGGGGTCCCCAACATTTTTTGAACCATGGACCGGTTTAATATTGACAATATTCTTGTAGATCGGCTGACCGGGGGTGGGGGTGGGGGGGGGGAGGGGGGAGGGTTGCCAACTTTCTCACTGTGTTTACCCCAAGAAAGACTACCATGACCATGAAGCCTTACACGGGCACCTGTGTGCGCATGCGTGTACGTGCCGATTTTTTTTCTATAAATCGATTTTGGCGATTCTGCTCAGTGAAACTACACTGTACATACATTATTTCTACTTTATATAGGCTGTGTATTTATCATATCATTCCTGCTTTTACTATATGTTAGTGTTATTTTAGGTTTTATGTGTAATTTGGTATGATTTGGTAGGTTATTTTTTGGGTCTGGGAACACTCAAAAAATTTTCCCGTATAAATTAATGGTAATTGCTTCTGCGCTTTATGCCATTTCGGCACAAAAGGTTTCACAGGAACACTGTACCTTAGCAGGGGAAATATGGGACAAGGGCAGTCCCGTATGGGACAAACCAATTTAGCCCAATATACGGGAAGTCCCGGCTAATATGGGACAGTTGGCAACCCTGGTGGGGGGGGTGTTAATCACAGCTGGAATATAGGTGATAAGTCAACTATAAGTCACTTATAAGTGGCTAATACACTCAATTTCATTTCTAAAAGGGTTTATCTAGCAAATTTAATATTAAGCACACAGCGCATATTTTCCTCACATGAATATAGTTATACGTCAATTATAAGTCACTTATAAGTCAATAGCATCATAACATTTTAAGTAACGTTTGGATATTAAACACAGCACATATTTTCCTCGTATGAACATATAAAATCATTGCAACACACCAATATCGCTGAATCAGTGGGAGCCCTGGGCTTGTTTTCTTGCAACAAGACGGTCTGATGGAGGGGTGATGGGAGACAGCGATACTCAAAGGGGGTTCCTTATGTCCAGTCTATTCCGCAATTTAGTTTTCGTTGCATTCATTGCAGAAAACCCCGCTTCGCAGAGATATGTTGGAAATGGAAGCAACGTTTTCAGTGCTTTCGTGGCTATCTCAGAATATTTAGCCTTGACTTTGATCCGGAATGCCGGCAGAGATGTTATGTCAAACATACTATTCAGCCCGCCGTCATTTGCAAGCTGGAGGAGTTGATCTTCTTCCCACACTGACATGGATGGCGCATGGGTAATAACTTTGCGTGTGGTCAAGTTCAACAGTGCGTGACAGGGAGTGAGGAAAGGTACAGCTGACTCATATCATTTCATATCGCCGAATCATATAATTTCCTCGTGGCCCAGTAGCACATGCTTTGCGGCCTGGCGGTTGGGGACCACTGCCTTTGAGTTTACCATTCCCCTTCTCATACACCTTATTAGCATTAAGCAGCTGTGCCAGTATCTCATTATTAGTACCGTTTGGGCTGCTGTTGCCTGTTGATGCCACACTGAGAGCTTTGATTGAACACCCGTCTAGTTAGATGTTTCTCAAACATTCACGTCCAAAAGGTCTGACCCTCCACTTTTCAACACATAAAGCTTTAACTGCTGTGTTTGGCCTGAATTCGCCACTTTCACCTTCAGTTTGCCTTTGGGAGACACTTTTTTGCCTTGGGTGTAGGCCTTTAGCATCACTGAGGTCTTCTCTAATGGTATCTTAGAAAACAGTCTGTTTTAGCCAGCCTCTGGAATTATGGACAAAGCAGACGCTGCATCCAGCTCTGTTTTCAGTTTTACACCAGACAAATCAATGGTGATCCATATGACAAAATAGTATTGCTTCAGTAATACTATGCATTTCCAGACACGACAGTTCACCTTTGTCAGACTCCATGTCGTATGATTCTGTTTTATATTTGTTAACTTTATGCATTCACTTAGTCTTGTATTTAAGACATGTCGTTCGTTTGAGGTTTTTGTCTGCCTTACACACTCTCCATGTGACCTTACGTATGACAATTTCTGCAGACTTTTTCCTTGAACCAACAGTCATTGCATCATGGGAGGATTTGCCACATCAATAGATCTTTAGCTTTTTGCACTATTCATGGACGTTTTGTGCTTTTCACATTCTAACCTCCTTTTCTGTAGTTCTGCCACATCCTTTGCTGCAGTCTCTAATGACATTGCAATGGTCAATGCCTGTTCTAAGGTTAAGTCTCTTTCTGACAGTAGCCTCTTCTGAGTGTTTTGACTATGCATGCCGCATACAAGACTATCCCTAAATCACTCAGCTATTACAGCACTTAGGGCTCAAGTGATTTTGTGAAATTGTAACAATTTTGTCAAACATCTTGCTTGCCGGCTTTGCAGGGCTTACTAAGTTGTGTAAGTCGTGTACGTTCTTGGTCCCATTAATCTAAGAAGCGTAGGTGCTTTCTTTTGCTTCTCTACGTTGTTCGTGTACACTAGAGTTCCACCCTCTTGATATGACTTTCAGCCTTCATTAGCACTATCAAATTCATCAACTTTCCCAACTGAAGCCATTGCCATGCTATTTTCTCTTTAAATTCAGCACGTCTTTCACTGTTACAATGCACAATACTTAAGTATGTGTCAGCATTTGTGATGGCCTTTCCTTGCTGTTTAATTCTTGCTGTTTCATCCCATGACTGTTGGTGTAGTCCGTGATATTTTCTGACATTCAGGTTCATAGTTGTCACCAACTTGATGTGTCTGTGCACAACTACATATCGATTAAATAAAAGCATGCACAGGGGAGATGGCTTTAAATGGTGTATGCACGATACAATGAGAGAGAAAATGTGAGAGAGAGAGAGAGAGAGAGAGAGTGAGAAACAATGCAGTTGCATAGACTGCAGCTCAATATGAAGTTCAAAAGGGGACGAGGTCATTGCTCTAATAGAAATACATCCATACATTACAGTTGCCTCACCTGAAAGGACTGGTTAGTGCCCTTAGGTGACGGACAAGGTGAATGGGCAGTTGTAGCACTTAGGTTGCTTGCAGCATTAGGTACTGGGGGGGACGAATCGACAAGGAAATCTCAGAGGCAATGATCGCTGCAGAGAGAGAGGGGAGGTAAAGTTATGTCTGGTAGTAGGATCCCTTTGGTGATGCTGGAAGTTGTGGAGAAACGATAACAAACCTACAACAAGACAAAATCTGCAAATGCTGGAAATCCCAGTAACACACACAAAATGCTGGAGGAACTCAGCAGGCCAGGTAGCATCTATGGTAAAGAGATTAGGGTTTCAGCCCGAAACATTGACTGTACTCTTTTCCATAACTGCTACCTGGCCTGCTGAGGTATTTGTGTGTGTTGCATAAATTTATTGGTACTTAATTCATTACTACCTTGTACTGAAATACCTTTACTTACATGCCATCTGGACAGATCAATGCATACATAAGTACTGTCATCATTATCATCATTAGGTACTGTGTCATGTGACGTGGTTGATCGTGGTCCTCTGACCATGATTGTTCTCGGTAAATTTTTCCTCAGAAGTAGTTTGTGATTGTTTTCTTTTGTGCAGTGTCATTACAAGATGGGTGACCCCAGCCATTATCAATACTCTTCAGAGACTGTCTGCCTGGCGTCAGCGGTCGCATACCAGAATTTGTAATATGCACAGGCTGCTCATATGATCATCCACCACCTGCTCTCATGGCTAAATGTGACCTTGATCAGGGGGCTAAGCAAATGCTTCACCTTGCCCAAGAGTGACCTGCAGGCTGGCAGAGGAAAGGAGTGTCTTGTACCTCCTTTGGTAGAGACATAGCTCTACCTCACCACCCGGATATAATATATAAGTACTGTACATCAATATAAAAGGGGAAGGGTGCAGAATACAGTGTTACAGAGAAAGTGCAGATATTTAAAGTGCAAGAGCCATAGCAAACAACAGGAATTCTGCAGATGCTGGAAATTCAAGCAACACACATCAAAGTTGCTGGTGAACACAGCAGGCCAGGCAGCATCTCTAGGAAGAGGTGCAGTCGACGTTTCAGGCCGAGACCCTTCGTCAGGACTAACTGAAGGAAGAGTGAGTAAGAGATTTGAAAGTTGGAGGGGGAGGGGGAGATCCAAAATGATAGGAGAAGACAGGAGGGGGAGGGATAGAGCCAAGAGCTGGACAGGTGATTGGCAAAAGGGATACGAGAGGATCATGGGACAGACTCTGATAATAACAGGATAAAAGCCGTCTTTGAGTCTGGTGGTACGTGTCCATCCCTGAACAGCAGGACAGATAACATTTGGAGATCATTTGAGAACATGGTCTCATTGACTGATAGCCTGAAGGGATGAAGAGGGGGGAAGTGAACATGCAGCTGCAAATTTAAGTACAAAATGCTGAAGAATTTTATACAGTATAAAAAGATACAGTGCATTGTGTGAAAAGGAATTTGTGACAGTTTAGAAATGAGGATACCATAGAGAATTTTGGCATGGGTTTGAGTTGACCATAAATGTTTAGGTTAGTAATGTTTTTTTTTCCCTTAAGGTATTCAGTTAGACATAGTATACTAGTAATATTGTTAGCTTTCCATTTATATAGATTAGTATATAAATATATGTTAGATGCTCAAGTTTTATTGTGAGTCTTTACTTTCAATACTGATTACAATCTTGAGGTCCAAATATTTCCCAGAGATTTAGTTAAGAGACACATTGCAGAATGATTTTTGGGATTTGCCCAATAATATGCTGAAGATTCTCAGCAGAAAATAATGAGGATAATAGCTCAACAATGAAATAATTTTATAATAATTCAGTTCAATTCTCTGTTCATACTCATGAGCAGGTTATCAGCAGACAGAGGTATATTTAAAAAAAGAATGATTTGATTGGTAATCCATTTTTTTCTAAGAAAAGTAATTTAGAGTCTTAGATAATGGTAAAAATAATTCTTAAAAACAAGTCAGTGCTGGCTTCTTCTCAGATATAGCAATAGAGTTTCCAACATATAAGGGCATTTTGATAGATCTCAAAATAGTCTGCTGTCAGTTTATGATGATAAAATAACCTGTGTTTAGTGGCTGAGGAAAATTCCCAACAAGGAATGACAGAAAACAAACAACTAACATTTTTTCATGGCTATTATCTAATGAAATTCTTTTCCTGGTCCACAGTTTGTAAATGAAGGGATTTTGTTACAGTAGTATTCTTCTGGGAAACATATAGGAACAAAGATTTTATTTTGAGTGAAATTCTCTTTCTGGAACCATTTTTCTCCAGTGAAACATTTCCTAAGGTCATTTTGTATGTGGGTGTCTTTTTTAATGTATCAGTGCTTAAACACTGCTCAGCTAAAACCTTTAACATGATCACTGTACTGAAAGATGATATAGTATTGCACTACTTGCATTAATGGATTGATGATAGCCATTGCATTCATCGTATTGACACTGTACTACATGTCACCTTGGACTCTCTGCCTGTCAAAGATCAGTCTACTGTCAAGATGAAGCCACACTCAGGTTGGAGGAACAACACCTTCTATTCCGTCTGGGTAGCCTCCAACCTGATGACATGAACATTGACTTCTCTAACTTCCGTTAATGCCCCACCTCCCCTTCATACCCCATCCGTTATTTATTTATTTTTATTTTTTTCTCTCTCTCTTTTTCTCCCTCTGTCCCTCTCACTCTACTCCTTGCCCATCCTCTGGGCTTTCCCCCTCCTCCCCCTTTTCTTTCTCCCTAGGCCTCCCGTCCCATGATCCTCTCCTATCCCTTTTGCCAATCAACTGTCCAGCTCTTGGCTCCAACCCTCCCCCTCTTGTCTTCTCCTATCATTTTGGATCTCCCCCTCCCACTTTCAAATCTCTTACTAGCTCTTCCTTTAGTTAGTCCTGACGAAGGGTCTCGGCCTGAAACGTCGACTGCACCTCTTCCTAGAGATGCTGCCTGGGCTGCTGCGTTCACCAGCAACTTTAATGTATGTTGCTTGAAATTCCAGCATCTGCAGATTTCCTCGTGCTGGAAGGAGAAATCAAGGTTCATACCATCATGAGGTTGATGGCTACCTAGATGGAATATGAGGTGTTGTTCCTCCACCCTGAGTGTGGCTCTTCATGGCAGAAGAGGCAGGTATGGACCGACATTTTAGAACAGGAATGGAGTGCACACCGCTAATTGTACCTCTAGTGCTGGGGTGTAAGATCTTCATGTTCTTACATATAAAGATCACCAAAGGCTCACCCTAGTTCAGCCATGCAAATGCTGCTGCCAAGAAGGCACGTGGTGCTCCTACTTCCTCGGAAAACTGAGGAAATATAGTGTGTTCCTGTTGATACTCACCATTATTATATGTGTGCTATAGAGAGGATCACAGCTTTATATGGCAACTGCTCTGCCCAGGAACACAAGAAATTACAGAGTTATGAACAAATCCCAGTGTATTCCTTCACCCCTTTACCTCTTCCACCTAGCTTCTTCATCACTTGTCCCCCAGCTACTCACATTCCCTATCACCAGCTCTCACTTAACATCTGCCAGCTTGTACTATTTTTCCATCCCCCCCCACCCACTTTCTTAATCTAACATCTTCCCCCTTCCTTTCCATTCCAGATGAAGGGTTTTGCCCAAAATATCAACTGTTCATTTCTTTCATTGATGCTGCCTGTCTTGCCGAGTTCCTCCAGAATTTTGTTGCTAAAGATTTTTGGCATCTGCAGAATCTGCAGTGTTTATAATTCACTTGGACTTCCAATTTAATGTACTGCCTTCACACTGAAGTTTCTGCATTAAAGAACAAATCCAGGTTTGTGGAGTAGTCCAATTCAGAGGCAAGTATTATAGTTGCCTCTCGCTTGAATTCCCCCTCTCATTCCCATTCCCTTTGGCCTCTCATACAATACCCACAAAGCTCAGAAGAACCAATGTCTCAACTTCCATTTTGTGTCTTAACTTGATACCAGCTTCAGATACCATTTTCAGAACTGTTTGGTTGACACAGCTGCTTGACTTGCTGGTATATTCAATGTTCTTTCACTTCAGATTTCTAGCAAACGTCATCTATCCCAGTTTTCTGGTATTTTTGCTCCTTCATCTTCTATTTTTCTCCCCTGCACAGAGCAGATGTAATTAACAACCCTATGATCTGCTTTTGGATAACACCAACACACCCTGTATCGTTCAATCTTCTCTTGGTCTCCATCTTTTCAAAAGCATTAACTTTGTCATCTCTCCATTTTATCTGCAACAGGAAATGTTTGCTTTCTAGCAGTTATCAATCTGAAACAATAATTTTGTGTTTCTCTCCACATTTGCTGCCTGAACTTGTGAAGTACCTCTGGCATTTTCTACGACATTATCAATGTGAATTTGAGGCAATATGTGCTTGAGATTAAAATTTGTAACTGGACGTTGAACTTTGAGCAAAACTATTTGTGGCACAAACAGGGCAACCTTCATTTTATTTACAGAGATACTATGTCACATTTCATGTTAGTGTTTCCAGAACCAAATTAATCTTTATACAGGAATCTCTGCAGAATAACATTGCTGTGTAGGTATATTTGATGGTTCATGCAGCCAGCCATCATCCCAGAAATAAACAAATTGGCAAGGTGAGATCTTTGACATCAAATTTAATAAAGATTGTGTACAAAATCAAAATCCTCACTCAATCTTTTGAAGTTATTTAATAATCTCAATTTCATTCCCTTTGAATTTATGTACACTGATACGTATCTTGCTGCCTCAGATGTCAGTCCATGTCATTGCTTCCTGCTAAGCAAGCTGCAGGCTCCACCAGTAGATCCATTGAATCGTGTACAGCATAATGAAGGACATGAAGTGAACGTGCAGGGAGCACAGCCAGAGTGCTCTGAAACCTCAAACTTTTTCTATTTTCAATATATTTAACCATCTTTTTGATATGGTATAGAAATTAACTAAAGAATGCCTTCACGATGGTGGGCAACTTGAGTTGACATGGACTAGTCAAAGCTTTGGATGAAGATAGGTACAAGACACTGGGATCCTTACTTATTAGATCTGATCTGAATGGCATTTTTTTTTTGTAGAACACTGGTGGGGCACATTGTTGGAGGAGGTGTATCATATCTGTGTGCTTACAAGGAATCTATGGTGATTGATCCCATGGTCAGTGACAGATGTACAGTATGTACAATGCAGTGTGGATGAGATTAAGTAACTTCCATCTCCTGCATCTTGTTGCAGCCACAGGTCTGGCAATTATTTTCATCAGTTTTCAGCCAGCCCAGTTTGTTAGGCAACAGCATCACCTTGATGAATGTAGTCTTCCACCTAGTCTGCATTCTGACCCTCCGGAGAATGCTCACTGTGCAGGAGTATGCTAAGAGGTGGTAGCATCAGGAGAATTCTTTGATTGACCTCAAGCTATTAGACTTCATAATATATAGGACAGAAGACTTCAGCGTGTATTACACAAGCATCTCTGGTGGGCATTCAGTAAGAGAGGCAGGACATTAGTTCATGGGTAGGAATTTAACTGTTTCAGCCTTTTGCTTGATTAGCTTGTGGGACTATATTCGGGCTTTACACAATCAATAGATACTAAGTTGACGCAACTATGAATTCAACTAATGAAACTTTTATTTTTAAATGCTTTTGATACATCTGAGCTAGTTTTCTTAATTTGCAAATTTAATTAGTGCACTGAATTTAAAATGCCAGCTGACGTGGCCTGGATTACTTGTGCAGAAATATAAGCTTGATGTGGTTTTGTTTTTGTCAGCTATTTAATCATCATTAAAAAAAAAGGTCTAACCATTAAGAGTCTGTTTCATTTTCTCAGTGCCAATTCTAAGTTAACTCTACGTTTTAAAGAACGAGATCCATCAGATGCTGGAAATATTGAGCTGCACACAGAAGATGCTGGAGGAACTCGGCAGGTCAGGCAGCATCTATGGAGGGAAATGAACAGTCAATATTTCAGTCTGAGACTCTTCATCAGGATCCAAATCCTGATGAAAGGTCTCGGCCTGAAATGTCAACCGTTCATTTCCCTCCATAGATGTTGCCTGACCTGCTGAGTTCCTTCAACACTTTATGCGTGTTGCTCAATATTTGTCCACAATTGGAAATTTTAAAAAACCAATACCGATTCTGGAAATCGGAAATAAAAAACAAAAATGGTTCATCATCACCTTTGCTCCTTCTCTTGTCAGTTGAAATGGTTTTCCCAGGCTTGGTAGCTAGGCTACACGTGAAGGCCAGAAGCTGGACTTGGTTGTCAGATGCCATCTGAGACACACACCATTGGGAGCATTTAATAAGTAGTGGGAGTTTATCCAACCCAAGCTATAACAACCTAAAGGACCAAATATCAAGAATGAGGAAGAAATGTGATCTAAATGACTTGGATCATGGAATGATTGTTGGTGCCAGATCGGTGGTCTGACTATCTCAGAAATTACTGACCTCCTGGGATTTTCATCCACAACAGTCTCTGGAGTTTACAGAGAATGGTACGAGAAACAAAAAAACATCCAATGAGCGGCAGTTCTGTGGATGAAGGTGCCTTGTTAATGAGAGGTCAGAGAGTGGTCAGACTGGTTCAAGCTGTCAGGAAGGTAGCAGTAACTTAACTAATGAAGTTTTACAATAACGGTGTGTAGAAGAGCATTTCTAAATACACAACACGTTGAAGCTAAAAATGGATAGGCTGCAGCAGCAAAACACTATGAACATACATTCAATGGCCACTTTGTTAGGTACAGGAGGTACCTAATAAAATGGCTACTTAGAGAATATGTACTTCGAAAATAGATATTTTTTGAACTTTGGTTAAGACTCTTAGTTGAAGCCCTATACAAAAAAATATAACAAAAAAAATGTGGATTAACTCTTTAGTGTAAACCTGCAAATTGAAAGATGCCATCATCTGTTTGAAAAATTAAATTTGGCTTTCTTTTACATATTTGGGATAAATTGAAAATGATCTAATGCTATAGTGAGAATAAAAGAGCAAGGGAGGTATTTAAGTCAATATCATTTTTAAAAATAAAGTGTAGTACATGGTGTTTTTACTTCTTGTTAATGCCTGCATCCTAAATGCAAGCTGATTGTTATGTTTATTATACTAGATAGTGTTTACAGCCAGTGAAGTTTTATTTAAGGGTGAAGTGCTTTAAGACATCCAGGAAGAGACATAAACGATGCTTGAAACATCAACCTTGTTTTCATCTCTTCTGTTTTCCAAATGAGAGGCATCTCATTTTGCCCATTGAGCAGCATTTAAATTACTCCATCTCTCTTCACTTGTAGGATGCAAGTCCAGTCCTGCTGCTGCTGACCTCTCAGAATCAGAGTGTAAAGATAATTTTTAAAAAACTTGTTTCATAAAACTCTGCATGAAGGCAAATAACTGCTGTTGCACCTAAAATCTGGAATACTCATATGAAACATGCTACAAATAACTTTTATACTTGATTTTAAACTGCTTTATGTTTTTATTCCTATTAGTCCTATTAGTTGTACTTCAGTACAGGTTTCCCCCGCCATCCGAAGGTAGAGCGTTCCTATGAAATGGTTCGTAAGCTGAAATGTCGTAAAGCGAAGAAGCAATTACCATTTATTTATATGGGAAAAATTTGTGAGCATTCGCAGACCCAAAAATAACCTACCAAATCATGCCAAATAACACATAAAACCTAAAATAACAGTAACATATAGTAAAAGCAGGAATGATATGATAAATACACAGCCTATATAAAGTAGAAATACTTTTCCACAGTCATTGCCTGAACTGTTCTCCATAGCGAAAATCTCGTGCAAGCGCTGTCGGCAGAAAATCTCACGCAAGCGCTGTTGGCAAAAACACGGCGCAAGCGCTCTCCAGTAACCTTTAAGCTATGAAGCTGCCAAATCATACCAAATAACACGTAAAAATACACAGCCTATATAAAGTAGAAATAATGTATGTACAGTGTAGTATCACTTACCGGAATTGGTTCAGTTCCGAGCACACTGATGATGGTGTGATAGCTGAGCCATCGCAGGTTGTGTGGTGCAGTGGCCCCCACCATCTGGGCCACAGACCAATACATTGCAGCAAAGCATGCAATGATGCAGCAGTAGCCAGGAGGCACACAGCACATCTTTAAGAAAAAAGCCGAAATAAACATGCTAATTAATTAGGTGCCGCCCGGTACGTAATTGTCGGCCCAGGTCAGTGCCGATTTCTGATTGCATCATCTCTGATCTGGGCCGACAATTGCGTGTCGGGTAGCATCTAATTAGTTAGCATATTTATTTCGGCTTTTTTCTTAAAAATGTTCTGTGTGCCTCCCGGCTACCGCTGCATTCTCCGCGAATCGCGGGGTGGTAGGACACTGGGGTGTCATCTCGTCATCTGTTTCCATTAGAGCAGGCAGCTCATCTTCTCCTGTGACTGCCTGCCTCGATGTCGAAGATCAAGGTTTGTCGTCTGCTGTGGCTGATGTGGAAGGCTTGCTTGACTGCTGAGCCTCACGCATTTTTCTATCATACAGTTCTTTGTAAGGACTCAAACCATCCTGCAAATATCCCCTAAACCTACGTACCCCTTTCAAAATTAAAGTCGTACTTTATCATTACTAATTCGGTTTCGATTGTTATCCTTTCCCCTTCCAAATGCATCAGCTCTTCATCTATCAGTTCTTGGTCATGGGATGCCAAAACCTCTTCAACATCATCTTCGTCAGTTTCCACAAGCCAAACTCACGTTGTCCTTACTTCGTTCACCACGATCGAAACGCTTAATTATGTTTAGTTTTACACTAAGTGTAACACCCTTACGAGCTTTTTTAGGCTTTTCTGATACCTTAGAACTCATCTTCCAAACGGCTGCTCACAGGCACGTGTTTAAGCAATGCTGGCGAGAATGCTGTTCCGAATCCGGGGGAAGAGCGGCTGCTCAGGGCACGCGCTGCCTTTTATCGTGCGCTAATTTTCCCCGCGCGCTGTTTTTTTTTCGTAAGAGTGAAAACACCTGCTGTTAGCGAAAACAGGGTACTAATGTAGGTCTTTCGTAACAGTGAGGTTTTGTAAAGGGAACGTTCGAAAAGCAGGGGACACCTGTATTCCATTCATCACCTGATTGGTAATGCATGGAAGACTTCTGCTACCAATTTCTGCCAGTGTTTTCTTTTTTTAATGCTTATCAATTGACATATCTGAATGTGGCCTGATATGATTCACTTTATTTCCTTATTTCCTCCTTTTTATGTTCTCTGTCCTTTTGATATGATGTAACTAAACTTCAAATTACTGTGTAGATAATTGCAAGCATAAATATTTATTCTCCTGTTCTTTATCACAACAATCGAGCTCCAGAACAGGTTGCCAGGCACCTTTTTGAGTTTCTGTATGGTTACTTTCAAAGGTTTAGGGTTATTGAGTTTATCAGTGTGGGGTGAAAGGAACCATGCAAGTAAAAGAACTGCAGCAAAAATAGATGAGTTGTAATAACGTTTCTTTTGTCCCAGCGTAGTTGCTCATCTGATTAAGACCAAATGGTATTACTGCTTTAGGACTGCATTTCATAAGGAAATTACTTTTTTACCTCTAACTTGTGTTCAACACTTTTTATGGAAATTTTTAATATTATGTTTAATTTTATGTTCTTTGGCTGAATGTTCCATACTGTATATCGGGTTGTGCATGTGTATTATAGAAAACAAAGCTTAAGAGAATTGGACTAATGTATTATATTCTCAGAAGTCAGAACTATTTTATAAAACTTGAATTATTTGTGCAAAGTTAACTGGATCTGATATCCACATTGATCACAAATAACAAGTAATTTTGTGCTGTCCTTCTTTTACTATGAAATTTATACTGATGGATTATGAGAAGAATCTTCTTTTAAAATAATATCACAGATGCTTAAATTTGGCTTTTGCCTAATACCTTCTACTTGTGTAAATTACCGATTCCCATAGAAAAGTTCCGCGGTTTAGAGGACTTGCAAATATACAGGGTTTGCATTGCAAATTAAGCAGTGAATCCCCTTAACATTTGGTGAACAGTTCCTGTTTACTATAACTTAATCTCGAACATTGTTGTTCTTCCTCTGCATGTCTTGAGGCGTATCAGGTGGCAACCTTACTGTTTCTTCAGCATTTGTCTGTTCTTTACAAGGCTGAGTTGCTCGTTCAACGTGTGGGAGCCAGCTAGATTCAAACCCAGGACTGGTGTGGATGCCACTACACTTTTGGCTGGTGGAATCTTGAATTTTGGGTGTATTAAATTCTGTTTCTATGTAAGTAAGGAGCTCACAACCATTTCCATCTCTGCACTATTGATACTAAAAGGGGCATGCACTCCACTCCACTTTCTGAAATTAATGACCGGCTCTTATGTCTTGCTGACGTTGAGAGGGAGGTTGTTGTCTTAACATCATGCTATTAGACTCTTTTATCTCCTTCCTGTCCGCTGTTCCATTGTTCTTTGGGATCTAGCCCACTATGGTAGAGGAATCTGCAAAACTCTAGGTAAAGTTAGAGCCAAACACAGCCACACAATCATATGTATGTAAGGACTAAAGTAAATTATCCTGAACATGGCAGCCTTCAGAATCAGAATCAAATTCAGGTTTATTATCCCGGCATGCGACATGAAATTTGTTAACTTAGCAGCAGCTGTTCAATGCAATACATAATCTAGCAGAAAGAAAAAAAAATAATAAATAAACAAGTAAATCAATTACGTATATTGAATAGATTTTAAACAATGTGCAAAAACAGAAAGAGTGTATATTTTTTTTAAAAAAGTGAGGTATTGTCCAAAAATTCAATGTCCATTTAGGAATCGGTTGGCGGAGGGGAAGAAGCTGTTCCTGAATCTCTGAGTGTGTGCCTTTAGGCTTCTGTACTTCCTCCCTGATGAGAACAGTGAGAAAAGGGCATGCCCTGGGTGCTGGAGGTCCTTAGTAATGGATGCTGCCTTTCTAAGACACCGCTCCCTAAAGATGTCCTGGGTACTTTGTAGACTAGTACTCAAGATGGAGCTGACTAGGTTTGGGCAACCTGTGTGGAGCACAATCTTGAACTAGGTGTTTTTGCCTATACTTACTGGCTGAAGCCTGTTGTTCAAGAAGCCAAGAATCTAGTTGCAGAAGAGGGTCCCAATTCTTAGTTCTAGGAATTTGGAGATGAGATTGTATGGAATTATGCATTGAAAGCAGAGCTATGATTAATAATCAAGAGATTATGTAGATGCTGGAATTTTGAACAACACAAAAGCAATGGAGGAACTCGATGGGTCTGGCTGCATCTGAAAGGATTTGAACAGTCAGTGTTTTGAGCAAGGACCCTCCACAGTCAATAAATAGGAATCTGACGCGTGTCTGTATTATCCAGATGTTCCAGAGGTGAATGTAGGATTAGGGAGGTGGTATCTACTTTGGATTTGTTTTGACTGTAGGTGAATTATGAGGATCAAGGCTATTTGGAAGCTGGAGTTAATATGCACCATGACTGGCGCCTCAGAGCACTTCACATTGATGAATGTCAGAGCCACAGGTGACAGTCAATAAGGCACATAACCTTATTTTTCTTTGACACTGGAAATGTAACCAAATGTAATGCAAGTTGTAAACCTCAGATTGGAGTTGGAATAGGTTAAAGATCGGTGAAGGATCTGAGGTCATAGCTGGGACTTCATCCAAGCCACTTTCTGTGGTTTTATCCTCCGATCTAATGACTGTAACAGTGACCATGGGTACAACAGATGCTGGTGGGGTGAATGATGTCGTTTCATCGACCTTTTGTTCAAAGTGTGCACAGAATGGATTGAGCTCACTGTGGAGGGATGTGTTGTTGCCACTGCTTCTATCCAACTACATTTTGTAGTCCCTTATAGTATGAAAGACTTGCCACAACTGAAAACTGGTCTGAGACTTTGGTTTGATATGGTCTCTAGACTTCTCCGATAGCTTTACAAAGATTTGCCATGGAAGTCAGGACCACCTGATTTGAATGCCATGGACTTCAGTAAGGCGACGTTCTCTTGATTCATCCATTGATTTCAGTTGGGGAATACTAAGATTGAATTACTTGATATGCAGTCTTCTAGCCACTTGCTGATGAAGTCTGTGACATGAGTGGCATACTTCTTTCGACTGGCCACTGAGTCCTTGAATATGGATGAAACCACCAGTTCAAAGCAGTTGCATAGAAGCTCATCTGCTACCCAGATCAGCACTATATGAATTCCTGTACTTGATCCTCGCATTTCAGTTTCTGCTTGTAAGCAGGGAGCAGGAGTGCAGACTAATTCTCTCAGATCACATCATCTGCAGAGCCTCTTGTGTTTATAATTTTCTAAAATGGATGGATATGGAGCAGTAGATATCTTTGGTTCTGCAGCAGTTAGTTATGTGTCATGTAAAATTTCTATTCTCATTTCATCTCCTTAATGTGTTATTTCATTTAAATAATATTGTCTGAGTGAGCTGATGTTGTAGTGCCACTGTTGACAGCAACATTGATTTATGCTGTCAAACCCATAGCTATTTCCTGATTTTTATGCATTTTGTCTTGATATAAGAAACAGATTGAAGTACTTTGTTAATGTAAACAATAGCGATATAGCTGTGTTGGAGAAGATGCCGTCAGTAGTATTTACAATATTTCATATTTTGGCTTTTCTCCTAAAATAATAAGTATACTTTATAGATCTTCTGAAATAACATATGCATGTCAATGGATTCTTTTAAGATCTTAATGTCCCGAAGTATTTTCAGATGAGCTTTTCAATTGTTAATTTTTAAATGGTAATTGAAACTTAACACACTGATGATATAAAAATTGTGAAGATTTATGTATATTATCATTTAGCAAACAAATGCTAGTTTTCCATTAGAAGTAAGCCAATTGTTAAAGGCTGTACATTCTAATTGTTAGAAGTGTCTATGTTCATTTTCCATGCAGTTGTTTAAATTGCTATTTGAGATATTTCATCTTGCAGGTGATAAATGGTCAAGTAACACAGTTGAGTTTGTATTTGTAGCAAAATATTTGTTTTTCTTTTGGTCTTGTTTGATAGGTACTACAGTGAATAGACTACCTCTGGTCTATTTTTCATTGTTGTCAGATAATATGCTGGGTCTCTGTCAAGTATGACATTCAACATTGGTTAGACATTCGCTAGTGTATAGCCTACTCGATATGAAAGTAGATTCAGAGTCTTCAGAGCTTAATGGACCTTAGCTGTGTTGTAACAGTGGAGTAGAATTTGGTTTTAGATGTGGTATAGAGTGGACAACAAGACTTTCAGTGGGAATTTGAAATTTGGCTAGAATTTATAAGGATTTCAAACCTTTGTTGAACTGTAGAAGGAAAAACATTGAAGGATGGCAGTGTTAAAGCATGGTAAAGTACAGTAGGAAATTCCTGAAGATAAGAAGTGATAGCTTTTATTGTGCAGAAAGAAACTGCTTGTACCGTTAGACCTTATCAGAAAAAAGCCCAATCAAAATTGCATCTGTTTTTGAGGTTTTTGATCTGAAAAACAACTTCGGTTGAGAATCACACTGAAAACTTTGTACTCAACAGCCAAAGTTCAATTCCCTCTTTTCTGAGTATGTTCTACACTGGTCTAACCTATTACTGGACGTGGTTTTGTCATTAGAATTTTATTTTTAAACTGCTTAAAGTTCAAGGTTCAAATGCGAGTTAGATTATAATTTCTGGCGTGAAACCCAACTGCATCTCATGGTGGTGGCAAATAAGATGATCACCCTCTCCATCCCCTGTCAAACATTGATCCTATCTTGTGTAAAGATCGATATCTAAATTTCCTCATAGAAGTGTGGACTGACCACAACTATCAGTTAAGGCTGAGAATCTCTATGATCTCTGCTGCAGCTTAACATTTTATATTTAGTGAATGTGCTTGTCCATCATTCCTTTGCTTCAAAGGAATTAGATAATCCTTCAGTAAGTGTAAATCAATTTATCCATTCACAATTTATTTCAAATTTCTTTGACAATTGGTAGCTGAGCCATAGCTTAATGGCATATTTACTTTGCTACCACTTAAAGGTCAAAGGAGATCACAAAATGACCATTAAACCAAAGTACAGTTGCAAACTTTAAGCAATGCATAGTATTCCTCCAAATTTAATTTGATGTTCGATAGTCAGGGAATAATTGTAATGAAAAGAAGGCTTGGATATGAAAATTATCTGCACTTTAAAATAGAGGGGGGGTGGAAGACTCCAAGAAACAAAAGGATCCTCATAAGCTGCCGCCTGATTTGTTAGCATCGAGAAAATAATTTGTCGAATGATTAGTAATGACATCAAAGAAGTCCAGAAAAGTATGGTATGACAGTCTTGCTTGTGGCTCCACTATCTTGTTTAACATTCTGGATTTTATTTGTCACCAACGAATCACCTTGCTGAGTAAATCTTTATAATTTTCATCCACCAATCAGAAAATCCTTGCAAGTGTTTATTGTGATGGACTGCATTGAGGAAAAGAATACAAATTCATTACTGTAAAGATATATAGCATGAAAGAGTATTTTTGAAAGGCATGATTTTCTTGGAATAGAAGCATGACGCTTCTCAAAGCAGTTTTGGAAAACTATTTTGTAAATAGACTTGCTGGTGGTAAGGGTGGCACTCCCAGTCAGATCCTTCCTCATGATCGAAACATCACTCTCACTACATGCTGCCCCCAAGAGTTCTGTAGCTGTGGACACTCATCTCCTTGTGAACTGTGGGTTTGTGAAAAGGGTGTAGGGAATAATGTAAGGGCCTGTATTACACTTCTTCCTGAACAGCTGCATGACAGAAGACTTTCTGATCCTATGGGCTGTTCTCAGGGACACAAAGAGATGGACATCAAGGACTCAGTCACAAAATGCTGAGTAGACCAGGCAGCATCTGTGGAAAAGAGTAAACAATGTTTTGGGCTGAGACCCTTCATCAGATTTTCTTGTTTTTTTGGATGTCAAGTGCTGCTGGAAGATCATCAGCTTGTTTAAAGACGCCCTTTGGTCTGCTGAAACTTGTTGTTCTGCCGTCACATCAAGATGTTCGTAGAGCCTGGCTGCAGGAGTACATGTTGAGGGATGCACTGAAGCCTGGTACAGCCGCCACGAGGGGGAGGGAGGGAGAGGGAGAGAGAGAGAGAGAGAGAGTTTTTGATTTTGATTTGAGGAAGCTTCTCAGTGATGAAAGTAGTATACCACTAGGTTATTATCAGACCATTTGACTACACTGCATGAATTTTTTTTCTGTATATTTGGTTTCCAGGGTATGATGACTGAAATTTTTTAAGGATGCATCAGAGAATTTGTAGATGTGTGTAATTGAACTGAAAGTGTGCATGACTAGTTTAGTAGAATAATATTATGGGAGATGAATTTGGATCATTATTAACTGCCAAGTTCATATGACCCAAAGGATTTTCAAGGAGAACTTTGGAAATGAATCACATGTGAGAAGAGCAAAGAAATCACATATGACTGTATCACTCCATCGTAGGCAGCTTTTCCACATTTGAAACATGGATCATTTTTTTGTAATTTATGTTTTATTGAATTTCATCATCAAACAAACATTTCCATAAGATGTATTTTGGATACTATACATATATATCGTATAATCATATTTGTCACAAATCTCCACATAATATTTATCTGAGGTATACATTTATAGAAAGGAGAGGAAAGAAAGAACAATCGAAAGAAGAAAACTATGTACAGAGTAGGGAGTGATTTTTTTTTAAACAACATATTCATTGACTTGTGAGAATAAAATCAGGCCTATGAGGTGTTATGTAGTTAAACCATTTTTTTCCAGTATGAATAAAATTGTTCCAACTAATGATTAACAGATGCTGTTATCTTCTCCATTTTGTAAATGTCCATTGTAATTTCCATCCATACATTTAAAGTTAGCCTCTCCTGTGATAACCATTTCCTGGTAAGGGACTGTTTACCAGCCACCAGCAGTACATTCATTAAATATTTATCTCTTTTCAACCATTCTTGAGGTATGTACCCAAAATATATGATCTTATTCTCTAAAGTTATTTCACATTTAAAGATGTCTTGTAGGGCATTATGTATCCTACTCCAATAGTCTTTGATAACAGGGAATATGATAATAATTTGGATTTTGATTTCCACAATTTCTCCACCAAACAGGGGGGTTACTATCATAATGGGATTTCTGAGAGGATGTAATAAAATATCTTATCAAGTTTTTCCACCTGAACTCCCTCCATTTCTGTGAACTGGTACACTTCCATTGATACCTCCATATTATTGTCCAGTCTTCCTCAGATATTATTATCCCTCCTTCTTTCTCCCATTTTGTTTTAATGTATGTAGTCGAATGTGTCTTAAGATTTGACAAACCCTTATACACGCTTGAAATTATTCTACTACCGTTGTCTGAATTATATGCTTTTCTAAATAGCTCTGTCAGACACGTACTTGCCTTGGTTACATTTTTAACCGTCCTATTAACATACTGTCACATCTGTAAATACCGTTAAAAGACTTGTTTTTCTAATAATTGTTTCTCTTTGAGCATTTCAAAACTGAACAGTGTTCCTTCTTTCATTATATTTCAAATAGCTGTTATTCCTTTAGCTGTCCAGTCCTTAAATCTAGCATCCAGTTTATTCAGTGTAAAATCCGAGTCATATGCACACCATTTAAGAATTGCAATGTCTCTCTCTAGTTTATATTCTTTTATAATAGTTTTCCATATTTTAAGAGTCCATTTCACCCATAGGTTATCAATAGTATTTATGTAACTTTGTAGGTTATTATCAGCCAAAATTGCCTGTCTGGGGATGGAAAGTATCTTCTCCTCATTGTTTTTGCATTGAGCATATCACAGCTCTCAACTGCGCTGCAAAATAATAATCTCTAAGAGGCAAAATAATAATCTCTAAGAGAAGGTAGGCCCCATCCCCCCCTCCCCTTTTCCTTGGCTAATTGCAAAGTTTTGAGATGAACCCTAGGCCTTTTACCTTGCCATATATATCTTGATAGCATCTTGTTCCATTCATTGAATTGATTTTTGGTTAATCTCTATTGGTAGGGTCTGAAAGAGATACAGTAGTTTGGGCAGTATATTCATTTTAATAGATTCAATCCTTGAACTGAGACCAAGAAAAGGGCTTAGGTTCCATCTTGTTATATCTTCCTTAATTTTTTTAAAATATAGGCTGATAATTGCATTCTAAAAATTTTGCCGAATCTTTTGGCATAATGATGCCCAAATATTTGACAGACTCTGTTTGCCATGCCCAAGGATATCTATTTTCAATTTCTCTTGGTGGGCTATAGTTATATGAAAGTAATTGGGTTTTATCTATGTTATTCATTTTCATGTTAAGCTTTCATATAAATAGTGATACATCAGTAGTTTCTTTAGAACTGGATGAATGCAATCTCTTTTGTATAATATGTTAATGTTTGTATCTGGAACTCTGACCTATCTATCCGTGGGCTTCTTGTTGTATTGAAGCCCAATGCAAGCAAGAGGAAGAACAGTTTATCTTCTATCTGAGCATTTTTGCAGCCTCCTGTCAGACATCCCACCATGCAAAAACTCATTTCAGGGAGGTAACACCATCAGTTTGCTGGAGACTTCCGGGAGAGGTGGCATGTCTGCAATAGAGTAGCTCCTTAGCAGCTGGCCAGCTAGTTTAAATAACGTTAGCTATGCTAATGAACAAATGACACCTGTTAAACTCACCTCAACACGACTTTTGTAGTCTTAACACACCATGGGCAATAGAAAAGTCACTGTTGCAAACAGTGCAGCAAGCAACACTGTAATTATTTTGACCCTATTAGGCAGGGGTACACTTTAGTGTAGTCTGGGGTGATGTACTTTTTATATTTTTTTTGGAACACTCTGCCATGGCATGCTCTCACTCATGCTCTCTCTCTCTCTCTCTCTCTCTCGTGATCGCTCGCGAGCTCTCAAGCACTCTCACATTCTCTCTTGCTCGCTTTCTCGCTCGCTCTCACTTGCTTTCTCGCTTGCTTGCTCTCGTGCGCGCGCTTTCTCTCACGGTCACTCACACGCTCTCAAGCGCTCTCACTTGTTTTCTCTCTCGCTCTCTCGCACATGCGATCTCTCTCTTGCACGCGCACTCTCTCTCGTGGTCACTCTTGCGCTCTCTCTTGCTTTCTCTCGCTCGATCTCAAAAAAATTGATTTCTGTGATATTGTATATAATTTGCGGGCATCAGGGAGCCACTATTCATATGCGGGAGACTCCCGGAACTTCCGGGAGAGGTGGGATGTCTGTCCTGTGTTCGGCATTGATTTTCCAACTTTAAGTAACTTGCTCTTTTTGTCTGGATTAGGGCCTATCATTTCTGCCAGTCATTCACCCATGATTTTTTTTTACTTTTTTTCATTCCATTAGTACAACATCTGCAGTCTTTTAATATCTGATACATGGGATAGAATCATGTGAACAGGCCAGGAAGAAGGCAGTTCTATAATCAAAATCAAATAAACAATTATAATTGACCTGATTTTTAGTTGCTTACTGTGGAAGTGACTTTCTTCTTTGATTTCATCTATACTTTTATGAGATTTGAAGTTGCTTTGGCAAAGTACTTAATGATAGAATTAATGAGCAGGAAGGGAATGCGTCACAATTGTAGTGGCAGAGAAATCTAGGAGAAAATAGAGAAAATCAGCAAATTATCAGTGAGGCAGCAAAATATTAATGAGATGTGATTTTTTTTAAGGTTGCTATAGGTAACTGGAAGTAATCCAATGAGAAAGAAAAAGGGAAATGAAGACAATGGAAAACTATGTATATAAATCAATGGTAGAGGTTTGAAAGGGAATTTTAGTAATTGTGTGAATTGTTAATTTGAAAAGAAATGAAAATTAAAGTGATGGTAGTAACAAACAGTGAATGAGCTACTAGTCAGAATAGACATTTGCACTTTTTATATTTCATATTCTCATTGACTTCTGGCTTACTTATCTCACCTTACACGCTTTGACTGTCAGTTTGTCTCATTCTAAATGTCTGCCTTTGAATGCTATTACTACCTAATTAGCTGACTACCTTTTCCCTATGTAAAGTAAGTATGAAGATGAACATACTAACTGATAGGGTTACCTTTGCTTTAAAATCTTCTCTCTTGCTGATATTTTAATATTGAATCATTCCAAAGGTGCTTCTAAATTCCATAAGACCACAAGACATAGGAGTAGAATTAGGCCATTCAGCCCATTAAGTCTGCTCCTCCCACAAATGAGAAAATCTGCAGATGCTGGAAATCCAAGCAACACACACAAAATGTTGGTGGAACTCAGCAGGCCATGTAGCATCTATAGAAAAGAGCACAGTCGACGTTTCAGGCCAAGACCCTTCATCAGGACTTCTCCTTCATTCAATCATGGCTGATTTATTTTCCCTCTCAACATCATTCTTCCCTCAGCCTTCTTCCTTCTTTTTTAGAATTGTATTCTAAACTGTTCTTTCAGAATTAAAGTGACTTGAACAAGGAATCTGTTATTGAAAAGGAAATGCATATTCTAGAGTGTCTTAATGCCTTAATATTGGGATTATTTGCAGCATTTTGCAATGAAATATAAATTCTGAGGCATTTAATTTGATGCACAGCAGTTCAGGAAAAAAATGCTTTGTTAATATTGTTTCCAATAGTTGAGAAACTGGTCTCAAACGTTTACTATAAAGGCTAAATTTAACGTAATGTGCAAGATTTATTAGAAGGTGTTATCAAGGATTGAAACTCTTTCTAACAGATCCAGTCTTTATATAAACTCCAAGAGGGCAAATCAGTAACACAAAATTCTGTTTTATTATTTTAATATTCAAAAGCAAAATTCACAAAGTCAAAGCTAATGTGATAACAATAGAAGTCTTCAGAGTTTCAGTATTTTGACTAAGAAAACTTCTTTTCTTCCTAATCACGGAAGTTGGAAGATAACTGGGTCCATTTGCTGATTTCATTGGAATTGCTAATTGTATTGCTGTGAAACAATACATTTTCCTCTCTGAACTCACTTTGGTTCACAAATAATACATTTGATTATCAGTGTAATGTGACACAATTACTTAAGTTAAAAGTGGGCTTATTCTATTTTTTATTGATTTGCCATCTCTGAGTAGCCCAATTATAAATTAAACTGCATTTAAAATCTAACTGAACAACTTAATGGTTTCATGGATGTGTAGTTGCTAGTTTCTTACTAGATTTGTTCAGAATGCTATTTGCTTGCATTTACTGTTTGCATGAATTTTTTTCCCCTCTGCACATTGGGTATGTGACGGTTTTTTTTAATGGGTTCTGTTGTGTTTTTTTTATCTTATGGCTGACTGTAAGGAGACAAATCTCAAGGTTGTATAATGTATACATACCTAGATAATAAATGTTCTTTGAACTTGAAGGAATAGTGCTGTTTGAATGGATTTTAGTTACATGGAGAGACTGTGGTGCTGTTTTGCTTGAAACAGGAAACATTAAAGGGAGATTTGATAGAAGTGTTTAAAGTTATGAAAGATATTGAGAATGAATGCAAAAGCATAAAATATATGTAATAATAATTCAAATATCTAAAGGATAGAAAATAATTGCCAGGAATTATATGGGTAGATTTATTAAAGGGAAAAAAAATCACTATTTTGTATGATGTACTGATGGAAGAGACTTTAATTCTGACTTTCTAAAGACAATTGAAAGAGAAAAAGTTGCAGGACTATAGTGAAAGGACACACGGATGGGATTGATTGAAACTGGCTCACACAGAATGCACAAATAGCTGTCATATGGGATGTCATTTCATGATTCTGTGATAAATTAACAGTTCAGAAAGATATTCTAGTTCTTACCCGCATAACCAAATAAGTTTCCTATATTTGAACCTCCTACAATATCTGCAAGTGCTTGAGTACTTTGCATATATCATGGTAATTCCAACTATGAAAAGCAATTACATTTAGAACTTTAAAAGAATTAATGAAAGACATGGATATTCAGATGTAAGGATAATTAGATAGCCATAGATGAGAGCAAATTTTGCAAGTTATATTCCACAATGAATTCTCTGCACTTGCCACATTCATTAATAATGTATAGCTGTTGTGTTAATTTTTTAGTATTGGACTGTGGCTTTTTCACATGCAAGCATCAAGGGATAGTAATTGAATTGTTCAAAATGATTCCCTGTCAAAGTGGGTTATTGGGCACTGCAGTTTCTGGTACCATAGTAATATTCCAAACGTGGAATACCTGATCTGAGTTTGACCTACTAAGGAGACACCACATGGAAATGAATGAATTCACATAAGAAATTCAGATCAGAAAACGTTCTAAACATTCTAACAACACAATAGGCACTTAAATGCTTGTGTCATTGTTACAAGATAAATTACTAGTGATTAAAACAGTTGCTTACTTTATTACTAAATGAATGAAGATATCCTTGAGATTGTCCTCCTTAGAAAGCACTATATCAATGTAGTACCATGCAAACTGTTACACTTTGACTAGCATAAAGCAGTTTAACAATGCTGAGTCTATACTCTCTGGATTAGCATATCAAAGACATGCAATTCTGCAGATGCTGTGTACCTTGAACAATGCTTACAGAATGCTGGAAGAACTCAGCAAGCCAAGCAGCATCCTGATAAATGGGCTTGGCCCAAAGTGTTGACTGTTTATTCACCTGTATAGATGCTTCCTTTTTGCTGAGTTTCTCCAGCATATCAAACCAACTTATTTGATAATTCTTGTTTAGTTTTCTTAGACTGTGTATCTTACAGCATTAATCAGATGATCTCCTTCTCTACAACTTGAAAACTGGCAGAGAGCTTATTTTAGTTTACCAGCTAAAAGGTTTTTTTTTATCAGCACCATATGCCTACAAGTGTAACTGCCATCAACAATGAAACATACAATTTATAAATGAAAATTGAAATTAAAATCTAGATGTCAGTAAAGTGCAGTTACACAATGGTATTATTCTCCACTACTGGTGAACAAAGGCTAAAACTGTTTCTCTGGTCCTCCTTGTGTAATTCATAGGTCTAGCTGCCTTTGGATTATTTTATATCAAGCAACCTCAGAGAGCTCTATTTGAAGGAACTTGAGAAAATAACTATTTTGCTAAGGATGTAAAACAGTCTAAATGCTTCTGAAATGAGGTTTTAAGAAAAATCACTTCATTACCTACAAAGCATGAAAGAGTACTGTATTTATAAACTGTGTATTTCAGAAAATACAGAGTTATCTGTTTGAGTAAAATGGTTATTACCTGCTTTACAAACTACAACACAATTGTCTGGCAGGTATCAAGTGCAGAACTCAAAAGTTATTCCCTCCTTCAGTAATGATGCACTTTGCTTTGTTGATTCTGTCAGATGCTGTTGATATGGATCAGAACTACAACCAAGTGGAACAGGTCATTTGCGTTAGAATCACATATCAAAAAAGCTTGTAATTTTATGGAGTGGAAGTACTTAAATTTTCTCTTCAATGCATGGTCTTTGACTGTTGCCTGATTGGATTTGCACCTCATATCTTGCTAGACATCATCTTTCTAATACAAACAACAGGAATTCTGCAGATGCTGGAAATTCAAGCAACACACATCAAAGTTGCTGGTGAACGCAGCAGGCCAAGCAGCATCTATAGGAAGAGGCGCAGTCTCGGCCTGAAACGTTGACTGCGCCTCTTCCTGTAGATGCTGCTTGGCCTGCTGCGTTCACCAGCAACTTTGATGTATCTTTCTAATACAACTACTTTAATATCTTGACCTTTCTGCATGAGTAGATGTGCAAAGCAAGCCTGCCCTTTTTGATTATTCCATTTTCTTGAGAGTTGGAAAATAGTTTTATCGTATCACAGCTAAATTTGTATTCATCAACATTCGAGGAAAAGTTCAGTTAAACCATTTATTAGCAAAATTATTACTTATGACATTTTTATGGTACTTTTGGGAGCTAATGTGAACTTTCAAAATCTACAAAAACAAGAAGAGATAAAATCATTGTTCTGTTTCAATTCCACTGCTGAGAAATTTGTTCACGTAGCAACATATTTTATGTTTGCTTCAAAATTCAAAATTGTTGCAAAATGAAAGGTAATGAAAATCAGGGACACGAGCCAGTTGCATGAAGTGTTCAGTTTTCCTCTGCATCTTTCTGCATCTGGTATCCTAACTTGTGTAGCAATTAAACATGTGCAGGCTCAAATTTGTTCTGGTATTTTCATTCGCACAGGGCTTCATACCACATAAGGAAGAAACAGGTGTAGACAAGTTAGCCTCTCAAGCTTGGTCTGTCATTCAATAAGATCATTACTGAACCAGTTTTGGTCCCATCAACATGAGCTTCCTTCTCGATCCTTGTACCACTTGACACTTTAGTAATTCTAAATTTCTGTAGATCCTTTTTTTTTTGAATATATGAAACAACTCCACTAATACAGTTTATGGGGATAGAAAATTCCAAATGTTTCAGCCGTCTAAGGTGACAATAAAGTTCTACTCTGAACCTTAAAAAGGTGATGCCTTATTCTGAAACTGGCCCACAGTTTTAAATGTTTCAGTTGTTCTCAGACTGACTTGCGTTATACTGATCAAGCTTAGATCTGTTTACCATTCTTTCCACAGTGGAGAAGTATTAGAGGAAAAGCCTTCCATCTGGGATTAGTAATCAGTAAAGCTACTAGGACTTGATGTTTCAATCCCCATGTTAAGTCAGCACTCTCGATGTTGGCAGTGGGCTTGGAGTGGTGACAAGGAGGGAGGGTAGGTACGTCATCGGGGTCATCAGGTGGGCACCCTCCTTCTTTGACATTTTGTTGATAAGCCCACAACATCTCCAGAGGGCTCAACAGTGCTGCCTGGCGTCCCAGATACACCCCCCTCAGTTCCATACCCTCCTGTCTTCATCTTGCAGCCCAGTTGTTGTCTTTCCTTTTAATCCAAATTTATTATTTGGGGCCTTATTTACTTGAGATTCTTAACTGTAAGCCTTGAAAGAAATGTTCAAATGTAAAGCACTTATTCACTATTCCTGTTTTAAACTTGATGAATCATGATTGCTTACTGGAATCCCAAATTGGTCTTTACAGGTGACTTTATAGTAAAATAGAATTATTCACATCTTATGAATCATGCACTAATCAGCGACATATCAATAATAGAAAGCAGAAAACTCAGCAGCCCCAGCATTATCTTCTGTGGGGAAAACAGAATGTTCCAAGTTGATGACCTTTTATCAGAATTGGCAATAACTTTGAGCATACAAATTAGGGTTGTAACAGACATTAAGCAAGTCGATAAACATAGAAGACATAGATTCGGGATATGCCATGGAATGGGGCTGGAGCAGTGAATCAAAAAGGACCTGTGTTAAGCGGAAGTCAAATCAATGAAATAACCAACGATAATGATCATGTTAATGGAACAAAGAATAAGATAAAGTTTAGGAAAATTTAGTCTTCTTGAGCCTTCCCATGAGATTGAAGATGACTTGCTTCTATTTATGTTCTGAGGTGGCCAATCAGGTCTGCACACTCTGCCGCAGGTTAGTTAAGAGGTTTTTAGTTAAATGGGTAGTTTTGGAGTTGTTTGCTGTTTGTTTCTCATATTGGAATTCAAGCTTTTCTTGAATTCAAGTTTCTCATACTGGAATTCAAATATTCCTTTTCCACTTTGACCATCATGGCTGGAAATGTTCCATATTTTTGAGGAACTTTTGAGAATATTTTTATATTTCCACTATTCTCCAGTTTGTATCTTGCCATGACTGAATCATGATGTTGAGTGAATATTTTGGGAATTGGAGGTTAGGAATGTCATCTATCTGGTCTGCTCAGAGTGCAATTGGGATTTGACTACTGGGATATTGGTCTGGGAGAGGATACTGATTTTGAGTCATTTATTTTGCCTGTGGATTTGCTGAGACCTGTACCTTTCCAGTGATTTAAAATATTTGCTCCATGTCTTAGGAGTACAAAGGAGAGTAGGATTACGGGTACCTTGTAGACCTGTGTTTGAAATCCTGATCTACAAACACACTGTTCCTCTGTCAGGCAAAGTCAGTGCTGGTGCATAGAGAGAGGTGGCAGGTTTCATTCACTGTTAGCCTTCACTGAGAACTGACTACCAACTCTGGGCAGGCTCCTGACAGATGCCCGGAAGAGGGACCATATTACTTCTATCCTGGCCTCTCTCCACTGGCTACCAGTATGGTTCAGAATTGATTTTAGGGTTCTCCTGCTTGTTTATAAAGCCCTAAATGGGCTGACCCCCTCCTATATCACAGACCTTCTAACCCCTTATTCAACTTCCAGGTCCCTCAGGTCGGCTGACTTGGGGCTCCTGGCTGTCCCGTGATCTAAATTTAAGATCAGGGGTAACCGTGCCTTTGCTGTTGTAGCCCCTAGACTGTGGAACAGCATTCCCCTCCATTGACTCTTTTAAGTCCAGGCCTAAATCTTACCTTTATTCACTAGCGTTTGAATCTTCCTGATGTGGCTGATTTTTGGCTTGTGCCCAGGTTCATGTGTTGTTTATTTTGTGCCTATAAGCTGTGTGCCTTGTTGTTTATATCTGTGTTTCTTGTATTTGTGATTTTAGCTACCTGTTATGGTTTGTACAGCATTTTGGTCAACATGGGTTGTTTTCAAATGTACTTTATAAATAAATTTGACTTGACTTGACTTATGGAAAGTAGACTCATTACAGGCCTTTATTCTCAAAGGATGCTGTGGAGAAGAGACAGATTGGTGGAGGACCTTAGTTTTAGTACTTTTAATGTAACCTATCTCCTCATATACTTCAGTAATGTAAAGCTCTGAATGTATATATAACAAGAATCACTGACTATGCAGTTTAATAACTGAAGTTGGTTCTGGAGTGGGGGCAGTGGTGTTTGAAATAGTGTTACTGTTCTAAATGTGCTCTACTTTGGTGAGTAGCTTGTTGAAGGTGAGGTATGGATTTGTTGTAAAAAAAAGATATTGACTAGATTGGCACTAGTCTACACTGAGAATGAGCTTTTGGATACCTGAGATATAATCATGATCTATATTGTCACCATGAAGCAGACATGGAATGAAAATGAATTTCTGCGGACAGATTTGTGTAGAATACTCCACGCTACTTGACTGATTCTCTATGGCAGAGGTTCCCAACCTTTTTTACGCCATGGCCCAATACCATTAAGCAAGTGGTCTGTACACTCCAGGTTGGAAACCCCTGTTCTGTGGTAACTTCATTTCCTTTTTCAATATTTTTATTAATTTTCTATTTACGAGAATACAGAGTTCAAGGAAAAAGAAATAAATCGAATACATTGTACTAAATCGCACATACAAACTCCTTACTCTATATTCATACAAATTGATTAATTCATTATATATTGAAATATAGTAAATTCATTATATGGAAAAAATCTAACCCACTACCAAGACTGAAGCTGATTAGTAAAGAAGAAAGAAGAAAAAGAAGTATATTATTAGCCATCATCTGTGTTTTAACAGCTAATCAAAGGTTTTGAAAATAGTTCAAAAAAGGTCCCCATAATGTTTGAAAGTCTTGATTAGATTCAGAAATTGAGCATCGAATCTTCTCTAAATTTAAACATGACATCACATCACGCAGCCATTGAACGTAAGTGGGCGGGACCACATCTTTCCATTTAAGCAAGAGCCCTCCTAGCTATAAGAGAAATAAAAGCCAAAATGTGCAAATCAGATTTCTCCAAAATAATATCCTTTCCTCCAACAATACCAAATAAGGCAGTCAAAGGATTCGGCTTGAAATTTACTTTAAAAAGTACTGAGAAGGTTTGAAATACTTCTTTCCAATATTTTCAAGACTCAGGCATGTGCAAAACATATGAATGAGTGAAGCTTCTCCATTATTACATTTATCACAATAAGGAGATATATGTGAGACAACTTATCCTTGGTTATGTGGGCCCAATGGACCACTTTAAATTGTAGGCGAGAGTGGTGAGCACATTAAGATGAAGTGTTAACCAATTTAAAAAAAATATTCCAAGTTTCCTCAGAAATTGAAGTCTGTGAGTCTTGTTCCCAAAGATTTTTAATTTTATCTACAGGAACACTTCTGATTCCCAGCAACATATTATAAATATTAGATATAGATTCATTATAAAAAGGTTTCAAATTAAAAATGACATCCAGTAGACTCTTATCTGGACTTTTAAGAAATGTACATATTTGAGACCATAAAAGTCTCTTATTTGTAGGTATCGAAAAAAGTGAGTTTTGGGTAAGCTATATTTAGCTGACAGTTGCTCAGACGAAAGGAGACTTCCCTCCACAAACAAGTCCTGGAAGCATTTAATACATAATCTATCCCATTCTTTAAAAGCCACATCTATCATAGAAGATTTTAAAAAATAATTAGAAAAAATTGGACTTGAAAGAGAAAATTTCAGTAAGCCAAATTATTTTCGGAATTGTACCCAAATTCTCATAGTATGTTTAACTACCAAATTGTCAGTAAACTTACTTAGGGATAAAGGAAGTGAGGATCCAGGAAGAGAAATAATAGAACATTTATTAACATAGTTAGCTTCTAAAGAAACCCACATCAGACAATCCTCACGATTAATGTAATATAACCAAAGTGTAAGATTACGTATATTAACTGCCCAATAATAAAACCTAAAGTTTGGTAAAGCTAGCCCTCCATTCTTTTTAGCTTTCTTAAGATGAATTTTGTTTAGTCTAGAATGCTTATTTTTCCATATATAGGATGATATAATAGAATCAAGAGAATCAAAAAACGATTTAGGGATAAAAACAGGTACTGCCCGAAAAAAATATATAAATTTAGGTAAAATATTCATTTTAATAGAATTCATTTGACCAATCAATGATAATGAAAGAGGCAACCAATTTGATAGTGTCATTTTTACATAACTCAATAGGGTAAGAAAATTTTCTTTAAATAAGCACTTATAATTTTTAGTATTTGTTATACCTAAGTAAGTAAATTGGTTTCTTACAATTTTAAAAGGAAGATTAGAATTACTTGATAGCCAATTATTCAAAGGAAAAAGTTCACTCTTATGTAAATTCAGTTTATAGCCTGAGAACTGGCTAAAACAGGAGAGTAAAGAAAGTGCATGGGATAATAACTTCATTTCCAGAGTTAAAAAGGTCAATGATATGATCGTCAAGGAAGAAGGGAGAACAACTCCATGAAGCACACTTACAAGATAATGTTTCATGCACAATCTCATCAGAATTGGGTTTAATATTACCTGAATATGCCATGAAATGTGTTGTCCTCATGGCAGCAGTACAATTTCATGTAATAGAAAAACTCTATTACAGTAAGTATAAATGTATTAAATATTTAATTTAGTGCAAAAATAAAAATAAAGAAGTAGTGAGGTAATATTCATGGGTTTCAATGTCCATTCGATGGCAGAAGAACAGAGGGGAAGAAGCTGTTCCTGAATAATAGAGTGTGTGCCTTCAGGCTTCTGTACCTCCTTCCTGATGGTAGCAATGAGAATAGGGCACGTCCTGGGTAATGGGGGTCCTTAATGGCGGATGCTGCCTTCTTAACGCATTGGTCTTTGATGATGCCTTGGATACTAACGGAGGCTAGTGCCCATAATGGAGCTGACAAAGTTTACACTTCTCTGCAGCTAATTTCTATCCTGTGCAGTAACCCTCCACTGACCCTCCCCCCCCCCCATACCAGACGACAATGCTGCCAATTGGAATTCAACACACACAAAATGCTGGAGGAACTTGGCCAGGCCAGGCAGCATCTATGGAAAAGAGTAAACAGTCATTGTTTTGGGCTGAGATCCTTCATCACGACCAGTTAGAATGCTTTTTACAGTGTATCTGTAAAAATTTGCGAGTGTCTTTGGTGACATTTCATATCCGCTCATCTCCTAATGAAGTACAGCTGCTGTCAAGCCTTCTTGGTGGCTGCATTGTTATGCCGGACTTAGGATAGATCCTCAGAGGCTGACACTCAGAAACGATCAATTATTGCCAAAAAAGATGAACGCGGCTTCCTTCATCATTGGTGAAATATGGGTCCCCTGTACCTCTGGATGTAACGTTCCCTCTAATTCAGAGAGTAGCTCACTGTCACAGTATAGTTGAGGAGAATCCTTGGGAGAACTTCCCTCTGGACAAGCAGTAGGAAGACTCTACCTGTGCTTATAGGTAGGATTAGTATTCCTTCATGAAGATTGTTACAGATGTGGCTTACAAAGGTATCCTGACATGTGTTCTGTTTACAAAATACAAGACACCAGGTTGTAAATTGGTGTCCAGGTTCCCCTCTAAATTACTTAAACATTTCAGTAGAGTTACCATCCACTGCAAGGCATTTTCAACACCTTTGTGGTCTGGTACTGGTATTCTGTTGGATATAAGTAGTTGAGAACTCTTGTCAGGAGAAAGTCACCATTGAGAAGCTACCCAAAGTGCTCCCCACAGGTGTGATTGCCTTTTATTAATTTGGTTTCTCTTCAGGTCCTGCCAGTGTGGGTCTTTGCATGTTGGGTCAGTAGGTAGCCCTGAAAATACTGAAATAGCCACACCATGGTTATCATTTAGCTGCTGGATCTCGAGCAAGTTTGCAGTCCACCATCTGTACTTTAGATCATTGGCTTCTGTTTGGCAGCCTCAGGAGCTTGTAGATTTGCTGCTTAAGGTATGCTGGAGTTTTCAGTACAAGAATAGTCCAATACTTCAGTTTAATATCAGAGAATGTATACAGTAAACAACCTGAAATTTTTACTCTTCACAGACATCCATAAAACAGAAATAAAATACAAAGATTGAATGACAGAAACATTAAAACCCAAAAGGCCCCACTGCCCTTCACATGCAAAAGCAGCAGCAAAAGCATCAACATTCCCCCCTCCCCCCACTTGCTCCACCAAAAAGGGAAGGGGGAGGGAGAAAGGGAGAGATCTTTCAACAGCCGCGCACACCGCCTGCTGCCTCAACGCTTCAGACTCCCACGATACTTCAGTCAGTGACATCATCAAGGAACTGGGTCATACAAGGGGCCACACACCAAAGGCACACATCTTCCAGGCCACACCTGGAGATATCAAAATGCTAGTCTGCACGTCAAGTTCAAGAATGAGAACCCACTGCTCGTGGAGAACTGTAGTTTGAGCTGTAGCTATAGATCATGGATTCCGACGGGACCCCAGTCACATTTTAAAGAAAAGAGAAACATGAGAAAAGAAGAAAAAGCTGTTACGCAGACAAACTGGAAGAAGTTGCCTGGGTCTGCAAAAACCACTGACATCATCTTTTCTAGCTCCTCCTCTTTGCTTGCTTCCATTATTAATGGGTGTGTGGATTTTTTTGGACATTCTCATCAAACAAATGCTTATTTTTTTGGCACAGTATCTTTGATTCGCTACCTTGATAAATTTTGTGAAGTTTTAGGGCAGTCCATTCACTGGGATTTTCTGTTACTAAAATGAAAAGGTTATTGCACACCAACAATCAAATGAGCTTGATAGAGAAAGGCCTTGGTCCAGTGGTAAGTGGATCCTAGGTAGCTGGAGTCTTACATTCTGTTGCATGAACATTGGTATATGCAAGTGGATGGGTGTCTGTTAGAACACATGCAAGTAGACAGGTAGGATCAGATAGAGTTGCCTGCTCCACCCACTTCAACACGTACTCCCCCCCCCCAACATTATCTCTCCTATTCTCCATCTTTGAATCACCAACCTCTAATTTCAATTTCCTTTCGACTATCCTCTCACCATCTGATTGCTCCAGCACTTAGTTATAATCTCTTGCTTTCTCTTGCACCCTCCTACTTGCCCAACCCTCCTTCCCTGTTTCAGGTAACCCTTTCACACACGGTGTCTCAGCTCTCTTCTACTGTATCTAGTCTTTGAACACCTCCCCCATTTGCAACCATGGCTGTTCCATGTCATCTTCCCATTGCTCTCGAGCTCTGGAGAAAAGAAATTCTCAAAGAAAATTTGTTTTAATGAAAAAGCAATTAACCTAAATGGTAAATCTGTCATTCTCTGCCAGTACATCTTGGTCTGCTGAGGAGCAATTTTCAAATTTCCAGAGTCAGCTTTTTTTTCACGTTTCTTAAATTTGTCCAATGTAGTTGGTCAAAATGTTGGAAGTTTTCATTTGGCTACTGGATACTGCCTGACTTGATTGAAACCCCAGGAAAGATTTCATTTGGCCTCTAGGTGAAACTAGCTGAATGATTTCTCATCAACTGAACCCCAACCTCACTAGTTCCAGATCATTTAAATAGGCAGATCCTACTAGGACCACTTCTGGGCATTTTCTGATACTGCTTATATGCCTGTACTACAGCCAGCCCCAAGAAATATCAAGAATTGTGTATCTCAGAGTTGTAAGTGTCATAATGTTCCAAGCCAACTAGAACGGCAATTGTCTGGACCATTGTGATGCCCACTGTATTTGGCATCCATGCAGAGACTTTTCGTTTCACCAGGATTAGTTTGAGAAGGACCATGAGATCTAGTCATGAATGTGTGAAAAATAGAGAAAACAAACAAGCTTTCAGCTGAAGAACTGATGCATGGAATAAGTGTAGAAGGTCTAGCATAAATGGAGGAGATCGTGCTTATCAAGAAAGGATAGATTAGGTGCTGGTATCCACTGGAAGGAACACTTCAAAGATTTCCTCAATGTGAGTGTAATTGATCCCATCACACGATGCACTATCCACACACTTTTGGTGTTACACCAACACAACGGAAGGTTAAGACCATAAGATATAGGAGCAGAAGCAGGCCATTCAGCCCATCGAGTCTGCTCCGCCATTCAATTATGGGCTGATTTAATTCTTCCAGTCATCCCCACTCCCCTTCTTTCTCCACATACTCTTTGATACCCTGGCTATTCAGGAACCTATCTATCTCTGCCTTAAATGTACCCAATGACTTGACCTCCACAGCTACTTGTGGCAACAAATTCCACAAATTTACCACCCTCTGACTGAAGTAATTTCTCTGCATCTCTATTCTAAATGGACGTCCTTCAATCCTGAAGTCATGCCCTCTTGTCCTAGACTACCCTACCATGGGAAATAACTTTGCCATATCTAATCTGTTCAGGCCTTTTAACATTCAGAATGTTTCTATGAGATCCCACTTCATTCTCCTGAACTCCAGGGAATACAACCCAAGAACTGCCAGACATTCCTCATACTGTAACCTTCTCATTCCTGAAATCATTTTTGTGAACCTTTTCTGAACTCTCTCCAATGTCAGTATGTCCTTTCTAAATTAAGGAGCCCAATACTGCACACAGTATTCCAAGTGTGGTCTCATGAGTGCCTTATAGAGCCTCAACATCACATCCCTGCTCTTATATTCTATACCTCTAGAAATGAATGCCAACATTGCATTCACCTTCTTCACCACTGACTCAACCTGGAGGTTAACCTTTAGGGTATTCTGCACACAAGGACTCTCAAGTCCCTTTGCATCTCTGCATTTGAATTCTCTCCCCATCTACGTAAATAGTCTGCCCATTTATTTCTTCCACCAAAGTGCATGACCATATACTTGCCAACATTTGCCATTTCTTTGCCCATTCCCCTAAACTATCCAAGTCTCTCTGCAGGCTCTCTGTTTTCTCAACACTACTCGCTCCTCCACCTACCTTTGTATAATTGGCAAATTTAGCCACAAATTCATTTATCCCATAGTCCAAATCACTGACATACATCGTAAAAAGCAGCGGACACAACACCGACCCCTGTGGAACTCCACTGGAAATTGGCAGCCAACCAGAATAGGATCCCTTTATTCCCACTCTCTGTTTCCTGCTGATCAGCCAATGCTCCACCCATGCTAGTAATTTACCTGTAATTCCATGGGCTGTTATCTTGCTAAGCAGCTTCATGTGTGGCACGTTGTCAAAGGCCTTCTGAAAATCCAAGTGCACCACACCTACTGCATCTCCTTTGTCTATGCTGCCTGTAATTTCCTCAAAAAATTGCAGTTGGTTAGTCAGGCAGAATTTTCCTTTCAGGAAACCAAGCTGGCTTTGACCTTTCTTGTCAGGTGCCTCCAGGTATTCCGTAATCTCATCCTTGCCTCTCTCCCTTCTAAAATAGCGAAGTAACATTTGCAGTTTTCCAGTCATCTGGTACAATGCCAGAATCTATTGATTCTTGATAGATCATTGTTAATGTTTCCGCAGTCACTCCAGCTACCTCCTTCAGACCCGAGGATGCATTCCATCAGGTCCAGGATATTTATCTACCATCAGACCATTAAGCTTCCTGAGCATCTTCTCAGTCATAATTTTCATTGAACATACCTCACTTCTCTAATACCCTTGAATGGCCGGTATATTGCAGATGTCTTCCACTGTGAAGACTGATGCAAAATAAGCATTCAGTTCCTCTGCCACCTCTGTGTCTCTCAGTACAATATCTCCAGTGTTATTTTCTATTGGTCCTATATCTACCCTCAACTGTCTTTTACCCTTTATATACTTAAGAAAAAGCTTTTTAGTATCTTCTTTGATATTAGTCGCCAGCTTCCTTTCATAATTCATATTTTCCTTCCTAATGTCCTTCTTAGTTTCCTTCTGAAAGTTTTTAAAAGCTTCCAAATCCTCTATCATCCCACTAGCTTTGGCTTCCTTGTATGCCCTCACCTAGGCTCTGACTTCACTTGTCAGCCATGGTAGTGTCCTTCTTCCATTCAAAAATTTCGTCTTATTTGGAATATATCTGTCTTACACATCCCTCATTTTTAACAGAAACTCCAAACGTTGCTGCTCTGTTGTCCTTTCTGCTAGTGTCTCTCTCCATTCAACCTTGGCCAGATCCCCTCTCACGCCATTGTAATTTCCTTTATTCCACTGAAATACCGACACATTGGAATTTAGTTCCTCCTTCTCAAATTTCAAAGTGAGCTCAATCATATTGTGATCACAGTTCTCCAAGCGTTCCTTAACCTCTCTAATCACCTTTGAATCATTGCACAACACCCAATCCAGAACAGCTGATCCCCTAGTGGGCTCAACAACAAGCCATCCCTTAGACATTCTACAAATTCTCTCTCTTGAAGTCCAGTACTAGCCTGGTTTTTCCAATCCACTTTCATGTTAAAATCCCCAACAATTATCATGTCATTGCCCTTCTGACATGCCTTTTCTATCTCCTGCTGCAATTTATAATCCACATCCTGGCTGCTGTTTGAGGGCCTTTATACAACTGCCATTAGTGTCCTTTTACCCTGGCCATTTCTTCACTCAACCCATAGAGACGCTACACCTTCCCATCCTATGTTATCTCTTTCTAATTATTTAATATTATTTCTTACACACAGGGCCACACCACCCCCTCTACCTACTAACCTATCTTTCTGATACACCGTATATCCTTGGACATTCAGCTCCCAATGGCAGCTATCCTTTAGCCACGTTTCAGAGATGGCCACAACGTCATACTTGCCAATCTGTAGCTGAATTTCAAGATGATCCATTTTATTTCTTATGTTGCGTGCATTCAAATACAACACTTTCAGTCCAGTATTTGTTGCTTTCTGTTTTAACTGCGCCACACCTCTATTGCCCTGTAATTCATCCCACTGGCTGTGATTATGTCTCATCTCCTACCTGTCCTTTCTATCATCTCTGTTGCATACTATCTTTGATTTATTTCTGTTTTCCCTTTCCTCAGCCCAATCACTCCGGTTCCCATCCCCCTGCCAAATTAGTTTAAACCCTCCCGAACAGCTCTCTTAAACCTTCCTGCTAGGATACTGGACCCCTTTGGGTTCAGGTGTAACCCATCCCTTTTGTACAGGTCATACCTCCCCCAGAAGAGACCCTAATGATCCAGGAACCCAAAACCCTGCCCCCTACACCAGTCTCTGAGCTGCACATTAATATGCGTGATCATGCTCTTCTTGTGCTCATTAGCACATGGCACCAGCAGCAATCCTGAGATTACTGCGCTGGAGGTTGTGAGAACTAAAACATCAAGGCTTCTGAAGTGTACAGAATCCAGACTGAAAACCTGATATGTATGGTGAGAAGATTCTGCTGAATATTTATAACTCATCTCCTTTATCAAGAAAAAGGAGATACCTGTTTGCAGTAACATCTGAGGGTGAGGACGTTCCTATTATTAACATTTCTTCATTCAGAGTGTGTCCATGTTGTATTGTTATTTCCAACTAGTCTTCATCTCTTCCCACCTCTCATTACTCGGTCTCCCAACACCTAACTACTGGTCCCACTCTCCTCTTCCAACTGATTTTCTATTGCTTAGTTCTTATGTTACACCCCACCCAGAATTCAACTTACTAATGCTGTCCTTTCACTTTTCCTGATTCCCACTTTATACTTCCTGAGTTCCAGGAAACCCATCCCCAGTCCTTAGGATATGCTGCTAGAACATCAGCCCATTCTCTCCTTGAATCATATCCCAATGCCCCGTACTGTTAGTTAAATCCTGTCCTTTTGTATCCCATACTCTATTGCACCTACATCTCACTTCCCATCACTCATGAGGGTGTTAACCTCCTAAGTGGTTTCAGATGATACCATGAAGTCTGAGCCGTCTCAATCCAGCTCATGGTTGTAGGCATATTCAGATTCATTTCAGAATAATTTATTGTTTATTCACCTGTACATCAAAGCGTACATTGAAAGGTATCATTCGCATTAACAACTGAAACAAACTAAGCATGTGCATAACCATGGCAGCCCGCAAGTGTCACCACACATTCTGACACCAACGTAACATGCCTACAAAGTTCAGATCTGCAGAACAACACAGAATACAATAAAACAGCCCACACCAGGTAACAAAGCAAAAGCCAAACAAACCACTTTCCCAAAATGCACAGTCTTCCACCACCAAGACAGACCTCTGGACCTCCATTGAGACTTTGACTTCCCCAGTGGGCTTATGAGCTTCTAGTAGTCTTGTGAACATGCAAATCCAGGGCTTTGACCATCAGTCTTTGATCTTTGAAATAGTGAGGGTGAGTAAGAAATTTAAAGTAAGGTAGTCTTTAATGAATTAGTCTACATACACTGAAATGCAGTAATATACACTGACTTATCAATGTCACTGGTGACATTGTCTCTGCATTTCATTGATGGAAAATAGTTCGTTATATTAATAGGCATGGCATATTTTTGAACATATTAATTGAAGAACAAAAATATTGAAAATAATTCTACATCCTGTTGTGAAATGATTCACTAATATTTGGTATGATTCTGACCAGCTTGCTTTTGTATGCATTACATTTGGTTAGATCTGCATAATTTAGTGTGTTGAATTGTGATGTTTCTATAATTAATTTAGGAGTGTGTGTGGTGGTCAGGCAGTGGGGAGTAATTTTTTAGCTGTTCATTTCAAATCATTTTCTGAGACTTTCCATCACAGATATTTGAGACTTGACATCAAAGATATTTGATCCTTCAGTCATTGACTGGCTCACAGTTGAACTCTGCGAACATTTTCTGTGGACTTTGAATCAGAAAGGTGTTGAGTTAGAAAGTATTGTCTAGTTTACTGAGAATGCAGAGAAAATCATTTATGAGATCCCTTATCATGACAAACTTAGTATTTCCTAGGCAACAAATCACTTTTGTTGTCACATCTATGATGTCACTGATGCAAGGAAAATATTCAGCTTAATTATATCATTAGTTTTAATGATTGAAAACCTTTCTGAGGTCAGAGGTTTTTAAACGCAAACAACAGGAATTCTGCAGATGCTGGAAATTCAAACAACACACATAAAAGTTGCTGGTGAACGCAGCAGGCCAGGCAGCATCTCTAGGAAGAGGTGCAGTCGATGTTTCAGGCCGAGACCCTTCGTCAGGACTAACTGAAGGAAGAGTGAGTAAGGGATTTGAAAGTTGGAGGTGAAGGGGGAGATCCAAAATGATAGGAGAAGACAGGAGGGGGAGGGATGGAGCCAAGAGCTGGACAGGTGATAGGCAAAAGGGAGACGAGAGGATCATGGGACAGGAGGTCCGGGAAGAAAGACAAGGTGGGGGGGGGACCCAGAGGATGGGCAAGGGGTATATTCAGAGGGACAGAGGGAGAAAAAGGAAAGTGAGAGAAAGAATGTGTGTATAAAAATAAGTAACAGATGGGGTACGAGGGGGAGACACACATTTTAATTCCGCATCCCATTTCCATTCTGACATGTCTATCCACGGCCTCCTCTACTGTAAAGATGAAGCCACACTCAGGTTGGAGGAACAACACCTTATATTCCGTCTGGGTAACCTCCAACCTGATGGCATGAACATCGACTTCTCTAACTTCCGCTAATGACCCACCTCCCCCTCGTACCCCATCTGTTACTTATTTTTATACACACATTCTTCCTCTCACTCTCCTTTTTCTCCCTCTGTCCCTCTGAATATACCCCTTGCCCATCCTCTGGGTCCCCCCCACCCGCCTTGTCTTTCTTCCCGGACCTCCTGTCCCATGATCCTCTCGTATCCCTTTTGCCAATCACCTGTCCAGCTCTTGGCTCCATCCCTCCCCCTCCTGTCTTCTCCTATCATTTTGGATCTCCCCCTCCCCCTCCAACTTTCAAATCCCTTACTCACTCTTTCTTCAGTTAGTCCTGACGAAGGGTCTCGGCCTGAAATGTCGACTGCACCTCTTCCTAGAGATGCTGCCTGGCCTGCTGCGTTCATCAGCAACGTTTATGTGTGTTGCTTGAGGTCAGAGGTTGTTCAGTTCAAAAAGAAACCAGGCATCCCATAATAAGTAGATCAAGTTCAGAAGAGGAAGTACAAATGTTGATGTAATTAAATTGGTAGTTCATTTCAAGAGAATTCTCCCAATAAAACGTTGAGTTATTATATTTACATTTATTCATTCAAGCTTCACTGGATTGTTAAAATCTAATGGAGTTCTCACTGGATATTCTGCCCTCTTCCATTGACTAAGCCTAAGGCAATGCATCAATTATATATAAAGGTCCAACAATGAGAATTGCCCATCTTTTCAAGATGAAAATTAACCCAATTGCATTCCAAGTTATGCACCATAGTGATTTGTCACATTATGCAAATGTTTCTATCTCTCTATGTTCAAAGTGCATTCTAATCTGCCATTCAACAAATTACTTTTGTTAATCTGTTTTGGTATTATTTTGTCAGTTTTCCATTATTATCTTTTAATTATTTCAATACTGACCTAACTTTATGGCTTCTGATTAGTTAACTTCCCTTATCCTAGATGTGTCAGATTACCTACACATCAAAATAGTGCATTTTCTAAATATTAATCATAAAAGCAAAAGCTGATCATTCAATGAGATTGTCTGACATGCCTCTCAACTTGAACCACCTTCCTTGGCCTTGTATCCCTTTATTGCCTACATTGGAATTTAAATTACCAGTTGAAGGCTGCTCTTTTTGCTTTTGTCATATCCATTCCTCCATTGTCTTTTACATGGTAAACCAACTCAAGGTATTGAATGGAAATGCTGGCAGTCTGGCCTGGAAGAGGTGGCATTTCATAACATATGGGTAGGTTTTGGGACACCTGTGAAATTTCTGGTACCAAGCTTACTGGCTGCTCTCTGCAGGCCATTTCTCAACTGCACTTGACTGCAGGATTCCCTATGGACAATGGAGCTAGACCTTGCTGCAGTGTATCTGTAGTTACTGTAGAATCTGTTTCTAGATACTGTGCCTGGTTATACTTAACCCAGAATATCAGAGATTTGTAGCACTGTTACAAAGGGAAGAAATTTTCAAGCTATTTGTGACTTATTCTGTTTTTAATTCCTTTGTCTATTTCTAATATATTTTATATTTAAAGTGCTACTAGGTGTTTCATTTTAATTTTAAATCATTTATCACTTCAGAATGTCAGAGATGGTTCTTGTCTGGCACCTGTGTAGTGTGAACCTCATTTGCCAATTTTCAGTCCATACCTGAATGTTGTTGCAGTCCAGCTTTGCAGACATCCCACCCTGTAAAAACTCATTTCAGGGAGGTAGCACCCCCGCCACCAGCAACCCCATATCCACCCACCCCCCCCCCCGTCGACCTCCAAAGGTGTATGTAATACTTTGTTTAGTGATCTTGTCTAATCTGTAAACCAAGTTGGGTATATGCAGAAAATGTGACATTAAAATATGTACTTATATTATATTATAATGTTTATTCTATTACAATGTTATGCAAGTCTATAGGGAGTTTGGCATCATCAAGTAGGACATCAATAGCGTAGCTCCTTAGCAGCCAGCCAGCTAGTTTAAATAACGTTAGCTATGCTAATGAACGAATGACACCTGTTAAACTCACCTCAACATGTCTTTTATATTTTAACCCATCATGGGCAATAGAAAAGTCACTGTTGCAAACAGTGCAGCGAGCAACACTGTCATTATTTTGGAGGTCGACTGTAAAGCCCGCCCACAGAGAAAACTGATAGGTCTACTTAGCAGGGGTCCGCAATCGTTTTTGCACCGCAGACCGGTTTAATATTGACAATATTCTTGCGGACTGGCCGACCGGGTGGGGGGGTGTTAATCACAACCGGAATATAGGTGATAAGTCAATCGTATTATAACACTTTAAGTAACGTTTGGAAATTAAACACACAGTGCATATTTTCCCCGTATGAACATATAAAATCATTGCAACACACCAATATCGCTGAATCAGTGGGAGCCCTGGGCTTGTTTCCCTGCACCAACACAGTCCCATCGAGGGGTGATGGGAGAGAGCGATACTCGAAGGGGGTTCCTTATGTCCAGTCTATTCCGCAATTTAGTCTTCATTGCATTCATTGCCGAAAACTCCACTTCACAGAGATATGTTGGAAATGGAAGCAACGTTTTCAGTGCTTCCGTGGCTATCTCAGGATATTCAGCCTTGTCTTTGATCCAGAATGCCGGCAGAGATGTTATGTCAAACATACTTTTCAGCCCACCGTCATTTGCAAGCTCGAGGAGTTGATCTTTTTCCCGCACTGACTTGGATGATTCACCAGGGATATTCACAAATGGGTCACGGACCCATTCCTTTGCACATCTTGGGTCACTGATGACCTCGAGTGCGTTCAAATTCAACAGTGCATGATAGGGAATGAGGAAAGGTGCAGCTGACACATATCGTTTCCTCATGGCCCAGTGATTGGGGACCACGCTTAGCATGGAGAGAGACCAATCAGGATGCTCGCTCTCCCTCTCAAAAAAATCTATTTCCGGGATATTGTATATAATTTCTGGGCGTCAGGGAGCCACTATCTATATGCAGGAGACTCCCGGAACTTCTGGGAGAGGTGGGATGTCTGAGCTTTGTGTATTGCTTTCTAAGGAGCTGCAAATATAATTCAGGATTGTGCAGGTATCAGTGATCATCCTGCTTTCTTGACCTTGGGATGAAGGACCATTGATTAAAGCAGCTGAAGATGGTTGAGCCTTGGCGTTGCCCTGAAGATCTCCTGTAACCACGTTCTGGAGAAGAATCTTTGAGTTCCAACTGCATGCATTTTTATTTATCCAAGGCAAAACAAACTATTCAAACTAAAACAAACTATGCTTTCCCATAGTTGCCTATTGATTTATCTTCCTTGAAGGCACACTTAGACAAGTCTGTGAACAATATTGATGTACAGAGAAATCTTGGGTTCCAAGTCCATAGTTTGGTGGTAAAGAAGGTATATGGCATGCATGCCTTTATAAGTCAGGGTACTGAGTTCAAGTATCAGAAAGTTATGTTGCAACTTTTTAAAAGTCAGGCTGCATGCGTAGTATTGCATCTGCTTACCCCACTGTAGGAAGGATTTGGAGGCTTTAGAAAGGATGCAGAAGAGGCTTACAGGATGCTTCTTGGATTAGCGGGCATATGCTATAAGGACAGTTTGGAAAAAAACTTCTGCTGATTTCTCTAGTGTGGAGGAGTCTGAGGGGAGACTTGATGAGGGTTTATGGGAGGTATAGTTAGAGTAGACAGCCAGTATTTTGTTCCCAGAGTCGAGATGTTTAACACTAGAGGCTATGAATTTAAGGTGAGAGGGGTTAAATTCAAAGGAATATGCAGGGCAAGTTTTACAGAGAGTGGTGGGTGCCTGGAATGTGCTGGCAGAGTTTAAGTTCAAAGTAAATTTATTGTCAAAGTATTTATATGTCACCATGTACAACCCTGAGATTCATTTACTTGCGGGCATACACTGTGAATCCAAGTAACACAATAAAGTCAGTGGAAGACCGGAAAGTGGTGGAGATTAATATAATAAAGGCATTTGTTTTTAGATAGGCACATAAATGTGCAGAGAATGGAGGAATATAGACATTGCATAGGTAGAAGGGATTAGTTTAGATAGGCATTTAATCACTAGTATAATTAGTTCAGCACAACATTGCAGGCTGAAGAGCCTGCTCATGTGCTCTACTGTTCTATGTTCTTTAACAAAGGCAGTCACTCTCAACGTATTTGTACTGATAGTTTGACGGGATCCAGTGTTGAGTGACACATGGAAATTCGTAACCATAATATATCACTGCTGATGACACCTTCTGTCACCTTACCATCAAATGAAAGGAGCCTGATTAGTTAGTAATTAGCTTCATTGAATTTATCCTGATCTAGTGGATGGAAATTGATTTAATGCTGCAATTCAATTAGGTGATGCATAAATAATGTCGCACAGTTGAATCCCCAGGCTAGATTGTCTACTGGCCTGGAGATTCAATAAACAAAGAAATAAACAGTTAAGTGTTTTCAGAGTTTCAGAAGTGTGAGGCGCACTTTGTAAAATCCCAGGAAACTGCTCAGTACCTCTATCTGAGAAGCCAACTTGATTCATAGTGAAATGATTTTGAAGGTTCAATGTTTCGACCTGGTTTCTAATCTGTTAGTATAATAGGTTCCAGGATGCTGTGAAAGTTAGGTCACTGCAAGTGCTGAAAGATGAAGTAGATTTTGAAAAGTCTGGAGAACGGAGATCAATGTAGAATGAGCAAGGAATAGGCTTGGAGCAGTTTGCCTAGGATCATATTAAATAGGGTGGTGGGAAGAAGGGGAGCTTCAGGGCCTGGTGGCCTACCTTTATTTAGGCTGAGGCCGAGTCCTACTCCTAATTAGTCTGTTCTTGATAGCAATACCAGCAGTCACACACTGGTGTGATTTATCTGTGGACTCTGATTTTATCCATTTATTTATGGACCCCCCCCCACCCCCTTTCTTCTCAGACGACCCAGGAAATCCAGCTCATTAGCTCCTCGCTAACAGCCACTGGATCCCATGGTGGTAAATTCACCTTTCTTCAGCTTTGTACGTCTAGGATGTGTTCAACTTTGGTCCCGCCAGATCCATGAGGTTGGGATGTCTCGCCCACCCAAACCCCAGTTTGTGTGAGTGCTGTGTGATTTACTGCTCCAGGCAAGAAATAACAGACTGTGCACTGTGTACAATTTATAAATAAGTATTTATAATAACAATTTATAAATGAAAGAAAGAAAAACACAAAAAGGGCCCATTATTCTTAACAGTTAAATGTGCTCTTAAGTTGGAACTCATCTTGAACGGCTGTCACTCACGTGCTGGACCCTTGGCCTGTGTGAAAGCACACAATACCTTCCGAATGTCTCTTGAAACCCATCTCGAATAAGCCGGTTTCCCACAGGGGTACTGGTTCTTCCTTCTTGAAGCCATTCAGCTGCACAACGCACCTTGTGCAATGAGGGGCGGTATCCTCAGCCATCTTTTCCCCGTCTTCTCCCAACTTCTTCCAACAAGGACAAAGACCCAGCATTTTCCAGAACCTTTTCCCAATTCTACTATCCCGATTGGCTAACAGCACATTCCTGAGTTGAATACCAAGTCTCTTAGGTCAAAAAAGCTGAAAGCAGAACAGACTGCTCTTACAGAACTGCTAAAAAGAAGTATCTTCAGCACAGCATTAAAAATCTTAACCAGGACATTACATTTATTCATTTAATGAGATACAACGTGGAATAGACTCTTCTGGCTCTTTGAGCCACACTTAACCGTAGCAAACTCCTGACTTAAACCTAGCCTAGTCACGGGACAATTTACAATGACCAATTCACCAATTCGCCTGCCAACCATTACCAACCAGACTGTGGGAGGTAACTGAAGTACCTGGCAGAAATCCACGCAGTCACAAGGAGAACAAACTCCTTACAGACAGCAGACAAGAGGAGAACCTGCAGATGCTGGAAATCCAAGCAACACACACATAATGCTGGAGGAACTCAGCAGGCCAGGCAGCATGTATGGAAAAAGTACAGTTGACTTTTTTGGCCGAGGCTCTTTGGCAGGACATGCTTATTTGTGTTCATGCAGGAGAGCAATTTGCTCATGTAGAGCACAGCTCTCGTTCTGTGAAGCAGCAATAATATGATCTTCTGGCTCCACGCAACCTGCAGGAGGTACAGGAGCCTTAGGTCCAACATCACCAGGTTCAGGACCAGTTACCCTATAACTATCTGAACCAGCACACAAAACTTCACTCACCACCACTCTGAACTGATTCCACTATCTACAGGCTCATTTTCCAGGACTCTACAACTCATGTTCTCAAGATTATTTATTTTTTATTTGCACTATGTGTTTTCTTTGCACATTGGTTGTTTGTCAGTCTTCATTTATTTATAAGTTCGATTATATTTATTTTTCTGTATACAACTGCAAGAAAATAAATTTCGGGATAGTATATGTTAAGTTATATGTACTTTCATATTAAATTTATTTTGACAACAACAGCATGGGCTGGGTCTTCGCCACACTCCTTGTCATTTTCTCCCTTCAATCTGATAGGCCTAATAAAGCCTGTGTTTCTTGTTTGGTGTGTTTCAGCATCAGAATTCTTTTGAATGTTTCATGACTGTGATCCTCATCTGAATTTTCTGGGATGGTGAGGACGTGTGTGTCCCTTTCCAACATGTTTCTGTCTCAAATTCCCTACACTTGGTGCCTGACTGCAGCCTAGGAGCACCTGGTGGATCTCCCATGTCAGGAGTCCTGCCCTCTCCCATGATGTGTGTTGCTGTGGTTTAGCGGCCACAAGGAATGTGTTTTGTGGGTTTGCAGCTGTCTGTGACTGAGAGTTGGGGTGAAAACAGCTGTTCTGAATTGAGTGTGGTCCCAATGGGGATCCGGAGATTGTATTTTTAAACTTTATAGATGTATACCACCTTGATACTGTTTCACATTTGTTTTTGACTGACTGGCAGAACAGGAGTTGAGCACTAAATACAGCATTATTGAAAATAGTTCAAAATAGTGCAATCCAGTTTATAGGCACATGACTGTGCCTTTTCAACATCACTTTCCTGAGATCAGTTTACTTTCCTGTACCTTTAAGGGATTAAGAGTGTAAGTGTGAAGTGTGAAATCAGAATCAGGTTTATTATCACCGGCATATGACGTGAAATTTGTTAACTTAGCAGCAGCAGTTCAATGCAATACATAATCTAGAAGAGACAGAAAAGAAATAGTAATAATAAAATAAAACATAATAATAAATAAACAAGTAAATCAATTACATATATTGAATAGATTATTTAAAAATGTGCAAAAACAGAAATACTGTATATTAAAAAAGTGAGGTAGTGTCCAAAGCTTCAAAGTCCATTTAGGAATCAGATGGCAGAGGGGAAGAAGCTGTTCCTGAATCACTGAGTGTGTGCCTTCAGGCTTCTGTATCTCCTACCTGATGGTAACAGTGAGAAAAGGGCATGCCCTGGGTTCATGTTTCTCTTGGCTTGGTTATCTAAACTGGGAGATCAGAGTCTCAGAAGTTATCAGCCCTTCTGGTTAAAGGTAAGAAGGAGTTTCTTCTCCGAGAGTGACACTATTCTCTATTGCACAGGTCTGCAGAGGCTCAGTCAGGATTGATCAACAGACGCTAATTTATTAGGGTTTGTGTGAGAAAGTAGGTAAACAATCAGTGAATGATGGAGTGGCACATGGGGATGAATGGTTATTTTTGCTTCTATTTCTCACATTCTTGACCGTTCATAATATCTGCTGAATTGAGTTCTTAAGAGCATCTATTAAAAATCATAGCTCTCAGGTCCTTGGCTCCAGCTTTATTAAATGAACAAGCCTGGTACCAATTGGATGTATAATTGCAAGAATCTGTTTACCTGGTGTGTGCAACAACTTCAAGCATAGTTGGTGACTTGTTTTTTTATATCTTGGGTGCAGAGAGCAGGGATTACTTTTGACAAGTTGATTTTCACTCCCTTCACAAAAGCAAGAATCTTAGAGGAAGGCAGGAGCTTCTGCTTAAAAGAAATTGTTGAATTTGATCCATTGGCTGCCATATGTATATGGACACCTGACGATCACCTATGGAGTTGTGATTCACATTGGTGCTCCTAAAAGAACTATTGCAGGGTAATTTTGGAGTAGCAATGAATACTTGTCTTGGTGTGAGAAATATCTTGTGTTTGTTTGAGGTCCTTGACTTAATTCTAGCCTGATTGCTTGACTCTGCAGAGGTTTGAGCACTCTGCTCTGTTTGGCTCAGCTTGAGCTCTCACGCTAAGAGTTGCAGTCCTCGCTGCTAGCCTCATCTATCCCAGCGAAGTTTACATCAGCCTTCATAAGCAAATAGCAGAGAAAGTATGGAAGTGTAGAAGTGAAACTAAAAAGCTAATTAAGGAAAGCAAAGGGAATATGTGCAAAAATGTTAGCAAGTAAATTTAAATTTAAGAAAATCTTTATTATCCTTTTGCACACTTATCAAAGGGGGGAAGGAGTAGGGCCAATTTAGGATCAAGAAACATTAATTTGTGCAAGCAAATGTGGTTTCAGAATGCAAACTTTAAAGGCTATCTTTACAAAAGTTAAGAAGGAATAGTGTGAAATATTAGATAGTATATTATGTAAAAACAGAAGCTTCAAATGGTCATCTTAGAAAATGGATAAATTGTCATGTCTGGAAGAAATGTATCCCAAACTGTTGAAAGAAGCAAGGAAAGAAGATGGAATGTTGACGTAAGATTACAGATGTTGGGATCTAGGAGCATAAAACAAACTACTGGAGGAACTCAGTTGGTCAGACAACGCCTGTGGAGGCAAAGATTTAGTCAGTGTTTCAAGCTGGGACTGCATCAGGACTGAGTGTGTAAAGGAGAGATGACCAGTATCACGAGGCAAAGGAAGGGGGAGGTGCGAGGCAGAAGCAGGCAAGTGAAAGGTGGATTCAGCTGAGGATGGGTTAATTGGTGAATGGAACCACGTGACAGAGGAAGGGGTGAAGATAGTGACAGAGGAAGAAAGGTGGATGGTGGTGACAAGGAGCTACGTGTTATAAAATCTGATAAAGGTGATAAGTGAAACTAGATGAGGAAAGGATGCTGGGAAGAGTGGAGGGAGGGAATGGGAGATTTCATGGGTTAAGGTTGTGGATGACAAGTACATGGGGAGGAGAAAAGAACTGATTAAAAGAGGTCTTGGGACTAGAGGGACTAGAAGTTCTGGGAGGTTCAGAAGATGAGAGATAGGAACAGAGTGGGTGCAAGTTACCTGAAATTGGGGATGATATTTGGTTGTAGACTACACAGGAGGAATCTGAGGTGCTGCTCTTCTAATTTGCAATTGGCCTCACCTTGGCTGTGGAGGAAGCTAGGGCAAGTATGTTGGCTGTAGGGAATGGAAAGGGGAGTTGAAATGGCTTGTAGCTGGAAACTCAAGATGGCCACTGCGGGATAGAGTGCGGGTGTTGGTAAAGTGGTTGTGCAGTCCGTAGAAGCTCTGTTCATTTTTAAATATCCCTGGCTGCAGAAGTGATACTAAAGCACTGGAAGACTACTAGTATTTTGCTACTGTTTTAAAGGGAAAAAGGAATAAACCAAGAAATTAAAGGCCAATTGGTTAACTTTTTTGATTCCTAGAATTTTTTCCAGCAGCATTTTGAGATACAATTAATCAAGAAGTATTGGCATTCATTTGCTTAGAGAAGAATATATCTCATAAAATTGATTGAATACTTTGAGGAGGTACCAAGAGGATCTGACGGGCTTTCATCTGATGTTCCCTGCATAAATTTTAGCAAAGGTTTTGGTATAGTCTTGATTGGTAGGTTTGTGAAAGTATTGAAAATTCTCAGGATCCAAAGGGAAATTGGCTCAGTGGCAGAAAGCAAAACATGATGGTTAATGAGTGATTTTACAATTAGCATGGTTGTTAGCTGTGGGACAAAAAATAGGGGTGTGATGGAATCTGATGATTATTTAAGATGTCTGCATGGTTGATTGATGTTTTTAGAGTGAGAAGTTTGTCAATAGGTTGGTTAGTTTAGTAGGAGAGGGGTATCTGCAATTTCATTGGTAGTGTTGTGAAGTCATGATTTGGGACATACAAAAAGGACAGGAACTACGCAATAAAGAGCGTGTACTGAATAGTGTAGAAGAATGAAGGGACTTTGGAGGTGCATATCATTAAAAGAAGCCGGGTGAGCCATTTGAGGTAGTTATAAAAACCTTTTTTGTCCAAGGGTTAGAATACAGGAATAAGGTGTATACTGGAAATATATTCAAAATTCAGAGTGCTTATCTTTTGAGTTGATGAGGTGAAAGGAGCTTATCAGAGAATAAAATTATGAAAAGCCTTTGTGGAATAGTTTATTGTTCAGTCAAACTGAAAACCTAAGACATTTAAGTAATTGATAGAAAAATTAACGAAGAGGGAAGGAAACATTTTTTTCCCCAGGAGGTGCATTGGCTTTGGAACTCTCTGCTGCTTGAAAGTGGGTGGATGAGAGGCCCTCATCACATTTAACTAGCTCTGGGAAATGCAGTTCGATACTATGACCTGCAGGGTTACATGCAAAGTGTTGGAGGATGTAATTATGTTGGATAGCTCATCTATGACAGACATAGACACTAGAGATTGGTTCCATGTTGCACACGTTTTCTAAGTGCTTTGTTATGATATCCTTTAGTTCTTAAGAGTGCAATTTAAAAATCAAAAAGGTTAAGTGTTTAAAACTGTATACTATTCAAATATCACAAGCAATATGTTGTGTAGCTCTTGGGAAAATGTGCCTTTAAAAGAAACCACATTTCATACATAAGTATACAAATACAAGTAGCAAGCAATCTGCTGAAGAACTCAGGGCTGAATTGTGCATGTTTTAGGTCAAAAACCCTGCACCAGGACAGGTCTCCACAGATTCAAGTATTTGTCTCTCTTTCCCGAATGCATATTTTAGCACACAAAGTACACCAGCCATATTTTGCTTGTTTTGATATCTTTAATTAAGAATGTAATCTTCAACCAAATGGATCGACTATTCATCTATGACTAGATTAATGAACCTAATTGAAATGTGCTGAGTGAAGCTGATTTGCGTTTGTAAGATGTTGTTAGTCTCATTAATGACAAACTGCTGCAGTGTTGTTCAACAGCAATAAAATCTAAGGACTTAAAATATGATCTCAGTTATTTGTGCTAATTGAGTAAAATTATGGAGGTTTCATACAGTATTGTAATTTAAAAAAAAATTGGTTCCATTGTATTCAGGAGAAAAGTATAATGTATTGCTGTTTGTTTATACCATAAATAACATTTCTCTCCCTTTGAATGCCAAATGACTGGAGGATATCTCCATTGCTTCCAGGAATAACTGTACCTCTGTGAAGAAGTGACTTTGCTCTTCATTCATTTACTGTCTATATTAAATACAGAGCTGCTGAGCACTACAGCACCTACTGATGGGGAGCATTTATGAAAATGCAAGTACTTACTGGCCTGGGAAACTGGCTGTTGCTACAAAGAAAGCACAAGTTTGCATACGGATTTATGATGGCTCAAAATATGCTAAAGCCAACAAAATACATCAGTTAATGAAACACAGCATACATTTGCATTCGGCGAGATCTCACAAGCAGTAATGAAGCGCGTGAGATGTTTCTCTAAGGATGCAACTCTCCTTTCTTTCAAGCCTTCGAATTCACCTGAAAAAGGTGATATGGCCTCATTTCTGCCCAGCTAACATTCTATTAGGGCTGTGCTGAAGAGATGGTATTGAATATTTGCTCAAAACTGTAGCATTATATATAAATTGAAATGGTTACTGCCAACTTATGCCCTTAATTGGATTTCCATTTTGGCTAAACTGGGCACTCTGCTTTTGAACCATTTTGTCTTTTTCAAAATGTGTTGCACCAAATTGCCACAATGTTTTACTGAGGAAATTGTAATTATACAGCATGATCCTTTTTGTTTTGATATTGTATGTCTATTAATAATGCCAAAATGCAATCTTTTAGTGGGAGATGTTAGTGAATGAGCTCACAGGTTAATGATGTTAATTAAGGTTCAAGCAAATCAGTTACATTTTGTGCCTAAAATATAATTTAGTTTTTATTTGGTGTTGCTTCCTTATTTTTACTCACTTTGCTGTGGGTGGAGAATTGGTTAGCAGACAGGAAGCAAAGAGTGGGAATAAACGGGACCTTCTCAGAATGGCAGGCGGTGACTAGTGGGGTACCGCAAGGCTCAGTGCTGGGACTCCAGTTGTTTACAATATATATTAATGACTTGGATGAGGGAATTAAATGCAGCATCTCCAAGTTTGCGGATGACACGAAGCTGGGTGGCAGTGTTAGCTGTGAGGAGGATGCTAAGAGGATGCAGGGTGACTTGGATAGGTTGGGTGAGTGGGCAAATTCATGGCAGATGCAATTTAATGTGGATAAATGTGAAGTTATCCACTTTGGTGGCAAAAATAGGAAAACAGATTATTATCTGAATGGTGGCCGATTAGGAAAAGGGGAGGTGCAACGAGACCTGGGTGTCATTATACACCAGTCATTGAAAGTGGGCATGCAGGTACAGCAGGCGGTGAAAAAGGCGAATGGTATGCTGGCATTTATAGCGAGAGGATTCGAGTACAGGAGCAGGGAGGTACTACTGCAGTTGTACAAGGCCTTGGTGAGACCGCACCTGGAGTATTGTGTGCAGTTTTGGTCCCCTAATCTGAGGAAAGACATCCTTGCCCTAGAGGGAGTACAAAGAAAGTTCACCAGATTGATTCCTGGGATGGCAGGACTTTCATATGAAGAAAGACTGGATGAACTGGGCTTGTACTCGTTGGAATTTAGAAGATTGAGGGGGGATCTGATTGAAACGTATAAAATCCTAAAGGGATTGGACAGGCTAGATGCAGGAAGATTGTTCCCGATGTTGGGGAAGTCCAGAACGAGGGGCCACAGTTTGAGAATAGAGGGGAAGCCTTTTAGGACCGAGATTAGGAAAAACTTCTTCACACAGAGAGTGGTGAATCTGTGGAATTCTCTGCCACAGGAAACAGTTGAGGCCAGTTCATTGGCTATACTTAAGAGGGAGTTAGATATGGCCCTTGTGGCTACGGGGGTCAGGGGGTATGGAGGGAAGGTTGGGGCGGGGTTCTGAGTTGGATGATCAGCCATGATCATAATAAATGGCGGTGCAGGCTCGAAGGGCCGAATGGCCTACTCCTGCACCTATTTTCTATGTTTCTATGTTTTTATGTTTGCTCCCAGAATCTGCATTCCTAATTCCTTCCAGTGTTTCATATAATCAAGAAAGAGATGGAGAAAATTTTGTTTCCAATTGTTTTCGAGTTTCCTCATTTTATTGTTTTACTTCATTTCCTTTATCACCATAGTGAATGGTCTTTTAATGCTCTGCTTCATCCTTTCATTAAAAATTGTCTGAACTACTGAACTAGGTAGTAGTTGTACTAGAATTACTATTGTCTTAATTCTGCTGATCCTGTTTTTCTATTCAGTTATTTTTAGTGTTGAAACCCCTGGCCCCTCTTTCTAATTATTTTGAATGATGCTATGGTTGCAATTACATAATTCACTCACCCTGGTTCATTTCCAACACTTATCCCATCCTTAAAATGGGGATGTGTTGGAGAAAGATGTGCCGCATATGCACCAGAAGTTCCTGTCCTTCTTAGCATTCAACAGCATGTTTGTCAGGTTTTATATTAGTATAATTACCTTTGCTTCATGTCTTTCAGATTTACTGTTAGATCTGTTCATCTATTTCCATTTCGCTGTTTGGAACCCTCCGCTCCAGTGAAATGGAAATAGATAACAGATCTAACAGTAAATCTGAATAGTAGGAAAATCTCTGAACAATATTAACAGCTTCCCATCTGTTCCTCAACTCAGAATTCTTTACTGTAGAATTGTGTTGTGTATCATTTCTATTTAGAACTGCCATAATATTCTTAGCACCAACACACACCTCTGCTCCTACCTTTCTTTAATCATTGAATGGTTGCAAATGAGGAATATTAAGAATTCATTCTTACTCTAATTTGAAGCACTTCATAATCTCATGTCGCAATTAATATAGACAGTCCCATTCTCTGAATTGATACTCAAATCTTTACAATGCTTAACCCAAATAGATTTTAGAATCTTGGCAATGTGAGATTTATTGGAGTGTCTTCCAGTCTGTAGTGATTTTTTTCACCATTTGTCTTAGCAACTAAGGTAGAAGTGAATACCTTCCATCTCCAATAAGCTAACCTTCACCTTGCCTTTGATCCTGAAAGGTCACTAGTCTGCTGAAGGTTTAATAAGGTATGTCAGGCTTCCACATATGGGACACTGATGTACAGCAATATATGCCTATAGTCATGCATTAATTGGACACCTAGGGACTGAAATCTCTTTGGGTTCACAAAGTACTGTGGGCTCACAGCAGGAACTCCTGTGGCCTTGAATGTCCAATTATTAAAACTATTTCTCTCAGCACTCATTGGATGCCAACAAGCTGATAAAAATTAATGGGATGCTCACTCATCTGTCTTGCTTCTGCATTAAATTTAATTAAGTAGACTGACCCACTAAACACTGTATTAATTAAATGCCTTGTGGAAGCCTAGGCACCAAATTGACTGACCTGTCAGAAGTTGCCAGTTGCCCCTTGGTATGATCTTATGGCATGAAAGTTAAGCAGCTGTTCTATAGAGGTCCTAAGGTTGCAATTATCTCTTGTTCAATTGCTGATATATTTAGAACAATTATTAAAATATTAACTTCTAGTAATTCGCTAAACTTTAGCACTTCCTAAATAATGAATTTGTGAAGATTCCTCACCAAAAGTCCCCTTGTGGCAGTTTTACTCTCAGTCCATTCTTAGTGTCATCTTGAGGTCTTGGATGTTATGGCTGTTCTGAGGCTGTGAATAATCAAGGAAAGTAAGAATTCTCTCATATCTGAGATGAAGCCATAAAAATATATATTTCTGTGGGTTTAAATGTTTCTGCAGCTTTGTCTACTGACTCTCTTTGCCTGGCAGCAGACATTAGGACACAAACAGCAATCTCCTCAGAGCACTGTCCTTTGATATTCTGATAATACTGACTTTTCTTCAACCTTGTGTATTTTTCATTTGGGAAGGATCAAACATGCCAAAACAAATTAAGCTGTTCAGCGCACTAATGCAAACCAATGACCTTTGTGCTTTTTTTATTTTCTGGACTTTTGTTTCCCAGCTGTGCATCATCTTGCTTTTACTCCTCTGACCTCTCCTCTTATTTATTAAAGCCTACAGAGAGAGACTCTGATAAACTTTGAACAGGTATAGATCTGTTGTGTTAAAAGTGCTTTGAACCAAATAGAAATTAAATACATCACGTATCCATTAAAATTAAACTACTCTAGGATTGTTAAACACTGTTCATGTAAAATTTGCATTAAATACTCTGGAATTGTACTTTGACGACACTGGATTAGATTTGCAAAGATAATAATAATGGTAAAAAACAACCCCCAGAACTAAATAGGCAGAACTTAGCAGTAGCGGCAGCATTAGAAAGCTATAAAAACAAGTGGCAATGGGAGCTACATAAAGCAGGTGCACACACACACAGACAGGGGAGTTGACAACTGCACAAGTACATCTTAGATCAGTAGACAAGTTAAAATATGAGGAATGAGTACAGACAATATAAAACATGTAATTCACTGAAAAATTGAACATTGAGCTGCTTGGAGAGAGAGTGAGAAAACATCTGGCTGAAAATAATGAAGATACAAATATTCACAGAATTCATTTATTTTAGGTAAGTGTCAAACACTGACAGTATTCTGTATTGGCAGATTGCATATAACAGTATATACAACTGAAGTTCAGTTATCTCTGGGTATAGCAAACTGTAGGTATGAAATAGCGAACAGCTGGAGGAACTCAGAGGGTCCTTCAGATTTTTTTGCCCCAAGTACTATCATCTGCAGTCCCCTAGGTCTGCATTGCATAGGTATGGTTGTATGTTTAAGTTGATGGCAATGCCTTGGTAGCATTCGATTACTGACTAATATACTTAGGAACTCTTCTGGATTTTTGGACATTTGTATCTTAAATTTGACCCAAAGCTCTATGTTTGTCACCGCACTCTCTTTATTTTTGTTTTCCTTTTTTGCTTTTGCTTTGAACTTTCTTCCAAGCTGGTTCATGTTTGTTATCAACTTACCATCTATAACTTGACCGGATTTTTTTGATGCATCATTTTCTTCCATGTCTTTAGTCTGCCTTTTTGTTGGGAGATAACCTGAACCATCAAAAGTGGCTCACACTCTCTCCATGCATTGACTTCTATTGACTTTGCACCTGTCTGAATGATCTCCTTGATACCTCAATTTATGAGAAGTACAGATTTTTTTTTGCTAACTGTGTGTGAAAAGGGCATTGATTTGCATATGGTTAGTGGGTAAAACTTTGGGCATGAATAGACTGCAATAAATTAAATGAACAGCCATAGCACAAGAATTTGATCAGTAAACTGTGCCTCTTTCAGCTGAGAGCAAGGATGAGAAAACAAAAGTATAAGAACATAAGAAATAGGAGCAGGAGTAGGCCATCTGGCCTGTTGAGCCGGCTTCACCATTCAATAAGATCATGGCTGATCTGACAATGGACTCATCTTCATCTACCTGCACTTTCCCCATAACCCTTAATTCCCCTACAATGCAAAAATCTATCCCACCTTGTCTTAAATAGATTTACGGAGGTAGCCTCCACTGCTTCATTAGGCAGACAATTCCACAGGTTCACCACTATTTGGGAAAAACAGTTCCTCCTCATCTCTGTCCTAAGGTTACTCCCCTGAATCTTGAGGCTATGCCCCCGAGCTCTAGTCTCACCTATCAGTGGAAACAACTTTCCTGCCTCCATCTTATCTACCCCTTTCATAATTTTATATGTTTCTGTAATATCTCCTCTCGCTCTTCTGAATTCCAGTAAGTACAGTCCCAGGCTACTCAATCTCTCCTTGTAGTCTAATCCCCTCATCTTTGGAATCAACCCGGTGAACCTCCTCTGCATCGCCTCCAAAGCCAGTATATCCTTCCTCAAGTAAGGAGACCAGTATGTCGATGATGTTAGCAATTGGTTAATAAAACTACATTTACTGAGGCACAGTGAAAACCCTTTGGCACTGTTTCTCATACGGATAATTTCAAAACGTAAGTGCATCAAGATAGAAACAAATGGGAGAAATAATAACTGAATCCCTTATTAAAGCATTGATATTAAAAAAGATTATGTTTATGCCTATATAATTTTGCTCCTGAGATTTGGAAATGAAATAATGGAGCTGGTACAGTATTTTAAAGTAAAATCCACGTCAGCATTTAGCAGATTGACAATCATGAGCATGTATTGAAGTGATAGCTCAAAGCTTTCATGGAGCTCAGGAGGGGTGTTAAGGCTTGCTACATTTAAAGCCCTATGAATGAATATCATGAGTTAAGTATGTATATAATAAGGGGTCTCATAGGATTATGTGGAAGGTGAATTTGAACGTATTTATTAAAGCTCCTTTGATTGCAAAGAAGTTAGTTTCCAAATATTAAAAATGAGTATTGTTTTTGTTCCAAACCAATATTCTTTATGGGTTTGTTAAACTCTGGAAAAACATATGATTTCTTCGCTCATTTCCTTGATATTGGCATAATGTTAGTCAATTGTTACAATGTTTACATATGAAAAAATGCAGCACTACTTCTAATTAAAAGTGCATTATCATTATTATGGTAAAATACTCATCTTTTAAAATGTGCAAATCACAAAAATATCCACGTACATACTTAGGCATTACATCACCTGTGTTCATTGCACAACCGAATTGTTCATTCAATCCCCGTGAAAGGCCACCTTTTAGCTTAGCTTGAAAATAATAGAATACTAATCATCAAAGCTCCAGTTAGTTTGATGTTTCTTGGCTCAATGCATAAGGCACTTTGCATTATGAAACTCTCTTTTATGATCAACAAAGTTTTATTTACAGTAATGTTAATGTTACAAGATGTTTGTGTACATGATTATGCATCATTAAAAAAGATAATTTCATTTAGGATGTCCTGTTCATATGTTCAATGTGATTTACTCTTAATTCTTAAATCTTTCAAATTTCTCATTGACACTGGGGATATATTTAACTCTACAAAAGAAATATAATTTTTGAAATTTCTGTATTTGGACAATAGTTTACCTCTGCTGAGACAAGTTTTCCTTCATACCATTTCAATGTTCCATTATTTTCTCTTATCTCTCTCATGGATCTTCCTTTCTTTATTTCTGCTCTCCATAGTTCAGTGGATCTCCTCCCTTCACATTTCCACCTGCAGTTCTCTATCAGCTTCATCTAGTTGTCCCTCATTTTCAGCCATTCTCAGTTTTCACCTTTTCTATCTTGCTCTCTTCTATAGTGCCTCTTGAGATTAACAATACAGCAGTTGTAAGAAAGAAAATATTTGTTTTTTATGTGTAATAGATACACTGTACAATAGAAAAACTCCATCCCAGATGTTAAAGAGAGCACACCCATGACTGCAAATGTCTGAACTGAAATCTTTTGAAATTCTCTTGATTCAGAACACTTCATCCATATAGAAATGTTATGCACTCATTTCCGATTTCATACTCAACTGATATCACAGAAAAAATTCTAGGCATAAATCCTTATCAGAAGGGATTAATAGCAACTATTTATGATATAATTATGAAAATACAGCCAGGTATATCTGATAAAATTAAAAATGAATGGGAAAGGGAACTTCAACTTCACTTACCTATAGAGAAAGGGGAGAACATTTTTCAATTAGTTAGCTCTTCCTCTATGTGTGCTAAACATACACTGATACAATTTAAGGTAGTGCATAGGGCCCACATGTCTAAAGATAAATTAGCTCGTTTTTACTCCCATATAAATCCTATTTGTGACAGATGTCACTCTGAGGTGGCTTCTTTGACTCATATGTTCTGGTCCTGCCCTCTCTTGGAAAAATTTTGGAAAGATATCTTTGATATTATTTCAACAGTTTTGCGTTTTGATTTACAGCCCCATCCTATTATGGCAATTTTTGGTTTGCCAATGATGGAACATAGCTCTTTATCCTCTTCAGCCTGTCGTATGATCACATTTGTTACATTAATGGCCAGAAGATCCATTTTATTGAATTGGAAAGAGACCAATCCTTCTACTACATTTCAATAGTTTTCTCAAACTATGTCATGTTTAAATTTAGAAAAAATCAAGAGTGTCATTTTTTGATCCTTTGGTTAAATTTGAAGAGACTTGGAAGCCATTTATTCAACATTTTCATATGATGTAGTTTGACCTTTTCCAAAACCTTTTTAATAACTTAGAATATATGAATAGAGGAGCTGAGTTGACAACATTAATGAATGTATTCGATCTAATATATTGGTGCAGCCCTGTTCTTTTTGGTTTTTTTTTGTTTTTTGGTGTCTTTCTTTGTGATATCCATTTCTTTTTATTTATTTTCTCTTCATGATTAATTATATTAAGAGTCTGGAAGTCTACTACACTTGTACTATTTGTAGTTTTTCTTGTATATGTTTATTACTAATAATGTAATTTCAATCTCTTTATATCACTATTGTTATTATGTTTATGAACTTGAAAACTAATAAAAAGATTATCAAAGAAAAGAAAGAAACATTATGCACTATTCTACCTGCTTTAATGAAAGTGGAAGAGGGAAGGCAGGGTACCTTCCCTGGAATACTGAAGGAGGCAAGGCAGGGGATTGCTGGGGTCTTATCCACGATCTATATGACCCCTCTAGTTGCGTGATTTCCTGGTAGAGAATAAGCAATGTTGTTCCTTTGTTTGAGAAACGCAATTGGGATAATCCAGGGAATTGTAGGCCAGTGAACCTTGTGTTAGTGGTGGGGAAGTCATTGGAGAATATTCTTAGAGACGGGATTTACTCACATTTGGAAAAGACACAAGGATAGTCAACATGGTTTTGTGCTTGGTGAAGACCAGTCTCTCAAAAATAGGCTGATTTTTTTTTGAGGATGTGATGATGCTGATTGATAAAGGGTAAGGCAGTGGATGTTGTCTATATGGATTTCACTAAAGCATTTGCCAAGGTCCCTCATGGCAGGCAAACACAGAAGATTAAAGCACCTGGTGACTTGATGGGTTGGATTCAGTTGGGCTTGGTGACAGTAGATAGTGCTGTATGGGTGTTATTCTGACTGAAGCTCTGTGACCACTGGTGTTCCGCAATGATCAATGCTGAGACCTCTGTGATGTATGTAAATGATTTAGACAAAAATGTAGAGAGCCTGATTAGTAAGTTCGCAGATGACACAACAATTAATGAATGTGCGTTTTAGTGAGGAATGTTGTCAAATGATACAGCAGTCTCCAGATCATTTGAAACTTTGGCAGAGAGATGGAGTTTTATTAAATTGGCAAATTTGATTTATTGTTGCCACATGTACCGAGGTACTGTGAAAAATGTTGTTTTACCTGCCATCTGTAGAGACTACATGCACAAAATGCCACAGGAACTCAGCAGACCAGGCAGCATCTATGTAAAAAGTATACTCGTTGGCCCGAAACATTGACTGTGCTTTTTCCATAGATGGTGCCTGGCCTGCTGAGCTCCTCTGACATTTTGTGTATGTTGCTCTGATTCCAGCATCTGCAGATTTTCACTTGTTTGTGATCTGTAAAGACTATTTCATTTCAGCAATGCATTGAGGTAGCACCAAGGGAAACAATAACAGAATCCAGAATCAAGGGTTGCAATTACAGAGAAAGTGAAGTACAGGTAGAAATGAAGTACAAGGCCATAACATGGTGGATTGGGAAGTCAAGAATCCATATTATCATAATAGGGGATGGTCCAACAGTCTTATAAGAGCGGAATATAAGTTGCCCTTCACCTGGACGTGTGAGATGTTGTAATTTGGATGATCAAGTGGAGAGAACAAATGTGCAGTAACTGGCAGGATCCTTCAGAATATTGTGGTGCAAATCCATAGGTCCCTGAAAGTGGCAACAAAAGTTATGGGATAGGGGAGAAAGGGATAGTGCATGCTTGCTTCATCCATTGGGGCATTGTGTATAAAGACTGGGAAGTCATGTTGTTGCTGTGTAAACTTTTGTTAGGCCACATCTGGAATATTATATGCAGTTCTAATCACCACATTACAGGAAGTATGTTGAAGCTTTGGAAAGAGTGCAGAAGAGGTTCACCAGAATATTGCCTGGATTACAGACTATAAGGAGGTGTTGTAAAAATTGAGATTACTTACACAGGAGCGTAAGAGGCTGAGGGGTGGCTTGCTAGAAGTAAACTGAGAGGCATTAATAGGCTGGATAGAATTCTTTTTCTTTCCCAGGATGTAATTGTTAAATACTATTAGGCATAGATTTTAGATGAAAGAGGAACAAGTTTAAAGGGAATTTGAGGCAAGTTCTTTGTTACTTACAAAGAAGGTGGCAGGTGCCTGGAACAAGCTACCAAGGGAAATAGTGGAAACAGATACCATAGCAGACATACACATGAACAGGCAGGGTATAGAGGGAGAGACAAGAAATCAAAGATGCTGGAATCTGGAGCAATGAATAATCTGCTGATGACTATCATCATCTGTGGGAGGAAGAGAGTTGTCAATGCTTGAATCGAATCCCCGGATCAGGCCCAAATCTGGGAATGGGGGATATGGATTATCTGCAAGTAGATGCTATTTAGATTGGCATCGTGGTCAGTAAAAACACCAAGAGCTAAGTAGCCTGATTTCATGCCGTGCCATTCTCTGTTCTAAATCATTTGTGATTTTAAGGGACACTAAGTTGGCTAGTTAAGGGAAACTATTTCTTTTGGTGGTGGAATCTATGATGATGGGGCATGATTGGAAAGTTAAATCCAGACTTTTTGGGGCTATTTAGCAAGTATTTCTACATGTAACAGGGAGTTGAAATTTACATCTTCCTTAAAACAGCAATTAATGCTAGTTCCACCACTGATTTTGAGTCTGAACATAGTTTCTTTCTTAACCAGAGTTATTTAGGGATTTGGAGAAAATGATAGCTGGATGAATAAGCCCACAAGATTGTAGCAGCTCTGTGAAAGGTTTGGACAGGCTCTGGAGTAAGTGTTTACTCCTACGTTTAATGACAACAATAAATCAATAAATTCTCATTTGAGTCCTCCTGTTGCATTATTATAATAATGAAATAATTGTGATTTATTTCAATGCTATTCTTTATTCAAGTTATACTATTACTTGGAGCCTGACACAGAGATAAGGCTGTTTTGTAAATAAAATGCAGTGGAGCTAAAAAAAAATCCATCTACAGCCAGCGTTTCTAGACACTGGAAAGGCTGTTTACCACCTTTTATTCTTTAATCCATGCCCCCTCATATCAAGTACTACTTCATTTGAGAAGGTGAAAGTGTTCATCACCACCTCCACTCTTCTATAAACAGCAAGTTAAGGACATGTTTATGCAGCAATATGTATCTTTGGATTTATTATCACACCTCCAAAGGGATCCTTTTTAAATTTCTGCCCTGGAATCTGACATTAAGCAGGGATCGAATGAAGCTTTGCAAAATCAGGTTCAGCTTCCCACATTTAGAAATAGAGCAATTAAGGTAAATTGGACTAAAAGTATTTTACATTACATATCAGCAGTGACTTCATGATGCCATTAAATTACCAAAAAACAACTAAAGTTGGAACAAAATATTCCTCGAGAGATGTGAAACTAAGGAAATCTTTTGAGCTACAAGAGGTACAAGACCACTTTGCCAAAAATGTCCATTGTTGGTTATCTGGTATTACATTGAGTTTCATGCCCAAAAGCTGCAGCATCCTGGTTATCTTATTAACAAAAGTCATGTTTAAAATATTAAACTATTTGAAGGAAGAACAATTTCTCTGCTCCAGAGGTAGATCAACAGTTTCTGCATGTTAAAGGAACTGAGCAGTGGTGGACAGAACAGCTAATTACAGTAGAAAATCAGACACAATCTTAATGAAATGTGGAACAGGCTTGGAAGACCTCCTATTTTCTCTTTGTATTCATGTGTGTGTATTGTGGCAGAAAACATAGCACTTCTGTTTCAGTGCTACAGTGCCTTGAGTTTGAAACTGAAGTCCGTTGTTTGTGCGAAGTTTTCACTGTCCCCCAGTGAAAACGTGTGTTTACCCCAGGGAGTAAGGTAAAGTTTCCTCCCACATGACAAGAACATGCTGCTTGCTAGGTTAATTGGTTACTGTAGATAATTACACAGAGTTCATAGAGTTATACAGCACGTGGGCCCAACTGCCCTAGGCTAACTAAGATAACTCATCCAGGCCAGTTCAATTTGTCAGCATTTGGCTACCGACTAAAAACTTTCTAATCCATGTACCTGTCCAACAATCTTTTAAAAGTTGCTGTTATACTTGTCGAAATCATGGCCTCTGGCAGCACATTTCGCTAATTTACCGTCCTTTCTTTAAAAAAAAGTTGTTACCCATGTTCCAATTTAAGTCTCTTCCCCTCTTCTTAAACTCATGCCCTCTAGTTCTTTATGCCCCACCCTGGGGGAAAAAGACTGATTGCATTCAACTCTATTTGTGCTGCTCATATACACCCGTATAAGGTCACCTCTCAGTTGCCTATGCCCAAGGAGTGAAGTCCAAATCTCCCCAACTTCTCCCTTTCACTCAAATCTTCAAGTCCTAGCCTTTTTTCCTCGGAGTGACGGAAGATGAGAGGTGACCTGATAGAGGTGTATAAGATGATGAGAGGCATTGATCGTGTGGACAGTCAGAGGCTTTTCCCCGGTACAGAAATGGCTAGCATGAGAGGGCACAGTTTTAAGGTGCTTGGAAGTAGGTACAGAGGAGATATCAGGGGTAAGTTTATTACACAGAGTGATGAGTACATGGAATGGGCTGCCGCCGACGGTGGTGGAGACAGATACGATAGGATCTTTTAAGAGACTCCTGGACAGGTATATGAAGCTCAGAAAAATAAAGGGCCCTAGGTAATTTCTCAGGTAAGGATATGTTCAGCATAGTTTTGTGGACTGAAGGGCCTGTATTGTGCTGTAGATTTTCTATGTTTCTGTTTCCTAGCAATATATTTGTAAATCTTTTCTTGACTGTTTACAATTTAATAGCAAATTTCCTATAAAAGGGTGAACATAACTGAGCACAATACTCCAAATGCTTTCTCACTGCTGTCTTGTCCAACTGCACCATGACCTCCAAACTTGCATTCCCAATGACCAGACTTCGTTCCAAAAGCCTTCTTCACTACCTTGTCTATCTGTGAAACCACTTTCAGGGACCACATATCTGTACTCCTAAGACCATCTGTTCTGCAACATTCCCTGGGTCCCTGCCATTCACTGTAAAAGTCTTGTCTGGATTTGGCTTTTCAAAATGCATCAATTTATTCAAATTAAGCTCCATTTTCTATTGCTCAGACCACATACTCAGCTGATCAAGATCCCAATGTAATTTTTGAAAACCTTCATTGTCGACCTATTTTAGTGTCATCTGCAAACCTGCTAGTCAGGATTGCAGAATGATTTAGGAGATTATTGGTTCAATGGAAAAAGTGGGGACACTGCATAAATGGGATTGCTCTGAGGCTGGTACAGCCTCAATGTGCCAAATGCCATCATCCCATGTAATGAGAAATCTGAGCTATTGTCATTTTTAGTAAAGTGTTGAATAGGGAGTTGCATTTCTAGCTATCAAGACACCAAGTAAGTTGAATTATTTTTTATTTTATCTCCCAGTGGCATTCTCTAGTGATCTGTTAAGTATTGCTTCAACTGGATAAGCATACTGTATATGTGACAAACTCATCCTGACATTAGAACATTGAGCTTGGTCCTACATAAACATTCAAATCATCTGTTTCATGACAGCTTTGTGAAGCCTTAATCTCCATCTGGCATCTTGGTTGCATCTATTACACTCTCAGTGGATTTTCTATGATTTAATTTCAAAATTCCTATTTCCTGACATTCCCAAACTGAACTGATGTTGAACTGGGAAAGGATATAGTATTTCTGATACAAAACATTGAGAAAAAATAATTTCACTCTTAACTTTACAACTATGTAAACAACTTTTAATGTAAAGGATTAAAAAGTCTGCTGGAGGAACTCAGCAGGTCAAGCAGCACTAATGGGGAGGGGGAGTCAGGGAGGGGGATGGAATTGTTGATGTTATTAGTGAAGACTCTGTCTTGGTGCAGGATTTTGACCTTTTCGTTCCACTCCCCCATCTCCCACAAGTGCTGCATAACCGACTAAGTTCCTCCAGCAGATTGTTTTTTGCTCCAGATTTCAGCATCTGCAGTCTCTTGTGTCTGCAACTTTAATATAAATGGTAATTATATATATATTTGATTTGAAATGATGCTGATCTTTTCACTCTTTCTCTCAGCAAGATTCTCCAATGTATTCTAGAGACAATACATTGATGAATGCTTTCATGTGAAACATCTGTTCAGAAGAGCTCAATGTCTTTTTATAAAACACTTGAACAAATAGGCTAAAATAATTATACTCTAAAACACTGTACATTGGTGTGTGTATATGTATGTAATATATATTTATAGGCATCCGTTTGTCTCATGAGACCCTGGATTTGCGCTTTGGAAGGTTTCCAGGGCACAGGCCTGGGCAAGGTTATATGTAAGACCGGCAGTTGTCCATGCTGCAAGTCCCCCCTCTCCACGCCACCAATGTTGTCCAAGGGAAGGGCATTAGGACCCACACAGCTTGGCACCGGTGTCGTCGCAGAGCAATGTGTGGTTAAGTGCCTTGCTCAAGGACACAACACGCTACCTCAGTCAAGGCTCGAACCATCAACCTTCAGATCACTAGACGAACGCCTACACCACTTGGCCACGCGTCAACACATGTAATATATATAATCAATTCTTACTAATTGGGACACATCAGAACCAGTACATTTTGGGCCAATTAAATGGCTGCCCTAATTAACCAAGTTTTCCTGAAAATAGTAACAAAGGTATTTTTTTTAAATGAAAAACTTACGGTTTAACTGAGAATCAAATTGTGTAATTATTTGAAGTACAGAGCAAATTAGAACACTACCAATACTACTGTTGGGTATGTGACAACAGACCAAATTATCAGAAGATTGATGCCGATAAAAGGACAATGGGGGAACAATCAGAAATGTTAATGAGAGACGAGAGGGGAGACACAGTTCCGAGTATTGTCAGAGACCGGTTGCTTTGAAATGTCTGAAGTTTGATGGACAGGCGATACCCCAGCAGGGGGATAAAAAGGGACAGGTTCGCTAAGGCAAGAGACACACGACTCCACGAGGTAACGAGACCCTGGAAGCGGTGTGCCCCCACAAGTTGGTGGGAGTTTTGGAGGTCTGTTTGCGGGACCAGCCATAGACGCACAGGGTAGAAAGGTACGGGTCGGCGGGAACCTGGTGTGTGTGTCCGCCCTTGGCTGGGTGCCGGGTTCACCGCAGAAGAACGATTGTATCTGGAACGGAGGGGTCACAGTCGGTGACCTCAGAAGACATTACAAAGGGCTCGCCCGAAAGCTAACTGCGAGGAATATCGAAGGTCTGTTTGGAATTCAATTTGCATATTCATTCGTTCTCTCTCCCTCTCTCTCCCCAACGGCACGACGGCGATTACTGCGAACTGAACTAAACTGAACTCTGTCACTTGTGACTGATCATTTTACCCCTAGACTGCGATAGAGCTTGATTGATCCTATTATCATAGTTCCGTGTACATGTGTGTTTATTCATTGCTAACCTGTTGCATTTATATCCTTACTATTAGAGTAATGTGTTGCTTAATTCTTTAATAAAACTTTCTTAGTTCCAGTAATCCAGACTCCAACTAAGTGGTCCATTTCTGCTGGTTTGGCAACCCAGTTACGGGGTACGTAGCAGGTAACATAATTGGTGGAAAAGTACATAATTCACAACATCTGACATTGAGTTGGGGTTTCACTTTAAGAGGCTGGTGTGATGTGATGATATAATTACATAAAGGAATTTTAGCACACTTTGGTGTCAGTTTTTAGTGTTCAACAGATGAGTTCAATAGTTTTTTTCTGAAACAACTCTGCTGTTTTATTTGTGAAGACCTACACTACTCCAATACTATAAAACTGTGCATTAATGCCTATTAGTTATCAATGGAGGAATTCATCTGGTGTATGCTGTCGTGTATGGGTTGACCAGGGAAGAGTAGCATCTATGGTGAGGGTGCTTGTTGTGTCCATTCTGGGACATCTTGCTCACCTTTGGTCCCCACTGGACACTCAGCTCTCACCCGTGGCTGCAAGTAGCTGTTTGATAGATGGGCTAAACCAGGTGAGGATAGTTGGCAGTTCTTATACCTGGTCAAATAAGGTCATGCCTGTCTAGCATGTGAAGTCAGTTCCAGCGGGCTGGGCGGATGAGATCAACAGTGAGATCCAATGGCCAAGAAAAGAGTTCTAAAGGCAAAAGCATAAGGCACAGAAGCAATGGTTGTCCACTGTAACCATGGAAGAAACTTGTTTGTGACTACTCGTACCAATGGACCAGGACTTTCGATGTAGAGAGAGTGGAGGTGTTCTGTTGCAACAGCTTTTCCACCTTAAAAACTCTCCAGCACAGGTTTCAATGATACAACAGACATCCATTTTCTTTTGCTTGACTGAGAAGGTGCTCAGGAAGTTTAATGGTCTGAGAGTGGATAAATCTCCTGGACCTGATGGAATGTACCCTCGGGTTCTAAAGGAAGTAGCTGGAGAGATTGCGGAGGCATTAACAATGATCTTTCAAGAATCGATAGATTTTGGCATCGTACTGGATGACTGGAAAATTACAAATGTTACTCTGCTATTTAAGAAGGGTGGGAGGTAGCAGAAAGAAAACTATAGACCTCTTACCCTGACATCAGCGGTTGGGATGCTGTTGGAATCGATTGTTAGGGATGAGATTACCGAGTACCTGGAGGCACATGACAAGATAGGCCAAAGTCAGCTTGGTTTCCTGAAAGGAAAATCCTGCCTGACTAACCTACTGCAATTTTTTGATGAAATTACAAACAGAGTAGACAAAGGAGATGCAGTAGATGTGGTGTACTTGGATTTTCAGAAGGCCTTTGACAAGGTGCTGCACAAGAGGCTGCTTAGCAAGATAAGAGCCCATGAAATTACAGGAAAGTTACTAGCTGATTGGCAAAAACAGAGAGTGAGAATAAAGGGATCCTATTCTGGCTGGCTGTTGGTTATCAGTGGAGTTCCACAGGGGTCATTGTTGGGACCACTGCTTTTTACGATGTATGCCAATGATTTGGACTATGGGATTAATGGATTTGTGGCTAAATTTGTCGATGATACAAAGATAGGTGGAGGAGCGGGTAGTGTTGAGGAAACAAAGAGCCTGCAGAGTCTTTAAGGTAGTTTAAGGAAATCGGCAAAAAAGTGGCAAATGAAATGCAATGTTGGAAAGTGTATGGTCATGCACTTTGGTGGAATAAATAAACAGGCAGACTATTATTTAGATGGGGAGAGAATTCAAAATGCAGAGATGCAAAGGGACTTGGGAGTCCTTGTGCAAGTGCCCTAAAGGTTAATCTCCAGGTTGAGTTGGTAGTGAAGAAGGCGAATGCAATGTTGGCATTCATTTCTAGAGGTATAGAACATAAGAGCAGGGTTGTGATTTTAAGGCTCTATAAGGCACTCATGAGACCACACTTGGAGTATTGGGTGCAGTTTTGGACTCCTTATTTTAGAACGGATATGCTGACGTTGGAGAGGGCTCAGGGAAGATTCACGAGAATGATTCCAGGAATGAAAGGGTTACCGTATGAGGAACCTCTGGCAGCTCTTGGGCTGCACTCCCTGGAGCTCAGGAGATGAGGGGGGATCTCATAGAAACATTCCAAATGTTAAAAGACCTGAACAGATGGCAAAGTTACTTCCCATGGTAGGGGAGTCTAGGACGAGAGGGCACAACTTCAGGATTGAACTATATCCATTTAAAACAGAAATGTGGAGAAATTACTTTAATCAGAGGGTGGTAAATCTGTGGAATTTGTTGCCACTGGTGGCTGTGGAAGCCAAGTCATTGGGTGCATTTAAGGCAGAGATAGATTGGTTCTTGATTAGCCAGGGCATCAAAGGGTATGGGGAGAAGGCAGCAGTGTGGGGATGACTGGAAGAATTTGGATCAGCCCATGATTGAATGACGGAGCAGACTTGATGGGCCAAATGGCCTAATTCTGCTCCTATATCTTATGGTCTCATAGTTTTAAAGTCGAAATGAACAAAATTAGCGCAGACACAGTGCAGATGATGGATTGTCTTCATACAATGCTTTTGACGATTGCATCCTCTGAATCTTCATTTTCATTTCAATATTCAAGATGGCTATGTGGCCAGGTTACAAAACAAAACTATTAATAAAAACGCTAGAGACTGGAGCTAAGTTTACAGGGGCTTTTTACGTATGGAACCGGACTGAACACATATATACAGATGAATACGCGCCTAATAGCGCATGCTCAATAATGTGTTACTACAACATAAAATAGACCCATATTATACAGTAGGCTATATGGTACACTCCTCCCCTTTTATTTTAAAAGTGTACCAGCTGTTTCTTTTTTCTGGGGCACTACGCTAAACAAATACTGTATGAGTACCCTTAATATACAAACGCCCACCAACTGTTTAATTAGTAACCTAATAATATGAAATTATAACAAAGTAATGTAATAATAATAATTATTATAATTGAAGTCTCTGGGGGGGGGGAGGGGGGCTTCTTTGCCTCTCTGGGTAACGTCTGCCCTGCAACGTTTGATTTGGGGAATTAGTCTCCACAGGTACATTAGGTGGGTCCTCAGCACTGATGACAGACTTAATCTGTAGGGGAGGCTGATGTGGTCACATCAGGAGTGTTTGCTTCTATGTCCGGGGAGTCAGGGCAAGATGTTGTTGTGTTTTCCACCTGAACATTCAGGATTTGGTCCACATGACGCGCTTTTATGTCATGGGAGTCCGGGCAAGGTGTTGTTGAGTTTTTCACCTGAGTATCCAGGATTTGGTCCACATGAGGTCTCCATATGTTCTCTCCCACCTGTACTCTGTACATCAGTGGCCCGTCTATGGCGGAATTTATACCTAGCGGCCACTCTTCAGTTCGGTAATCCCGTGCAAGAACTGACTGTCCCACACTGAAACTCCGTGTTGGCTTAGCATTCAAGTGTTTGAACTGTCTGTTCTCCACATCATGCTGTACATCTGGTTTGAGAAGATCCATGCAGGACCTCAGGTTCCTGTTTAAAAACATCATCACTGGAGTCTGATTAGAGGTTGCATGTACTGCATTACGATAGGCAAGGAGGAAGCTGTCTGTCTTGTGTTGTAGTGGTTGATTTTCACTCTCTTTTGCCTTGATGGCTTTCTTGAATGTCTGTACAAATCTTTCTGCCAAGCCATTTGTGGATGGATGGTAAGGAGCCGATGTAAAGTGCTTGATTCCATTGTTCTTCACAAAACTTTGGAATTCTTCAGAGACAAATTGTCGTCCATTGTCTGTGCAGATTTGTTCTGGAATGCCATCCCTGGCGAACATGGTCCTCAGAACTATAGTGGTCTTTTCTGATGTGGTTGTCTTTATTTTGATGACCTCTGGCCATTTGGAGTGTGCATCAATGGTGATTAAAAAGATAGAGTCCATGAAAGGTCAGCAAAGTTGATGTGCACTCGCTGCCATGGTGATGAGGGCCACTCCCACAGATGGAGAGGGGCTTGTGGTGATGTGTTCTGGATCTTTTGACATCCAGAGCAGTTCTTGGTCATGTCCTCAATCTGTTTATCGATTCCTGGCCACCACACATAGGGACAGACAAGACTTTTCATCTTCACGGTACCCAGGTGCCCCTCATGCAATTCCTCCAGCACTCTGGTGCGTAGCTTGGGAGGAATCACAACTTCTGAGCCACACATTAGAGTTCCCCGACACACTGACTACTGCTCCTTCCTCACTGAGAAGGCTGGAAACAGTGTGTTACCACGTGCTGGCCATCCCTTTACCGTGATGTCATACACTTTTGGCAATGTAGGGTCATTGCGTGTTTCCCTTTCAGTGAGGCTGTTTGTTACTGGTAATTGTTCAACTATTGTTGTGTGAAAGATCTCTACTGAATCCATTTGCATAGTTACCTCGAAAGTGGGCAGTGGTAAATATGACAAACCATCTGCAATGCCTTGTTGCTTGGTCCCCTTGTGTTCAATGTCATACCTGTGACCTCCTAAGAAAAGAAACCATCACTGTATCCTTTGTGCTGTCATCACTGGAACGCCTGTCCTTGGGTTGAAGATTGACACGAGCGGATGATTGTCAGTCAACAGAGTAAACTTTTGACCATACAGGTAGTGACTAAATTTCTTAACTCCCCACACGAGGCTTAGGGCCTCTCTGTCAATCTGTGCGTAGTTGTGTTCAGCTGAAGTTAGCGTTCTTGAGGCAAAGACTATTAGTCTTTTGGAGCCATCTGGAAACTTGTGGATAACACAGCTCCTACCCATGGGGTGAGGCATCAAAATCTAGCCAGATCGGTAAGGAGGGGTCAAATTGTGTGAACACCCCTTCTGAAGTTATGAGTCTTTTAGTTTCTTGAAATGCTTTTCTCACAGCTCTCAGTCCACTTCCATTGTGTCCCTGTCTGTAATGGTGCATTTATTGGGTGTAGGACTGTGGGTAGGTTAGGCAAGAACTTGTGGTAGTAGTTCACTAGACCCAGATATGCTCTCAGCTGAGACACATTTTCAGGTGGTGGTGCCTTAAGCACTACTTCTATCTTGTCTTGAGACATGTGTAAGCCATCCTTGTTGATCACATGCCCACAGTATGAGATTTCCTTTTTGAAAAACTCACATTTCTATTAGCTTTGAGCCCATACTCTTGTAACCTGGTGAGCACTTGTTTTAGGTTAGAAAGATGTTCGTCGTCATCGTTGCCAGTGACAATGATGTCATCCAGGTTACACTGAGTCCCTGCAGAACCTGGTCCATTGCCCTTTGCCCAATTGCAGGCGCTGATGCTATCCCAAACACCAACCTGTTGTACTGGTAAAGTCCTTTGTGTGCATTTATTGTCAGGTATTTCTTGGATGCTTCCTCGATTTCCATTTGAAGGTAAGCCTGGGCCAAATCGATTTTTGTGAAATGTGCCCCTCCTGACAGGGAAGAAAAGATGTCCTCAATGTGAGGTAGAGGATACTGTACTGTGTGGAGAACAGGGTTAGCAGTCATTTTAAAGTCGCCACATATGCGCATCTTGCTTGGTTTTCCTGGTTTTGTGCTGGAGATATTCTTCATCACTGGAACAATAGGCGTGGCCCATTCACTCCAATCCACCTTTGATAGGACCCCAGTCTGCTCCAGATATTTCAGCTCTGCCTCTACTGTAGGACGGATTGCATATAGCACTGGCCTGGCTTTGTGAAATTTTGGACATGAATTTTCCTCAATCTCAATCTTTGCTTTCATGCCCCGAAGTGTTCCTTGTTAATTTAACCCCAGTCGCTTGTTTTCTTTTTAACTCACTGACCTTTTTTTTTGCTAGCGCCACGAGCAATGTCTGGCTAGATGAGTGTGTCGCTCCTTTTTTTAGATCTCCATTGAGGTAGGCAGACCCTCAGCCCTGGGGTTCAACGCCGGCTGTGGTCTCGCCTGGATGCGCTACGGCTCCAACTGTGTCTTTTGGTTTCCCGACGTTCCCAACTCCGGCTGAACTCTCGCTTCCTTTCAGACTCGCAGCCTCACTCTGCCTCTTCTGAGTGCCGTTATCAATTAAAACACGGCATTCCGATATGATGCAGGTTCATTAACCTCGTCGCCAATTTGTTGTGTATGTGGCCGGGTTACACAACAAAACTATAAATAAAAACGCTAGAGACTGGAGCTAAGCTGACAGGGGCTTTTTACTTACGGAACCCGAATTGAACACATATATACAGATCAATACGCGCCTAATAGCGAATGCTCTATAACGTGTTACTACAACATAAAATAGTCCCATATTATACAGTAGGCTATATGGTACAACTATCAGTACCTACAAATTCTTCCTAGTTTATAAATTGTTCAAGAAATGAACTCATTTCATTTTCAATCCTGTCTATTTCTGGAATCTCCAAGACTGAATGCTTGAAACAGCAGTAAGCAAAACAATTCTAAGTGGTCTTTCTTCTTATTTGTTATCAAGTATTAGTGACAAAATGACTGCTTTTTGAACCCACAAATGAAAATTGTGTTATTTAAAAACTGTTTGCTCTAAGCATGTCACGCAAGTTCACACGACAGGTGAGAAGTTAGAAACTGGTTGGCAACAGTCTCCTTTTCCAATTAAGCAGCATGGTCTCCCAAATAAATAAAGGGAATCCAGTCTATTTTCTTGATTAGTTTTTGTTACGTGTATATATATATTGTTACGTACCCCGTAACTGGGTTGCCAAACCAGCAGAAATGGATCACTCAGTTGGAGTCTGGAGTACTAGAACTAAGAAAGTTTTATTAAAGAAACAAGCAACACAGTAATCGAAAGGATAATAAATGCAACAATTCAACAATGATAACCACACATGTGCACAGAATTAAGATAACAGCATCAATCAAGCTCTATCGTTGTCTAGGGGTAAATGACCAATTTCAAAATGACTCAAAGTTCAGTCCAGTTTAGTAGTTCAGTTCGCAGTAATCGTTGTCATGGCGATGGACAAGGTGGGGAAGAGAGACATAGAATAGGAACAACTCATCATTCAGCACAGCTTCACTCACAGACCAGCGAGATGGCTCACAAACAGCATTTGGGCGGGTCCTTGGTGATGTCACTTGAGGTCACCGACTGTGACCCCTCCTCCAGATGCGGTCGATCCTCTGCAGTGAACCCGGCACCCAGGCAAGGGCGGACACACACCGGGTTCCCGCTGATCGTACCTTTCCACCCTTGTCGTTGTCTGGCACTTCTCACCCACTCGTGAGAAGCGCACCGCTTCCAGGGTCTCGTTACCTCGGGTGGCGTGTGTCTGTCTTAGCGAACCTGTCCCTTTTTATCCCCCTGCTGGGGTATCGCCTGTCCATCACTTCAAACAGTTCAGGGTTCAAAGGGGGGAGCCGCTCCAGACAGCTCTTCCTCCCACATCCCTTCATTACACATCTCCAGACGCTGCTCCATTGTTCCTTATCTCTCCTTCCCCTGAGGGCAGGTGGCAGACCAACTGCTGATGCCACTGATGCTAGCCCAGGCCAGCAAACATCTTAATTTTATGTGTATTCTCATAACAATATGTATCTATATGTGTATATGTGTGTGTGTATTTATACAGTGCCTATAAAAAGTATTCACATACACCCTTGGAAGTTTTCATGTTTTGTTGTTTTTCCACATTGAATCACAGTGGATTTAATTTGGCATTTTTGACACTGATCAACAGAAAAAGACTCTTTCGTGTCAAAGTAAAAACGGATCTCTGCAATGTGATCTAAGTTAATCATAAATATCAAACACAAAATAATTGCTTGCATAAGTATTCAACTCTTCACGCCAGTATTTAGTAGATGCACCTTTGGCAGCAATTATAGCCTTGAGTCTATGTGACAAGGTCTCTGTCAGCTTTGCACATCTGGACAATACAGTTCTTCCCCATTCTTCTTTACAAAACTGCTGAAGTTCTGTCAGATTGCATGGGCATCGTGAGTCAACAACCCTTTTCAAGCCCAGCCACAAATTCTCAGTTGGATTGAGGTCTACACTCTCACTTGTCCACTCCAGGACATTAAATTTGTTGTTTTCAAGCCATTGCTGTGTAGCTTTGGCTTTGTGCTTGGGGTTATTGTTTTGCTGGAAAACAAATCTTCTCCCAAGTTGCAGTTCTCTTGCAGACTTAATTAGGTTTTCCTGCAGGAGTTTCCTGTATCTTGCTGTATTCATTTTACCCTCTACCTTCACAGGCTTTCCAGGGCCTGCTACAGTGAAGCATCCCCACAGCATGATGCAACCACCACCATGCTTCACGGTAGAGATGGTGTGTTTTTGATGATGTGCAGTGTTTGGCTAACGCCAAATATAGCATTTAGTCTGATGGCCAGAAAGCTCAATGGTAGAACCTTCTTCTGTCACAAGCACAGATTCGGCAGCGCAGTTGATACAGCAATTGTGCTTATGCATTTGCACGTGTCACCTAATTATTACTTAATCATGATGTTATTTAACTCCATACTTGTCGTCGTAGTGCTTGTCAAGACTTGGGCAGAGCAGAGCACCACTTTGCTGTTGTTTTGCATTTGGTCTTCCCTGAGATATTGGACTTTCAAATCAACTGACTCTGAAGACTAGCGGTACTTGTTTAATGTTTAGATGTTCTTTTCAGCTGCAGCGTATGCTTCATTTTCCTTTTGAGAGTTTTAGACAATGGCCCTCTTTGGCCTAGTGTTAATTGTTTTATTTTCCCTTTAACACTGTTCCTATTAAAGTGTATGAACTATCGATCTTCAATGTCTCTCACTCCGCACTTGGGCCATATCCAAACCTGGTAACAGCAAGTCTTGACCCAAACAATAAACTATTTCCTTTCTTGCATGGTCACTTAGTTTTTGAGACAGCCTGCTGTAGGCAGATTTACAGCTGTGCCATATTCTTTCCATTTCTTGACGATTGGATTAACTGTTCTCCAAGGGATATTTAGTGACTTGGAAATTTTCTTGTATCCATCTCCTGACTTGTGCTTTTCCATAACCTTTTTTTTCATGGAGTTACTTAGAGTGTTCTTTTGTCTTCATGATGCCAGGATACTGACTCGCCAGCAGATGGACTATGGAGGGCATTCTGACAGGCAGCATCACTGTCTGGTATAGGGGGTGGAGGTTGGGGGGAAGGTTGCTACTGCACAGGATTGTAAGAAGCTACAGAAAGTTATAAAATTAGTCAGCTCCCTGTTGGGCACTAGCCTCCATAGTATCCAAGACATCTTTAAAGGGTGGTTCTTCAGAAAGGCGACGTCCATTATTAGGGACCACCATCACGCAGGACTTGCTCGCTTCTCGTTGTCACCAGTGGGAAGGAGGAACCGAAGCCTGAAGGCGCACACACCGTGAATCAGGAACAGTTTCTTCCCCCCCCTAAAATGATTCCTAAAAGGACATTGAACCCATGAACAGTACCTCACTACTTTTTTTATTATTTCTGTTTTTGGACTATTTTTGATGTTACATTATATTCTTACTGTAATTGATTTACTTTATTTTTTCTATATTTATTGTCTATTGCATTGTACTGTTGCCGCTAAGTTAAGAAATTTCACGATGTATGCCGGTGATATTAAACCTGATTCTGATTCTGTAAAACATTTACAGTTGTGATGCAAAACCATTGTTTTGAGAAAATCCTACTTATTTCTTCGCTTACGCTGTCTGACTAGCTAATGATATCCAGAATTTCAAGTATTTAATTTTTTTTTATCAGTGCTGGAGGCTGTTAATTGTAGTGGTAATATTTTGGTGGAGCTGTGAATGAAATGAGAGGGCTATTGCACATGTTAAAATACTTGCAGTATCTCAGTACTTGACTCTCTCCCTTTACTCAACTAGAAAAAATCTGATTAGAAAACATGGCTGCACAGACCTGATCTGTGTTGTGTTCTCGTGTTCCTGCATTCCAGTTATTCCACCAATAGAATATCAGCATCATATGAGTGTGTATTTCAAACATGAATAAAATTGTTCCAGCAGGTTTTCAGATAATCCTAAAATGAGAAGTTTCCTAGAAGTTCTGCTGCAGAAGTAGGGTAGAGTCTACAAATTATATACTTGGGAGATTATCTTAATCCCTACTAGAAAATTCTGCACACATTCAGGTTGTTACAACAGTGCAATTGCAGGTAAATAGATACAGTTAAAACTCAGACAAACTTAGTTAACCAGAAGTATCACATTTTGAGATGATATAACCAATGTTAACAGTGGGGAAAAAAAAACTTCAAAAGCCAAACAAAAACTTTTGCATAAACTTAACCTATCAATGGAAATCACTTGACCTTGCACATGTAGAGCGTCAAGTAGCATTTTATGGTAAAGTGGGATTAGATGTATTTCTTGCATATCATAGAGTTCAAAAAAGGTAGTAAAATACAGCCAATTAGATACTCATTTGCAGCTTTAACTGAAAAATTGAGTTGTCATAGTTTCACAGAAAAATCTTCTCCAGGCTGAATAATTCCCAGCTCTACTTTTGTGAAGCAGAGAGAAGGCAGTGTAATGCTCAGAGAGTCTGATGACTGAAGGCGTCCTGATGAATTGCTTGGATTTTAACAAATATTGTTAATGCAATATCCTTAGTAATGACTCACCTCAGCTGAACTTTAAAGCTTGTGTAAAATGTCAAATATGTGTTGCATCTCTTGGAGCAGAAGTGTTCCTAATGTCAATTAAACAAGGATAACAAAGATGACTTTCCCTTACCAACTGACACCTGGGGCTTTATCTGATTGTTTGCTTTTCCTCTTGCAATCTTGGAGTCTCTTAAAGCAATTCTAAACTTCAGACCACACAGTATGTTATGTGATGGGCTGCCTATTTTCACTTCTGTGATATTGCCAGACCTTTCTGCTTTTCCTGTATTTATTGCTCAAAATCTCTTCTAAATCTTGTTATCCCTGAGCTTCATTTTTCCAACAGATTGGCCTCCCTTTTTCTGCCTAAAGGTAGCTGTTCTCTGCTTCTGAGCTAATTTCTGCAAAAAAAAATCCCTGTGTTTTCAGACTAATGGTGGGTTTACACCATGCCTTGATTTAAAAATACTCATGCTTTCCCAGTCCCTCTGTGGTTTCGTTCCCATCCATCTACCTCTCTGATATTTTGCAACTTAGATCCTTTGAAGATTGCTGCAGACCTCTTGTTCTGGACTTTTCAGCATTCTGACACTTTAATCATTCTGGCAATGGTGAATGTGCCTTCAGCTATCTTGGGTCTAGGCTTTGGAATGTGTGACATCTGAACTTGTAAACCACTCTATCTCTCCATTAGAGATGGCACTTAAACCTGCCTCATCATTTGTGCTTTTTGTCATCTTCTATGAAGAGCTATGCATTTTTGGTTAATATCTCTCCTGTCAAATGTCTTTTAAAAAAGAGCTGCATAAGTTGATAGACCAGCAGTGGTGAGAAGAAAGTGTTTTCCTTCTCAGGAGTAAGATATGGTATTTCATGGAATTTGATGGTCACATTGTCTGGGAACTATCAGAACATTGTTTTCATCCTCTTTTCTATTGGTAGCCAGATTTCTGCACCTCTGTTCAATGCAAAATTATAAATGGATGGAATTATAGTATTAGTAGTCTCTTAACTTGGACCTTGCTTCATTTCCGAAACAGCCATATATTTACCCTAACGAAACAGCTTTATATTGGAGATATGGATATCCTGACCAAAACAATACACTCAATTGCCACTTTATTAGGTACCTCCTGCACATAATAAACTGGCCACTGAGTATGTTAGTGGTCTTCTGCTGCTGTAGGCCATTCACTTCAAGGTTTGACATTTTGTGTGTTTTGAGATGCATTTCTGCACCTCACTGTAGTAACAAAGGGATGTTTGAGTTCCTGTCATCTTCCTATCAACTTGAACCAGTCTGATCATTCTCCTCTGATCTCTCTCATTAACAATGTGTTTTTGCCCACAAAACTGCCACTCACTGGATTTTTTTTGAGTTTTTCACACCATTCTCTAGAAACTCTAGAGACTGCTGTGTGTGAAAATCTTAGTAGTTCAGCAGTTTCTGACATACTGAGACCATCCTGTCTGGCACCAACAATCATTCCACAATCAAAGACACTTTGATCAGGTTCCTTTCCCAGTATGATGTTTGGACTGAAAAACAACTGAATATCTTGGACCATGTCCACGTGCTTTTATGCATTGAGTTGCTGCCACATGACTGGATGATTAAATATTTGCATTAACAAGCTGGTGTACCGATATACCTCATAAGGTGGCCACTAAGTGTATATTCCTAGATCTTCAAGAGGAGGATGATGAGAGCAAATAAGAATGTCATGCATCATAGTTAGAAGTAAGGTTTTATGTTCAGCTTCTTTTCTGAATGGATCATTCAGAATTTTCCATAATTAACTAAGGCATGAAAGATAATATCAAACTTCAAGAAAAAGTAAATAATTGCACAAAGGCAGGTGGAAAGCTAGAAAACTGTTCAATTAAAAATATATATCTAATAAATGACTAAAAGATTAATAAGAAAAAAAATACTGTTGGACAGAGAAAAAAACTATTCAAAATTATAGAAAACAGTTATCATGTTTAATATTGGTCAGGTTGAAAGTGAATGATTGCAGAGAGTTTATAGAAAACAATGATACAATTTAATTATATTGGTATTTGTAACAATGCAGATGCTGTAAGAAATATCCCAGAAATGAATACTGGAACTGGAAAGGAGAAAGGAGCCTGGCGAAAGTTAACAATCATTAAGGCATTTTTACTGATAAAATTAGGATGAGTAGGGGATACTGCAGGCTGATAATTCCCCAGATTCTAATGGTCTTTATCCTGCAGTCATAAAAATAGTAGTTAGTAATGGTTGGTGTTTTAGTCTTAATTTTTTTGAAGTTCTCTGGATTCAGCAAAGGTTCTATTACGTTGGAAAATTCAAATGCAAATTCTTTATTCAGGGTAACAGAAAACAGAAAAATACAGGCCAGTCAGCTTTCCCCATGTTACATGGAAAATTTTAGAGACTAACTTTAAACACTTGGAGCATTTAAGAAAAAAATCATGGTCGATGTGTATTTTGTGAAATTATCTTTGGCTAATTTATTAGAAATTTGTTGTAAAGTAAATTATGTTGTTGATAAAGGGGTACCAATGATTTCCAAAAGATACTTTGAGAAATGCTAATCAAAGATCATTGAGCAAATTTTAAGCTAATGGATGGAAGATTACCTTCTAAGAAGCTATGCACAAATAGGACTTACCTGGTTGGCAAGATGTAGCAAATGTTGCGCCACAAGGATTAATTAATGCTAGGGGCCTTGACATCTTACAGTTTATATAAATGAACTGGATAAAAAAAAATATGGTTGCCAAGTTTGCTTATTTCACAAAGTTAGAAATTTTAATAGTGGAGAGGGCATAGGTGATTATATAGGTTTTGTGAGTGGGCAAACATCTGGCAAATGGACCAAAGCATGTCAAAATATGAAACTATCCATTTGGGCAGGATAACCAAAATATGTCATGTAAATAGAAGTCCAAGCTTAATAAGGAAGGTAAAATGCATACCAGATCAGTGGGCTAGAAAAAAAAGAACACCTGCATGTTAATAGTTTCTATGGATATGTAAATAAGAGTTCTTGCATGTGGGACTTCAGTGTACTAGTTTATGGTTCACAAAAGCCTATTATATTGTTAGTGCAAACAATGAAGATTAGCAGACTATCATTGTTATCACTAGGGGAACTGAATTCAAAAGTGGAAGATGAGCTTCAGTTAGTGGCTGGTCATGAAACCAATGTAGAAACATAGAAACATAGAAAATAGGTGCAGGAGTAGGCCATTCGGCCCTTCGAGCCTGCACCGCCATTTATTATGATCATGGCTGATCATCCAACTCAGAACCCAGCCTTCCCTCCATACCCCCTGACCCCTGTAGCCACAAGGGCCATATCTAACTTCCTTTTAAACATAGCTAATGAACTGGCCTCAACAGTTTGCTGTGGCAGAGAATTCCACAGATTCACCACTCTCTGTGTGAAGAAGTTTTTCCTAACCTCGGTCCTAAAAGGCTTCCCCTCTATCCTCAAACTGTGACCCCTCGTTCTAGACCTCCCCAACATCGGGAACAATCTTCCTGCATCTAGCCTGTCCAATCCCTTTAGGATCTTATACGTTTCAATCAGATCCCCCCTCAATCTTCTAAATTCCAACGAGTACAAGCCCAGTTCATCCAGTCTTTCTTCATATGAAAGACCTGCCATCCCAGGAATCAATCTGGTGAACCTTCTTTGTACTCCCTCTATGGCAAAGATGTCTTTCCTCAGATTAGGGGACCAAAACTGCACACAATACTCCAGGTGTGGTCTCACCAAGGCCTTGTACAACTGCAGTAGTACCTCCCTGCTCCTGTACTCGAATCCTCTCGCTATAAATGCCAGCATACCGTTCGCCTTTTTCACCGCCTGCTGTACCTGCATGCCCACTTTCAATGACTGGTGTATAATGACACCCAGGTCTCGTTGCACCTCCCCTTTTCCTAATCGGCCACCATTCAGATAATAATCTGTTTTCCTATTTTTGCCACCAAAGTGGATAACTTCACATTTATCCACATTAAATTGCATCTGCCATGAGTTTGCCCACTCACCCAACCTATCCAAGTCACCCTGCATCCTCTTAGCATCCTCCTCACTGCTAACACTGCCACCCAGCTTCGTGTCATCCGCAAACTTGGAGATGCTGCATTTAATTCCCTCATCCAAGTCATTAATATATATTGTAAACAACTGGGGTCCCAGCACTGAGCCTTGCGGTACCCCACTAGTCACCGCCTGCCATTCTGAAAAGGTCCCGTTTATTCCCACTCTTTGCTTCCTGTCTGCTAACCAATTCTCCACCCACACCAATACCTTACCCCCAATACCGTGTGCTTTAAGTTTGCACACTAATCTCCTATGTGGGACCTTGTCAAAAGCCTTTTGAAAATCCAAATATACCACATCCACTGGTTCTCCCCTATCCACTCTACTAGTTACATCCTCAAAAAATTTTATGAGATTCGTCAGACATGATTTTCCTTTCACAAATCCATGCTGACTTTGTCCGATCATTTCACCGCTTTCCAAATGTGCTGTTATCACATCCTTGATAACTGACTCCAGCAGTTTCCCCACCACCGACGTTAGGCTAACCGGCCTATAATTCCCCGGTTTCTCTCTCCCTCCTTTTTTAAAAAGTGGGGTTACATTAGCCACCCTCCAATCCTCAGGAACTAGTCCAGAATCTAACGAGTTTTGAAAAATTATCACTAATGCATCCACTATTTCTTGGGCCACTTCCTTAAGCACTCTGGGATGCAGACCATCTGGCCCTGGGGATTTATCTGCCTTCAATCCCTTCAATTTACCTAACACCACTTCCCTACTAACATGTATTTCGCTCAGTTCCTCCATCTCACTGGACCCTCTGTCCCTTACTATTTCTGGAAGATTATTTATGTCCTCCTTAGTGAAGACAGAACCAAAGTAATTATTCAATTGGTCTGCCATGTCCTTGCTCCCCATAATCAATTCACCTGTTTCTGTTTGAAGGGGACCTACATTTGTCTTTATCAGTCTTTTCCTTTTTACATATCTATAAAAGCTTTTACAGTCCGTTTTTATGTTCTCTGCCAGTTTTCTCTCATAATCTTTTTTCCCCTTCCTAATTAAGCCCTTTGTCCTCCTCTGCTGAACTCTGAATTTCTCCCAGTCCTCAGGTGAGCCACTTTCTCTGGCTAATTTGTATGCTACTTCTTTGGAATTGATGCTATCCCTAATTTCTCTTGTCAGCCACGGGTGCACTACCTTCCTTGATTTATTCTTTTGCCAAACTGGGATGAACAATTGTTGTAGTTCATCCATGCAACCTTTAAATGCCTGCCATTGCATATCCACCGTCAATCCTTGAAGTGTCATTTGCCAGTCTATCTTAGCTAATTCATGTCTCATACCTTCAAAGTTACCCCTCTTTAAGTTCAGAACCTTTGTTTCTGAATTAACTACGTCACTCTCCATGTTAATGAAGAATTCCACCATATTATGGTCACTCTTACCCAAGGGGCCTCTCACGACAAGATCGCTAATTAACCCTTCCTCATTGCTCAAAACCCAGTCCAGAATAGCCTGCTCTCTAGTCGGTTCCTCGACATGTTGGTTCAAAAAACCATCCCGCATACATTCCAAGAAATCCTCTTCCTCAGCACCTTTACCAATTTGGTTCACCCAGTCTACATGTAGATTGAAGTCACCCATTATAACTGCTGTTCCTTTATTGCACACATTTCTAATTTCCTGTTTAATACCATCTCCGACCTCACTACTACTGTTAGGTGGCCTGTACACAACTCCCACCAGCGTCTTCTGCCCCTTAGTGTTACGCAGCTCTACCCATATCGATTCCACATCTTCCCGGCTTATGTCCTTCCTTTCTATTGCGTTAATCTCTTTTTTAACCAGCAAATATTGTTCTCTTTTAAAAGAAGGATAGTAGTGATTGGAACCTGTTCCAAAAAAGATTTGCTGGACTATATGCAGCATTGCTGGCTTGTCTAATGGGACTGTACTGGCTAGTCTTGCATTTTCTGGAATTTAGAAACAAGATAGCCACTTGATTGACACATACAAGTTCCTGAGTCATTTGCATGCGGCTTGAGAGGATGTTTCCTTGTGTAGGAATCTAGATAAAGTTCAAAGTAAAATTTAATATCAGAGTGCATACACGTCACCACATACAACCCTGAGATTCTTTCTCTGCAGACATATTTAGCAAACCTATCGAACAGCAAATGTAAACATGATCAATGGACAACAAACTGTGCAAATACAAATATAAATAAATAGCAATAAATAATGAGCATGAAATAACAAGATAAAGAGTCCTTAAAGTGAGAGTGTCAGTTGTGGGAACACAAGAAGTAGAATATGTGTAGTTATCCCCTTTTAGACAATAGACAATAGGTGCAGGAGTAGGCCATTTGGCCCTTCGAGTCAGCATCGCCATTCACTGTGATCATGGCTGATCATCCACAATCAGTATCCAGTTCCTGCCTTATCCCCATAACCTTTGATTCCACTATCTTTAAGAGTTCTATCCATCTCTTTTTTGAAAGCATACAGAGACTTGGCCTCCACAGCCTTCTGGGGCAGAGCATTCCATATATCCACTACTCTCTGGGTGAAAAAGATTTTCCTCAACTCCGTTCTAAATGGCCTACCCCTTATTCTTTAACTGTGGCCTCTGGTTCTGGACTCACCCATCAGCGGGAACTTGCTTCCTGCCTCCAGCGTGTCCAATCCCTTAATAATCTTATATCTTTCAATCAGATCCCCTCTCAGCCTTTTAAATTCCAGAGTATACAAGCCCAGTTGCTCCAATCTTTCAACATATGACAGTCCTGCCATCCCGGGAATTAACCTTGTGAACCTACGCTGCACTCCCTCAATAGCAAGAATGTCCTTCCTCAAATTTGGAGACCAAAACTGCACACAGTACTCCAGGTGTGGTCTCACCAGGGCCCTGTACAGCTGCAGAAGGACCTCTTTGCTCTTATATTCAATTCCCCTTGTTATGAAGGCCAGCTTGCCATTAGCTTTCTTCACTGCCTGCTGTACTTGCATGCTTGCTTTCAGTGACTGATGTACAAGAACATCTAGATCTCGTTGTGCTTCCCCTTTTCCTAACTTGACTCCATTTAGATAATAATCTGCCTTCCCGTTCTTACCACCAAAGTGGATAACCTCACATTTATCCACATTAAACTGTGTCTGCCATGCATCTGCCCACTCACCTAGCCTGTCCAAGTCACTCTGCATTCTCATAACATCCTGATGTTCAAGAGCCTGATGTTTGAGGGGTAATAACTGTTCTTGAACCTGGTAGTGCAAGTCCTGAGGCACTTGTACCTTCTACTTGATGGCAACAGCAAGAAAAGAGCATGGCATGAGTGGTGAGGATTTCTGACGATGAATGCAGCTTTTCTACTGCAACGTTTTATGTAGATGTGCTCAATCATTGGGAGGGTCTTTCCAATGATGTACTGGGTCAAATCACTACCTTTTGTAGGAATTTCCGTTCAAATGTATTGGTTTTCCCATACTAGGCCATAACGCAGCCAGTCAGCACACTTTCCACCATATATCTATAGGTTTTTGATGACATGCCGAATCTCCGCAGACTCCTGAGGAAGTAGAGGTGCTGTTATGCTTTCTTTGCAATTTTTTTTATATGATGGATACAGGAGAGGTCCTCTGAGATAGTGACACCCAGGAATTTAAAGTTACTGACCCTCTCCACCTCTGATTCTACAATGATTATTGGCTCATGGACCTCCGGCTTCTCTCTCTTGAAGTCTACCATCAGTTCCTTGGTCTTATTTACATTAAGTGAGAGGTCACTCAGCCAAGTTTTAAATCTCCCTCCTGTGTGCTGATTCATCACCCCCCTTGATACAGCCTACAACAGTGGTGCTGTCAGCAAATTTGTATATGGTGTTAGAGCTGTACTTAGCCACAAAGTCATAGATGTAAAGTGAGTAGAGCAGGGGGTAAGTTTACATCCCTGCTGTGCTCCTGTGCTGATGGAGATTGTGGGGCAATGTTTTTGCCGATTTGGATTGACTGGGGTCTACAAGTGAGGAAATCCAGGATCCAATTGCACAATGGTATACTGAGGCCCAGGTCTTGGAATTTACTGATTTGTTTTGAGGGGATGGTGGTTTTAAATGCTGAGGAGTAATCGACAAACAGCATCCTGATGTATGCATTCTTGTGTCCAGATGTTCCAGGGTTGTGTGAAAAGCCAACAAGATTGCAACAGGTCTACAACAGATGCTTTGGTAGGCAAAGTCACCACTGAGACAGGAGCTGATATGCTTCAACACCAGCCACTCAAAACATTTCATCACTGTGGATGTAAGTGCCATAGAGCGGTAGTCATTACAACAGGTTACCACGCTCTTCATGGGCACCAGTATGATTAATGCCTACTTGAAGCAGGTAGATACCACACACTGCCGGAATGAGAGGTTGGAGATATCGGTGAATGCACCAGACAATTGGTCAGCCCAGGTCTTCACTACATGGCCAGGTACTCCATCGGACTGGATGGTTTCCTTGGATTCAGCCTATTGAAGGCAGCCAGATACAGAGAACAGTGGATCATCAGGAGACATGAGGGTGCGCGATGGTCCCTCCATGTTCTGGTGGATCAAAGCAATCATTGTAGGCATTGAGCTCATCTGGAAGCGAAGTTCTGCTGTCCCTTATGTCACAAGATTTAGCTTCTTAGGCAGTTATGGCAGTCAAACACTGCCACAGTTGTCAAGCATCCCTCGTTGGTCCCAGTCTAGTCTGGAGTATCCATTTCACCCGTGAGATGGCTTTCTGAAGATCATGCCTGCAACTCTTGAAGCTTTCTTGATCTCTAGACTTAAATGCCTCTGGTCTGGCTCTCAGCAGGTTCTGAATTGCATTGTTCATCCAGGACTTCTGATTGGAGTAAACCCTAATCGATTTCATGAGGGCACAACTGCTTTAATAAAGATAAAATGGTTACTATCTGAAAATTATGGTTACTATTTGAAATTATTTAATATAATTAATATAGTAAAATTGTTTCTCTGACAAAAGTTAAAAATGATTTTATTATCGAGGTACATGAGTGTCACTGTATGCTACCCTGAGATTCATTTTATATGCAAAAAAACTAAACACAAAGACAAATAACCAATGTGCAAAATTCAACAATTTGTGAAAATACAAAAAGTAAAACATAAAATAATAATAATCGATAAATAAGTAATAAGTAATATTGAGAATACATGTTATAAAGTCCTTGAAAGTAAGTCTATAGGTTGTGGAATTATTTCAGTGTTGAAGTGAGTGAAGTTAGCCATGCTGGTTTGGAAGCCTGGTGGTTGAGGGATTATAACAGTTCCTGAACCAGGTATGTGGTGTGGGACCTATGGCTTCTGTATCTCCTTCCTGATGGCAGTAGTGAGAAGAGAGCATATCTTGGATAGTGGGGTCCTTGATGACAGATGCTGCTTTTTGCAACAGCGCTTCTTGCAGATGTGCTGAATGGCGGAGAGGGATTTACCTATTATGGACTGGACTGTATCCATTGCCTTTTTTTGGATTTTCTGTTCAAGGGCACTGGTGTTTCCATTTTAGGCAGAGATGCAACCAGTCAGTATATTCTCCATCTTTAGAAATTTGTCAAAGTTTTAGATGACATTCTGAATCTTCGCAAACTTCTAAGAAAGTGGAGCATTGTGAGCCTTTGGAAACCTTGATCAAATTGGAGATGGAAGTCTTTGAATATTTTTTAAGACCAGGTTCAGCAGATGTTTCATAAGCAAGGTGGTGAAGCAGGGGATAGACAAAATTGAAAGTTGAGCTTACCTTCAGATCAGCAACAAATACTAGATCAGGATTCAGGAGCTAAACGGTGCTGCCACGTGCTGCTTCTAACTGATTTCTTTCTGTTGCCCAAGAAAGGACAGTTTAGAGTTTCCTGATCATTGTTACTCCAGGAGGTTGCACTTCCACCAAAGATTATTGGGGAAAATATCTCAAAATGAATGAAATTCATTCCCTCCTATCACCAAGAGACTTGCCAAAACATTCAGTCACCATACTTCCTAATAGAAACTGGCTAGGAAGAAATGAGAGTGAGCTTCTGCTATAGGCTGGCAGGTACAAGGAGATGTGTAAAGCTTTTCTTTATTCAATTAAAGTGAAACATGGAATGTGATGCAGTTTATCTGGTTCTGCTCTAAATGCCAGTCATCCAGGAAGCTGTTGTACCCCTGTCAGCCTTGCAATTCTAAATCTCAAGTCCTGACGGTTGCTGTGTGTGCTGCCGTCACAATTCTGACTAAAATAAGGCTTCCATAGACACCAGTTCCATTGAGGTCTGTGCCAGTACATGCAAGTTACGGAGCAATCTATTGAAATTCTGAAAGCCTGTTTTGCATGCCAAGATAAATCTGACCCTTCTTTTCACTGAGCTGAAGGATTAATGCAGGTCACTGCATCAAACTAGCGTGAAAAAGAACAAAGGATTTTTGTACTCAGAAGCTGCTGGTGATGGTGGAAAAGACAGAGTACCTTCCAACATACGGAGATGTACAAAAGAGGAAGATTTCCAACAGAATCCCCAACAACGAGGAAGAAATAACATAGTTCAGAATCAGAATCAGGTTTATTCTCACTGGCCTCTGTCATGAAATTTGTTATCTTAGCAGCAGCAGTTCATTGCAATACATGATAATATAGAAAGAAAAAAATAGCCAAGTAAATCAGTTACTCTAAGTATATATATGTATATTGAGTAGATTTAAAAATAGTGCTAAAACAGAAATAATACATATTAAAAAAAATGAGAGTGTGTTCACGGGTTCAATGCCCAATTAGAAATCGTATGGCAGAGGGGAAGAAGCTGTTCCTGAATCGCTGAGTGTGTGCCTTCAGGCTTCTGTACCTCCTTCCTGACAGTAAAAATGAGAAGAAGACATGGACTGGGTGATGGGGGTGCCTAATAATGGACGTCACCTTCCTGGGGCACCACTCCTTGAAGTTACTTATGTCCAGCCAGACATATTTTATAGATGAATCTTGACTGCTTCCTCCTGACCATTATCAAAGATGATCTCCAGGAAATTTGATTCACCCAATGTGATCAAGAAACAGCTCGGAACACTGGATACAGCAAAAACTCTGTGTCCAGATGTTTTAGTGAGGTCTTGAATGTGGGAACTAGCTGCATTTCCAGCAAAGCTGTTCCACTGGAAGAACATCACAGGCATATTTCTGAGTATGTGGAAATTTGTTCAGATCTATCCTGTTAACAAAAAAATACATAGAACAACCCCAATCTTACTGTTCAGTCAATTCCTATCTGTATTAACGTGATGGAAGTTGTCACCAATAATACTATCCAGAAGCATCAACTGACCAGTAGCCTGCTGATTGATACCCAGTACAGAACCATTCCGCTCGAGACTTCATTAAGGCCTTCAGCCAAATAAAGACCAAAAAGCTGAATTTTAGGGAGGAGTTGAGGGTCGGGTGACTGTATGTAACTAAATGTAGTGTCAAGGTGACTTGGTACAACTGAAGTCAAAATTCTAGAAACCTGCCCAATGGTTGGGGTCATAACTTGCTCAAAAGAAGATAGTTGTGCCCATCAATTATCAAAGTCTCTGGATATTAGATTACAAGGACACTCAGTCCTCGTTTATTGTCATTTAGAAATGCATGCATTAAAAAGTGATATAACATTCCTCCAGAATGATATCACAAGAAAACACAGGACAAGCCAAGGCTAAAACTTACAGAACCACATAATTATAACATATAGTTACAACAGTGCAAAGCAATACCATCATTTGATAAAGAGCAGACCATGGGCACGGTAAAAAAAAAGTCTCAAAGTTCCGATAGCCTCATCATCTCACGCAGGCGGCAGAAGGGAGAAACTCTCCCTGCCATGAACCTCCAAGCTCCACAAACTTGCCAATGCAGCACCACTGGAAGCACCCGACCGCAGCAGACTCTGAGTCCATCTGAAAACTTTAAGCCTCTGACCAGCCCCTCCGACATAGCCTCACCGAGCACCATCATCTGCCGAGCGCTTTGACCCCACCCCAGCCGCCGAGCAACAAGCAAAACCAAGGACTCGGGGCCTTCCCCTCCGGAGATTCTGGACCACACAGTAGCAGCAGCAGTGAAGCAGGCATTTCAGAAGTTTCACCAAATGTTCTTCTGTGCTCTCACATCCATCTCCATAAAATCAGGATTGTGCGCGGCACCCTACTTGACAAATAACAGACATCATCACCGGAGTGGCCGCTGCAAGTTGCATCGTGCCGCCATCTTCTCCTCCCTCCTTTATATGACTATATGAATCTAAGAGGTCATTTTGGGTAGTATCCTTGGATCACCTATTTTCAGCTGCTTCGTCTATGACCCTTCTTTTAACACTAGGTCAGACAAGGAAATGTGCACTGATGATTGCACTATGTTTAGTTCCATTTACTACTCCTCAGCAAAGGTAGCTTAAGCCTACAAAGCATACAAGTTTGAGCTGATATATTGTCCGGTAAATAACACTGTTGCTATAAAAGTGTGAGGCATTGACTATCTCCAATAAGGAAGAATCCAACTACTTGTGTTTGCTATTCAATGGCATTACCATTCCCAGGTCTCCTACAACCAATATCCCATGGGCTTCCATTGACCAGAAGCCCAGTTGGACTACATAAAAACCATGGCTGCAAGATCAGATCAGAGGTTAGGTAGCTGGTGGTGACTCTCACACCCATCTATGTATAAGGCACACATCAGAGGATAAAGGAGTTTACTTTGCTCGTCTCAGTGAGAGGAATGCCAAATTCTCTCAAGATGATACACAACTTCCAGAACAAAACAGCCTATTTAATTGTTACTTCATCAATCACCCTAAATATTCATCCAATCCTTCCCATTTAGCAAGGCCTGTGGCAAAGTCCCACATAGGAAGCTGGTCCAGAGGTTTCAGGATGAAATAGTAATTTGGATTCAACATGAGTTTAGCAGGAGAAGACAGAGGCTGGTAGTAGATGGTTGCCTTTCTGATTGGAGGTCTGTGACTAGTGGCGAGCTGGAGTTTTGTTGTTTGTTATATATATTAGCAATTTGGATGATGTAGTATATTGAATCAGAGAATTTATGGATGACATGATCTGCAGATGGTGTTTGGGCTATCAGCACTTGCAGCTGGATTTTGACCGCCTGGAATATGAGCTGACAAATGGCTGTGGGTGTTGCACTTCAGGAGGACAATCTGGAGTGGGACCTACACAGTGAACAATAGGACACTGAAGAGAGCAGTGGAACAAAGGGATCTGGGAATACGGATCCATGCAATCTGGGGTGGGACCTACACAGTGAACAATAGGACACTGAAGAGAGCAGTGGAACAAAGGGATCTGGGAAAGTGGCATCACAGTTAAACAGGGTCATAAAGACAGCTTTTAGCACATTGGCCTTTATAAATCAAAATACTGAGTACAGAAGTTGGGATGTTATGTTGAAGTTGTGTCTTGGTGAGGACAAAATTAAAATATTGCTATCAGTTCCCATTACCTACCTACAGGAAAGATCCCAATAAGATTGAAAGAGTACAGAGAATATTTACATGGATATTGCCAGGACTTAAGGAAGGTTGAATATGATAGGATTTTATTCACTCAAGGATAGAAGACTGAGGGGAGATTTGACAGAGGTATACAAAATTGAGGTGTATAGATAGAGTACAAGCTGGCTTTTTTCCCACTAAATTTGGGTGAAACTAGCACCGGAAGTCATAGATTAAGAGTGAAAGGTGAAATATTTAATGAGAACCTGATGGGGAACTTCACTCAGAGGACGGTGTGAGTGTGGAATGAACTGCCAGTGGAAGTGGTAGATGTAGGTTTGGTTGAAACACTTAAGAGCAATTTAAATAAGTACGTGGATGGGAGGGCTGTGGAGAGCTAGTCAATAGGACTAGGCAGAATAATGATTCAGCCTCAACTCGATGGGCTGAAAGGGGTGTTTTTGTGCGGTAGCGCTCTGTGACTCTATCCCCTGCATCACTGACGTGCAATGACCTCGCGTGCAGTCTTAAAAAGTGCCATCACTCACCCTGCTAATCCAACAGCTTCTCCCAATTCTGCAGCTTCTGTCATCAAAAGGATAACTGCAACAAGCGGATGGGAACAGATGATCTACAGGTTCACTTCCTGATTTGGGGGGAAAATGCTGCTCTTTTATTGTTGCTAGCTCTCAATCCAGGAACTTCCTACACAGTAGGACAGAGAATGCCTTCACAGTGCACACTGTAGAAAGTGACTTATCACCACCTCCACCACCTAAACAATGAACAATGACCCATTTTAGGGTTACTTGTTTTTAATTGATTTGTAACTTAAATGTCACTTGTTACGAGAATACACATAAAATTAAGATGTTTGCTGGCCTGGGCTAGCATCAGTGGCATCAGCAGTTGGTCTGCCACCTGCCCTCAGGGGAAGGAGAGATAAGGAACAATGGAGCAGCGTCTGGAGATGTGTAATGAAGGGATGTGGGAGGAAGAGCTGTCTGGAGCGGCTCCCCCCTTTGAACCCTGAACTGTTTGAAGTGATGGACAGGCGATACCCCAGCAGGGGGATAAAAAGGGACAGGTTCGCTAAGACACACACACGCCACCCGAGGTAACGAGACCCTGGAAGCGGTGCGCTTCTCACGAGTGGGTGAGAAGTCCCAGACAACGACAAGGGTGGAAAGGTACGATCAGCGGGAACCCGGTGTGTGTCCGCCCTTGCCTGGGTGCCGGGTTCACTGCAGAGGATCGACCGCATCTGGAGGAGGGGTCACAGTCGGTGACCTCAGGTGACATCACCAAGGACCCGCCCAAAAGCTGTTTGTGAGCCATCTCGCTGGTCTGTGAGTGAAGCCGTTCTGAATGATGAGTTGTTCCTATTCTATCTCTCTCTTCCCCCACGTTGTCCACCGCCATGGCAACGATTACTGCGAACTGAACTACTAAACTGGACTGAACTTTGAGTCATTTTGAAATTGGTCATTTACCCCTAGACAACGATAGAGCTTGATTGATGCTGTTATCTTAATTCTGTGCACATGTGTGTTTATCATCACTGAACTGTTGCATTTATTATCCTTTCGATTACTGTGTTGCTTGTTTCTTTAATAAAACTTTCTTAGTTCTAGTACTCCAGACTCCAACTGAGTGATCCATTTCTGCTGGTTTGGCAACCCAGTTACGGGGTACGTAACACACTCTAAATAATTCAGATGTTATTTTAAATTTAGTCACTGTGCTTTTATGCTGTTTTTCACTGAGTGGAGTAACACTGCAATCACGTTGTCCTCAGCAATGACAATAAAGCTCTAACTTTACTCATTGGCAAATAGGACAATAACTAGTGCAGTGGAATGAATGGTGAGGGCTGGTAACTAGTAAATAAGGATGTGGATCACGCTAATGTTGCAACAGGGAACTGCAGATAAAGGCTGGGAGTAGAGACTTGGAATGCAGCAGTGACTTTGTCCAAGGTACGGGAGTTTCATTAATTATGTTATAGCATGCACATAATAGAGAAATAACCATAACAGAATCAATAAAATACTGCACCAATTTGCTCTTTCAACCAGTGTGCAAAAGACAACAAACTGTGCAAATACAAAAAGAAAGAAATAATGATAGATAGATAGATAAACAAACAAACAAACAAACAAACAAACAAGCAATTTCTTTATTTGAGATGAAGAGTCTTTGAATATGAGTCCCTAGTTTGTGGGACCAGTTCAATGATGGGGCAAGTGAAGTTATCCCCACTAGTTTAAGTTAAATTTGAGGGGTAATAACTGTTCCAGAATCTGGCAGTGTGAGACCTGAGGCTCCAGTACCACCTTCCTGATGGTAGCAGCTAGAAGAGAGCATGACATGGGTGGCGGGGGTCCCTGATGATGGATGCTGCTTTCTTGCAAAAAGGCTTCATGTAGATGTGCTCAATCATGGGAAGGACTTCCCCATGATAGACTGTGCTGTATCCATTACTTTTTGTAGGGTGTTCCATTGAAGGGCATTTGTGCTTCCATACCAGGCTGTGATGCAGTCAGTCAATATGCTCTCCACCACACAGCTGTAAAAGTTTATCCTTATAATTGCAAATGTGTGCTGGGCCCAGGATATGTCCTTTGAAATGATAATATTAAGGAATTTAAAGTTGCTGACCCTCTTGAACTCTGATGCTCTGATAAGGCCTAACTGGTGGACCTCTGGTTTTGTCTTCCTAAAGGCAATAATCAGCTCCTTGGTCTTGTTGACATTGAGTAAGAGGTTGTTGTTGTTGCACCACTCAGCCATGTTGTCTGGTTCTCCCACCTATATGCTTATTCATCACCACCTTTAATTCTGTTACTAAAATGTAATTTTATTCATAATATTGTGAACTGAGAATATAAAAGCTCTAGCAAATTCATGCTCAGGTAGATGGTCTCCTGGTGCACACCAGTTTTTAATAAATTGTCTGTCATTTCAAACACCAAATCCATATAACACTGATATTGTTACCTGATGTCTAGATGCTGAAAATTATCATTTTTTAAATTAAAATAAATCCCATTAAAGTTACTTCACAGTTCACACTGCTTTCCCGCCTTCACTCCCAGTTTGATAATTACAGCAGGTTTATTTTTCCATCACAACACACTCAAAATGCTGGAGGAACTGAGCAGGCCAGGCAGCATCTATGGAAAAGAGTAAACAGCTAACGATGAAGGGTCTCGGCCCAAAATGCGGGCTGTTTATTTTTTTCCATAGATGCTGCTGGCCTGCTGAGTTCCTCCCTCATTTTGTATGTGTTACTTGGATTTGCACCATCTGCAGATTTTCTCGTGTTTGTGTTTTCACTGTCTTTGTTCCACTTCCTAAAACCTAAAAGTCTATGTATTTTGCATGCAGAATTCTATGTAAGCTGTGTTTCCTTCAGACAACAGTACATAATTCAATCTCCTCAGCTACAACAATTTTTAAATGCTGCATCAGCCTTGCATGCCAGTTAAGTTGTGCTCCAAATCTGCTACTTCTATAGAACGTTTCTGTTATAAAAGGTGGCTACAAAGAATGATTCTCCTGGAGACTTAATCATTCCATAAATGACCAAGATAGCTCATGTACTAGAGGAATTAATTTCCTGTGTTAGCAGGTGGTACTAGGTTAACATCTGAAGATCATTCCCATGTAGACTATGGAGGGGATCTAAAGGGAACAAGTTAATGATGGTCTCTGATGAGACAGTGATAACTCATTCTGTTTGATTTGTTTTCCTCCTATGGTTTCAAGTAATCCGCTTATCTTTTCTATTGGCCTTGTCTCTTTATTTTTTTTTCTTCTGTATTCTGCTCCCTTAATAAGTCAATCAGTATTTGAAATTGTATTTCATAGCCTCACATTTCAGCTTTAGTTCTTTTGATTCTTTGAAATTTAACTGCTGGTTCAACCCAACCCAGCTGGTATTTCAGAGCTTCTGTCAATCATCCCACTCTTTCAACAGCATTAGTTCCTTTTATTTCTTTTAATAATAATACATGCTCTCAGCTTCCAATAGCTTCCAGTTATAAAAAAATATATATTCTTGCATATCCTATTTTATTTTCTATAATTTACTAAATGTATTGCCTTTCAACTTTTATTGAAACATCTTAAATTTCTTTGTTCACCCATTATTCACTGAAACTTTAATCATTATCTTATTTCACCAGTTGCACCTGAATTGTTTTCCTATTTTGGGGACGAATTCCAAAATGACAGGGAATTAACCTATCCATTATTATGTTAATAATTCTGCATCGCGCTTTTCAAACTTGGAAGACTAAGGGTATTTTACGGTTTTTGGATTTATTTTTAGATGGTTCCCTTATGTCTTTTGAACAATTATCTAATAAATATAACTTATCAAGAATATATTTTTTTAGATATTTACAAGTTAGAAATTTCCTAAGTACTATACTTTCTTCCTTTCCAATGCTTCCTCCTACATATATTTTAGATTCGATAATTAACCTCAATCCATGTCAGAAAGGTGCATCGGCTATGATTTATAATATTATTATGAAACTTAGGAAAGCTCCATTTGATAAGATTAGGGTAGATTGGGAACAGGAATTGGGGCTTACCATTTCTGTGGATGATTGGGGGCAGATTTTACAATTAGTTAATACTTCCTCTATTTGTGCTAAACATTCCCTAATTCAATTTAAAGTGGTTCATAGAGCACATATGTCCAAAGATAAGTTAGCGCGTTTTTACTCGCATATTAATCCTTTCTGTGATAGATGTTCGGGGCAGATAGCCTCTTTAACTCATATGTTTTGGTCTTGCCCTACTTTGGAAACTTTTTGGAGAGATATTTTTAATATTATTTCTAAGGTATTAAATATAGATATCTCTCCTCACCCTATTACTGCTATCTTTGGACTACCTAAAATTTCTAGTAATCTTTCCCCTTCAGCCCGTAGAATGATTGCAATTCTTACTTTAATGGCGAAAAGATGTATTTTACAATATTGGAAAGAGCTTAATGCTCCAACTACCTTTTTCTGGTTTTCTCAGATGATTTTATGTTTGAATTTGGAGAAAATTAGAAGTAACCTTTATGATTCTTCATTTAAATTTGAACAGATTTGGGGACCTTTTATTCGATATTTTCATTTAATGTAATATTTACCCTTCTTGTTTTTTTTTTCACTGTTTTTAATGGAGGTCGGGATTGAGGACGTGATTTTAAGTTTAAGTCTGTTTGGTTTCAAGTTAGCCCATTGCTTTGCTTTGCTTTTAGTTAGTTGCACGGTGGGTTTTTTTGGGGGGGTTTTTTTTTTCTTTTTTTTCCATTGATATATATAAAATTTAGTATACTATTATGTTATCTTGGTTTCTTATGTTTAAATTACACTGTTTGTAGTATTTTTTTTGGTATTGATACCTTTTGGAATTTTATTATACTTTAACATTGTATTAATGTTTATATGGCTTACCTTTTTTGTATACTTATTCAATAAAAAGATTTAAAAAGAAAGAAAGAATAATTCTGCAAACACAGGACTTCGCAACGTACTGTTCCAATTCTTCCTCACCCTTAGCTATTTTCCCACTAACACTTCAGTTACTTCAGACTGCTCAAGCCTTGCTTCTATTTTCCACCCGTTCCTCAGTACCATGTTTGTGTCATTGCATTTCTGCCTTTTCAGCTTCATTACTTAAACATCTTGGCATGTATTTCTTGTCAACACTCTCCATTTCTGCAAGGTAGTCTTTGCCATATCCATCACTTCCCCTTCCCCATAGTAACATCATTTGGTAAATTGTACTGCAGTGGATACAAATTAGTTGGAACACATTGGGACCAGTACATTTTGGCCCAATTAAACAGCTACCCTAATTAGCTGAAGTTTTATAGGAATAGTTAAAAGGTATAAAAAAGACAAACTACCATTTAACTGAGTAACAATTTATTTATTTATTTAAGTGAAATACTGAACAAATTAGTACATTACCAGTACAGTACTATAAAAGCATACTAGTTCCAAAATGTTATCTATGAAGAAATTTATCTGCCGTGTTCTTTTGTTAGTAAATGAACAAAATTAGCGCACTTAGTGCAGATAATGGACTGCTTTCATGCAATGCTTTAGGTGATTGCATCCTCCAAATCTTCATTTTCATTGTACTATTCAAGACAATTGTCAATAACTTCGTTACTCCTAACTTGTTGAAGTAGTGAAATCGTTTCACTTTTGCTCCTGGCTTTTCTGACATTTCCAAGCCTGAATGTTTGAAATCACAGAACCACATTGAGCAAAACAGTTCCAAGTTGTCTTACTGCTTATTTCTCGCCAACTATCAGTGACAAAAAGTCTGCTTATGGAAAAACAAACATATGCAACTGATGCTATTTAAAAATTGATCGTACTAAGCACAGTGTAGTGTCTATAATGGCCACATAAGTACATGCTCCAATTAACTGATGGCCCAATTAACTGGAATCCACTTAAAAATTTATTCTCTCTTGTAATATAATATAGAAATGTAGAAAACCAACAGCAAAATACAGGCTCTTCGGCCCACAAAGCTGTGCCGAACACGTCCTTACCTTAGAGCTACCTAGGCTTACCCATAGCCCTCTATTTTTCTAAACTCCATGTACATATACAGGAGTCTCTTAAAAGCCCATTCTATGTACTCACCACTCTCTGTGTAAAAAAGTTTACCCCTGACATCTCCTCTGTACCTACTTGCAAGCATCTTAAAACTATGCCCTCTCGTGCTAGCCATTTCAGCCCTGGGGAAAAGGCTTCTGACTATCCACACGATCAATGCCTCTCATTATCTTGTGCACATCTATCAAGTCACCTCTCATCCTCTGTCGCTCCAAGGAGAAAAGACCGAGTTCACTCAACATATTCTCATAAGGCATGCTCCCCAATCCAGACAGCATCCTTATAAATTTCCTCTGCACCCTTTCTATGGTTTCCACGTCCTTCTTGTAGTGAGGCGACCAGAATTGAGCACAGTACTCCAAGTGGGGTCTGACCAGGGTCCTATATAGCTGCGACATTACATCTCGGCTCTTAAACTCAGTCCCACAGTTGATGTAGGCCAACGCACTGTATGCCTTCTTAACCATGGAGTCAACCTGCGTAGCAGCTTTGAGTGTCCTATGCACTCGGACCCCAAGATCACTCTGATCCTCCACACTGCCAAATGTCTTACCATTAATGCTATATTCTGCCATCATATTTGACCTACCAGAATGAACCACCTCACACTTACCTGGGTTGAACTCCACCTGCAAATTCTCAGCCCAGTTTTGCATCCTATCAGTGTCCCGCTGTAACCTCTGACAGCCCTCCACACTCTCAACAACACCCCCAACCTTTGTGTATTCAGCAAATTTACTAACACATTCCTCCACTTCCTCATCCAGGTCATTTATAAAAATCATGAAGAGTAGGGGTCCAAGAACAGATCCCTGAGGCACACAACTGGTCACCGACATCCATGCAGAATATCAGCCATCTACAACCACTCTTTGCCTTCTGTGGGCAAGCCAGTTCTGGATCCACAAAGCAATGTCCCCTTGGATTCCATGCTGCCTTACTTTCTCAATAAGCCTTGCATGGGGCACCTTATCAAATGCCTTGCTGAAATCCATATACACTACATCTACCGCTCTTCCTTCATCAATGTCTTTAGTCACATCCTCAAAAAATTCAGTCAGGCTCGTAAGGCACGACATGCCTTTGATAAAACCATGCTGACTATTCCTAATCATATTATACCTCTTCAAATGTTCATAAATCCTGCTTCTCAGGATCTTCTCCATCAACTTACCAACCACTGAGGTAAGACTCACTGGTCTATAGTTTCCTGGGTTACCTCTACTCCCTTTCTTGAATAAGGGAACAACATTCGCAACCCTCCAATCCTCCGGAACCTCTCCCATCCTCATTGATGATGCAAAGATCATCGCCAGAGGCTCAGCAATCTCCTCCCTCACTTCCCACAGTAGCCTGGGGTACATCACGTCTGGTCCCTGTGACTTATCCAACTTGATGCTTTCCAAAAGCTCCAGCTCATCCTATTCTTTAATATCTACATGCTCAAGCTTTTCAGTTCACTGTAAGTCATCCCTACAATTGCCAAGATACTTTTCTGTAGTGAATACTGAAACAAAGTATTCATTAAGTACCTCTGCTATCTCCTCCGGTTCCATACACTGTCACACTTGATTGGTCCTCTTCTGTCACGTCTTATCCTCTTGCTCTTCACATACTTGTAGAATGCCTTGGGGTTTTCCTAAATCCTGTCTGCCAAGGCCTTCTCATGGCCCCCTTCTGGCTCTCCGAATTTCATTCTTAAGCTCCCTCCTGCTAGCCTTATAATCTTCTAGATCTCTATCATTACCTAGTTTTTTGACCCTTTCATAAGCTCTTCTTTTCTTCTTGACTAGATTTACAACAGCCTTTGTACACCACGCTTCCTGTACCCTTCCATCCTTTCTCCATCTCATTGGAACGTACCTATGCAGAACCCCATGCAAATATCCCCTGAACATTTGCCACATTTCTTCTGTGTGTTTCCTTGAGAGCATTTGTTTCCAGTTCATGCTTCCAAGTTCCTGCCTGATAGCCTCATATTTCCCCTTACTCCAATTAAACGTTTTCCTAACTTGTCTGTTTCTATCTTTCTCCAATGCTATGGTAAAGGAGATAGAATTGTGATCACTATCTCCAAAATGCTGTCCCACTGTGAGATCTGACACCTGACCAGGATCATTTTTCAATACCAGATCAAGTACAGCCTCTTCTCTTGTAGACTTATCGACATATTGTGTCAAGAAACCTTCCTGAACACACCTAACAAACTCCACCCCATCTAAACCCCTCACTGCAGGGAGATGCCAATCAATATTTGGGAAATTAAAATCTCCCACCACAACAACCCTGTTATTATTACTCCTTTCCAGAATCTGTCTCCCTATCTGCTCCTCAATGTCCCTGTTACTATTGGGTGGTCTTTAAAAAAATACCCAGTACAGTTTTTGATCCCTTCGTGTTCCTAACTTCCACCTATAGAGACTCCGTAGACAACCCCTCCATGACTTCCTCCTTTTCTACAGCCATGACACTATCCCTGATCAACAGTGCCACGCCCCCACCTCTTTTGCCTCCCTTCCTGTCCTTTCTGAAACATCTAAAGCCTGGCACTTGAAGTAGCCATTCCTGCCCCTGCACCATCCAAGTCTCTGTAATGCCACAACATCATATCTCCAAGTGCTGATCGACACTCTAAGCTCATCCGCTTTGTTCATAATACTCCTCACATTAAAATTTACACTTCTCACACCATATGTCTGAGCGCATCCCTTCTCTATCACCTGCCTATCCTCCCTTTTGCACTGTCTCCAAGCATTCTCTATTTGTGAGTCAACCTTCCTTTCCTCCATCTCTTCAGTTTGGTTCCCGCCCCCCAGCAATCCTAGTTTAAGCTCTCCCCAATAACCTTAGCAAACCTCCCCGCCAGGATATTGGTTGCCCTGGGATTCAAGTGCAACCCGTCCTTTTTGTACAGATCACACCTGCCCCAAAAGAGGTCCCAATGATCCAGAAATCTGAATCCCTGCCCCCTGCTCCAATCCCTCAGCCACGCATTTATCCTCCACCTCATTCTATTCCTAAACTCTTGCCCCCTCTGACGTACCTTGTCCTGGTGGCAATAATATACTACTTTTAGCTTTTGAGTAGCTTTAATCCAAAAAGTACATGTTTCTGTAAGTGGTAACTTTTTATATCATACATGGCAAAAAAGTGCATACGTCAATATGCCAAATGCCTCCAAAAATAAGGTCCTATATGTTCTTCTGTATTTCTGAAATTCTGTGTCGAATGTGCAGCCATTACAACATTACACATTTAGCATTATCTACTAGAGATTATCTTTTAGGCAAATATGGGTGAATTTGAAGTAAATTAATATTACTTAGTAGCTTTGAAAAATGTGTCATATTTCTTTAAGATAGTAAACCTGTTTTCCTAGTACAATAGTGCGTGCAATGTATTCATCTCAATAACTAACGTTTACAACAAATGAATTGGTAGTTATCTATTATTCAACACAAGACCACACCAATCAACGTTCCAACAGGACACAAAAGGCAAATCAATACCTCTTCAGTACTGTTGATAAATAATTTCTAGTTTTCCTTTCTAGTTCTGTGGTAAGTGAATCTGTGATATAAAGAAATTGTGCAGGAATGTTACCTCCACAGAGAGAAATGTTGAACTATTACACATGAGCCACATGCTACTACAGCAGAGAGAAGCAGCAACAAACTGTTTTACATTCACAGCTTAGTAATCAAGTATACATTAAAAAAGCAGGCTTTCAAAGCAGTAGTTTATATGATTACATTGCATGCTGTTTAACTGATGTCTGCTCGGGGTTAAAGTTCACTTCCTCGGAGAAGACTTATGGACCTCTCTACACCTTCCAAATGCACTTTCAAAGAGTTGTTGGTTTCTCCATATGTTGCTGAAAGCATTGCTGCTGTAGAGAAATCAATATTACCATCAGTTGAAGTAAGTTTTTGGTCCTGAGATGAAGTTTCATTCTTACTACCTTACAAAATAATCTGCTGAGAAGGTGGCTGAGGAAATTCAGATGATATTTAACTTGGGCAAGTGTGCTCTCCAGGGCAGCACAGTAAATGCTAGGGTTCTAGAGATCTATTTTTATTTATTCTATTTAGAAGTGCAACATGGAACAGGCCATTCTGGCCAGTAACCACTGATTTAACCCTAGTCTAATCACAGGACAATTTACAATGACCATTTAACTTTAATATGTATTGGACCGTGGGAGGTAACTAGAGCATTCGGAGAAAACCAGTGCATTCTACGGGGAGGATGTACAAACTCCTTACAGGGGATTGAGATCTGAACTCCGACGCCCCAAGCTAGTACAGTTAGTGTCGTTACGTTACCATGGCACCTAAGTACATGGTTAACCTGAAAGTGGCAACACAGGTAAACCGTGTAGTACAGAAGGCATTTGGCATGCTCACCTTCATCAGACAGGACACTGAATACAAGAGTTAGGATGTCTTGTTACAACTTTACACGATATTGGAGAGCATAATTGAAGTATTGTACATAGTTCTGTTTGCCTGGCTGAAGGACAGAATCATTAAACCAGAAAGGGTGTAGAACAGGTTTACTAGGACTGGATGGATTGAGTTATAAGGAGTGACTGGATATGCTGGTGTTTTCTTTCTCACTGGGGCTCTTGTTTTTTTTCCTGGAGTGCAGGAGGCTGAGGAGTGACCATACAGAGTTTTATAAAACTGAGGGGCATAGAAAAGGTGAATGGTAACAGTTTTTATCCCTGGGTGGGAGAGTCTTAAGTAGAGAGCATAGACATAAGGTAAGAAGGGATGACTGTCCAGTAAGAATCTATGTTTGGGTCTCAATTTGTATCCCTCCATTCCTTGCATATTCTTCTGTTCATCTGACCATCTCTTAAACACTATTATTCTATTTTCTTCCACCTCTACTCCTGGCAGTCCATTCCAGGCACTAAAATCCCGCTCCACACATCTCCTTTAAACTTTCCCTTTCTCATCTTAAATGTTACATCCTCTAGTATTGGAAATCTTTAGCCTAGGTAAAAAGATACTGACTGTCTATTCTATCCATGGAATTAGAATTGGTTTACACCTATGACTGTGTGGATAATTACAGCTCCAACACGATATACAGGTTTGCTGACAACACCACTGTTGTGGATTGTATCAAAGGTGGTGATGAATCAGCATACCGGAGTGAGATTCAAAACTTGGCTGAATGGTGTAATAAAAACAACCTCTCAATCGATGTCAATAAGACCAAGGAACTGATTGCAGACTTCAGGAGAGGAAAACCAGAAGTCCATGAGTCGGTAATCATCAGAGGATCAGAGCTGGAGAGTGTCAGTAAACTTAAATTCCTGGATGTCACTATCTCAGAGGATCTGTCCTGGACCCATCATATAAAGCTCGACAGCGCTTCTAGTTCATCAGGAGTCTGCAGAGATCTAACATGTCATCAAAAATCTTGGCAAACTCCTATAGATGTGTGGTGGAAAGTGTGCTGACTGGCTGCAATATGGCCTGGTATGGGAACACCAATGCCTTTGAGTGGAAAATTCTATAGAAGGTACTGGACTCAGCCCCGTGCATCACAGGTAAAACCCTACCAACCACTGAGCACAGCTACATAAAATGTTGAAGTAGAAAAATTGCATCCATCATCGAAGATCCTCACCACCCAAACCATGCCCTTTTCTTTCTGTTGCCATCAGGTAGATGGTACAATTGCCTCTGGATTCACACCACCAGGTTCAAGAACAGTTACTGCCCCTCAACCATCAGGCTCTTGAACAAAAGGGGATAGCTATATTCATTGAAGGACTCTGTTATATTGTTATGTCACACTCATTATTTATTGCTATTATTTATATCTGCATTAGCACTGTTTGTTTACCTTTAACAGTTGCTAATGTTTACATTTTACAGTTTCTGTTCTATAGCTTTGCTAAGTATGCCTGCAGAAGAAGGATTTCAGGGTTGAATGTAGTGATGTGTGTATGTACTCTCATAATACACTTTACGTGAACTTTGAACTTTATTGGTTTATCATTACCGAGTATGCTTGTCTTACATAGTGTTCATAGAGATCAAATCTTTGAGGCAGAACAAGGTAAGACAGTAGGAGAATGCAAATACTACATAACAACTACAGAAGGAGTGCAGTGCAAGAAAACAATAGGTGCAAGGTAATAAGGTAGATTGTGAGGTCAAGTGTCTATCTTATTATACTCGGGAGCCATTCAATAATCTTATAATAGCAGTGGAGAAGCTATCCTTGAACCTGATGGTACATGCTTTCAATCTTTTGTATCTTCTGTCTAATAGAAGAGGAGAGAAGAGAAATTGTGCGGAGTGGAGTGAGACTTTTGTTATGCTAGTTGCTTCACTGAGGCAACTATAGACAGTACATTTTGCCACTTATAACCTTACTAATTTTTATCAATTTTCTATAGCCTCTATGTTCCAGAGAAAACAAACCAACATTTTTCAATCTCTCCTCATAGTTCAATCTCTAATCCAGGCATCATCCCGGCAAATCCCCTCTACACCCTTTTCAAAGTCTTCACCTACCTTCTGTAGTGGGGTAGCCAGCATTAGTCATGCACATTTCTCTGACCAATGAAGGCAAACATGATGTACACCTCCTTAACCACCCTATTTACTTGCAATTTCAGTGAGCTGTGAACCTGGGCACCAACATTCCTCTGTGCTGGAAGATGGCATTAGGCTAAGTAGCTGTCATTTCAGTGGCATGGATTGATGGGCTAAATAGCCTCCCTCTGCTGCAAGATGTTTTGATTCTGTGCTCTTCAATTCTGAGACTGTTAAATGTTTAAATACCCAAATGACTCTGGATCTGAACCTAAGCTATAAAAAGAACAAGTTTTCAACATCTGTTGGAACTGGAGAGAAGACTGCACCTCAGAGAGGGGCTGGAAATTTAATTTTCTCTGATCTTGAAGTATATCACCATTTTGTCTAAAAGTTTCCTCCTGCAAAGTTTCCTCCGCTGTCTTTACAAGACCTATGTCCCAAAACTGGGCAGACAACATGATAAGACTTTAAGAGAACAGTTGATTACTCCTCAGGTATAATGTTTCTCTGAAAATGTTCTAAATATTAATGCATGTTTAATTAAAAGCTGATAATTCCAAAAGGTAATGCTGTTCACACCATCTGTAAAGAAAGTGAGCTGTAAGTGTTAGAGGTGACATATTTCACTGGAAATATACTTGCAACAATCTGGGGCAGTCTGTGCACGAGGGATGAATTTGTCTTTGAGTTTGACTTTGAGACCAGTGCAGACAGTTGCATGAACCTGTGCTTGTGGTTTCCAGAAGCTGCAGTTAAATAGAGTGTTTGTACTGCACTGAAAGCTAGGGTCATCCCTGTGCTAAAATCCTTCCAGTCTGCCTCACTTAGGGGAGAAAAGTCTCCACAAGCAAAGTGGCGAAACATGTTTCTTTTGGTGAATATGTTTTTAACATTCACAGTAGGGAGGAGCATTTAGCTTCGTTGCAGGGTTTGTAATGGTGGAAGCATTAAGTGAAGACGCTCAAGGTCATGTACACCTTCTCCATATGTGTCCTTCGTATTATGAAGCTGCATGAGAATGCACAATTCTTTACATATCTGCAGCAGGTATTAATTCTTTACTTAAATCCTGATTGACTTGATGTGCTTTGAATAAATTGGGTGAAACCTTTTAAAGGTAAATTCCCGAGGTCAGGGAAGTAAAGGAAAGGTCTAATTAATATGTGAAATTTTGACAGCTGATACCTGCTGTTTCTGAAACAAAGTAGTGCTACAGGGGAACCCATGAGCGCTCTTTTGGAACAGGTGTGAATGAAATTAATGGCTTTTTTGAGTCATTAAGAAGTGTTAAGGAATTTACTAATGCTATTGCTATACCTGTGTGGGTGAGGCAGGGTTGCGGAGAAGGTGCAGACAGTCTGCCAATATTACTGGAGAAGAAATCAGAATCAGTATTCTGCACTTCAACAGAATATTTCTGATTTAGGGTCATAGAACAAAAGCCTGAGTTTAATAGAACAGGGGTCCCCAACCTTTTCTGCACTGCGGACCGGTTTAATATTGACAATATTCTTGCGGACTGGCCAACCCGGGGCGGAGGGCGAGGGGCGAGGGGAGGGTTGCCAATGGACAACAGTAGCAGTCAAATACGTTGTGTTTACCCAAGAAAGACTACAATGACCATGAAGCCTTGCGCGGGTGCAAATGTGCATGCGCGTTGTGACCTGCCGATTTTTTTTCCTCTTTCTGCAAATCCTTTTTGGTGATTCTGTTCGGCGGGGGGTGGGGGGGGGTGTGAATCACGACCGGAATGTTGGTGATAAGTGGCTAATACACTCAATTTTATTTCTAAAAGGGTTTATCTAACGAATTTAATATTAAACACACAGCGCATATTTTCCTCACATGAATATAGTGATAAGTCAATTATCAGGGGAGCTTGAAGTAAGTGTTGAATGAACTTCCAGTAGAAGTGGTGGAGGCAGGTTCGATATTATCATTTAAAGAAAAATTGAATAGGTATGTGGACAGGAAAGGAATGGAGGGTTATGGGCTGAGTGCAGGTCGGTGGGACTAGGTGAGAGTAGCGTTTGGCACAGACTAGAAGAGCAAAGACGGCCTGTTTCCGTGCTGTAATTGTTATATGGTTATATAAGTATCATAACATTTTAAGTAACGTTTGGAAATTAAACACACAGTGCATATTTTCACCGTATGAACATATAAAATCATTGCAATGCACCAATATCGCTGAATCAGTGGGAGCCCTGGGCTTGATTCCCTGCACTAAGACGGTGCCATCGAGGGGTGATGGGAGACAGCGATACTCGAAGGGGGTTCCTTATGTCCAGTGTGTTCCACAATTTAGTTTTCGTTGCATTCATTGCAGAGATATGTTGGAAATGGAAGCAACGTTTTCAGTTCTTTCGTGGCTATCTCAGGATATTTCGCCTTGACTTAGATCCAGAATACCGGCAGATATGTTATGTCAAACATACTTTTCATCCCGCCGTCATTTGCAAGTTTGAGCAGTTGATCTTCTTCCCGCGCTGACATGGATGACGCGTGGGTAATGACCTCGCGTGTGTAATGGCTCAACAAAGCGTGACAGGGAATGAGGAAAGGTGCAGCTGACTTATATCGCCAAATCATATCGTTTCCTCGCGGCCCGGTAGCGTATGCTTTGCGGTCTGGTACCGGTCCGCAGTCTGGTGGTTGGCGACCGCTGTAATAGAACACATCACATTGTGTGCCTTGTTGTATGATGTAGGAAATCAGAGTCCATGACCATGATTGTTCTTGGCCAATGCTTCCACAGATGTGTTTGCCATTGTCTTCCACTGGGCAGTCTCTTTCCAGAATGAGTAATCCCAGTCATTATCAATGCTCTTCAGAGGTTGTCTGCCTGGGACAACTGTCAGTGGTCGCATAACCAGGACTTGTGATATGCATCAACTGCTCACACGACCATCCACCACCTGCTCCCATGGTTTCACGTGACCCTGGTCAGGAGACTAAGAGGGTGCTATGTCTTGCCCAAGGGTGACCTGCAGAGGGAAAGAGCAGCTTACACCTCCTGTGGTAGAGACATATCTCCATCCTGCCACATATTAATAGAACGTAGTTAATCAGTTTAGGAATTTAAGAGCTTATTTACACATTCTGTTTTGGAAGATTATTGTAAATTATTCACATTAAGCATTAAAATATTGGTCAACAAAAATTATCCAAATAAGATGCCTGTGGGCTTAATATTTTTGTTTGCTGCCAAGTTGATACATAGGGTACAATTGTGAAGTGATGATTATACATATGGATTACATTTCTTGAATTTAGAGCTGATATGAAAGATTGAAAAGATTAGCTTTATTTATGGCATGTACATTGAAACATACAGTGAAATGTGCTGTTTTTCACTAATGACCAACAGTGTCCGAGGATTGTACTGGAGGCAGCTTGGAAGTGTTGTCACCCTTCTGGCACCTACGTAACCTATCCACAGTTCAGTAACACGAAGCCTAACCATAAGTGTATGTCTTTAGAATGTGGGTTGAAACCAGAGGAAACCCAAGCAGTCATGAGAAAAACATAATCAGCAGTGGGAATTGATCCCCAATTGGTGACTGCTGGTGCTGTAAAGCAATTGTGCAAATTACTATGCCACCATACTGCCCAGTGAACTGAAACTTGGTTGGTTGCCAGATGTTTCACCTAAACATTATTAGAATGAGGAACTCTATCTAATAACAACACAAATTTTGATATATTAGATGTAAGAAACTTACTATTTACTCAATTAAGTAAAGTTAAAATAAGGTGCAGTTTTTAATTATGATCTGTAGGAGCAGTGGGATGAAATGGAACTTAACTGTATTGCTTTATGCAACTCTTTGCTCAATGTACTGTGGTTACCGAAAATAGTTGTATAAAGAATACAATTATAACAATCCTCAGGCATAAAATTGATTTTTTTTTTTACAAACTTGCCATAAATCCACTGAATCTAAATGTTCGGTCAAATCTTCTACATGTATACAGTAGTCATAAAGGCATACTAATGAGGGGCCAATCTGCATCAAACGATTTTTCCTAACTCAAAAGCCTTTCACCTGCTGCATGCCCGAAGTCAGGAATATGAGGAATGTATTCTTCTTATCTGGGTGCAGACAGCTCTGATACTCAAAATTCTACCAGTGCAATTCATCAAGACTCCCTGGACAGCACCTTCCAGACCCACAATGACAGTGGCTTCAATGGATAAACCACAGTAATTCAATAATTCTATTCATCACCAACTTCTCATTATTTGATAATTGCTGGCCTTACTTGCTTTCCCACGTTCCATCAATTGATGAAATTATATTGTGCTCCTACAAAGGGGTTGGAATATACTTTCTCAAATATTTGGGTAGAGATTGATGTTTCCATACCAGTGTTTCAATGTTGAGCTGTCAAATATGACTGGACAAATTGATCTAACAAATGCCTTGAGTGAGATGAATCCAAAGATTCAGAGGTTGGATGCAGCTTGCACAGTCTGTGATTTGATCATTTATTTTCTCATAATTCATTGCTTTTCAACAATATATTTAATATACAGTACTGTGCAAAAATCTTGGGCACATATATATAGCTAGAGTATAGTAAATTTCTGCATCGCACTGTATTGCTGCCACAAAATAAAAAAAACAGATTTCATGACGTATGTGAGTGATCATAAGTATGATTCTGATATGGGTCTCTATTATGGACTGAGTTTGGGAAGGGGGCAGGGAGAAGGGAATCATAGTTGAGAAAGGGAGAAGGGAGAGGGGAGGGAGTGAGAAACACCAGAGAAACATTCTGTAATGATCAATAAACCAATTGTTTGGAATCGGTTGATGTTGCCTGGTGTCATAGGGCTGGGTGTGTTTGCACCCACACCACCCCCACCCCGGACACCTTCTCTGCAACCTGTCCCACACCACTCCCATGGTGCGCCACCCTTACCAACACCCTTCGCTCCAGCCAGATTTGCAAACTTGCTCTCCTCATTGGCAAATACTGTACTGTGCATGTGTCAAAGACTTTTGCACAGTACTGTATCTTCATGAAGTGTGATGATTTGCTGTCCATGTTCTTGCTGCAGCTTGTGGCTTCTTTTTTCTGGTGATTACTGCAGTCCAAGTAGAATAGAAACTCACTATGTATAGAGTTCACCTGAACCTGCAAGGGCACCAGTATGTGGGCCATGCCAGTTCTGTCACAAGGTTTCAATACTATGCTCAGAGAATATCTTCACCACTTAAAGAATTCCATAATATAAATATTATCCATGCCTATGGTGAAATGGTAGTTACCGAAACTTCAGAATATGTACGCACAGGTTTTACAATATTTTACACAGAGGTTTAAAAATAAAATCACTTATCTTGCATCCCATGTATCACTAAAATAATACCAATCAATTAAATGAAATGTTGTTATGTGAAAAATAATGTATCAGGCTTCTTGCTCTGTAAAGTATCCTTAAAAATTCATTCCTGGCTGCCAGCACTAAATGAGGTATTTTAACTGCAACTTTGCATTCTTCTGCTTCTGAAATTTGCATATGCTGCAGTCAATGAACAGAAAATAACAAACTAAGCAGAACAAACTGTTATGTTTTGTAACTTCAAAACATTAATCTTATTCAAAGGAAGACGCAGGAGTCCAAAAATGTGGATCTAACTTTGAGTTTAAGCGAGGCACGCACGTAAATTGTGGCAGCATGGTGACTTATGCAATTCATGTATTTATACCTCTTACTCATAATTAATTATTTAAATAAAGAATCATACTTAATCAAACATATATAAGATTACTCAAATATAAGTGAAATATTAAATACACAGCACTCCTCCCTGCTTAGCTATAAACTCCAACTCACGTAGAATGCATCTCAACTATATAGACAGTAATCCAACTACTATATACAGACACCCACAGCATAGTAAGTTTTAAATTGTCCCATTCAGGCCTAAAAAATTTAATCGCTATGGAGGATTTCTTACTCTTGTGAGATAACGTCTTTCTTGACAAGGGGGAATCACTCAGCTTGGCAGGTGAGATTTGTGGCTATGAAAACAATCTCAGGTTCTGGTTCTGGGCCTCCTCCATGGTGGTTGTAGGAGTTGTTTCTGAGACTGCAGGAAATGGTTCTGACCGCAGTAGCCACATTTCTTCTCCCTTTTCCTTCTTGTTTGTGTGTCTTGATCTGGGGATGGTCCATTTAGCTCACTGGAGTATACTCACAAATGCTGAATGTTTGTAATTTTTCTGAAGCTCCTTGTACTCCATTCCAGCTGAAAACCAAACCACGTTTTTCAAATAACTGCCTGATTAACTTATCAAAAGCTTCCTCAGATGTGTTGTCTACAAAAACTGTTGTAGTCTGACCACAGCTTCCATCACTTCTACAGTTCCTCTTAGCAACATGGTCCTTTCTTGGTCCCATACACATTCCAGCCAGAGGTGCAGAGGTTAGCACCAACACCTGCTGAACAATGGTTCATGGTGTTCAGCATGGAGACAGTTGTGGCATAGTCAGCATCTTTCTTAATTTGCTTTCATATGGCTTTATTGCAGGGGAGGTGACATGCAAATTGTGGCTGGATCTCCAATCAAATTGTAGTTGTATCAGCCAATCATGCTTCCACAATGCTGCTCCTGCTGTTTTTACCACACCCAAGCTCAATGTGGCTTATTGATTGTTGTATATCCCAGTAACAAATGCCATTCCTACAGGAGTTATCTTTTCCCCAATATAAAATTTTAGTTGAATATTTGCAGGCTTCAGTTTGGTACCTTTGAAATGCTGTTCAAACTCATTTTTGTGAAATGACTGAAACAGCTGAACCAGTGTCTTATTCCATTTTAATCAAGTAGACATTTGCTTCAGGTGTAAGCCACACCTTTTTTCTCCTGTTAGTTTTCAAAAACTGTAAATCTCAAGTGTAGCCAGTCCTGTGTCACTCTCATCATTATCAGATTTTCGTCAATAGCTTGAAGATTAGTGCTCTATTTGAAACTACCTCTTGAACTTTTAGCATTTTCTCTTCCGTGAGCAGTCCAGTAATTTTTGTCTGCCTGACATGCCCCTTGTGTGTGTCCTACTTTGTTGCATTTTCTGCATGTGTTGCCTTTAAATCTAAATTTGTTTGATTTTTATGAGCCTCTGCCTCAATAGTAACACAATTTGTTTAGCCAGGTCTGTTCCTGTTTAGACACTACAATTTTAGTCTTGCTCACTTTCGTTTCTGACTGCAACTCAATTCCACCTCTGTCTGTGGTTTCCATTGAAACAGCAATTTCAACTGCTCTTTTGAATGTAAGTTGTGCTTCAGTTAGGAGCTGCTTTTGAAAGCTTTGTTGTAAGATTCCACAAACTAAATGATTCCTTAGTTCATCTTTAAGTCCATTGACAATGGAGTTAACATTAACTGTGATCATTAACTGACAGTACTCAGTCAATTACTTCAATTCAGTGAAGAATGCTGAAATGGACTCCTTTTTGATTCTGCTCATGAAACCTAAGGCATTCTGCAATCAACAACGGTATTTGTTCTAAATGTTCCTGCAATACTTTGACAATATCAGCAAAGCTCATTTCTGATGTTTTAGTAGGAGCAATCAAACTTTGAAGCCAACTATATGCCTTTAAAGCATGTATTTGGCAATATTGGCACTCATTTCTCATTGGCTATTTCATTTGCTTCAAAAGACTGTTCCAGTAGCTCAGTGTACATGAGCCAATTACCTGTTGTGTAATCAGACTTGTCAATCTTTCCAATGTAACCAGCCATTTCTGATATTTTTAATGATTATTATCACAGGGTACTCACTCTTCTTAAATCCATGAATTATTCAGTTTTCATAATTTTTTAAAAAAATTGATTGCTTGTTCCCTTCCAAGAACACTTCTGCACTTCCTTTTATTTAAGTCGACCTGTTTCTGCACATGTTGGCAGTTTTGTTGTTCCTTCCTGTACTTGAGCAGATCAGTAGCCATTTCAGGTTCATTTTAAAAATACCTTGTCACCAATGTTATGTTTTGTAACTTCAAAACTTTAAACTAATACAAAGGAAGTCATTGTGTCCGAAAATCCGGGTCTAACTTTGCGTTTACTTTAAATGAGGCATGCTCATATTATGTGGAAGCCTGGTAATCTATGCAATTCATGTATTTATAGATATATTACCCATAATTAATTATTCAAACAGCAAGAATTCTTAATCAAATAACATATACAAGATTACTCAAGTATTAGTGAAATATTAAATACACAACACACGCAGCTATTGTTGTTTAATGCTATTAACTGGGATATATTTTGAGGCAATTGAGTAGCCTGTTTCATATGTTTCCTTCCAAAGCCAAAGATGCAAATAAACTAACAATGTGTGGCTTTCAAATTTTCTCTTCTTTTGGTATGCTACAGACATAGTTGTTTATTGTGATGCTAACAATCCCTTAATGTGCATGAATTGACATCAGTTCTATTTTCAGGAATGTTTGCATTGATAATGTGATATGGTCTGAACAAATGAAGCATAATTTTTCAAGCATGGATTTTGAATATAATTACAAATGTCTTTCCTCTGTTGAATACCTGAATAGAACTTCATTAATTTCTTAGCAAGATACAAGTTTTGTTTTCATGCATACAACCGATCGGTAATGGTTTGAATTAAAACGACTTGGGTAGAAAGTTGGGTTCATTTTATTTGAAGAAAACAGTAGTGCAACCAGTATCTAGGGATGTTCCATTTTAGGAGGAAAGGAAAAGATCATAATCACTTGTGACGGAAACAGTTGCTAGTCCAGCTTGCTAAAGCTGTGATTGATGATAAACAGCTGGTGCTAATCGAAATAATAAGTGTGCTTATCAAGCAAAATATCTTCAACGCAGGTTTCTAATTAGCAGCTGTGACCTTATATATCAAGGGCTATGATTAAATTAATGAGGAGAATTGAATCTACTGCTGCAAATGAAAAAGATATTGTCAAGGCCCCACTCAATTCCAGGTTCTTTCAAAGACATAATTAGTTTGGAATAGCCATTTAGAAGTTGGAATGCTAATTAATATGTTAATTAGGTTCTTTAAGCATTTATATTTATGCCAATTTCTTAAATCCAAGTTATAGAAGAATGAGTACATCTGTTGTAATATTGATGACTTTGCTTGTGAAATAATTTTTTTTGTACATAGGAAAAAAATTCAATACTGCTATAACTTTTCAAGAGGAGAGTATTGATTTGGGGAGATAAGCATTCTCTACCTCTGGAGATGTTTGTTACCCATGTTGTACTCTGAAGAATTGGAATATCAAAGATGCCATGGCTGAATGTAGACCTAAAGCCATGTGTATTTGAGCAGATTAGTCATAATGCAGTAACTAATTCTCTTTTATCATGTTTTTTTACAATCTCAGATTGTAAAAATGTAGATCGTTGCTGTGAAATTATTGACCATAATATCCACTATTTGTGTATAGAATCAGTTCTAATATGCATTTAATTCCAACTGTGACTTAGTCAATGGCTCTCCATCTATAAGTATTGATCCCTTGTATTGGCATATGCAGATAGATGTTTAGTTCCAACCAAACTGGTGATGAACAACAAGAGGGCCTTTGAACTAAACAGGTGTCAGTCTGTCTATATATCACTGAGAGGTCAAGGGCTTGATTGAGGCCTGCAGTTCAAATTTAGGTAACTTTGAGGGAGCCAGTATTTGTCAAAAACAGACAAAATTCCAAAAATTGAACAATTTTGAGAAAAGTTACTTGAAGGTTTGTACTTGGAGTAGCAGAAGCATTCCTACATCCTGTGTGATGAATGTGGGGTGCCCATTCAAAAGAAGTATTCCAAGTAGAAACCACATTGCATATTGCTAGAGCATAGGAAATGCTGTTAAACATAACTAGTGCAGCTTGTTTCAACCGCATTTATGCTTGAAAAAACTCATTGGACATATTACAAGAAACTCCAATTTTGTTTTTGCCTATTTCCTCCTTCTTGGCCTGCAAGGTCACGACCCCATAAACAAACCCCTGGATTTCCAGCTGCATCTCTTCTTCCATCCTCAAATGATGTGTGGTTGTGAGCCTCACGTATTGAAATGGATCCTGCTCATCACTTTCTAAAATCTTCCTAGAAAGTTCTATCGTTCCATTAACCCATGCTTGTTAAAGAACACTACTTTACTACTAAGCAGAGTCTCAATTAGTTTCCACATTTTATTCCTATCCTTGTCTACAAGGTCCACCCCTAAATCTCTCTGCTCCTCTAATTCAGGGTCCTTACTATTTCCCTAAATTGTGCATTTCATTGATATTGTGCCCTCAGCTGTTAAGGCCTCAACTTACTCTGAAATGTCCCTACCTTGTTACTCTTTCCTTATTGTGTTAATTCATCTCTTCAGTCAGGCCTATAGTGGTTTGCCTGAATAGCTCCTCATATGGTTCGACACCAATTTTATTTGAAAGTTTCAAAGGTTCATTTTATTGTGACAATATACATGTACAACACAACTCTGATTTTAATCTTCTCCAGATAGCCATGAAATAGAGGAAAAAAACAGCTGAAGACATTGAAAAGAAAGACAACCTCCCCTCTCCGCATGAGAAGGAAAAAGAAACAAAACTTACAAACTCAATACCCTCCACCCCATTCCAAGCACAAAAAAACTAACAAATCACCCACATGGAAAACTGACAGCAGGAACATCAAACCACTGATTCACCCAACATCTACCTTGATTTGGAGAAATTAAAACATCTGAATTTAAACTGAGCACTTAAGAAGCAATACAATGCAGATTTTGGTTGTACATTTATCAAATGTAACATGACCTATTTCTGTGGCCATCAGCAAAATGTAAATCATACTAAGAGATATTAGGGGCAGTTTCTGTAATTGTATTCTTTCTTGAACAAACTGTATAATTTATATTAAATTTATGACCCGTTGTGAATGCTTATATGATGTTGTTTACCTCTGAATCTGTTGCAAGTAAGTTTTTCATTGCAACTGTCATATGATAATCACACTTTGACTTTCAACTTTGATTGCCCCACAAAAGGGGAAAAACCAGGTGTCAGAATTATTTTGTGTATGCCACTGCTTTCACAAGTTGCAATGGAATTTAAATAAAAATAATTCTGATCTAAACTTTTACTTCCTTAACCATTAAGAATATATTTCCAGAGATCAGAAGTGAATCTGATCAAACTTTCTATAAATTACTTTGATTATAATACTTGCCTCATTATTTTCATCTGCAATCCTTTCTCCTATTACCATGGCATCATGCAATCTTATAACTTGTGCCAAATATCTGCTTTTTTGTATAATTTGCCAGAAGTCATGATATAGGAAATATCTTTTATCAGTTCAAATAGAACGCTTAGGGCATTGGAAATAAGTAATGCTTTTGTGACTGAGAGACCCGACAGCTTGGCCTATTTTGTATTGGCTGAAATGCTTTAAATTTCAGTTTCCCACCATGAATATCAGTTACTTACATCCGTTTACTTTAAGGACACTTCCATCTGTGGTATACTTGATATATCCTGGTCATGTACATTTCTTTCCCATGTAATGTACTGCACATCTTGATTCATACATCTGGGACATCTAAAATCTAATAATGTCCAAATCTGAAAGAGTAGCGTGGCGGTCCATTAGTGATTACCGCAGATTTGCATTACCTTGATATAATTATACAAAATCTGAATTAGCTGTTGAGTATCACAGTTGAACTCTGGACAGTATGTTAATTAATAGGTTGTTTTGTAAGTTGAATCGATTTGATCGATATTTTATAACTAGTAGCTAGCCTTAAGAGAACTGTTATGTTTTGTAACTCCAAAACAAAAATTAATTTAAAGAAAAACACAGAGCCAGGAATAATTCATTTATGGTAGGTTTTACTTTAAACAAGGTGCGTCATATGAAGTGAAGGCATAATGATATATGTTATTTATTTACTTTTACACACTATTATGTAAACAGCAAAGAATGCTTAATCAAACAATATATTTACAATATTACTGAAATATTAAATACTCAAGATTCCTCACTGCTTAGTTGTAAACTCCAACTCAATATAGAATGCATCTCAACTTAAATAAACAGTATACTATATAATACAACTCCTATATAGACATCCACAGTATAGTAAATTTAAATTGTCCTATTTAAATTTTAAGATTTAATCATTGTGAAAGCACGCTTATTCTTGTGGGATAATGTATTCTCTGACAAGGAGAATCACACTAGTTGGCAGGTGAGACTGTGGTTCATGTAACGGCAAGGAACAGCCAAGGAACGGCATAGCTGGTGAGTTGTTGGTTGTGGAGTGTGCTGCATTGCGAGATGCAAAGAAGAAATTGGCGAGATTCCAGTTCAAAATCAGTGTAATGTGTTCTAACATTGCACACAGTACGTGCATTCTTTAGACTCTGAGCAAACCTTTTTGCCAAGCCATTTATATAGCTGGGTGGTACAGTACAGAGGTAATATGTCATATTTCATTAATTTTCAGGAATGACTGAAACTGCTTTGCAACTAACTGTGGTCCACTGTCACTGACTATGTTTTCTGGAACACCAGTCCTTGTGAATAGGCTTCTATACTGGAGTTATCTTTTCTCCTGTAAGTTTTTAGCTGGATATCTGCAGCATTCAATTCAATATTTCCAACATACCATTCAAAGTCTTTTTGTGGAATGACTAAAACAGCTGAGCCAGTGCCCAATTGCATTTTAATTAATTTTCCATTCACTTCTGGTGTAAGCCGTATTGCTTGTCTGATGTAATTTTCACACTGTAAATCTTAAGGCTACCTAGTCCTAAGTAAGTCTTATCATTACCTAATTTTTCAGCATGCAGATTAGTGCTGTTTCTGAAACTGCACCTTGACAATTTATTTTTTTCTCTTCCCTGTGTGGTTCATTTATTTTTCTCTACCCAATATGGTCTTTGTATGTGTCCTACTTTGTTTCATTTTCTGTATGTTTCACCTTTAAGTCTGCATTGGTCTTGTGTAAGTGAACCTCGCCACATTAACACAGTTTGTTCTACCAGGCTGATTTCTGTTTAGACATTGCAATTTTGCTCATGCTTACTTTTTTTCCTGACTGTAATTCAATTGTCTACATTTCTATTGATGCAGCAATTTCAACTGCCCTTTTAAATGTGAGCTGTGCTTCGTTAGGAGCTGTTTTTGAACACTTTCTTGTAAGATTCCACAAACTAAACCATCTTCCATTAAGTCCATCACTGAACTGACAATGCTCAGACAATCTTTTCAATTCAGTCACATACACTGAAGTGGACTCCCTTCCTTTTGATGCTGCTTATGAAAGCTGAAGTGTTCTGCAATCAGCATTGGTTTTGGTTCTAAATGTTCTTGCATTACTTTCACAATATCAGCAAAGCTCATTTTGGCTGGATTGGTGGGAGTAGTCAAAATTCTGAGCAACTGTATACCTTGAAACCCAATGCATTCAACAAAATTGGCACTTCCTTCTCATTGGCTATTTCATTTGCTTTAAAATATTGTTCAATTGGCTCAATATGCACATTCCAGTCATGTCTTGTGCAGTCAAACACATCTATCCTCACGATGTAGCCAGCCATTTCTGCTTTATTTAAAAAAAAATCTTGATTATAATCACGTGGGACTCACTGTTTATGAACCTATGAATATGTAAGTTTTCTGCATTTTTTAAACTTGAACATCTTTACCTCTGAAAAGAAAGCGTGCTGCATTTTATTTTTTTAACTCTCATGTCTCACTGCACTTTTCTTTAACTTGAACACCCTGCTGTGCTTTAGCAGGTAGGTAGCCGTCTCCGGTTCATTTTAAAAATACCTTATCATCTCTGTTATGTTCTGTAACTCCAAAACATAAAGCTAATTGGAAGGAAGTCACAGAGCTGGGAATAACACGTGTACATTGAGTTTTACCTTAAGCGAGGCATGTACGTATGATGTGGCGGCATAATTACATGTGCCATTTACCTACTTTTACATATAATCCACAATGCATTAGGTAAACAACAAAGAATGTTTATTCAAATAACATTGCTCACATTTTACTGAAATATTAAATAGACACCAAGAATTATTTTTCATACTAATATCCCTAAATGTGGACCAAGGATCTGAGACATGAACTGAGTTTGTTGTACTTTTGGCCAGACAGATTGTCTGGAGTTGACATGTCAAATGTTTGATGGAACCTTATGGTCATCAGTGATAAAGCCAATCAAATTTGAGTGGCATTCATATACTCTTTCAAGGGAAGCAGCACTCTTTAAGGGTTTTTGTATGTTTATTTTCAAGAATATAAAGTTCAAGGGGTTTAAACTTCTGAATGGTATCTGCTGTACAGTATATCTCAAACTCAATGCAGAATATGATTAATGAACATTGCAGAACTTCTACTCGATTCTCCATTTTTTTGCAATTCCAGTGCTTTTTTGATGCTGCCAAATAACTAATTCAATTAATTTTTCTCCACTAAGTGAATTCTTTTGTCTTTTATGGCTCTCCATCTGCTTCTAATATTGTCTAATTGTGAATGAGTTTTGCTTTCAAAAACAAGTTGAGTTCAGATATTATGGTTTAAACCAAATAAAATTTCTACACGACATCTATTCACTTTCTCATCACGGGCCTTGCAATTTTTATGATATGCTATTTTCATTTGTTTCCTTCTTGCATAATTAACAATTCTCTCTGTCAATCCATTATTTTTAGAATACAGTACCATTTGTTATCTGTATATGGCTTATGTTGCTACCTACCATAAATAAAGAAATATTTGCATTTGAATGAAATACAGTAAAAACTACATTGTGCTTTGAACCCATAGACTTTTAATATCTACCAATGAGGGCAGACAGAAACTGATTTTTTTTGCATCTCAACCTAGAGTTACGACCTATGACATTTCAGTAGTCAATAAGTGCTGCTTGGAAGCATCAGCCAAGTTTAAATGCTGAAATCTCTGCAAAGTGACTTAATTGCTTGGTCTGTAGATTTGGAGGCAAAAGTATACCAGTAGCACCAAGGCTATTTTGACTTCTAGTAATTCATACTTCTTTTAGGGTTCAATATGAAAGTGGCTGATACAGAGCTTATGTATTCTGACAACAAAATTCCACATAAGGCTCACTCTTTTGCATATTTTGAGTTGTTCTCACTCCTGTGCAACTTGGCTGCTGCTTGCCATCTGGTGTTTGCAACACATTCCGAACTCTGTCTTAAAATTAACTGAAGCATTCTTAATCAATTTTTTGCTACTGATGGCGTGCTTTTTGTTTATTATTTCCCAGTTAAGTTGCTAATAATAAAAAAAAGGAGACATGCAATTCACTCGCAGCAAGACATAATTCTTCATCAAAAAAATAACTTAAAGCTCCCTGGTGTTAATGGCACAAATGGCATGCAACAACGTGGAATAAACCAAATAGAAAATTATAGCTATGACTACTGTGTTGTTAATCAGACTTGCATTAAGTCAAGGTGATTATTCTGCAAACACAAGAACATCTGTAAATGCTAGAAATCCTAAAGGAAAACACAGAAAATGCTGGAGAAAATCAGCAGGCCAGGCAGCATCTGTAGACAGGAGTAAGCAGTCGATGTTTTGGGCTGAGGCCCTTCTGCAGAGCTGGAGAGAAAGACTGGTCAGAGTAAGAAGATGGGGGGAGGATAGGAAGAAGTACAAGGTGATAGGTGATAGATAAAACCAAGAGAGCGGCAGTAGGGAATATAAAAAGCTGAGAAGTTGTTAGGTGATAGAGATAAACAGATGGAGAAGGAGGAATCTTCTGGTAACTGCCCCCTTCACAATTCCCCATTCCTGTTTCCCTTTCTCACCTTATCTCCTTACTGTCCCCTCACCTTCCTCTAGTGTTCCTCCCCCTTTCCTTTCTTCCATGGTCTTCTGCTCTCTCCTATCAGATTCCCCCTTCTCCAGCCTTTCTCTCTTTACTTCAGCCCCTCCTCTTCTCCCGGTGGGTGTCACCTATCACCCACCACTTTCTTCTGCTCCTCTTTCCACCTTCTTACATTGACTTCTCTTTCCTTCCAGTCCTGATGAAGGGTCTGGGCCCACAATGTTGACTGTTTATGCTTTTCCATAGCTGCTGTCTGGCCTGCTGCGTTCCTCCAGCATTCTGTGTTATGATTATTCTGCACCATTTTATTGGCAAGTTTTGCTCAGTTTGTTATGGGTACTGTATATTTGAGATATGGGCTTTTTATGAAACCAATCATGCCTTAATTTAGAGTAACACACAAATAAATTAAAAAGGATGGAATTATAGCTCATCGCCTTTCATTCCAGTGCAGGACATAATGACACAGATGTTGACTGATCATGAGCAATCAATCTGTCAATTTGGTCCAGACATCAGGCAAGTAAACTCTAGCAGCAGAAAGCACTGAAAGGTCAATGTCCCTGATCCTTACAACTATGCTTTTGTTTTGTCTCAAATCACTGCCTTCACCTAAAAAAATCTAAAATAAAGCTCCTTTGCCTTTGTGAATGAATCAATACAATCTCTTTTCATTGTCTGCTTAGTGAAATTGTTTTGGATCTTCTTTTCACTTCAGAACCCGCTCCAACTCATGAACTTGCATGTGGTTTGTGGGCTATTCTTGGTCTCATTGGTACCAATTTAAATATGATAATCAATTCTAGTAGTGGTCTACATTCTAATTTAATGATGCACTCATTGGTTTCCTGGGCTTCGTGAATTTGCCTTTTAAACCAAGGAAAGGAAGGAGCAGCAGTTTGTGGGGCCTGTTAAATTTATCAATACAAATAACTAATGCTAGTAGCTACTTTCCTAACAACCACAGAAAGAATTGCTGAGATATTAATTTTGGTATACTGGGAATATTAAGATGCAGATCAGGTCAGAGGGCATTTTAAGTGCCACAGATTGAATTTCAAATCAAAAACAGGTTGCTCATCAGCAAAAAAAAAAGCCTTTTTGTGAAGAGATTTCTCAGAAATGAGCAGAAAGGCAAGGAGTGAAAGAGCTCAGCTCATTCGAGCCCGCTCACTTTGTGTAGTGTGCAGCAGAGGCTTGGTTTCATTGATCTTCTTGAGAAGCAGTTCATTTGAAAACTAGATTTGTCATGACACATGACAGCAGGCTGCTGCTATCTCCTAGAAGTCTGGCTCTCTTGGGTAGCTGATGTCCATGGATTGTCTGTAGTTGTGAACATGCAAACATCTTAATTCTTTTAGAACTAATTTGAGTTGCCATAGATGTCCAATAGCATTGGATATCCTACCCCTGGAAGAAGACACCATTATAATGCCCAGTGAAGTCAAATCTTTTATGCTTAAGGTGGATTTCTCTATTCTCTCTGGAATTATAAGCAGTGCATGTCTTTGGCTGTGCTCATAAGATACCACATTAGCATTTAAAGTTCCAAAACTTGCAAAGTACTTGAAAGATTTAACACTGCTAACAAAATGATTTAATGCTATCAATCCCAATAAATCTCCCTCATTTCCATTTCACTAGTTGCCTCACACACAAACCCAACACAAAAACATGAGAGGAAGGCAGTATGACCTCATTTATAATTTATTATTGAGTTTTGCAGAGGTGGTCCCTTGAGCAAACTATTTATTGACCCACCTCATAACAAAAGGTTTCTTCTTGGGGTGTCCTTCAGAAACTTGTGGGTTCTGAGTTTGCTATTGAGCCCAACATGAAAACTACAAACCTTTACGTGGATAGAGCTGAAGTTGGCTGATGAGATGCTTATGTGGGTTGTGCTCGGTGATGGTTTGCTCCTCATGACACTTATGCAGATCCTCTCCGTGTGTTTTGTACATGGCTGCTGGTCTCAGAGCTTCCCGAAGTAATCTTGTATTAATTCAAGAAGTCTTTGAACATTTCCTTGAATCTTTCCTCACTTCACCTGGAAATCTGTTTCCATGATAGAATTCTGAAGAAAACTGTTGTTTCTGGAGACTGGTTCGGGTTTGTGAATGCTGTGACTGAAGCACCTTCAATAACTCCAAAAGACTGAAGTTGGGTAAAATACTGAAAGGCTTTTATTCGCTGTACAATACGTCCTCCATGCTGAGTGTCTGCCCCAGTCTGAGGGGGAGGGGCAAGGCGGAATCACCTTTATTCAGGAACTGTGGGAGGAGCCACAGGGGCAGTCAGCAGAGGGGCGTGTCCGGACAGTTAACCCAGTTGCAACATATCTATATGGTTTACCACCGTGACCTGCTTATACATACAGTGGCCACTTTATTGGGTACCTCTTCTGCACACTACAGTTGTAACAATTGATTATTGAGATTACTGTCACCTTCCTGTCAGCTTGAACTAGTCTGGCCTTTCTCCTCTGACCCCTCTGATTAACAAAGTATTTTTGCCCACAGAACTGCTGCTCACTTGAATTTTTGTTTTTGTTTTTTGCACCATTCTCTGTAAAGTCTAGAGATTGTTGTGCATGAATATCCCAGACAAACAGCAGTTTCTGAAATACACTAACCACCTCATCTGGAACCAACAATTATTCCATGGTCAAAGACACTTAGATCACATTTTCCCCATTCTGATGTTTGGTCCGAACAGCAACTGAACCTTTTGATCATGTCTGCATGTTTGTATGGATTGAGTTGCTGCCATGTGATTGGCTGATTAGATATTAGCATTAATGTACAGGTGTACCCAATAAAGTGGCCAATGTGTGTAATTGGGGATGATAGTCTGGTAGAGGACCTGACATTGGTTCATATATTCTTCCAGTGAGTCACAGGGGCAGTATTGGTCCCATTTGCATTTGGCAAAGCGTCATTGCTGATTGGTAGACCCGAATCAGAATCAGGTTTATCATCACCGGCATGTGTCGTGAAATTTGTTAACTTAGCAGCAACAGTTCAATGCAATATATAATATAGAAGAAGAAGAAGAAGAAAAATAAAATAATAATAATAAATAAATCAACTATATTATGTGTATATTGAATAGATTAAAAATTGTTTAAAAACAGTAATAATATATATTTAAAAAGTGAGGTAGTGTCTAAGGGTTCAATGTCCATTTAGAAATCGGATGTCAGAGGGGAAGAAGCTGTTCCTGAATCGCTGAGTGTGTGCCTTCAGGCTTCTGTATCTCCTACCTGATGGTAACAGTGAGAAAAGTGCATGCCCTGGGTGCTGGAGGTCCTTAATAATGGACGCTGCCTTTCTGAGACATTGCTCTTTGAAGATGTCCTGGGTACTTTGTAGGCTAATACCCAAGAAGGAGCAAACTAAATTTACAACCCTCTGCAGATTCTTTTGCCCCTGTGCTGTAGCAACCACCTCCCCCCACACCCCCATACCAGACAGCGATGCAGCTATCAGAATGCTCTCCACGGTACATCTATAGAAGTTTTTGAGTGTACTTGTTGACATATCAAATCTCTTCAAACTCCTAAGGAAGTATAGATGCTGTCTTTCTTTCTTTATAACTACATCACGGGTTGTAATGAAGTCGATAACAACTGCAGCACACTCATCTGGATTTGAAGGTGAATCCCTGAATACAATCGATTCAAAGCAGTCCTGTAGGCGCTCCTGTGCTTCCCTTGTCCATACGTTTTTGGTCCTCAGTACTGGTGCTGCAGTCTTCAATCTCTGCCTATGCGCAGGGAGTGGAAGAACAGCCAGGTGATCAGACTTCCCGAAGTGAGGGCATAGAACGCATGGTAGGCATTCTTGATGGTGGTATAACAGTGGTCCAGTGTGCTGTTACCTCTGGTATTACAAGTGATCCATTGATTGTAATTGCTTAGTGATTTTTTTTTTCAGACTGGCCTGGTTAAAATCCCCCAAAATGATGGTGGAGGCATTAGGGTGCGCTGCTTCATGCATGTTGATCCCAATGCTTAGATTATCTAAAGCCTGACTGACATTGTCCTGAGGTGGAATGTATACTGCTACCAAAATGATCCCCGAAAACTCCCATGGCAGGTAAATAGACGACACTTTACTGCTAGGTATTCCAGGTCTGGTGAGCAGAAGTAGGATAGCACTGGTGCAGAAGGGGTTAACCAGGATTCCATGATACAAAGGACACGCGTGGTCCTAATATCCCTCTCAGACGTGGACTTTTGTCTAGATCTGAGATATTATTCCTCAAATAACTTTTTTTTAATTGACCAAAGGCTGTGTTGATGGTGCAGATTTTAGCATTGATGTCTACCTTCACTGAAAGATGACTATTAAGATTTAGAAAGTGATGGATGTTTTAGAGTCTTGTTGTGAGCAAGGGCAACATGGTGAATCAAGAACAGGTTGCTAGAGGACGTCTGCCTTGCATACTCAGAGTAAAAACCATTTTCTTGTATGATTCTCTACTGTCTCCTCTCAGAGCTGCTCCCTGAGTCTGTGGATTCTGTCCACCCAGGAGCACAGTGGACGTGATCTTCACCACACAACAGCTCCAAAATAGATGTAGGAAAATGCACTAACCACTACAGATGACATTTATCGACCTCTCTAACTTCATCAACCGGGGAGATTGTAGAACGCCATGAAATTAACTTCTTACAGAAATTCACATTTTCTTGCATCTTTGGCATGGTATTAAGCAATGAGTCTGCATGAGAACTATTCTGTGAACACAGGTGTCAAACAAGCAGCAAAACTACACTGGTGATTTTCTCCATTTGATTCCTCCTCTTCCCATCCAAAAATTCCTGCTGTAGAAGTGAAGCTAATCTTCATAACTATTGTGAATCCCTTCATCATTTGGTAACCAGACAGAAGCCAGGCTACAAGCCTCAATAGTTGGGTTGCAGAATGCAAATTGCACATTAATCTGCTCAGATTCAGACACTGAGCTCTGAGCTTAAAGTCAATGCTTTCACAGTCACTTAAGAAGATTGTAGTTGTGCAGTTCAATTTTTAGATAGTTGCATTACATTTTTAGTGTACAAATTCTACCTGATGTTTTATATAAAATCTAATAAGGAGTTCCTTAGAACCCCAAGAGTATAATTAGTAATCAATACTCAGCTTTTAAGTAATGTGTAAAGTTAGATTTGTGCTTGAAAACTTCTGGTTTATAATCCTGAAAGGAAGGGTTCCCCAAGCAGGACTAAAACTGAAATGAAAGTGAGAAATTTTCTGCAGCCATACCATTGCTGTAGTTAGGTGTTATTTGTAAATTTCATCAATTTGAAACATTGTCTTTGATGGTTTTCCTACGCTCTCCAAGGTGTTATTGATTAGTTGCCTGAGGAATGTTCACGTCAATCTTTCAGGATATAAAGGTCTAGAAATTCAATTGCTTAGACTTTGATTTTATGAAGTTCTTTTTAAAAATGAATTGTGGATCAAAGTTAATTGATGATTAAAAACCTATCATAATCTGTAAAATTTGATCATGTTTTTTCATAATGTTTTTGTGAGAGGTCCAACACAAGAAGGTAATAAACTAAAGCTCATTGATGTCAGAAACATTGAACATTAAACCCAGAGCAGCATTAGAGATTTCAAATTATTGTATCCTATTTTGTGAAGAAAATCTGCGTAGTTAACATTGCAGTAGGTTTCCAATATGAACAGGAGGAGAGGGGTTGATGGTGAGAGCCTTATTTACAGAGGAGATTGAAAAAACAGCAATGAAGTGTTGAGTCCGGAGAACTTATTCCCCTAAGAGTCACCTTAGGGTAACCTCTGTCTGTCTGAGTGTATAAGATTTTCGAAGTTTACAATGTCAGCCAACAGCCATGGACACCAAATTGCAACTCTCTTTGAGAGGAAGATCCAAGGGTTCTTAGCTTCCAGATCAGCCATGTTGCACTGTTTGCCATGCACCATTATACTTCTAGTTATGTATATTCCCTACATGAAAGATACTTATTCTCTGTTTCCTTGAATAGATGCCAACATGGTTCATCGACACATTGATCGGCAGGTTTCACAAAACCTTGGAGTGAAAGAATTTATCTATGAGGCAATAGTTGAATATAGAATTCTAATGGCGGAGCTCATCTTCTCTAGTAAAGTTCCTGTAATATTACAATTATAATCTATTTATTTATGTATAACCTATTTCTCCATCATCTTCACCTATGGAACTTTGATCCTATCCATAAGAGGATATCGAGTGGCAAATGATTAATCTAATGGACTCAATTAAAGCATTTGCTTCAGTTGTTTTTTGTGTGGTATAGAAATTTGCACACAGCCAAGGCAAGCAAAATGTTACAGTGGCAAACATAACAGCAGATGTATAAAATAGAGAATGTCTCCAATTGGGAGATTGGGAAAAACAAATTGATAAGAGAAATGATCTTATTCTTAGGATAAATTGGGGAGAGGTTCAAGTTCCAATATCCCACTAGGAAATACCAGGATCAGGAGATCATGCACATCAAAGCTAAGAAATGTGGTGGAAAAGGGTAACCAAGTGTGGCAGTGAGAAAACTGAGTAATCAGTATTCAAAGTTGAAAGTAAATTTATTATCGCGGGACATATATGTCACCATAAACACGTTGAGATTCATTTTTTTACAGATATACTCGGTAAATCCAAGAACCATAATAAAATTAATGAAAGACACTTTATTCCATCATTTCAGTGCCAAAGAAGGCAACAGCATCCTGCTTAAATGACTATTGTCTGGTGGCATGAACTTCAACCATTATGAAATGCTTTGAGTGGCTGGTTATGGAGCACATTAAAAACATCAAAACATAGAAAACCTACAACATAATACAGGCCCTTTAGCCCACAATGCAAACATGTACTTACTTAGAAATTACCTAAGGTTATCTATAGCCCTCTATTTTTCTAAGCTCCATGTACCTATCCAGGAGTCTCTTAAAAGATCCTATTGTATCTGCCTCCACCACCATTGCCGGCAGCCCATTCCACACACTCACCACTCTCTGCATAAAAAAACTTACCCCTGACATCTCCTCTGTACCTCCTTCTCAGTACCTTAAAATTGTGCCCCCTTGTGTTAGCCATTTCAGCCCTGGGAAAAAGCCTCTGACTATCCACCACACAATCAATTCCCCTCATTAACTTATACAACTCCATCAGATCACCTGTTATCCTCTGCCGTTCCAAGGAGAAAACACCGAGTTTACTGAACTTATTCTCATAAGGCATGCTCCCCAATTCAGGCAAAATCCTTGTAAATCTCTTCTGCACTCTTTTTATAGTTTCCACATCCTTCCTGTAGTGAGGTGACCAGAACTGAGCACAGTATTCCAAGTGGGGTCTGACCAGGGTCCTATATAGCTGTAACATTACCTCTCAGCTCTTAAATTCAATCCCATGGTTGATGAAGGCCAATGCGTCAGTCCTTACTCCCAGATACATTGGACCAATTTCTGTTCACTTATCGCTCAAGTGAATCCACTGACAATGCCATAGCCTTTGCCCTCCACTCTGTCTTGTCCCACCTGGAAAATGGGGTCTCATATGCCAGACTGCTTTTTATAGACTTCAGTTCAGTGTGTAACATTATCATACCCCAAAAACTTGTGGTATCTCCCTCTACAACTGGATACTGGACTTCTTAACAGAAAGGCTATAGTCAGTCCATGTGGACAGCAATGTCTCTAGTCTAGTCCCATTACATGGTGGTCCACAAGGCTGTGTGCTCAGCCCACTGTTGTTCACACTGCTGACACATGATTATGCCATGAGATTCAGCTCCAACTGTGTCATCAAGTTTGTAGATGACACAACAATGATGATGAGACAGAGTGGAGTGGCTGGTGGATTGGTGTGAGAAGAACAACCTCAGTCTGAATGTGGAGGAGACCAAGAAAATCATTGTGAACTTCAGGAAGATCAGATGGACCATCCCCCTCTGAAAATACATGGCTCCTCTGTAGAGAAAGTTAAGTGTACCAAGTTCCTGGGAGTAGTTTACATCAAGAATGACCTCACCTGGTTCCTTAATATCATCTCCCTGAAAAAGAAGGCAAAGTAGCACTTCTGGTTTTTAAGAAGACTTAGGCAAGCAAGGCTCCCCACCCCTATCTTAACTGTTTTTTACAGGAGCACCATTGAGTATGCTGACAAGTTGCATGTCCATCTGGTATGGGTGCAGCTGAGCATTGGACCAGAAGTCCCTACAAAGGACTGTGAGAACAGCTGAGAGGATCATAGGGGTCTCCCTACCATCCATCAGAGTCATTTATCAGAAGTGCTGTGTATGCAGGGCCCTTAGTATTATTAAGGATCCCACAGCATTCTGTTTGACTTTCTACCATCAGGCAGGAGACTCTGATGCATAAAAAAAAGGACAGCGAAGATGGGGAACAGATTCTTCCCTCAGGCCATTATGTTTCTGAAGTGTCACTGGATAGACTGTTCCATACCTTACAGTATTTAATTTATGCACTTCAGTTCATGGACCTTCTGTTTCGTCCTCCTAATGTGAATAATCAGCTCTTTGGTCTTGCTGACATTGAGTGAGAGGTTGTTGTTGTGGCACCACTCAGACAGATTTACAATCTCCCTTCTATATGCTGATTCATCACCACATTTGATTCAGCCATCAACAGTAGTGTCGTCAGCAACCTTCATTATGCAATTGCTGCTGTGCTTAACCACACAGCCTTAAGTATAAAGTGAGTAGAGCAGGGGCCTAAGCACACAGCCCTGTGGTGCACCTGTGCTGATGGAGATTGTGGAGGAGATGTTGTTACTAATCCAGACTGACTGGGTGTGCAATTCAGGAAATCGAGGATCCAATTGCACAAGGAGGTCTTGAAGCTTATTGATTAGTTTTGAGAGGATGATAGTTTAGAATGCCAAGCTGAAGTCAATAAAGACTTTCCTGATGTATGCATTTTTGCTGTCAAGTAGCAGAGAAGATTTTCTTTCCCTTCTGGTTACATCTGGTATCTTTGTTTCTGTTCATTTTAAAGGATAGCGAGAGAACAGGTGCTGCACATACAAGTGAAAATTCCACTGGCTCTTACCATGTTTTAAAGAAATAAGATCCATCTAAGTTATGTTTCAGGTATAATAGACCATAAGGCCATAAGATATAGGAGCAAAAGTAGGCCATTCAACCCATCGTGTCTGCTCCGCCATTCAATCATGGGCTGATCCAATTCTTCCAGTCATCCCCCACTCCCCTGCCTTTTCCCCATTCCCGTTGAGGCCCTGGCTAATCAAAGACCTATCTATATCTACCAATGACATGGGTAGAAAAAGGGAGGAGATCCTGAAGAAAGAATTCAGGGAGTTGGGTAGGAAGCTGAAAAACAGGGCCTTCAGGGTTGTAATCTCAGGACTGCTGCCTGTGCCACATGCTAAGGAGAGCAAGAATAGCATGATCAGGCATATTAATGTGTGGCTGAGAGACTGGTGTAGGGAGCAGGGTTTCAGATTCCTGGATCTTTGAGGCGTCTTCTGGGGAAGGTATGACCTGTACAAAAAGGACGGTTACACCTGAACCCTAAGGGGTCCAATATCCTAGCAGGCAGGTTTAATAGAGCTCTCAGGGAGAGTTTGAACTAATTTGGCAGGGGGGTGGGAACAACAGAAATAGGGCTAAGGAAGGGGAAAACAGAAATAAATCAAAGATAGTGTGCAATAGAGATGATAGAAAGGGCAGGCACGAGATGAGGCATAATCACAGCTAGTAGGATGAGTTACAGGGCAATAGAGGTGTGGTGCAGTTAAAACAGAAAGCAACAAATACTGAACTGAAAGTTATATTTGAATGCACGCAGCATAAGAAATAAAATGGATGATCTTGAAATTCAGCTACAGATTGGCAAGTATGATGTTGTGGCCATCTCTGAAACTTGGCTAAAGGATGGCTGCCATTGGGAGCTGAACGTCCAGGGATATACAGTGTATCAGAAAGATTGGTTAGTAGGCAGAAGGGGTGGTGTATCCCTGTGTGTAAGAAATAATATTAAATAATTAGAAAGGGATGACATAGAATCAGAAGGTGTAGAGTCTCTATGGGTTGAGTTAAGAAATGGCAAGGGTAAATGGACCCTAATGGCAGTTGGATACAACCCTCCAAACGGCAGCCAGGATGTGGATTACAAATTGCAGCAGGAGATAGAAAAGGCATGTCAGAAGGGCAATGTCATGATAATTGTTGGAGATTTTAACATGAAAGTGGATTGGGAAAACTAGGTCAGTACTGGACATCAAGAGAGAGATTTTGTAAAATGTCTAGGGGATGGCTTTTTACAGCTTGTTGTTGAGTCCACAAGAGGATCCGTTGTGCTGGATTAGGTGTTGTGCAATGATAAGAGAGCTTATGGTTAAGGTACTCTTAGGGAACAGTAATCACAATATGATTGAGTTCACTTTGAAATTTGAGAAACAGAAACTAAAATCCAATGTGTCAGTATTTCAGTGGAATAAAGGAAATTACAATGGCATGAGAGGGAAACTGGCCAAGGTTGACTGGAAAGGACAGCAGAGCAGCATTGGCTGGAGTTGCTGCAAAAAATGAAGGAAATGCAAGACAGATATATTCCAAATAAGAAGAAATTTTTGAAGGGAAGAAGGACACTACCGTGGCTGACAAGTGAAGTCAGAGTCAAATTAAAAGCAAGAGAGAGGGCATAAAAGGAAGCCAAAGCTAATGGCAAGATAGAGGATTGGGAAGCTTTTAAAAAGTTGCAGAAGGAAACTAAGAAGGTCATTAGGAAGGAAAAGATGAATTATAAAAGGAAGCTGGCAACTAATATCAAAGAAGATATTAAAAGCTTTTTTAAGTATATAAAGGGTAAAAGAGAGTCGAGGGTAGATATAAGACCAATCGAAAATGACGCTGGAGATATTGTAATGTGAGAGACAGAGGTGGCAGAGGAACTGAATGCATACTTTGCAACAGTCTTCACAGTGGAAGACATCTGCAGTATACCAGACATTCAAGAGTGTCAGGGAAGTGAAGTATGTGCAGTGAAAATTACAACTGAAAAGTTGCTCAGGAAGCTTAATGGTCTGAGAATGGATAAATCTCCTGGAACTGATGGACTGCACCCTTGGGTTCTGAAGGGAGTAGCTGGAGAGAATGCAGAGGCATTAACAATGATCTTTCAAGAATCGATAGATTCTGGCATTTGCCGGATGACTGGAAAATTGCAAATGTTACTCCGCTATTTAAGAAGGGTGGGAGGCAGCAAAAAGGAAACTATAGACCCGTTAGCCTGACATCAGTGGTTGGGAAGTTGTTGGAATCAATTGTTAGGGATGTGATTACGGAGTACCTGGAGGCACTTGACAAGATAGGCCAAAGCCAGCATGGTTTCCTGAAAGGAAAATCCTGCCTGACAAACCTATTGCAATTTTTTGAGGAAATTACAAGCAGAGTAGACAATGAGATGCAGTAGATGTGGTGTACTTGGGTTTTCAGACATCCCACCCTGCAAAAACTCATTTCAGGGAGGTAGCACCATCAATTTGCGGGAGACTTCCGGGAGAGGTGGGATGTCTGCAATAGAGTAGCTCCTTAGTAGCTAGCCAGATAGTTTAAATAACGTTAGCTATGCTAATGAACAAATGACACCTGTTAAACTCACCTCAACATGTCTTTTCCAGTCTTAACCCACCATGGGCAATAGAAAAGTCACTGTTGCAAACAGTGCACTGGCATTATTTTTGACCCTATTAGGCAGGGGTACACTTTAGTGTCGTCTGGGGTGACGTACGTTTTATATTTTCTTTTTTTGGAACACTCTGCCACTCTGACTTTTTTTGGAACACTCTCGCTCTTGCTCTCTCTCTCGCGCGTGCGCTGTCTTGCTCGTGGTTGCTCTCTCTCTCGTGCTTGCTTTCTCGCTCTCTCTCTCTCGCGTGCACTCTCTCGATCTCTCTCTCTCCTGGTCGCTGTCACTCGTGCTTGCTTTCTTGCTCTTGCTCCTGCGCTCGATCGCTCGCTCTCTCACACTCGCTCTCAAAAAAAATCAATTTCTGGGACATTCTATATAATTTGCGGGCATCAGGGAGACACTATTAATTTGCGGGAAACTCCCGGTACTTCCGGGAGAGGTGGGATGTCTGGGTTTTCAGAAGGCTTTTGACAAGGTGCCACACATGAGGCTGCTTAGCAGGATTAGAGCCCATGGAATAACATGGAAGTTACAAGCATGGGTGGAGCATTGGTTGATCAGCAGAAAACTGAGAGTGGGAATAAAGGGATCCTATTCTAGCTGGCTGCCAGTTACCAGTGGAGTTCCTCGGGAGACAGTGTTGGAACTGCTGCTTTTTACAATGTATGTCAATGATTTGGACTATGGGGATTAATGGATTTGTGGCTAAATTTGCCAATGATACAAAGATAGGTGGAGGAGCGGGTAGTGTTAAGGAAACAGAGAGCCTGCAGAGAGACTTAGATAGTTTAGGGGAATGAGCAAAGAAGTAGCAAATGAAATACAATGTTGGAAAGTATATGGTCATGCACTTTGGTGGAAGAAATAAATGGGCAGACTATTATTTAGATGGAGAGAGAATTCAAAATGCAGAGACATAAAGGGACTTGGGAGTCCTTGTGCAGAATACCCTAAAGGTTAACCTCCAGGTTGAGTCAGTAGTGAAGAAGACAAATACAATGTTAGCATTCATTTCTAGAGGTGTACAATATAAGAGCAGGAATGTGATGTTGAGGCTCTATAAGGCACTCGTGAGATCACACTTGGAGTATTGTGTGCAGTTTTGGGCTCCTTATTTTAGAAAGGATAAAGGAGTTTTGAGCTCATTTTATCAGGCTGATAGAACCTCCTGTCTATTATGTCCCGAATATTAAAAGGCTTGAACAGATTAGATATGGCAAAGTTATTTCCCATGGTTGAGGAGTCTAGGACAATAGGGCATGACTTCAGGATTGAAGGACATCCATTTAGAACAGAGATGCGAAGAAATTACTTTAGTCAGAGGGTGGTAAATCTGTGGAATTTATTGCCATGAGGCCAAGTCACTGGGTGTATTTAACACAGAGATAGATAAGTTCTTTGTTAGCCAGGGCATCATAGGGTATGGGGAGAATTCAAGGGAGCAGAGATGACTGGAAGAATTGGATCAGCCCATGATGGACTGGTGGAGCAGACACGATGGGCTGAATGGCCTACTTATACTCCTATATCCTATGGTCTTATGGTCTTATAGTTTCCTTTTATTAGCTTTCACATTTTCATCCTACTTTTTCCTCCATCTGTAACAAAATCTTAAATGGGGGTGTTTTAAAAAGTGAGATCTATTTTATTTTGTTAATGGTGTGGTAAAAATTCTGTTTAACTAAATGAAATCAGTTAATGAGTCATATAATTTGAACATAGGAAGAACTGATCTGCTGCTCAACTCTTAAAATTGCCTTTCATTGAGGACATGGTACATTAGAAAGAAGTTTGATACACAATCTTGGAGGAGAAACAGAATTTTGCAGAGACCTGTAATCTTAGTTCCCAGTGAAGAGAACTTTCTGCAGTTTTGCATTTGGCCCAGAATTTTAGCCCTTTAGATCCATTAGTGATGTACGTGATGTCCGTGTCAAACCAGTTTCAACTATGCATTGCTAATTTAGTTCATTTACTCCGAAACTAAATCTAGCTTGTCTAAATTCAGTTTAATATTAGAATTTTAAAATGATGGAAAATAGCCTTTACTTGTCACTTGACATGATATCAGGATTGTAATGATAATGATGGTACCAGTGCATATCAGATAGTGCGCACAAGGACAGCTGGTTTTGTTGGGTTCTAGCCAGCATTAGCAGGAAGATGAAACATCCTTTGGGAGGCGGGGTGGGGAAGTTTAGGGTTGGGGGGAATAAACAATCTCTGACACTTGAAGCATCTATCAGCAAGGTCATCAAGTCACAAGGGCTGGCTATGTACATCAAGATAAGATTAGTATCAACGAGAGGACCTTCAGAGCACGTCCTTCAGAACAAATTTACAGCACTGCTATTCAGAGAGCACAAAACATCTGCCAGAAAAACTGGGGGTGCTTTTGATCTAGGAAATATAACTTACCAGTGGTAAACTGGGCCAAAAATATAAGCTGGTTTTGGAGGGCTGGATATACTTTCCAGCATTGAACATCTGTTAGTTTAATAGCTCAGCAGGAAGTTAGTGACAGGTGAGAACCTAATTGTCCTCTAACCCAGGGACTCTGATCTAGAACTTGTTGCCAATAAAAGTGTCACCAAAACTAATACTTCAGGAAGAGCCAATATTGAGCGAGTGTGCTTACAAAATGAAGATATTCCAATAGATTTTATGTAACTTGACAGGTTCTCCTTAAAAGTTGGGCATCACAGTGTCACAATAGTTTTATGCTGCTACATCACAAATCAAAACATAGAGTTTGATCTTGATATCAGGTGCCATCTGTGCAGAGTTTATTCCAGGTGCTCTTGTTTCCCCCATGTTCCAAAGATTAATTAGCTACTCTAAAATACCATTTGGTTAATGGCAAAGAAAAAAATCAAAGGCGAGCTAACAGTCATGTGTGGGAGAGAATAAGCTGACAGGGCCTGAGGAAAATGAAAGAGAAAATAGGACTAATGGAATTATTCCTCTGAGAGCAGGCATGGAGCTGATGGGCCAAAGGGTAACCTGCTCTGTCATTAATGAGATATGCTAATTGAATTAATCCAATATCACATGAAATGTAGTATTAATGACTATTAAATTCAGGAATTCAACACAAGGTAGAGGGGCAATTTTACTCTGAATGCAAACCACACAGTTAAATTTTGACATGCCCTTCTAAACTTCAGAATAATTTGGTCTTCGGATCTGTGAATGAAGGCACTTCTTTACTGACTGTTCAACCCCATTCTCCCCGGTCTTGGTTGGGCTACTATCTCCTTCAGTGCAAAAAGTCAAAGCCTTTGTCCTCTCTGAAAACACGTTAAAACCAATGAATCCATTCCGTACACTGCTCTATTTCTTTTGCCGAAACCAATCTCGATGCATAGTGTCATATTTGCTGTTCCAGATTCCAGAATCTGCAGGCTTTCGAGTCTGCTTTTCACAACCTTAGCTGATCTGTACCTCCAGCACTTTGCATCCTGTGTTTTTACCTCTGTAACAACTTTCCTGCCATCAGCCATTTGGTAACTGCAGATTTAATCTGTGTCTTTTTTTGCCGTCTCCAGGCTCATTTAAATCAGAATCAGATTTAATACCACCAGAGAGTTTGTGAAATTTGTTAACTTTACAGCAGCAGTACAATTAAATACATGATAAATATAGAGAAAAAACTGAGTTACATTAAGTATTGTAAATGAGGTACGTTTATATATATATAGATATATATATATATATATATATATATAAATACATGTATGCTTATTAAGTAGTTAAGTTAAAATTAGTGCAAAAAACAGAAATTTAAAAAGTGATGAGCTGGTGTTCATGGGTTTAATGTCCATTTAGAAATCTGATGCAAAGAGGAAGAAGCTGTTGCTGAATCACTGAGTGTGGGCCTTCAGGCTTCTGTACCTCCTTCCCGATGATAACAGTGAGAAGGGGGCATGCCCTGGGTGGTGGGGATCCTTTTTTAAAAATTAATTATTTTTATTTTTATTTATTACAAACAAAAAAACACAAAAAATACAGCACAGCCACAAAAACCACAACCATAACAAAATCAAATTAAATATTGAGCAGCAAAATTTGGACTTATTTTCCATCTGACATAGTTTGCATTTCGTTGTTTGATTGTTGGGGGGTTTTGTATTGCTATATTTACGCTCTATTCTTGGTTGGTGCGGCTGTAACGAAACCAAATTTCCCTCGGGATTAATAAAGTATATCTATCTATCTATCAAAAGGGAGAAAAATATAAAGGCAAAAGTAAACATAGACAGCAGAGGTGCACCACACCAAAAAACCTCAGTCCTCACCCCGTGAGAAAGTCCAATACAGGGCCCCATATCCTTTCAAAGATGTCCCCTCTGTCCTCATTAAATAGTCTCAGTCTCTCCAAATGTAAAGTATTTGCTGGTTCTCTCAGCCACAGATCGTACATAGGCACAGAGTCCATTTTCCACATTTGCAGGATTAACTTCTTAGCAATCACCATTCCAAATGATACTGCCATTTTTTTCATACTTATATAGATAGGGAGCTTGCTGCTCCAAGGATGGCTATGGCTATGAGCAGGTCTGGTTCCCACCGCTTACCAATAGCCTCAAAGAAACAGTGAAAGATACTTTTCCAGTATGCATAAAGCTTACAACATGACCAGAATGAATATGACAAGTTACTGTTCACAGATTTACTTCTATTACAAACTGGTGAAATATCAGGGTAGAGACTGTGCAACTTTTTTTTGGAATAATGGAGTCTATGTACTGTTTTAAACTGTATAAGTCTGTGTCTGATGTTGACCGAACAATCATGTATGCTCTTTAAACACTCATCCCAGACTTCCTCTGTCAGTTCTATACCCAGTTCATCCACCCATGCCTGTTTAAAACTGCAGTATTCATTCGAGCTCCATTATGTGGGATCTGATAAAAGTAGGATACCGCACTACGAGTAACAGGATCAAATTTATGTTTTGCCTCCAGGGACTCATGTTTGTCTAAAACTTCAAAGTTAGGTATATATTTCCTAACATAATCTCGAATTAGTAAATATCTAAAAAAACTAGATGCAGGGATATTGTAAACTGCTTGTAACTGTGCATATGAGGCAAAGTTTCCATTAATATGTAGGTCACCTACACTACAGATGCCTCTCTGTTTCCAGGTAGTAAAAACAGTATCATTCAGGCTAGGCAAAAAGGAATGATTGTCACAAATCAGAGTGTCAATATAAGTTTTTGGGGCCTTAATGTGTAGTTGAATCTGCTTCCAAATTCTTATAGTGCTGCCAACCATGAAGCTGTTACTAAAATGTGACTTGTTAACTGCAGTGGGGCTATTAAGGAGAGCTGGTAAGGAAGTCTTCTTACAAAGCACTCGCTCTATGAGTAACCATGCTGGGCACGAGTGGTGGGGATCCTTAATGATGGATGCTGCCATCCTAAGGCACTGCTTTTGAAGATGTCTTGGGTACTATAGAGGCTAGTACACATAATGGAGCTGACTAATTTTACAAGCTTCTGCAATTTATTTTGGTCTTGTGCAGTAACCCCTCCATACCAGACAATGAAGCAGCCAGTTAGAATGCTCTCCATGGTACATTAGTAGAAGTTTTTGAGTGTTTTAGTTGACGAACCAAACCTCCTCAAACTGCTAATGAAATATAGCCGCTGTCTTGCCTTCTTTATAGCTACATCAATATGTTGCATCCAAGTTAGGTCCTCAGAGATAATGACACTCAGGAACTTGAAATTGCTTACTCTCTCCACTTCTGATCTCTGTATGAGGATTGGTTTGTGCTCTCTCTTCCTGTGTTCCTGAAGTCCAAAATGAGCTCTTTGGTCTCGCTGACATTGAATGCAAGGTTGTTGCTATGGCATCACTCAACTAACCAGTTATCTTGCTACTGTACGCCCTTGTACAGCTCATTTGGCTAGCTTATTGTCTTGTATAAACCCTCAGCATAAACTCGTTTAAGCTCATCATTTGTGATTTAGTTGAAACAGCTCAAATTTAGCTACTTATCCTGTTTAAAAGCTATCTGTTTCTCACATTCACTACAACTTACATAAGACTATTGATCCTTCAAATATTTTGATTTCACCCAGTGGCCTATAATGCTTCTTTCTCCTCAATTCAGCGAGCCATGAATTAAACCATTTAAGAAGATCCTAAATTCTAGAATTCCCTATCCAGTGTGTGCTCTCTTTTCACATTTCCTCTTTTTAAATCCATCTTGAAGCCTGTATCGTCAATTACACTGGACAACAAAGATTTTGCTTCCTGAGTACTCTTGAGTGTATCTTATGGATTTTGGGCTGCTGATCATGAAAATCAATGGTTCCATTTAATATCAGAGAATGTATACAGTATACAACCTGAAATACTTGCTCTTAGCAGATATCCACAAAAACAGAAGAGAATCCCAAAGAATAAGTAACAGTAAAATATTAGAACCCTGAAGTTCTCTCTTCCCCTCCCCCATGCACAAGCAGCAGCAAAGCATCAACTATTCCCCCTCCCCCTCCCCCACTTATTTCAGCACCCATCACCCACCAAGCAAGCAATAGCAGAGCCCCCAAAGAGAAACTATGATCTGCAGTCCAACAAAAACTAATTGTTCATCTGACAATTCGACATTCCACAGGCTCTCTCTCTCTCCCTAATGAGGGACAGAGAGATGTTACCCTTTCCACAGCAAGAGGGGAGACCAACAAAACAAAATAGCTTGCTGTTAATGAAGTTACTGTCTTCCATGTCACTTCCATGCCGAGCTCTCCGATTTGAGAATCGGGAGAGGGAGAGAGATCGCCATGAAATTTCCTTGCCACGCCATTAAAAAAAAACCTATCTTTGTTATTTCAATCGATAAGTCAGGTCATTTAAATGTTGCATATAATGTAAGCTGAAAAGTTTTCTATCTTGTCGACAGGAATGCCTGGGCACGGTTAGACGGAGTGAATAGTGGATGTCAAGGCAAGTTTTAGAAAGGCGATAAATTTCCATGAAAGATTTCAATATTTGAGACATATGTTTCCCAGCATAATTGATGCCAAGATTAAGGAAGTCATTTTTGTACATCCACAAATCAAACAGGTTATCAATGACAAGCAGTTTGAAGAGCTTCAAGTGGGACTGGAGAAAATCACATGGAATGCATTCAAGGATGTTGTTGAAATTTTTCCTGGAAACTACAGAGCACCAAACTATATGCAGTTGGTTGACAACATGCTTCAAGCATACAAAACCATGAAGATTGATTTTCTGCATTCCCATTTAGACTTCTTCTCTGCAAATCTTGGCACTGTCAGTAAAAAGCATGGTGAAAGGTTTCACCAGGACTTTGTGGTCATGGGGAAACGGTATCTGGGCAACTGAAATACAACGATGCTGGCTGATCATTGTTGGACACTTAAGCAAGAAGTCTCCGACACTGTGAACAAATGAAAATCATCAATATGTTTTTAGCTTAGTTGAACTGTAGCAAAATGTCAGCACCGTTATGAAACTAAATGCTTTATATTTAATAAAAGTTAATTTCTTGTTTTTCCAAATTCCTATGTGATACAAGTAGTCTGAAATTATATTTGTGTTCAGGTTCAAGCTGTCTATCATAACCATAAAAGATTACTAATGAAGCAAAACTTTTGAAATTTTTTTTGCCCAGTGTAATCTCCTCAGTTGTCTTTCTTAATGGGTTAATAATGAGGTCTATTAAAGTGTGTTCTGATATTGCTTGTGAAACCAGGGTGTAATTACACAATTTAAAACAGCCATGAGATCAATCTTTCATTTTTGGGTTTGACATCAAGTGCACGGCAGCAGGAAAGATTTGGATTCAGGAAAACTTTGTCGGTTTGGCCAATGACAGCAATATCAGAATCCGGTTTATTATTGCTGACACATGTGGTGAAATCTGATTTGTGGCAGCAGTACAGTACAGTGCAAGAGATAAAAATTACTACAAGTGGTTCATGGACCCTTCAGAAAACTGATGGCAGAGGGGAAGAAGTTGTTCCTAAAACATTGTGTGGGGTCTGCTGGCATCTGTATCTCCTCCCATAGGTAGTAAGAATAGAGGGTATGTTCCAGGTGGTAAGTGTCCTTAATGATGGCTACCACCTTTTTCAGGCATGACCTTTTGAAGATGTCATTAATGGTGGGAGGGTCGGGCCCATGATAGAGCTAGCTGGGTATAAAACTCTCTGTAGCCTCTTTCGATCTAATTTCACAATGGACTCATTTACTATAGCTGTTCCTTATTAGAATGAAAGTGTTTAGTGTATTGTAGATAGTGACGATTTAGAAGTTTGCTACCGGCTACCAAAAGGAGAAATTTGCTCCCTCTGAATTCATGGCAAGAGTTACTAAGGTCATTTACATTTCCTAACATCATACTGCAATTGAAATGACTAAATACTTGTTCCTCTGAGGTGTAACTTTCCCAACCCCCCCTTCCAATTCCAATTAAAACATTAGTTTAAGACTTTACAGACTTATAATCCATTTTAAATGTTTTATATCATATTTAGATTTAATGATTTAGACTGTTGAATAAAATGATTAAACATTGCAATCATAAAAAGCTTAATTTAAACATCTGGCTCATCTCAACATATTCATATTCTTACAAAAATATTTTGATCTGATTCTGATAAAATGAGACATGAAGATTTAGGTGACTCATCTGATAAATTAGTTTTGTAAGAAACTATGCCTTAGACAGACACTAGATCTGCATTATGCTCACCAAAAATGCAGTGTTTAATTCATCACATTTGCATCCTTTCATCAAGTTGACAGGTAGTTTTAGTGAATAAGAAAAAATGGACAAGTTAACCTACTAAATTAAACCTGTGTAGTTTATGTGGATGAGATGATGATGAAGCCCCATTTTTAGCTAGAAAATTGCTTTGTACTTTTCTAAGAAATTTTTAAAAATAATGGTTGGTCTATATTAACTCAGCAGTACACAGGTACTCCTTCTGATCTACCTGTATTCAAGTTTTACTGGAGCATTCTCTTGTTTCTGTTTTTTTAATCTTCGGATGGATAGTTGCAGTCTGGCTGTTGAAAGTATCCAGTTATATTGCGGTTTCCTGCTTAGTTAGCTTTGCCTTTGGGTGAGTAGTTATTTTGGCTTTGAGGTAGTGATTCTTCTGTTAACATCTGGCTACATCACGGCCTGATAGGGAAACACTAATGCCTTTGAAGGAAACTTCTACAAAAAGTAGTGGATACAGCCCAGTCCGACATGGATAAACCATTCCCCACAATTGAGCACAACTACACAAAGGAAAGCCCAAACCATCAGTAGTGATACCTATCACCCAGGTAATGCTCTCTTCTCTCTGCTGCCATCAAGAAGAAGGTTCAGAATCCTTGGGACTCACACCACCAAGTTCAGGAACAGTTATTACCGCTCAACCACCAGTCTCTTGAACCAAAGGGCATAATTTCACTCAACTTCACTACCTCATCGCTGAAATTTTCCCACAATATATGGACTCACATTCAAGGATTCCTTATCTCATGTTCTCCTTATTAATTGCTTATTCATTATTATTATTATTATTATTATTATTATTGTTATTTTTGCTTTCTTTTTGTATTTGCACATTTTGTTGTCCTTTGCAGACTGGTTGAACATCCCAGTTGGTGTGGTCTTCCATTGATTCTATTATGGCTATTAACCTATTTTGGAGTTATTGTGTATGCCCACAATCTCAGGATTGTGTATAGTGGCCTATGTGTATTTTGATAATAAATTTACTTTGAACTTTGAACTGGTTCAAGATGCATCTTTGATGAGAACCCATTGAAAACAACCTATAAGATGGCCAGCAGGTATATTGGGCTCTGCTTTTCCCAAAATAAACAGTGCTATTAATGGATAAAAAGAAGTTGTGAGGAAGAACATTCTTCCTTTACTCCCTTCCCCATTCATCTTCCCATATTATATAGCGAGAGGATTCGAGTACAGGAGCAGGGAGCAGGGAGGACTTTCATATGAAGAAAGACTGGATGAACTGGGCTTGTACTCGTTGGAATTTAGAAGATTGAGGGGGGATCTGATTGAAACGTATAAAATCCTAAAGGGATTGGACAGGCTAGATGCAGGAAGATTGTTCCCGATATTGGGGAAGTCCAGAACGAGGGGCCACAGTTTGAGGATAGAGGGGAAGCCTTTTAGGACCGAGATTAGGAAAAACTTCTTCACACAGGGAGTGGTGAATCTGTGGAATTCTCTGCCACAGGTAACAGTTGAGGCCAGTTCATTGGCTATATTTAAGAGGGAGTTAGATATGGCCCTTGTGGCTACGGGGGTCAGGGGGTATGGAGGGAAGGCTGGGGCGGGGTTCTGAGTTGGAGGATCAGCCATGATCATAATAAATGGCGGTGCAGGCTCGAAGGGCTGAATGGCCTACTCCTGCACCTATTTTCTATGTTTCTATGTTTCTATTACCCTGCAATAGAATTAAAATGGCTGCTTCTCATAGCAACTTAATGGACTTGCCAATACATGTAAGTATTTCCTGAAGAAAGGCACATTAAAGAGGTAGGTTTGTTGATCCAACGTACTATCACTACTTTCCCCTCTGTAATTGCCAGCCAGCTGCTGGGGGGTCTTCATTGTTTCTCTTTTGTGTCCAGCCATATTCTTGATGAGAAGCCTGTATGAGCCATTTACAATTGTTGCCCAGGGCCAGCTGAAATTGCTACCTTGGACTGATAGCTGAGGGGATGGTCAAGTGGTGATAAGAGAATTGTTGAGGTGGAGTAATGGTGAGTTGAAATATGAGGTAACCTTTTGGGGCAATAGTTCAATGCTTTACCTTTGTCAACAATCTCCAGGTGCAGTGCTGAACCGGCTGAAGAGGATTTCAAAACATGATGTATGATCAGTGCTACTTCAGTCCTCCTCTTGAAAGTGATCTCCCGTAGAATCTGAAGAGGATGGTTATAATGAAGAGTGTATGATTGGGGGAAATGGGAGCCACATTTCTATGCTTCTGCAGAAGAGAAGCAATTCTCGCATGCCGTATCTCTGGTGCAGAAGGGTTATAATCTGTTCACAACCCCTGATGGGTTGCGGCTTCTACAGAAAAGCAAATCAACCACTTGCGGTATATCTTTGTCCCTGGAGAACAGCTAGATCCTATGTGCCACATCATTTTGATCCTGCAGACTGTGGCCTGTTCATGGATAGCACCCAGCATCTGCCTTGCTCATGAATCGCATCATTCCATCTGGAACGTAATGTTCAAAGTGGCACCGCTCTGCATCCTGAAGTCAAAGTAGATGCCTGATGCTATTCTGCTGTTCCTGTGGAGTTTCAGTTTGCCTCACCTTCCACTAGATCAGGGCTAGATTGAATAAGAGTGGAAAGACTGTGACTTCTTCTGCAGCAACCATCACCTGAAGCAGGCCCTGTGTGATGGGATTAGAGCAGAACTCTTGCAGTAAAGAGCCCTGACTCCACACAATCACCTGTGAAATCAGGAAAAGCTTCTCTGCCTTGATCCTTGTCCTCTCTTACGTTCAGCCAGGCAGCTTGATTTGAGCAATATGCAAGTTGCTGATGACAGCAAACTGGATGGCAGTGGGCTATGTCAATGTAAGGAATCTTTGGGGAATGAGGATGGACTAAATGATTGAGACATTGCTGTTGGAACATAATGTGGAAAAATGTTCAGTTATTCATTTTGACAGAAAAATAAAAATGCAGAGAAAGAGATTATTTCCTGGCATAATTTACATATTACTATTTAACTATTTATGGTTTTATTACTATTTATTATTTATGGTGCAACTGTAACGAAAACCAATTTCCCCCGTGATCAATAAAGTATGACTATGACCATGACTATGAAAAGCAAGGGTGTTCAAAAGGACTTAGGTGTGCTTCTACATGAATCATTGGATGTTAACATTCAGGTACAGCAAACGATTCAAAAAGTAAATGAATTTTCCTGGCCTTGTACTCAACTCCTTGAGAACTAGAGATATATTGTTCCAATTACATTGTGTCCAACTTAAATCATAACTAGAATGTTTTCTACAGGTGTGGACTTGTTTCTGAAGAAGAATACCCTTGTGTTAGAAGGAGTGTGGCAGTCATCCAAAAGACTAACTCTTGTATGGCAGGCTTGTCATATGAGGAGAAATAATACATATAATTTCACCAGGGTTTAGAAGAATGAGGGATCTTTGAAGCATATAGAATGTTTAAAGGTCTTTACAGGCTAGACTTGGAGAAGATGTTTCTGCTGGTTGCGGTGTCTAGAGCAAGATCTGTAAATGATGGTTGATCATTCAAACAAAATAGAGAAACAAAAAGCTTCCTTTTTTTGAGTGGTTGGCATACCCTGGGAATTTGCTGTTTAAGGTTAATTGCTATTTATAGGAAACAAGGATAAGGGTTTGTGTAGCAATGTGGTGCTGAGGTAAAGGATCAGTCATTATTGAAAATCTTATTGAAGATAAGTAAGATTTTATTGAATGCTGGAAAAGATACAGGAGGCCAAATGGTCCGCTGTTTAATATTCTACAGTGTTTGCAATCCCATTGAGCAAAGGCATGATTACCGTAAGATCAGAAGACAAAGGAGTAGAATTAAGCGATTGGCCCATTGACTTTTCTCCGCTATTCAATCATGGCTGATCCTTTTCTCCCCTCCTCAGCCCCACTTCCTGGCCTTCGGCCCATAACCTTTGATACCGTGTCCAATCAAGAACCTATCCATCTGTGCTTTAAATAAACCCAACAACCTAGTTTCCATGGCTACCTGTGGTAAGAAATTCCACAAGTTCACCACATTCTGGCTAAAGAAATTTCCCTGCATCTCTGTTTTAAATGGACGCCACTCTATCCTGAGTCTGTGTTTTCTTGTCCTAGACTTCCCCACCATGGGAAACAACCTTTCCACATCTACGCTGTGTAGGCCTCTCAACATTCAAAAGGTTACAATGAAATCCCCACTCATCCTTCTAAATTCCAGTGAGTACAGGCCCAGAGCCATCAAACATTGGACGTATGATAACCCATTCATTCCCGGAATCATCCTTGTGAACCTCTTTTGAACCCTCTCCAATGCCAGCACATCTTTTCTTAGATAAGGAGACCAAAACTGTTCATAATACTCAAGGTGAGGTCTCACTAATGCCTCATAAATACTTAGTATTATTTCCCTGCTCTTGTATTCGCAATCTCTTGAAATGAATGCTAACCTTGCATTTGCCTTCCCCACCACCAACACAAACTGCAAGTTAACATTTAGGGTGTTCCGCACAAGGACTCCCAAATCCCATTGCATCTCAGATTTTTGGATTTTCTTCCCATTTAGAAAATAGTCTGCACGTTTACTTCTTTTACCAAGGTGCATGACTATGCATTTTCCAACAATGTTTTTCATTTGCCACTTCTTGTCCATTCTCCTAATCTGTCTAAGTCCTTCTGTAGTCTACCTGTTTCCTCAACACTACCTGCCCTTCCACCAATTTCCATTTCATCTGCAAACCTGACAAATATTCCATCATTTAAATCATTGATATACAGCATAAAAAGAATTGATCCCAACACTGACCCTGCACAACATCGTTGATCACTAGCAGCCAACCAGAGAAAGGATCCTTCCATTCCCACTCTCTGCCTCCTACCAATCAGCCAAATCTCTAACCACGTTAGTAGCTTTCCTGCAATACCATGGGCTCTTGACTTGGTAAGCAGCTTCATGTGTTGCACCTTGTCAAAAGCCTTAGACAAGTCCAAATATACAACATGCACTGCATCCCCTTTATCTATCCTATGTGTAATCTCCTCAAAGAATTCCAATAGGTTGTTAGGGCGTGATGTTCCCTTAAGGAAACCATGTGACTTTGTCCTATCTTGTCCTGTGTCACCAAGCACTCCATAACCTCATGCTTAACAATTGACTCCAACATCTACCCAACCACTGAGGTCAGGCTAACTGGTCCATAATTTCCTTTCTGCTGCCTCCCTCCTTTCTTAAAGAGTGGAATGACATTTGCAGTTTTCCAGTCCTCCAGAATCATGCCAGAGTCCAATGATTCTGGAAAGATCATTAGTAATGCCTGCACAATCTCTGCCACTTCCCCCTTTAGAACTCTAAGGTGCAGTCCATCTGGTCCGGGTGACATGTTTTCTTAGGTCTCTCAGCTTTTTGAGCATCTTCTTCCTTGTAATAGTAAAGGCATTCACTTCTCTTCCCTCCACACCTTTCAACACCTGGCACACTGCTAGTGTCCTCCACAGTGAAGGCTAATGTAAGTTCATCTGCCATCTCCTTGTCCGTCGTTATTATTTCTCCAGCCTCATTTTCTAGTGGTCCTACATCCACTCTCATCTATCTTTAACTTCTTGCATTTTTGGAAAAGTTTTTTTTCCATCTACTTTAATATTATTTGCTAGCTTGCTTTCATATTTCATCTTTTCCCTCTTAATGACTCTTTTAGTTGCTTTTTGTAGGTTTTTAAAAGCTTCCCAGCCTTCTATCTTCCCTCTAATTTTTGCATTGTTGTATGCCCTCTCTTTTGTTTTTACATTAGTTTTGACTTCCCTTGTCAGCCACAGTTATACTATTTTGCCATTTGAAGATTTCTTGGTTTTTGGAATACATCTATTCTGCGCCTTCCTCATTTTTTCCCAGAATCTCAAGCCATTGTTTCTCTGCTGTCATCCTTGCCAGCATCTGCTTCCATATTACTTTGGTCAATGCCTCTCTCATACTATTGTAATTTCCTTTACTCCACTGAAATACTGCTAGTCAAACTTTACTTTTTCCCCTATCACATTTTAAGTTGAACTCGATCATATTGTAATCATTGGCTTCTAATTGTTCCTTTACCTTAAGCTCCTTAATTGCCTACAGTTTGTTACATAACACCCAATCCAGTATAGTTGATCCCCTAGTAGGGTTAATGACAAACTGCTCTAAAAGCCATCTCATAAGCATTCATCAAATTCAATCTCTTGAGATCCATTACCAACCTGATTTTCCCAATTCACCAGCATGTTATCATCTCCCACGACTAACTAACATTGCACTTTTGACACACGTTTTCTATTTCCTGTGTAATATATAGTACACATGTCAGTGACTGTTATCAGGGTCCTTTTAACCTTGCAGTTTCTTAACCCAACCCACAAGGATTCAACATCTTCTGATCCTATGTCACATCTTTCTAATGATTTGATGTCATTCTTTACCAGCAGAGCCACATCACCCCCTCTGCCTACCTTCCTACCTTCCTAACCCTTCAATACAATATAATTTGGTGTATATTCAATGTACATTCAGTTTCAAACTCCAACCATCCTTCAGCCACGATTCAGTGATGGCCACAACATCATACTTGATAACCTGTAATAATGCAACAAGATCATCCACCTTATTTCTTATATTCCGTGCATTAAGATAAAATATTTTAAATACTGTATTTGCTACCCTTTTTGATTCTGCATCCCTAATGCACTGGTACTCACCCTGCTGGCTGCAATTGTATCTTATCATCTGCCTGCCCTTCCTGATAGTCTGATTGCGTGCTATCTTTGCTTTTTCACCATCCGTCCTGTCCTGACTCCCTTCATTCTGGTTCCCATCCCCCTGCGAAATTTGTATAAACCCTCCCCACCAGCTCTAACAAACCTGCCCGCAAGAATATTGGTCCCCCTTTGGTTCAGGTGCAACCCATCACTTTTGTACAGGTCATACCTCCCCCAGAAGAGATCCCAATGATCCAAGAACCTGAAGCCTTGTCCCCTGCATCAGCTTCTCAATTCTCTCTTCAGGACCTCTTTGCTTTTCTTTCCTGTATCATGGGTATCAATATGTAGCAAGACATCTGGCTGCTCTCCCTACCTCTCTAAAATGCTTTGGTCATGATCCGAGATACCCTGACCCTGGCACCTGGGAGGCAACATACCAACCGGGTGTCCAGTCATTTCCACAGAATCTTCTATCTGTTCCTCTGACTACTGAATCCCCTATCGTTACTGCTTCCCTCTTCTCCCTCTTCTCCCTCTTTCCCTTCTGCACCACAGACCCATGCTCAGTGCAGGTAACCTGGTCTCCATGGCATTCCCCTGGGAGGTTATCCCCCACAACAGTATCCAAAGTGGTATACTTATTATTGAGGGGAATGGCCACAGGAGTGCTCTGCACTAAGTGCCTATTCACTGTCCCATTCCTTGTCCTAACAGTCACCCAACTACCCACCTCCCACAACTTAGGGGTGACTAATTCCCTGTAAATCCAATCGATGATCTCCTCACTCTCCCATACAAGCAGAAGGTCATCCAGTTGCTGCTCCAGATCCCTAACATAGTCTTCAGGGAGCTGCAGCTGGATGTAGTTTACACAGATGTAGTTCCCTGGGAGACTCTGGATTCCAACACCCGGCATGAAGAACACACAATGGCCACTTAAACTACACCAAATACCCCTGGCACAGAAGAAAAAAGGGAAGCTTAACAGAGATTTACCCAGATAACTTACCCAGAGTCAGCACCTCTTCTGAGCCAAAACCTCCTTTGAGCCAAAGCCTGACACTCCCACTGGCCCACTCCCCAAAGGGCTGTTGAATGCCCCTTAACATATACATATTTATTCATTCCTCTGATCGATTTTGTTCCCCCATTGCATTGTTAGCCTCAAAGATGATACTGTGAGCTGGAAAACACAATGATGCATTTGGATTATTATTCCTGTACCATCATTAGAGTGGTATGTTAGTGCAGTGGTTAATTTGTCACATGGGTGTAGTTGAGTGATGCAGGCTCATTGGGCTGGAAGGGCCTGTTACTGTGTTGTTCCTCGAAATCATTAAGTCTTCACTCTTGCCATTCCAGCTCTGAATAGTGGTGTTCTGGTGAGATAAACTGGGGGTTTATGAAATATGAAAATGGAATAATGTTTCATTTTACTTATTTACTTACTAAGTGATACAGCTTTTATGTTCCAGCCTTTCAAGCCACACTGCTTCAGCAACTCCACAACCCTGATTAACCCTAGCCTTATCACATGGCAATTTACAATGACTAATTAATCTACCCGGTACTTCCTTAGAATGGGGGAGGAAACCAGAGCACCTGGGGAAAGCCCATGTGTTCCGCAGAGAGAAGATACAGACATTCCTTACAGAGTGGTGTCAGAATTGAACTCTGAACTCCAGAATGGCCCAAGCTGTAATGGCATCACTCTAACTGCTATGCTAACCATGACATCCATTTACATGTGTTCCTAAAACAACAGAACACATGACAATGTAGTAATCACTGTTTGTTACATATAAAGGTTGTTAATGAGAATATCTGGCAGATTTCATATAGTTGTACTGAAGAAGTGGTTGGAAATTGATTATCTCAACTGCCCAGGAACAAAAGAGAAGATATTTCCTACAACATAATGAAGTATCACCCTTGTCATGGTCTTTTCTTGTGCGGGTGTCTTCTCCCCTTTAGCCAAAATGGAGGAGATGAACAATCACAAGGAGGATATTTACCCATTTGATTTGATATCAGATCTATGCAAGTTCAATCCAGCCACTCTCACTTCTTCACACTTACCCCACAGCTCTGCAAATTGTTTCTCAAGCTCCCTTTCAAAATGCCACAATTGAGCTTTCCCCCTATCTCTGGCAGTGCATTCCAGTGCCAGATCTTTTGCTGGATACAAGAATTCTAACACTTTTTTTTTAGTGAAGCAATGTCATTTGAAGTTGCTTATTTCTTAAACTTCCTCTAATGGGAACTCTTTTTGCTAAAGTGTGGATATAACAGTCCATTTACAGTTGAACCACTCTTTCCTGACAGCTTATCATGACGACTTTGCTCTTTGCACTCTGTGCCTCTATTTATAGAGCTCAAGATCCCAAATGATTTGCAACTTTCTTAGCCTGCTCTGCCACTTACAACATGCACACATAATTCCAAATCTTGTGACCCTTTTAGAACTGTGCCATCTGGCTTATATTGTCTCATGTTAACAAAATGTAGCTCTTCACATTTCTCGGCATTTAATTTCACATGCCATATATTCACTTATTCCACCTGTCTGTCTTTTCTCTTTGATGTCTATTATTATTATCCTTACAGTTCACTGAGCTTCCATAATTTAAGTCATCTGTAAACTTCAAAATTGTGCCTGATACATACGTGATGTTGAAATAATTTGTGTAAATTCTGTAAAGCAGTGATCCTGGTTTTCCAAAACATTGACTGTTAATTCCACTCCATAGATTCTGCCTAACCGGCTGAATTCCTGCAGGATGCTGTGTATTAACCTGGTGCAAATGCATGGAAGCTCCACTATATACTTAGCTCCTGTCTGGCAAGCAGCATTTTACTACAATTCCCAGTCCAGATGAAGGGTCTCGACTCAAAACTTTGACAGTCCATCAGCCTCTATAAATGTTCCCTGGCACATTGAGTTCTTCAGCACATTTTGTGCATGCTCCAGATGTCCAGCATCTGCAGTTTTTTATGTCTCTCTTTTACTACAATTATTTTCTTCATGTTACTTGGGTATATCTTCCATTCATGCCGCAAATGCCTATTTTGTTCTTTTCATGGGACACTTTAGCAAGAATTTCCTAAATCTTTATCAGGGAAATGTTGTTGATGTACTGTTTACAGACTCCCCTCTATCTCTTCACCCCTGAATTTGTAGGACAGGGAAATGTTCCCACCTCCATTCCCTCAGAAACCCAGCTAAGACCAGGTACCTTTTCAACTGCAAATGCATCTTGCCTCTCTTAATTGTGTACCATTTTAATTATACTACTTTTGGAGTCTGAGGTGGAGGGGGTTGACTATCCATGGTGGGATGTGGCTGAAAGATGCTATAGGAGAAGGTAGGATGTATGAATGATTGTTGAAGGGCTAATTGTGTGGAGATAAGGAAGCAGTTTTCACTGGTACATAGTTCACCATGACATGTCACCCACTTCTTGCTGCTCTTTAACGTTGGTTCTCTTAGACTTCAGAACCCCTGGCACAGTGGACCTCCTTTCTGATATATTCATTTGACCAGTGTTTTGAAATGCTTTTTCAGGGATTCTTAGAACTCGCTTCCACAGCCTGCAGCTGCCTTCTCCGACTTGGCAGTATGATGTGCTATTATCTGTATGCCATGAGATGTGTGGTAGTAATGACTGATGTCCTTCTGTGATTTCTGCACTCTAAAGTATCAGCAGCTGAGCTGAATTGAGTATGAACCCATTGGAACTCTACAGATCTTTTTTTTAAAAAAAAGGCTTCTCATTGGGTGTAATGCAATCATTGTTTCAAACCATTTCACAATGTTTTTAATGAGGAGTCTAATTTGGTGCCAGGCTAAATTAGTGATGTTTTGGTGTGTTGAAAATAGGTCAGAACTAATTTCTGTGCAAATAAGGGTTGACTTAGGAGTTTGTCTCAATTAAAATGCACAAATGGAAACATGTGAAATTGCAGATCTGGAGGAGGAAAATAAACAAACTGGAGGAACTCAGTGAGCCAGGCTGCATCTATGATGGCAGAAGGATAGTCGATAATTCAAGTCAAGATCCTGCCTGGTCCAACAAGTTCCTTCAACAGTATTATTGTTGCACTAGGCACAAATTGTTGTTAATGGGTGATAAGTTGGTGAAGAGGTGTCATTTCCATCAGAGCTGAAAATATATCCTTATACCAAAATAGGGAGCTTTTAATGAGATGCAGGTAATCACTAAGTAAGGAAAATCATTTGTTTCTCTGTCAGAAAGAGTAGGAGTTTATAGAAGGTAGATAGTGGAAGACTTGGAACTGGCCACAAGGTCAGGCCTCTTACGATTAAACTATTTATATCCCATTTAGGAAGGTGTTACAAGGCAACGATGAGGTGGATGAGGATTTTCTCACTGAGACTCATTTTTATTGTTGCTTTACTCTGCAGTAAAGGAATCTGAACATGTTAATAAACTTTCTTCTTAGATGACAGTGATGTTGACATCCATTTTCACTAGAAGCTTTCAACTTCTGGACTCCAATCACCTTTTGGCTTTATCACATTAATTTTGCTTTAGTTTCCTACTGAGCTCTATTATGTTGGCATAAAGTGACAGGTCCATCCAGAACCATCTACTGGCAGAAGAATGCATGCCTTATGTCCTTGGTGCTTGTGTTTGTCGGTAGTGATGAAGCAGGATGGCATGAGGAGATGATGAAAATCAGGAGAAACAAATAAGATATGGTAACTATTGTTACTCATCTTTTCAGACAACATGATACAAGCTAGTTTAATTATGGCCTTAGTGCCTTTACAGTTTCTGTGGAACAATTTTTTCCGGAGTTTCAGCTCAGATATAAAGCTAGAAGATTTCAAAAAAAAAGTCAGGGAAGGAGTTTGAATCAAATATCTTGCCAAACAAAATCTGCGCAAACGTAAGTTAAAGAGGGTAATTGGTGCATTAAGAAGGTCGTAAACGTTGCACTGGAATTTGGTATGACAATTCTTCACTGGTATTACAATGAGGTCCAAGGGTTGACATGACCAAAAGTGTCATGCTGAAGCCTCGTTGGAGCCTTGCTCATTCATTTTGTGTCTCAAAATTGGAGCATATGTCCCTGGAGAAAATCATTATTTTGGCCTAGACATATGAACCAATATCAGTTACCTAATTTAAGTCACTTTGTCAAACTAGTTCCCAGTAACATGACATCTCCATGCCATCAAAATGATAAATATCTGCTCTGTAATTGAAATATAAACTGCACATTCAGAATGTAATCATTGTAACTGGAAAAAAATGCCATGGGCAAAAACAAGGGAACTTCTCCATTAGTTATCCAAGAAATTCTTGTAACCTGGGCAAGAAATAATGTCTGCAATAAGTACGTTCCCAGAGCAAAAGGGGCAATATTTCTTTGTACACTTTTTTTCTTATGGTTTTGAAGGTGTGCACATCTTATTTAACTGGGACTGTGATGCTTCCACCTTTAGAAGGATAGCGATAAGAGTGTATTCTATTGAGCGCTTTGACAAATGACTGTCATTTTTTACCTGTCCCTGCCCCAAGTATGGAACTAAATACAAGGTGATTTGTGCAACCCTTTTTACTGTACATCATCTCATTTCTCATCCAAACTGTGACTATATTGCTTGTACGTAAAAGGACTTCTGAAATAATGCAGCCTTGGAAATATAGCTCTACTAAGGAGAGAATAACTCCTCTCTGACAAAATGGCTGACAGCTTCACTCCTAAGTATCAAACAACAGTCACCCATGATTTTGCAAAATGTATTTTGAATCAGAAATTCCTTACACTATTTAGTATCAATATTATTGATACAGTGTAATTATCTGCAAGGATAAATCAGTCATGGTTTAGAGAATATTTCCAATATTTATATACATGATGCATTTGTTAACAAGAATTTACCTAGTTACTGCATAAAGCTATGATGTAAATATATCATATCCAGTTTAGTTCGCTCAAATTATGAATAGGAATTACAAATATTTTGTTTAGAGATAACTGCAATACTCTTAAAATATTTTTAAAGCTTTCTAATATCTTGGACAGTTTACTTTGGAATACATTTTGGTTATTTAGTATTTTTACCTATCATGTAAACTGTGATGGATGGCTAAGTATCAGTAATTTCATTCTTCTGCCAATTACTACTCAGAGAATTTACTTTCTCTTTTTAACAACATGCAAGAATGAATGATGGGCATGCCTAATGAAAATGAAACCCATCTTTTAAAATAAAGGTTATTTTTCATTATTGGATACACTCAGTGGCCACTTTATTTAGTATATCCTGTACCTAATAAAGTGGCCACTGTGTGTACGTTTGTGGTCTTCTGCTGCTGTAGCCTATCCACTTCAATGTGTTGCATGTTCAGAGTTGCATTTTTGCTCACCACTTTTGTAGTGCATTGTTATTTGAGTTACTATCACCTTCCCGTCAGCTTGAACCAGTCTGACCATTCTCCTCTGACTTCTCTCATTAACAAGGCATTTCGCCCATAGAACTGCCACTCACTGGATGTTTTTTGGTTTTCATTCCATTTTCTGTAAATACTAGAGACTGTTGTGTGTAAAATCTCAGGAGATCTGGAGTTTCTGAGATACTCAATCTTCTCTGTCCGGCACAAACAACCATTCCATGGTCTAAGTCACTTATGTCACATTTCTTCCTCATTCTGATGTTTAGTCTGAACAAATGAACCTCGTGAACATGTTGACATGCTTTTATGCATTGAATTGCTGCCCCATTATAGGCTGATCAGATACTTGCATTAACAAATAAGACTTAAGGTGTACCTAATAAAGTGGCCACTGAGTGCATGGCCTTTCTTTATCCATTATCTTAAAATAAAATACTACAATGCCATTGCTAAAATAGCATACCATACAGCAAAGTACAGACAGGGATAGTTCATTTGGCCCTCGGAGCCTGTTCCACCATTCAATACTATCATGTCTAATACTCAGACAATACCATCTTTCTGTTCTCTCCTTGTATTCTTTGACGCATTTCATGTCCAGAAATCTATCTACTAGACAAGTACATTTTTTGCAAATTGATCTCCACAGTCTCTCCAGTAGAAAATGCAATACAATAAAGGTGTTTCTCCTTCGGTCAGTCGTGTTACTGTGACCCCACCTCCCCCCTCCCCCCCCCCAGTTCTAAGTCACCCAGACAGAAAATAATTCCTTCAGCCTGTTGTACGTGTTTCAGTGAGATTACTTTTCCAGTGAATTTAGGTCTATTCAATTGAGTCTGGTTGAATCTTCACTGCACTCCCTCTAGGGCAACAATATTACTAAAATAACCTCCTATTCCCTAGAGGGTGTTCAGTATGATTAGGTAAGCTCTGTTTCTGGTGGAATATTTTGAGTTTCAAAGTCTTTAGTGAAAGAACGGTAAGGAGATGTTAAGGATAGCATATAAACACAGTAAATAGCCTTGGGTTTGGCAGTGGCGTATATAGCATGGCCAAAGGTGGGAGACTTTTGAGAAGCCATTATCAATTCACTTTTAAAATTATTGAACCTGAGTTGCTAAAATTACTGTAAGGTTTTATTTTCAAAGGCATCCTTTGGCTTTCACTTTAAATATTCAGTAGATGACTCTATAAATACTGAACTGCCAAACAGTATCATAATGGAAAAGATCAATAGCTATGCACCTTGCATTAAATTTGCCAGCTCTCAAAAACTCCCTGTCAAGATTATTTGCCTAGAAATGCATATGCATCATGAACTTTTTTCGGCATTTTGCAATTTAAACTTTCTATTTCCAAATTGTTCATGGCACTTTAGAAATTCCACTGAGAAGTTTTGAGTGTGAACCACCAGTGCAGCAACAAGAGTGTCACATCAGGGGCGCGCAAGATGATACCATTCCTCATGCAGTGTTACTTTAGGAACTTAGCACAGGGAATGTGGACTATATTGTCCTGAAAGCAACTTGACCATTCCTGGGACAGCCTAGTTTTTAGTGCAATTCAAAACTGGATGTCTGCTGGACAAGTCAGCAATTTCATTTATACATGTACTCCACCTCCTTGCTCCCAGCCTGCTCAACAAAATCCAATGAACTCTTCACTACCTTCCAGTCTAGAATGTAGCGCCGTTAAAGGAGATGAATCACAGGCTGCACAATCATGAATGAGAGTCAATACATGGCATGCAATATACACAAGATGCTGGAGGAACTCAGTGGGTCAGGTAGCATCGATGAAAATGAGTAAACAGTCCAGGTTTCAGTGAGACCCTTCTTCAGGACCCATGAGACATCACATGACATGTTATACAACATAATCTTTGCTGACAAAGTTAGAAAAAATAATTAACATTCTTTGAGAATGGACTTTTTTCAACTTGCTGTTCTGTATGCGTGAGACAGGCTTTTAAAATCAGGTGATGCTGCATTAATTAATGCATTTAACGAGTTGAAGGAGAGTGCAGTTGAAAAGGTTGGTTTAAGGTTACATGGATAGGTTTGGATGTGGATGATCAAATACTATATCAAGCACAATATATAATGCACTGCCAGAGCCATGGGACTGCCATTAGTAAGGTACAGCTGGCCAAGCATATTTTTCAGGCAGCGAGAGCAGCTCAGCACAAAAACAGCGTCATATTTGGATTGATCACAGAAGGCAATGATATTTATAGCCATTTCCTCTGAAAAAAATAAAACTTAAATGTACAAAACAGTTACTTTCTGTAATTTGTCCATAGAGCAAATGAAAATATTTTCAATATAAAGCGAGTACATGCGTCAGTTTTTGAGGACTTGATATTTTCATGAGATGCTCTTTTAAAAGAAAGCATTAGTCACTGGCTGTAATCAGTTCATGAAGCAAAATCCCAGAGCACTCAATTATAACCTGAAGCAGCATTTTTTTTTCCCTTTCCCCAGATTCATGATCATTTTACATTGTTAATAAATCCCACCTGGAATAGAGAGCAGGTGTGAATGATGACATTCTCCTGCAATACTTTATCTACAATGAGACAAAAGTCTTTCAATGACTAGAGCAGGTAACACCCATTCCTTATAATGTGTTCAGTATTCAAATCTAATTCTTGATGGGTCTCAAGGCACTATTTCATCGCCATGAATAGCTTTAGTTACTTATTTTTGACAAGATGGGCGGCTTATGCATATTAAGGAACTTTACTTGAAAACCTGGCTATGAATCAGGTAGTATGTTATATGTTAGAGTGTTCATCTTGTTGGGTAAGACAGATTTACTGCTTGACCTCTAATTCTGTTACAACTTATTCAATCACAAGAAACTTTGTTAACAGCACAATTAAAATCCCATGGAGCTTCCTGGTAATAGTGAAAATTTAAAAAAAAGGGTTAGAGAATGTTGTAAGTGTTCATTAATTTTACATTGGAAAAGATCCAGTTTTCTTGTGTTTTACAGCAGATTTTGATATTTTTTCTTTAGTTCCTTAATTATGCATTAAATATCCTTGTCAGAAGTCTAGCACAGTTACTTGTCCAGTTTCTATCATTCAATCTGTTGGTCAGTATTACATCCAGTAGAATTTGTAGCATGTTCTTTAATTAAGCTGTATATTGTGAGTTGGTGCCCCAGAAAACTGAGAATTGTAAAGCTTCGAAGTTGTCTTGAATTTTTGGTGCTATCAAACTGTGAATGTGTTGCTATGCAAAGCTCAAATCTGCTGATTAAATATACAGATAACACAACATTGATAGGCTTTATTTCCAACACTGATGAGACAGCTTACGGAGCAGAAGTCAACACCCTGACACAGTGGTGCCATGAAAACAACCTCTCCCTCAATGTCAAAAAACGAAGGAGTTGGTTGTGGATTACAGGAAGAACAGACACTGGCTAGCCCCTACTGACATCAATAGGACTGTAGTTGAGAGAGTGAGTGGTTTCAAGTTCTTTGGTGTACACATCACCAAGGATCTCAACTGGACTGTACTTGCCAGCTGTGTGGTGAATGAAGTACAATAGTGCCTCTTCCACCTTAGACGGCTGAACAAGTTTGGCATGAGTCCCCAAATCCTAAGGTCTTTCTACAGGAGCACCATTAAGAGCATCCTGACTGGCTGTGCCAGAGTTTGCTACAGAAGCTGTATGACTCTCAATCACAGGGCACTGCAGAGAGTGATGCGGACAGCCTAGCACATCTATGGATCTGAACTTTCCTCTATTCAGGACATTTACAGCAGCAGGTATGTAAAAAGAGCCCGGAGGATCATAAGGGGCTCTGGTCACTCCAACCACAAACTGTTTAAGCTGCTTCCGTTTAGCAAATGGCACCGCAGCATTAAGGCCAGCACCAACAGGCTACGGGACAGCTGCTTTCACCAGCCCATCAGATTTATCAATACACACTGATCCAATTGTGTATCTGAGTGTACATACATGTATACAAAACAATTATGTATACAATCTTAGTGTTTGGGCAATATCTTCTCACACTTCCCTTCCTTATTGTTTGTACATAGTGACAGAGATACAACATAAAGATTTTTGCCCCCTCATGTTGTGAGATGGATGTAAGAATCAAAATTCTAATTCTAATATACTGAAACTAAGAAAATGGCCAGTTAATCCAAAAGATTCCCGTAAATATGCAAGCTCAACCCAAATCTTTATCTTCCACCATCCACTCACCCGAACCCATTTCCAATCTACTCTTGAGTGAAGCCGAGTTGCATGTTCATTTCTTTCTCCAAAAAATTAAAGACAATTGTCCAACTGTAATTGTGGCACAGATTGAAATCTTGCAGGCACCCCACTAGAAACATAAATTAATAAATTTTGAATACCTTAATATTAAGGACAAACAAAAGCTATGGAAGTTATAAAATTAACAGATCAGTGGGTTAGTTTGGTAAAACTCCATTGTCATTGATTGAAAAGCAAAACACTTCAATTGCTGGTAATACTCAATAGAACAGGCAGTATCAGTGTGGAGAGAAGCAGGGTTGACATTTCATTTCCATGAATGTTAATTCATTTTAACTGTCTGTCCTTCTGTAAATGCAGTCTGACCTGCTGGCTGTCTCCAGCATTTTCCTTTTTCTCTTGCTGTTGACTTTAGTGTAACCTGCCTGACAAAATTGGCATTTTTGTGTCAGGTTCTCATCTAACTTCTGTCACAGAGGTGTAAGAATGGCTTAACTATATTTAACTTACAATGTAGCATTTTATTTAGTTTTTTAAGTAAGCTGCTGTGGATACTTTATTAATGCTTTTATTAAAAAACTGTTGTACAAAATATCTTTTATAAATTGTCCACAGCTGAAAGCTCACCATCTGAGCAATTAAGATGATTGACCATGTGTGCCTGAGGCTATATTTAAGTGTGCCAGTACAACAGAAATGGATTAGAGTGATCAATTTCATTACTACGCTGTTTATTATATTGGTTGATCATTTTATGTACCGTTCCATGGGGTTTCTTCAGCAGTGCATATTACTAATCACTCGAGCAGAACTGTATCATTGAATTAATGGACAATGGTATGGTGCTATAATCTATATACCACAGAAAAAAAATAATTAAATTAAAATGTGTTAGAGAGTTATTCCTATTTTAATCCTTGTTCACTGCTAGATTACACATTTGTATTTTAAAATATTTTGGTGGATCCTTCAGGCTATTTCTTGAACTAAATTGATGGCCTGAAACATATCTGCTTTGCAAAGAAGGAATTGCACAGTTTACACCAGTGATTTTAATCTGTGAAGGAATGTTATCCAACCACATTGTGTTCCAGAAAAAAATCATTTTGTTCAGTTTGCAAGATGATTTAATCCCAAAATGCAACTAACCAATTTAATTTGACATTACTGTCAACTGTTCTTCTTTTCAAGAGGAGTTGGGATAAATATGATACATTTTACTTTTGCACCTGGGAAACATCACAGACTTCATTCTAATCTAATCCTCACAGCTGAAGACCAAATATGAAAACATGGCTTTGTGTTCAGAAATGGGAATGAAAGATTTGGTCAGCAATGTTGAATGATTATAGCAAGGTTATGTTACTGCCCACTATGCCGCTGGTGTTTAGGGCAGCAATGAAGGTCCTCCTTCTCTGGTGAGATTCAGAGCTTCCTTCATCATGTCAGTAGCTTCCTCTCGGTTTTCACTGTGGTCAGTCAGGCAAGTCCCGGGTGGTGACTCAGGAATAACATCGTACTCAGATTTAGAACGATTCTTCATTGCTGTTTCCGTAACAATTTTGTTTTACCAGTAGGGGTTGGTAGGCTCGCGCTGAACTTCCAAACCTGAAGGACCGGTGGACCACTGTTAGTCTGGCCTCAACCCTTTGACTTGCTCAGCATGGGTGACCCTACCAATTCTCAGGATTTCAAGGTCAAAAGTTGAATGTCCTGAATAATATAATTTCTGCCCCTTTAAAATTAACAGTCAAAAATACGCTACAAAGGGAGCATGGTTCTATTTGTTTCACACTTTTGAAAATCAAAATATTCTACAGATGTTGGAAATTTAAAATAATACTGAACGTGCTAGAAGTACTCAGCAGTCAGGCTGTATCTGTGGGAAAGGAAATAGAATTATTGTTTCAGGTTGAAGATGATCTGATGAAGGATCTTCCACCCAAAGCATTAAATCTGTTTTCTTTCCCCCATTGTTCAAACCTAACTTGCTGAGTATTTTCAGCATCTTTCACCTTGCAATTTCTTTCATCTTGCTATCTTTCAGATGCCGTGAGAGATTTTTTTTTTCTTGTGCCTTTTAAACTATAACATGAGGTGAAAGTTTATTTTGGTACAAAAACAGCCACACTAAATATGAAAATATTCACAAATTCTTAAAACATTAAGTAACTTAGAACAGCAAAAAGCCTTAATGAAATAATCTGTGAAAATATATACTGTAAATGTTCACTGCAGTTCAGAGAATATGTGGAAACCTAACAAAAACCTACACTGTTCGGTGATGTTTGTCTGTGTCCCAGCTATAATATTCCAAGCTGAAACATATTAAGATTATTAGCTGTCATGTGACATTATGCCATTAATTGTAGGTGCATGCCATGTTTCCTGCCACTCTGTTAAAGGATCTCAAATTTTATGTTCAGTTATGGGTTCTTTTAAGTTCACAAGACTAATAGGCAGGAGATGCTTATTGTACATGCGAGAAATTTACTAATTCTGTTTAATATGTTGTCAAACTCCCCCTCTATCAAATAGCAACTGAATACCCTTACACATTACCAATTTCTCTAGAGTTTCTAAATTCTGTAACTTTCTAAATTATTTTATCCTTCTGGACACTAAGCTGGGAGTTCTCTGTCATATCTTGGACCTAAACCTCCTCTCTTCACCTATGGATCATGACTTAGAAAAACTTTTTCATGATGGCATTGAAGTGAATCCTTGAAGGTGTTGGCTCATTTTAAAATATTGTGGTTTCAGAGATATAGTAAGAGGATCATCTATCACAATACTAGTTCTCAGACAGATCATTAACAAATCCTGCATTGTAAAGTACTGGATGTGATGAATTTGAGATTTATGAAAGAGAATGAAAACTGTGGAAGACAGGGTGTGTGACCCAGAGCTGAGCAAAGCCTTCAAGGCCGTCATTTCTCAGGCCATCAATTCACTTTTGCTATGGAGTGGGAATTTTTTTAAAAGATGTGTTAATTCCCTCCCACAGTAGAGTACCTTATTAATGGCAAATCTCTGCATACATGCAATGTGAAGCTTCTAATTGTTATATGTATAAGCATTTTCACAGAGAGATCATATGTTTGGCACTGAGCAGGAATTTTTAATACTTAGTTTTTATTGTACTGTACCTCTGGATAATTTCTTGTAATACATGTGGTATAATTCACAAATGTAAGCATGGGCCTGTGGTGTCCGGAGAATTCTGATTCTCTTAATCACTCTAATTAAGGAAAATGTTTTGATTGCTGTCGCATATTATGAAAGATGTCTGAGTTGGCACATTGGGCTGGTTGGGTTGGGCTGCACTGGCAGCGAGCCAGTAGATTGATGGAGAGTAGTCGGCTCGCAGCTGTGTATGTGGCAGCATGTTCCAGTCTTCTGTCCCTGAACACTGACAATCAAAAAGTTTTGCATCTGACCATCTATTTTAGATCTGGACTTGTCAAGGATTCTGGGAGCATGCAGTAAATTTTTGACCTGAGGGGTTGAATACACCTGGTATCTGTTATTCATCATTAGCGCATCTTGTAAGGCCTCATTCATTTGAATGTGGCTACCAATTAAAATGCTAGTCTTCATTGTACAATTTCATTTAATAATGATTTCGCATGTTCAAACCTGTTTTTCATCTCAATTTTTAATATTTTTTCTAAGTAATTCTAGTTTCAAAATCAATGGGGAAGTCTTGATTTTTGCTTGTGGCTCACTGAACCTTCAGGCAGGCTCACAGAGGCAAACCCACAAGAGTACTGGGAGTTGTGTGGCCCTGATAAAACAGCAATGTGGTCTGTTCCATATCAGTGTAATCTACTCTAATAAATGCATTTAAAGCATGATTTTACAATTACCTGTTAACCAATCACAACTGTGCGTAATGCTTTTTTATGAACTCATTAAAAGGTTTAGTGCTGCAGACTCATCTGAATGATTCAGAAAATGTTAAATAATCAATAGAGTTTCATCAGTATTTTGCATTCACCATTTCATCATTTTCACACTATAAATTAAACGTGTTTTTGAATATTTTCACAGTAATTACATCAGAAGTGAATTATCATCATAAACTTCAGGCAGAAAATAAAATATCTAATATTAAATTAAAAAGTACTTTGGAACTTATTAGTTGTTCCATGTCTTTAAGTAAAATTGCCATAACAATTTTGCATGTATACATTTATCAACAGCACACAAATGTATTCCGTTCAATTCAATGCATTTGAATTTAGGTATCGGTAGTTTGAACACAAACAAGAGAAAAGCTGCAGATGCTGAAAATCCAGGCAACACACACAAAATGCGGGAGGACCTCAGATGGCTACAGTTTACATTTCAAGCCAAGACCCTTCAGCAGGGCTAAAAAAAAATGAGGAGACCAAGTTAGAAGGGAGAGGAGGAAGAAGCACAAGGTGATAGCTGAAACTGGGGGTGGGGAGGGGTGAAGTAAAGAGCTCGGAAGTTGATTGGTGAAAGAGATACAGGGCTGGAGAAAGGGGAATCTAACAGGAGATGACAGCGGCCATGAATGAAAGAGAAAGGGGGAGGAGCTCCAGAGGGAAGTGATGGGCAGGCAAGGAGATGAGAGAGTGAAAAGAGAATGGGGAATAGTGAAGCAGGGTTATTATCAGAAGTTCGAGAAATTGATGTTTATGCCACCAGGTTGGAGGCTACCCAGATGGAATATAAGGTGTTGGTCATCCAACCTAAATGTAGCCTCATCACGAAAGCAGTGCAGGCCATGCATGGACATATTGGAATGGGAATAGGAAGTGAAATTAAAATGGGTGGCTACTGAGAGATCCTGCTTTTTTCGGTGGTGCTCAGTGAAGCAGTCTCCCAAAAAAAGTAGTCTGAAAATGTCCTTGACTTGGATTTCCAAGAGCTATGCACAAACGTAAAATTGTTGCAGAATATAAGTTCATTCTAGTAGAAACTGTTGACAAATACATGGTAGTGTTCTCTGTAAATAAATCAACCTGTCTTTTGGTACAACGGTCTGTATTTTTCTTTAAGTAAGGCAGCAGTTAGTTTTGTTCTGATATTTATTCTCACATAGATGAATAGATCAAAGGTCTGTAGAAAATACCCACGCAATGAATTGGATTGAGGTTTGATGATTCAAGAAAGCATTGAGGAGCAAGAGGATTGCAAGAAAGTACTTGAAGAATGAGAAGTCTGTGGTGCAAAGGATGTTCCAGAAACATTAGGAAATGTTACTTGAAAGCCACTGGTTTTAAAGGACACTGGGAATGAGATCCAATGCGGAGTATTGATGCCAGGGATGCAGTTAAGTGCAGATAAACAACTTAGTTCATCCTCTGAAACACAGCAAGGCAATATAATTTGCCAGGGCAGAATTAGTAAGGATGGAGTGGGACATTGTTGGCTGATGCCAGTTATGAATAAAATAAGTGAGGAGAATTGTAAGGATGGTACTGGAGATATTTGGATGATGAAAATATGGATTAAGGTTTCACTATTGCTTGGGGATAAGGGACCAGAGACAAGCAACCTCGTAAAGAAGGAAATCTATAATAATAAATAATCGGCAATGGAAAATATTGTGATCTTGGGATTAAGCATTAAATATAAGGTGGTAAACAGTAAGTTAGAGAGTTAAAGGCAAAAGATTTTTTTTCCTAGAAACTATCAGCTTTAGTGGTATTGAGTTGAAGAGATTTGCTCATGAGAGACTTAAATTAATCTTCAATAAATGTGGTGATGTATAAAGCCAGTCTTCATAAAATTGTTCATCAGTCACAATATGCAGCAAGCTAAAACTGAGCTTTTAATATCAGTTACAGCTATTTAAGCATGAACCTGGTAAATCACAAATATTGCCACTGCTACTTCACAGTCTGCATTCTCTGTACAGTACTGTGATGGGAATCAGTAACATAACAATAGCTGAGTAACTCAAAGGCCACTTTTCTGCCCAGGTCTCTGCAACAATATTCAATCAGTAATAAGGCATGAGGAATTGTGGACTTTTGAATGTGCAGAAAGGCTTTGTCATTTCAGAGCTAATGGCAGAAATCTATATGGTGGATAATGGGAAGAAACAGGGACAACGTAGGAAATAGCAGTTCTTGGATCAGCTGTTGGAAGTGGCTGGAAGTGTTTCCAATAGCCTCCACTACAGCCTCGCTCACTGATTTGTTGAGAAGCTTCTTCTCAAGGATTGATGTTCCAGAACCCTTGGTTGGTAACAACAGTTTGTTGTGGAATGGTTTCAGTTGTTCTTGAAAATGAATGCATCTGAACTGTAGCACCCAGCTACAAATGGCTTGGCCGAAAGGTTTGTTCGAAGTCTAAAGAAAACACTGCAAGCAATGCCAGCAGAACACACTTCACTTACACTGAATCAGAAGTCTGGCAATTTCCTCCTTGCCTAATGCAATGCAGCACACTCCACAGCCAACAATTCACTAGTTGTACTGTCCCTTGGCTGTCCCTTGTGCTCACACTTGGATCCCCTCAATCCCAGTCACAGAAGGAATATGCAGATAAATATCTGAGACAGAGTGACGCTTCCTCAAACAAAGAGTTTTGATGTTTCACTCCTGGACAAGCAGTCCTGGCAAAGGACTACAGAGGTGATCAAAATTTGGCACTTGGAAAGATTATGGACAGAGCAAGACCCCTCTCCTGCACAGCAGAGATTGTATCTGATATCATCTGGAGATGACCCATCAGTTAGTTAAGGAGAGCAGAGATGATTGTTAGAGAAGAAAAGTGACCTTGCCCTTGACCCTGCCTTGTGCAGCTAGATTCTAGACATCCTGTCAGATTGCCGGCAGGTGATAAAAGTGCGCTCCCTCACCTCCACCCATCTGACTTTCAATACAGGACCCCTCAGGGCTGTGTACTAAGTCCCCTCCTCTACTCTCTGTATACCCATGACTGTGTCGCCACCCACAGTTCTAATCTGTTAATTAAATTTGCCAACAACCCTACATTTATTGGCCTTATCTCAAACAATAACGAGCAGGCCTACAGAGAAGAAGTCATCTCTCTGACACAGTGGTGTCAAGAAAACAACCTCTCCCTCAACGTCACAAAAACAAAGGAGCTGGTTATGGACTACAGGAGGATTGGAGATGGGCTAACCCCTATTGACATCTATGGATCTGGGGTTGAGAGGGTAAACAGCTTTACGTTCCTTGGCATCCACATCACGTGGTTTGTACATACTAGCTGTGTGGTGAAAAAGGCACAACAGTACCTCTTTCACCTCAGACGGTTGAGGAAGTTTGGTATGAGTCCCCAAATCCTAAAAACTTTCTACAGGAACACAATTGAGAGCATCCTGACTGGCTGCATCACTGCCTGGTATGAGAACTGTACCTCCCTTAATCATAGGACACTGCAGAGAGTGGTGCAGACAGCCCAGCACAAATGTAGTTGTGAACTTCCCATAATTCAGGACATTTACAAAGACAGGTGTGTAAAAAGGGCCCATAGGATCATTGGGGACCCAAGTCACCACAACCACAAACTGTTCCAGCTGCTAACATCTGGGAAGCGGTACTGCAGCATAAAAGCCAGGACCAACAGGCTCCGGGACAGCTTCTTCCACCAGGCCATCAGACGGACTAACTCACGCTGATCTGAGTGTATTCTGTCGTATTTATTATAAATTACTATGATTGCACATTACATATTTCGACAGAGATATAACCTAAAGATTTTTACACCTCATGTATGTGAAGAATGTAAGAAATAAAGTCAATTCAATCAAACTCAGAGCTATCAGAACCATTTCTGCAGTCCCAGAGTCAACACCTACAACCACCACAGAGGAGGTCCCAGAACCTAAGATTATTCCACAGTCGCAACTGTCTCCTGCCAAGCATAGTGACCCCTCTTATCAGGAAAGGTGTTATTGCACAGGAGTAAGAAATCCTCTACAGTGATAAAATCTTACGGCCTGAAGTATAAGTTGAGATGCATCCTTTATTGACTTGGTGTTTATAGCTAAGCAGGGAAGAGTGTGTGTGTTTAATATTTCTATAATATTATGAATATATTTTCATTAAGCATTCTTTGTTTACCTAATTCGTCATGGGTTATATGTTAAAGTACATGAATGGCATACATCACAATGCCACAAATCATAAGTGTGCGTTTCCCTAAAGTAGAACTAAAAGTACATGATCTATTGTTGGCTCCCATGTTTTCTTTCAATTATTTTATATTTTGCAGTTTAAAAACATAACAATTAATGCTGTTTTTCCTTTTATCTCCATTACCTTGATACAGAAAGCAGAAATTATTTCAATGTTTTAACTTATCTTCAATTCCTATTGAATTGTTTGGGATTAACATTACTTTTGTGCCTCCATTCATGTATCAATATGCATTATTTAAATGTTGCAATTTTTACAGTGTTTCTTTTTTGTACTCTTTTAATAGCTTCTGCATATTGTCTCATTTATTTCAAAATATGTATCATGTTTCATAGTCTGAAACTTAATGTAGTGAACTATCAGCAGTTAACTTCTTCGAGGTACAAATGAGTCTTTTGATGTCCTATGGAGAAACTTCAGCTGAATGAGGCTGGAACAGAGTTCTCCTTCACAGTTCTTTGGGCTTTGTAAGAGAGTGAAAAGCAGGACTGGTTGTAGGCATGACCTCAATCCTCTGAAGTCCAAGAGTTACCATGGTGATGTCTTGTATTCGCTATAATTGCACTGTCTTTTTCACTTTATGGGTGTATTCTCTTCATCCCTGCAATGTCTGCTGGTTTGTGAGATGTTTGAGCTGGATTGCTGCTTCCCACCTCAGCCCGCTTATTGCAGAGTAGGGACCTATTGTAGCCACATCTTATATTTGATGGTATTTCTCTTGTCCAGGGAGCCCAAACCTAAGGGCTCAAAGGACCTTTTCCAAGTCAAGCTACAGAATGCAGAACAAATTTATTTCCACTGTTCTTGTATATAGGCGCAATGACATCAGAAGGAATACAAATATATTTGATATCAGCTCCACAAAATCCACCATGGATGCAAAGCTACAAGAGCCCTACAATGCCTAACTGGAGGGGCTGAGACTTGCATTTATTAAAGAGTTCCACCTTGCCAGGGTTATTGCTGAAGAGTCCAAGATAGATCATTGTAGAATCATAAAACACAGAAACAGGCCACTTGGTCCATGCCACTCCACCTGCCCAACCACACTAATCCTATTTGCCTGCATTACAAGCATATCCTTCTATGCCTTAACCAGTTACCCTGTCTAAATGCCTTTTAAGCCTAGTAATTGTATCTGAGTCGACACCTCCTCTTACAGCACATTGTGGATACTTCACCCTTAAGCTATTTCATCTCACCTTAAATCTATGCCTCCTCTTTTTGATATTGTGAGAAAACGGTTCTGACCACTGATTCTATTTATGCCTCTCATTATATACTTCTTTCAGGTCATCCCTCAAATTCCTTTGTTTTGGGATACACGGACCAGGTATATTTATTCCCCTCCCCCTCCCCCTCCCCCTCCCCTCCCTCTCCCCCTCTCTCCCCCCTCCCTATATATATATATATCTTTCTATCTCTTTCTTCTCTTTCTATCTCTCTCTCTCAAATATTGTTACATCCTTCCCATATCAATGGCTTCTTTAACTTTTCTGTTCTTGCTAATTGCTAGAACTCCCTCCTCATACTAATGTCCTCAGACTCCACACAAATCATCTGTTCTCCCCCTCAGTCAGCTGCCAGGCTTTAGTTGTTTGCATAATCACCTCCTCATTTGATTCTCAACCCCGCCATGGTGGAAGTTTGTCAGGCAGAATTAACTCTCCAGCACATTAGTATTTAAGCCCTGATACATAATGGAATATCAATATTCTTTCAACAGTTCAATTCAATAAATGACTTTTCTTCCTGAAATCACAATTAATTCTGTTCAAATGTCCCTATTTTATTTTCAAAATTTCTATAATTTACTATTTTATGGACGCCAGTCGTAAAGCTTGTCCTTGGGGCACCACTTCTTGTGTTCCTCCAGTTCAGACAAACATGCATTCCTCAACTGCTTATCCACACTAACATTCTCCTTTTATACTGTGCCAGTGAGTCTGTCAAAAAATCATTTATTCAAGTTGTACAAAGTCATGAAAATTCACATGTACAGCATCCAATGCTTTTCTTCAACTACAAATTCAGTTTCTTCAAAATGGTCGATTTAAAATTGACCCATCCAGCCTTTTATAAGTCCATGATGAGATTTAATTAATACTTCTTTGTCTTTCAAAGTGAGCTTCCATTTTATCCAACTTTATAATGACCAACGCTTACTCATTTTCACAGTTATCTGGCCTATAGTCACAATTTTATAGGTTTAATGATTTAGACTTCAGAGTAAGTACCTCAAGTAAATTACGCAGCTGATTCCAACTTTGTATAGAACAATGAAGAAGAATGTATCATCATATAAGAATGAATTAGGAATTTTATTGACAGGGCAGACAAATGGCTTTAACAGAAATGAATGTGAGGTAATGTACATTGATAGAAAAAATGGAAACCTTGCCTACTTTTTACAAAATAATACACTGACAGAGATAGAAGAGCAAATGGATCGAATGATACTGGCAGGTAAACAATTAAAAGTAACATTTCAGTTTATCAAAGTAGTTAAAATGCTAACAAACCCTGAGTCTTGATTTCAAATAAAAAAAACATGATGATAAACTATATCTCATAAAACATACCTCCGGCTTTATCTCCACAAAAATAAAGTTCCAAGCATTGTAGGAAATGCAGCAATGCTTACCAAGATAGCAGCAGGTCAGGGAAATTGAACTATGAAATAAGAATGAACTAGTTGTGTTTTTTTCAAAACTGAAGACGGAAGCAAAACCTGACTTGAAGATTTTAAATGATGAAAGAAATGGACAGTGCATTTGTGAATGAAAATTCGCAGTTGTGTGAATGCAAATCCATTAGTCATAATTACAGGACTGTGAGCATGAAATTATGTGTGTGTGTGTATGGGGATGGGGGGCTGAGGAAAAATATTCTCAGACAGGTTGGAAATTGTGACTTTCACTTACTGTAGTGGTTGAGAGGGATATCTAGTAAATTTTCTTAAAGTATTGTAACAAAATGAGAGCATGTGCTGAGAAGCCGAAAGAATAGGACGTCAAGTATAAAGACCAACTTTTCTAGCTCTGCTGAATGACCTGTTCCTATAGTACTCCAGCAGCACATGCCGCAGACAGTGCTGTTACCACAGCTCTGGAATTTAGTCTCTACCTCCAACAAAGTGAGTGTAGAAGTATGTATGCTTTCCTTTTGCCTTCTACAACTTGGTTCATATGTTAATTTAACTGATGTGGATTATCATTGCTGTTAGTGGGTGGGGAGCCCATAAGACATATAACAGCAGATTTAGATTGTTCTGCCCATCGAGTCTGCTCTGCCATTCCATCATGGCAGATTTATTATGCCCCTCATCCCCATTTTCCTGCCTTCTCCCCATAACCATAAGATCATAAGACATAACAGCAGAATTAAATTATTCAGCTCATCGAATCTGCTCCACCATTTCATCATCGTGGCTGATCCAATGTGCTCTCAGTCCCAGTCTCCTGCCTTCACCCCATACCCCTTCATGCCCTGAACAATCAAGAATCTATCAATCTCTGCATAGAAAGACTTGGCATCTACAACTGCCTGTGGCAAAGAATTCCACAGATTCACCTCCCTTGTGCTAAAGAAATTCCTCCTCATCTCCATTCTAAAAGGACACCCTTCTATTCCAAGGCTGTGTTCTTTGACTCATCTTCTCGACATCCACTGTATCAAGATTCACATTTCGATAGGCTTCGATGAGGTCACTCCTAATTCTTCTGAATCCTAGTGAATACAGGTCCAGAGCCATCAAATGTTCTTTATATGACAAACCATTCAGTCCTGGAATCATTTTTGTGAATCTTTGAAACCCATCCAGTTTCAGCATATCCTTTCAAAGATAAGGAGCCCAAACCTGCTCATAAAACTCCAAGTGAGGCCTCACCAGTGCTTTATAAAGATTCAACATTACATCTTCGCTTTTATAGTCTAGCCTTCTTGAAATGAATGCTAACATTGCATTTGCCTTCCTCACCACCCGCAATCTGCAAATTAACCTTTAGGGAATCCTGCACTAGGACTTCCAAGTCCCTTTGTGTCTCCGTTTTTTGTATATTCTCTCCATTTAGAAAATAGTCAACCATTTCATTTCTTCTATCAAACGGCATGACCATGCACTTCTCGATACTGTATTCCATCTGCCATTTCTTTGCCTATTCTCCTCATCTATCTAACTCCCTCTACTTCGTCAAAACTACCTGCCTCTCTAGACCTTAGACTGCCCCACTATAGAAAACATCCTCTCCACATTCACTCTATCTAGGCCTTTCAAAATGCAAAATGTTTAAATGAGATTCCACCCCCCCATTCTTCTAAACTATAAAGCACTGGTGAAGTCTCACTTGAAACATTGTGAGCAAGTTTGGGACCATTATCTTAGAAAGGATGTGCTGAAACTGGAGGTATTTCAAATGAGACTCACAAAAATGACTCCAGGATTGAATAACTTGTCATATGAAGAGCGTTTGATGACTCTGGATGATTCACTAGAATTAAGAAGACTGAGGTGTGACCTCATTGAAGTCTATCAAATGGTGAAAAGTCTTGATAGACTGGATGTGGAGAGGATGTTTCCTATGGTAGAGTCTAAGACCAGAGGACACAGCCTCAGAAGAGAGGGGTGTCCTTTTAGAACAGAGATGAGGAGGAATTTCTTTAGCCGGAGAATGTGGAATCTGTGGAATTCTTTGCCACAGACATCTGTGGAGGCTAAGTCTTTATGTGTATTTAAGGCAACAGTTGATAGACTCTTGATTGGTCAGGATAAGATGGGATACAGGGAGAAGGCAGGAGTTTAGGATTGAGAGGAAAATTGGATCACCCATGACGAAATGGCAGAGTAGATGCAATAGGCCAAATGGCCTAATTCTGCTCCTGTATCTTTTGGTCTTATGGTGTTAAGAAAAGGCCCCGAGCCTTCAAATGCTTCTCATATGTTAACCCTTTCATTCCTGGTGTAATGCTCATGAATCTCCTTCCTCTCCATTGCCAGCACATCTTTTAGATAAGAGGCCCAAATCTACTCCCAATACTCTGTGCAGTCTAACCAATGCCTTATTAAGCCTCAGGATCAGATCATTGCTATTACTTTTTCGTCCTTTCAAAATGAATGCTGACATTGCATTTGCTTTCCTTACCACCTACTCAACTTGCAGGTTAACCTTTGAAGAATCCTTTGCTAAAGGTTTTGTCCTCAATCGAGTCAATGTGCATATGAGTGAGAATAGGTTGCGGGTAAATAAGTAATGAGATTAATGTTATTGCTATGAGAGCCACAATGGACTTGATGGGCCAATTGGCCTCATATCTTTAGGAAAATTTTGAGAATATGCATGATATATTCTAGAAAATGCAAAGAGGACTGGGGACTAACTAACGTGCAAGTGCTCAAGAATAGAGACATGGATAATCCAGAAATGGAAGTGGGTGGAGCAGAGCCAGAGGACCTAAGGCCATGGCAGGACAAGCCAATGCACGAGATGAACCATCACCAGCTATGAGAGGAGGCTGACATAAGGAAGTCCTACCAATGACTGGAATTGGCAGGGCTGAGGGACAGCAGAAAGGCGCTACTCATGGCTGCACAAGAGCATTAGAAGCAGGGATTTGTTGGACCAGACAAGACCCAAGATGCAGACTGTGAAAGGAATCTGCTGAAACCATCTAGCACGTAGCAGAGGGTGCAAGGTGCAGGCAGGGACAGCATACACTAACCAGCACAACCAAGTTGCAGGAATTGTTACAGGAACATCTGCACTGAGTATGGATTGGACACTCCCTAGTCCAAAGGGGAAACATCCAAGAATGTAGTGGAGAATGCCAGAGCTAAGATCCTGTGGCACTTCCAAATACACAAGCAACCAAATATCGTAATACTGGACGAGGAACAGGAAAAACAATAGGAATAGATATGACAATCGCAAATGACAGTAACAAAGGAAGAAAGAATATGAAAAGCTGGAGGAATACTAGTTCTTGGAAAAGCAGATAGAAAAGATGTCAAAGTTTAAAGTCAGAGTAATCCTGGTGGTGATAGGAGCACTTGGAGCTATGACACCTAGACTGTGAGAGTGGCTTCAACAAATCCTGGGAACTGGTCCAAAAGAGCACGCTACTCGGAACAGCAAGGATACTGCACCAAATGCTCATGCTCCTGGCCTCTTGTAGAGGAACAGAGATTGAAGGAAAATTGCACATACAGACCACCCATAAGGGGTGAGAAAAAATTATATAGATAGATACTTTATTGATCCCAAAGGAAATTACAGTGTTGGAGTAGCATTCTAAGTACACAGATATACAAATATTAGAAAAGAATTAAGAAAGAATAAAAATAAAAGTTACCTTTAAAAATCAGATGTACAAGGTTTACAAGTCAAAGATTACAAGATTTACAAGTTGACACTGATAAGATGGTGGTACAAAAATACACACCTGTATTTCGGACTCCTGTGTCTTCCTTTGAATTAGTTTAATTTTTTGAAGTTCACAACATAACATTGCCAACAAGGATCTTTAAAATGAACCTGGCATGACAGCCGACATGTTAAGGTGCAGCAAGTCATTTGAACTAAAAATAAAATGTAGCAATTGAAAATAAAAGCAGCCCAGCACATGCAGAGTTGGTCTTCAGAAAGGAAGGCGCAATTGATTTTTTTGAAAAAGGCTATAAACAGAAGAACTCAGGGTTCATAAAGAGTGATAATAATGATTAAGAATGCAGAAATGGCTGGCTACATAGAAAAGAGAGGTACATTGATTTACACTCCAAATAACTGGATTTTATATACTGAGCTAATTGAGCAGTATTTTGAAGCAAATGAAATGCCAATGTAAAGTGAGTATCAATTTTGCTAAATGCATTGGGTTTAAAGGCATACAGTTTGCTTCGAAGTTTGACTGTTGCAATCAAATCATCAGAAATGAGCTTTGCTGCTATTGTATAAGTAATGCAGGATCACTTAGAACCGAAGTCATTGTTGATTGCAGAACATTTTAGGAAGAGATTGTCAATTCAGTGATAGGCTTAATGATGAACTGAGAGATTGTTTAGTTTGTGGAATCTTGAAAGAAAGCATTCAAAAATGGCTCTTCATTGAAAAGAGCAGTTGAAATCACTCTATCGATGGAAACAGCAGTCAGAGAAGCAATTGAGTTGCAGTCAGGAATGAAAGTGCGTGTGAATAAAATTGCAGCACCCAAACAGAAACCAGCCTGGCCAATAAAATTGTGTTACTGTTGTGGCAGGTGCTCACATACACCAATCAAATGTAGATTTGAAGACAAAACCTGTAGAAAATGCAACAAAGTAGGACACATACAAAGAGTATGTCAGGCAGACAACGATAAATGGTCAGCACAGGGAAGAGAAAAGGCTAAAAAATTCAGTTGCAGTTTCCAAAAGAGCATTAATCTGCACACTGTTGAGGAAAATTCTGATAATGATAATGATAATGATAATGATAATGATACAAGACTGGGTACCCTTAAGATTTACAATTTGAAAACCAGTGGGAGACAAGAGATATGGCTTATGCAAAAGTGAATTGCAAATTAATTAAAATAGAACTAGAGACTTGTTTAGCTGTTTCAGTTATTCCACAAAATGAATTTTCATGGCATTTCAAAGATACTAAACTGAAGCTTGCAGATATCCAAATAAGAGCTTATACTGGAGAAAAGGTAACTCCTGTGGGAATGACATCTGTAACTGTGAAATACAACAACTGACAAACCAAATTGAGTTTGTATGAGGTAAAAGTAGAAGGACTGGCATTGTGGGGGGTATGATTGGGTGAAACAAATCACTCATTTCCATGCCACATCCCCCGCAATGAAGCCAACTGAAAGTAATGGATTGGATGATGACACAACTGTCTCTATGGTGAATGCCATGAACCGTTGTCCAATAAAGGACAAGCAGGTGTTACTACCAACCTCTGTGCCTCTGGTTGGAAAGCATATTGAGCCAAGGAAGAACCATAGTTGCCCAGAGCAAGCATAGAAGTGATGAAAGCAGTGGTCTGATACAACAGTTTTTGTAGGATTCTGATATGTTAATCAAATGCAGCTTTGTTTTAAGCTGGAAGAGAGTTCAAGGAGCTTCAGGAAAGTTGCAAGAATTTGGCTTTTGTGAGTATAAAGAACCAGCATACACTCTGTGTGCATTAAGGTTATTGCGCAGACTTCAAGTGGGAAACAAAAAGGTGCTTATAAAAGTAAATGCAAAGACCAAAGCCCAGCTGATTAAATGGAAGGCCAAAAAAAAAGTAGTCAATGGAGGTACAAAAAGAGAATTTGTCAGATGATGCTGTGAATGAGGAAGCCAAGAGGAGAGATCAGATCATAAAGGGAGCAACAGAAGGATTAATAAGAGAATACTCCAGTGAACTACATGGGCTTTCCCAAGATCAAAATGCACAAGCTAGAAGAAGTAAGAGGAGGGAAGAGATGGAGAGAAAGGAGGAGAAAGAGAAAGGTGTGAAAGAGAGAATGAACATGAGCAAGAAAAAGACAGGGATTGAAATAAATCCAGAGAGACAAAAGGAAAAGAAATGAGTACAGAGCTGTCAGAACTATGTTATGATGTGTGTGCATAATACAGAACTTCATTTCCCAGTGTGCAATGTAGGCAGTTCACCTGGAACCAGAAATGGAGTTGGTGAACGGGGCACGCACACACTTTGGCGGGCTGAAGGTCCCAAGTAAAGTATGATCAAGCTGAAGCCACAATGTAAATAATTTGGTTCAAGCATTTTACCCACTCAAGTTTGCCTTTGTTAAAGAACAAACATAACGTGGTTTCAGAAGTCAGCATAAGGTATAAATATGAAGCATAAATGAATATCACAAGCAACAAAGAAAAAGATGCTGCTTTTGATAGAGAGCACATTGTGTCTTGAGCTGCCAAGTTCACTGGATTCAACAAGAGAATATCAGGTGAGAGATGCTGAAAATTCTGTAATGGATATCCTAAGCCCTATGCAGTTTACTGCCAACCTAACTGATAACTGGAAATGCTTCAGTAATTTAATATATATTTAGCAGCGAGTAGAGCTGGAGGTGCAGAGGAAAAATTGAAAGCGTCTATCTTTCTACACATAATTGGTGAAGATGCTTTGGACATCTACAACAACTTTCAAATTGATGAGACAGACTTGAAATTGGACACTCTGATGGCAAAATTTGAGGAGTATTTTGTCCCAAGTAAAAATATCAAGTTTGAGCGATACAAGTTCTCCTGTGAAAAGAAACAAGGTGTTTGCTTTGACCAATACTTAACTGAGCTTCACACACTGAGCAAGTCCTTAGAATTTGGAGACTTTAGAGACTCACTAGTCAGAGAAAATATAGTTTGTGGAATCCCAGATAATGTCCTCAAAGAAAGATTGCTCCAAGAAAAAGACTTAACACTAGAAAAGCCTGTGAATATGTGTAGGGCAGTGGAGACCACATAAGCACAAGCTAAAGAGCTGCACAGGGAAGAAACAATAGTGCATGCTGTGAAAACAAAGGGGCAGAGCACAGGGTGTTTCTCAAAGCAACAGCATAGCAAAGAGGTGGAATCAAACAGTAAATACAGCAAATGTGGAGGTAGGCACTTCCCAAAGATGTGTCCTGCTTATGGAAAGTCCTGCAATAATTGTGGGAAGAGGAATCATCGTGCAAAGTGCTGTAAGGCTACCAAGAGAAAGGTGTACACAGTTGCTGAGGAAGTGGAGGAAGATTTTGTAGATTCTCTGCAGTAATTCCATTCATACTTAACACAGGAGCCTGAGCGAATCTGTTGTCTGTGATTGATTACAAGATTCTCAAATAAAGAGAAAAATTTACCCTGTGAAGTTAAAATTGACTGGTTATACTGGAGAGAACGTTTCAGTAAAAGGGAACTGTATAGTGACATTCAAACATAAGGGATTTCTCCTAAAGGCACCTAAAGATTGTTGAAAAAAGAGTACAGCCAATATTAGGTCTGACTGCATGTGAAAGGCTCAACCTGATGGAAAGTGCTTTCATAGTGGCTTCACAGACAAAAGGTGACCAGGCAACACTCAGTAAAGAGTACACAGATGTCTTTGAGGGGCTTGGATGTTTACTGATGTAACTTATGAAACTCATAGCAGCATCCATGAGAGATCCAGAGAAGTTATGCAAGAGAAGCACAAGAACTCCACCTTCCATAGACACTCATACCAGCTACACCAGCATGATAGTCAGGATGCCAATGCTGAACAGAGTGATTATGGTGAAGGAGTCACCAGTCTAACTTCCACATCATGCAGCTTTGGTTCAAGATCTGTCTCTCATCAACTTCCAGTCAGAGACAGGAAATCAAAAATATCTCCACAATCTTCTCTAAAGCTGAAGAGGGAAAATAAAAAGGATGATGGTGGAGTGGGACCATACAGACCCAGAGGTCAGAACAACAGTAACAATTTAACACAAACCAACAGGAGGAGTTGCTATCCATGATACATAGTCAACGGAAAGAGCTCAGTGAATTGAGAGAAAATCATTTGGAACTTGTGCAAAAACACACTGATCACATGGATGTAGTCCACGGCACCTTTATGAGGCACATGGAGTGAATTATGATCACACAGCAAGAGCAAGAACAGACACAAACAGATAGGATCTTAGCAGAAGGATGTGAAAAAAATGAACATGTAGATCAGAGTCTGAAGGGGATCAGTAAGCCACTACAGACATGGATTGAGATGAATCAGGGAATGCATTTGCTTATGGCAATTGGTTTATGTAAGTATCTTTGTTGGAATGCATTGTGTCTTGCAGGTTTATGAGGACGTACTATTGTGTTTGTTTTCTTCAAAGGGGAAAGCTGTCTTATTATGTGTGTACATAATAAAAAACTTCAGTTCCCAGTGTGCAATGTGGGTGGTTTGCCCAGAAGCGGAAGTGACATTGCTAAATGGAACACACACTCAATCTTGGCAGGCTGAAGTCCCCGAGTAAAATGTGGTCAAGCTGAAGCCATTCTATAAATCTGCAAATTAAAATAGTTCTAGCGTTTTTATCCATACACGTTTGTCTTTGTTAAAGAACAAATATAACAAGAACCACTTCCGACAGTCCCAAAGTCAACTCGTACAACCGCCACAAAGGAGGCACCAGAACCAGAGATAGTTTTCACAGTGACAAGAATCAGCTGGCAAGTAGGGGAATGCCCCTGTCAGGAAAGATGTTCTCCCACAGGAATAAGAAAGCATCCATAGCGTGAAATCTTTTAGCCTGAATGGGGCAATTTCAAAATTTTCTATGTTGTAGATGTCTGTGTATAGTAGTTGTATTATATAATATACTGTGTATATAGTTGAAATTCCTTCTGTATGGAGTTGGAGTTTATAGCTAAGCAGGGAGGAGTATTGTGTATTTAATACTTCAATAATATTTGGGTAATTTTGCATATATATATATAGATTGATTAAGTATTCTTGTTTGTTTAAATAATTATGGGTTGTATGTAAAATACATTATTGCATATGTTATATGTTATATATGATGCGTTCACACCTCACTTAAAGTGCACTGAAAGTTACACCCACATTTCAGACTCCTGTGTTTTCCTTTGAATTAGTTTAATGTTTTGAATTTACAACATGTAACAAGTTAGGAAGCCACGTTGCAAACATATAAAAATTTTGTTTGGCCACACTTAGAGTGCTTTGCTCAATGCTGGTTGCCCCATTACAGGAAGGGACTAGAGGTTTTGAAAAAAAGTTCAAAGAAGTTTATCATGATACCTCCTGGTTTAGAAGCTATGAACTGTGAGGAGAGGCTGGACAAGCGTGAGTTGTTCCTCTGGAGTGTTGGCGGCTAGGTGGAAACCTGAGATGCAACAAAGACTGCCAGTAACTTTTCACCCCCAGAATAGAAATGTCATGTATTAGGGGACATGCATTGAAGGTGGGAGGTGGAAAGTTTAAAGGAAGTCTTTTTTAATATATAAACAGTGGTAGGTGCCTGGAACAGCTGCTGTTGTAGTGGTGAAACCTGATGCAATGATGGTGTTTTAAGAGGTTGTTAGACATATGAATGTGAAGGGAAAGCATAGATATGGATCATGTGTAGGCAGAAGAGAATTAGTTTAATTTAGAGTCATTAGAGAGTATAGATGCTAGAAACCTGGAGCAAAACACACAAAATGCTGGGGGAACTTGGCAGGTCAGGCAGCATCTATGGAGGGAATGAACAGTTGATGTTTAGAGCTGAGTCATTTCTTCAAGACTAGAAAAAGAGATCAGATGCCAGAATAAGAAGAGGAAGAAGCCCAAGCTGGTGGGTGATGGGTGAATCCATGTTCAAGGGAAAAATCAGGAAGATGGAAAAGGGGTATGATGTGAGAAGCTGGGAGGTGATAAGTTAAAGGGCTGAAGTAAAAGGATTATTATAGCAGAGAATATTGTGTTTTGCACAGACATTTTAGCTGAAGGGCCTGTTCCTACACAGAAGAGCAACAAAATTTGAAAGATTGTAATCAATTCCTCTGCCATTTTGTCCATTACTTCTTTAGGCACTTGTCACCACCAATTCAACTTTGTGTTCCCACACTGTAAGCAGCACAATCATTATTTGATACTTTTATCCATTTAATTTCCACTATTCCATCTTTTTTCATGGAAAACAAAACACCGATATAACAGCTGCTATTTTTCCTTGTCAATGTGAAATTACCCTCTTCATTTCTTTAATTTGCCTTTTGTTCTGTTAACAAATTTATTGAGTTCCTGCCACTTTATCTCCGTCTCCTTGCTTACTCATCATATTTTCTTTTATTTCTAATTTATTTCCATATTGCCAGCATTAGAGGTACCACATGATTCCCTCAACACTTCTGTCTCTGTGGGCAAGAATAAGTTAATTTTGTTTCTAAGTCGCTTCTTTCACAGTATTAACATGGCATTGGTGTACAGTAGATTTCTCCTTCTAAATTCACTCATCTTGAAGATCTAAATTATCTTGGCCAACCTAATCTGATTTATATTTGAAGCAGGGTGTTATCCCCTTTTCTACAGCATCCTGCCTAGCAAACCAAAGAACAAACTTGCATTTGCTTCATTCACTTTCTTGAGCCCAAGGTGTCCTAAATGCTTTTGTCATCCATAGAAACATAGAAACATAGAAAATAGGTGCAGGAGTAGGCCATTCGGCCCTTCGAGCCTGCACCACCATTTATTATGATCATGGCTGATCATCCAACTCAGAACCCCACCCCAGCCTTCCCTCCATACCCCCTGACCCCCATAGCCACAAGGGCCATATCTAACTCCCTCTTAAATATAGCCAATGAACTGGCCTCAACTGTTTCCTGTGGCAGAGAATTCCACAGATTCACCACTCTCTGTGTGAAGAAGTTTTTCCTAATCTCAGTCCTAAAAGGCTTCCCCTTTATCCTCAAACTGTGGCCCCTCGTTCTGGACTTCCCCAACATCGGGAACAATCTTCCTGCATCTAGCCTGTCCAATCCCTATAGGATTTTATACGTTTCAATCAGATCCCCCCTCAATCTTCTAAATTCCAACGAGTACAAGCCCAGTTCATCCAGTCTTTCTTCATATGAAAGTCCTGCCATCCCAGGAATCAATCTGGTGAACCTTCTTTGTACTCCCTCTATGGCAAGGATGTCTTTCCTCAGATTAGGGGACCAAAACTGCACACAATACTCCAGGTGTGGTCTCACCAAGGCCTTGTACAACTGCAGTAGTACCTCCCTGCTCCTGTACTCGAATCCTCTCGCTATAAATGCCAGCATACCATTTGCCTTTTTCACCGCCTGCTGTACCTGCATGCCCACTTTCAATGACTGGTGTATAATGACACCCAGGTCTCGTTGCACCTCCCCTTTTCCTAATCGGCCACCATTCAGATAATAATCTGTTTTCCTATTTTTGCCACCAAAGTGGATAACTTCACATTTATCCACATTAAATTGCATCTGCCATGAATTTGCCCACTCACCCAACCTATCCAAGTCACCCTGCATCCTCTTAGCATCCTCCTCACAGCTAACACTGCCACTCAGCTTCATGTCATCCGCAAACTTGGAGATGCTGCATTCAATTCCCTCTTCCAAGTCATTAATATATATTGTAAACAACTGGGGTCCCAGCACTGAGCCTTGTGGTACCCCACTAGTCACTGCCTGCCATTCTGAAAAGGTCCCGTTTATTCCCACTCTTTGCTTCCCGTCTGCTAACCAATTCTCCACCCACACCAATACCTTACCCCCAATACCGTGTGCTTTAAGTTTGCACACTAATCTCCTGTGTGGGACCTTGTCAAAAGCCTTTTGAAAATCCAAATATACCACATCCACTGGTTCTCCCCTATCCACTCTACTAGTTACATCCTCAAAAAATTCTATGAGATTCGTCAGACATGATTTTCCTTTCACAAATCCATGCTGACTTGATTAATCCATGATTAATTGTTGCTGGAACCCATGCAGGATTTGTTGGGGATGGGTTGGAAAAGAACTATTCATGCTTTGGGCTGAGACCCTGCTTCAGAACTGATCACAAACAAGAGAAAATCTGCAGATGCTGGAAATCCGAGCAACACACACAAAATGCTGGAGTAACTCAGCAGGGCAGGCAGCATCTAGGAAGAGAATACAGTCGATGTTTTAGGCCGAAACCCTTCGGCAGAACTGATGATTTTTTTTTGTACCCAATTATCAGCATTTACAGACACAAGACTATAATGTTAGTTCTGTTTCCTTTATGATGTTTGCAGCTCAGGAAGTGGAGAGAACTCGTTCTCTCTGAATGTTACTGTGGGATCATCTACATAACCAGGCTGCAGTTTAAACCTCCACTCAAAAGAAGCTATTCTCAGTTCTACTTTGGTGTACTGTGAGTTATCTGCAGCAAAGTTTAAACTTACCAGAGAGTCACATTGGTACACGGATGTAACGGCTACCACTCATGCACACCTAATAACTTCTTTCAAACTGCATTTGTAACAAGTGCTGGTAAATCTCATTTGCACTTATGCTACTGACAGAGAGGAAATGCATCCTAAAATTTCATGATGTTTAGCAACTACAACTTTTACTGCAAGAGCTGTAAAAGAAAAGCTATAAAGCTTATTGGGAAGAAAATTTAAATGTACTAAATCTGGTAAATGGACTACATTACAGTTATGGCAAAGCATGTTGTATTATGCTCCTTTTAGGATAATATAATTAATGAACATTTGTCTCTACTAATCATAAAACCATTAAATTACGTGTAAAAAATATTGTTACAAATCTATTTCAGTTTCAAACTGCTGTTTACTTTATCCAATTTCAAGTTTCAACCTGGTATCTAAATGGAGAGAAAAGGAATCAGGTTTATTATTACTGACATAATGTCATGAAATTTGTTGTTTTGTGGTAGCAGTACAGTGCACTACATAAAAATTACTACAATTTTCAAAAATATAAACAGTGCAAAAGAAGAAAGGTGAACTATGGATTCATGGACTGTTCAGAAATCTCGTGGCAAAGGGGAAAAAGGTGTTCCTAAATCATTGAGTGTGTGTATTCTAGAACTTGTACCTCCTTCTTGATGGTAGGAACGGGAAAAGGGCATGTCCTAAATGGTGAAGGTTCTTAATGGTGGATGCTGCCTTCTCAAGGTATCACCTGTTGAAGATGTCCTCGATGTTGGGGAGGCTAGTGCCCATAATAGAGTTGGCTGAGTCTACTGCCCTCTACAGTCACTTTCAATCCTGTACATTAGAGCCTCCATACCAGACTTTAGTGCAACCGGTAAGAATGCTCTTCATAATACGTGTAGAAATCTGCAAAGGTTTTGGTTACATACCAAAGCTCCTCAAACTCAGAATGAAGTATAGCCATTGACATGCCTTCTTTGTGATGGGATCAATATACTGGGCCCAGGATAGATCCTCTGAGATTTTGACACTTGGGAACTTGAAACTGCTCACCCTTTCCACTGATGACCCCTCACTGAGGACTGGGTGTGTTCTCCAGACTTCCCTTTCCTGAAGTCCACAATTACTTGATCCTGCTGATGTAGAGTGCAAGATTGTTGCTGCTGCAACACCACCAAATCGGTCAATCTATCTTGCTCCTGTATACCCACTTGTTTCCATCTGGGATTCTGCTAGCAGCAGAACAGAACAAGAAGAGTAAGCAGTTGCGGTTTTTCAGGATAATAGTGGCTCTTTACCAAGAACAATCATGGTCATGGAAAGACCACGATCACTGATGTCATATGACAGGGCACATAATGAACAAAAGGACTTGGCTCTGTCTGATCTCTACCTGTATATGGCTTGGTGGGTTCTAATTCTGATGAGAGATCATTGATCTGAGACATCAGCTGTATCTCTATTGATCTGAATCATTAGTTGTATTTCTCTTTCCATTGGCATGGCTTGACCTGCTGAGTATTGTCTGTTCAGAGTGTCTCAATATACTTTACAGTCCATGATCTGCTGGTAAAGTATGATCATCGTAGTGCATAAAATCACAATGTCTGTCAAGTTCAAGTTCAAGTTTAATTATCATTCAACCATACATGAAATAATGTTCCTCTGAAGCAATGATTTAAAACATATTACCAGCAGCACACAACACATAGCAAATACAGCACCTATGGCTTTGACAGCAGGAAAACATACAGTCTCAGAAAATTGAAGCTTAAGTCCCCGAGTGCCACGGCCTGTAGATTGATGGTGCATGGGATGTTGTCCTGGTCCAGCTTCTGTCCACTGAGCGTGAACACTGGAGGGCAGCAACAAGTGAACACTGGAGGGCAGCACCAAGCGAACACTGGAGGCAGCAACAAGCGAACACTGGAGGGCAGCAACAAGTGAACACTGGAGGGCAGCACCAAGCCAACACTGGAGGCAGCAACAAGCGAACACTGGAGGCAGCAACAAGCGAACACTGGAGGGCAGCACCAAGCGAACACTGGAGGGCAGCACCAACGGGAGAGTTCAGCTCCCAACCCAGTACCAATTTCAGCGTGCTCATAGATGCCTCTGCTCTTCCCCACATCCATTGCCTCTGGCGTCTCCTGCAACAGGTGACCCCACAGCATGACGGCCTAGTCCACACCACAACCAAGGTAATATAGTTCACCTGCGGTCTGTCTCATCAATGAAATAGTGAACCGAGCTTATAGTATTCTACATTACCAATGTCCTAAAGGATCTGGGGATCACAAGCAAAATATTCAAGACAAACACTCTCACCTTTTATTGGACCGCCCATTGCCTCAGCACAACAACAGTATGCTGGAAGTCCAAGCGACAACCCAACAACAGTACACAATAAATCCAGCTCCATCAATATCGAGTAACTTGCTGATGGAGTAGACATGCAGTAGCTGATGTTCTTAATATCCAGCAGCATCTTGTGATCATTAGTCATAGTCATAGTCATAGTCATACTTTATTGATCCTGGGGGAAATTGGTTTTCGTTACAATTGCACCATAAATAATTAAATAGTAATAAAACCATAAATAGTTAAATAGTAATATGTAAATTTTGCCAGGAAATAAGTCCAGGACCAGCCTATTGGCTCAGGGTGTCTGACCCTCCAAGGGAGGAGTTGTAATGTTTGATGGCCACAGGCAGGAATGACTTCCTATGACGCTCTGTGTTGCATCTCGGTGGAAATGAGTTTCTGGCTGAATGTACTCCTGTGCCCAACCAGTACATTATGTAGTGGATGGGAGACATTGTCCAAGATGGCATGCAACTTGGACAGCATCCTCTTTTCAGACACCACCGTCAGAGAGTCCAGTTCCATCCCCACAACATCACTGGCCTTACGAATGAGTTTGTTGATTCTGTTGGTGTCTGTTACCCTCAGCCTGCTGCCCCAGCACACAACAGCAAACATGATCGCACTGGCCACCACAGACTCGTAGAAACTCCTCAGCATTGTCCAGCAGATGTTAAAGGACCTCAGTCTCCTCAGGAAATAGAGACGGCTCTGCCCCTTCTTGTAGACAGCCTCAGTGTTCTTAGACCAGTCCAGTTTATTGTCAATTTGTATCCCCAGGTATTTGTAATACTCCACTATGTCCACACTGACCCCCTGGATGGAAACAGGGGTCACCGGTACCTTAGCTCTCCTCAGGTCTACCACCAGCTCCTTAGTCTTTTTCACATTAAGCTGCAGATAATTCTGCTCACACCATGTGACAAAGTTTCCTACTGTAGCCCTGTACTCAGCCTTATCTCCCTTGCTGATGCATCCAACTATGGCAGAGTCATCAGAAAACTTCTGAAGATGACAAGACTCTGTGCAGCAGTTGAAGTCCGAGGTGTAAATGGTGAAGAGAAAGGGTGACAAGACAGTCCCCTGTGGTGCCCCAGTGCTGCTGATCACTCTGTCGGACATACAGTGTTGCAAGCACACGTACTGTGGTCTGCCAGTCAGGTAATCAAGAATCCATGACACCAGGAAAGCATCCACCTGCATCGCTGTCAGCTTCTCCCCCAGCAGAGCTGAAAGATGTAAAGAGTGAACAATTACACTGTAGGTTGGACCTGGAGTGGCTGGAGTGGCTTGAATAATGTTACGAGCCAGCATAATCCTAACCCTTTACTCCCTATGTTAAGCAGTGATATCCCTGGAAAGCCCTCAATTTTCCCAGGAAACTCTAGAAATTCTGCTGTAGTAATTAAATCCACAGCACAATAGAATTTTATAAGAATATCAATTGTTTCATGCACTTCCATTTATTCCCAATGTTAATAATGGTGCTTTTGGATCTTCCATACATACAATACGAAATGCACATCTGAATGTCACTTCAGCTAAATTCATTCACATGTGCATGGCCCAAGGATATGCCCAGCACTCATGCAGAAGCATCTTTTCACTGTGAATGCACAGCTTGATTTGGCAGCAGTTAAACAAGATCCATCTAAGCACAGAATTCTGGCACTAGGAACTGGCTGCAGGTAGGTGTCCTTTAAATTGCTTCAGGTGTCATTGAAGAACATGAAACTGCCATGCTATTGGCTCCATATGTTGCTGGCGACTTGGAATGGATGACAGGCTGTCTGGGAACTAGTAGACCAGCTGTAGCTGAGCCTACTTTTCTACCTTTGCTTCCTTGCCAGTAATTTTCCTCATTGCTCTCTTCCTTCACTCCTTTAATCACAAATATTACACAACTGTTTGTCTTGGATACAGAATTCCAAAGATTCTCTGGGTGAAGTAGTGTCTATATTCAGCCCTAAATGTCAAATGTATCATTTTGGGACTGTTACACCTGGTTCTAGACAAACCTGCCAGTGTATACATCAGATTCACATCTACCATATCAACCTCTGATAATTTGTACATTTTCGTGAGATTGCCTCTCATTCTTCTAAATTTTAAAGCATTCAGGCTCAGTCTGCATAATCTTTGCTTATATGACAACCCACGATCCCAAGAATCAATCTGATGTGCTGTACCTTTGCTTTTCTCATTTTATGATAACTATATGTATCCTATGGGTTGAGAGAGCAGATCTCAAAGGTTTCAAAGGTACATTTAATGTCAGAGAAACGTATACAATATACATCCTGAAATACATTCTCTCCACAACCATCCACGAAAACAGAGAAGTGCCCGCAAAGAATGAATGGCAGTTAAATGCTAGAACCCCAAAGCCCCCCCAGCTCCCCCTCCCACACGTAAGCAGTAGCAAAGCAACAATACCCCCTCCCCCACTGGCAAAAAAAAGCATCGGCACCCACCACCGAGCACTCAAGTGTGCGGCAAAACATCAATAAAGACACAGACTTGAAGTACCCCAAAGACTACTCATTATCCTGGTATTCAACATACCACAGGCTCTCTCTTTCCATAATAAGGGAGAAAGAGGTGCTCTATTTCACAACGAGAGGGGAGACATAACAAACAACTCGCTGATTTATGATGTTGAAAGTCTGTTGCATTGCTTTTTCTGAGCTCTGTGCCCAAAGATCTCAGGTCTCTGTGCACATCGCCAAAGATCTTCCGTATCCCATGAACCCCGGATTCCTGCAGAGACACCGACCTTTAGTCTGCCCATCTCCAGGACAGCCATGAGATCCTGGAGCTCTGAAGGCGAGCTAATCTCTTAGTCCATATCCTTGGCTTATCGAATAATGGCCAGTCGTGAAACCCCGAGAACGGGTCCCATTCCTGCAAAGGACAGAAGTCAGCATGTAACTCCAGGTCAGGGTCTTCAAAAGATCACTAAAAGGGAAAAATAGAGATAATAAAGATGGAAATAGAGCTGTTTCTGAAGATGCAAACAAAGGAGTCACCGTTAGGCACCAACGTCTCCTCCGAAACTCCTCCTCCTTGAGGATCTGTGCACAATATTTCAGCTATAACCTCACCATGGCTTTTGCTTAAGACTCCAGCACTGCTCTCAGTGACACCCATTATCACTGCTTTCACAGTTTTTAAATGAACTGTTTATATGACACTATGCCAAAAATAAATAAAATACACTATGTACAACCTGCAAGTGAATCAAAACTCCAGGAGGATCAATTGGTTGACTGGAAAACTCAAAGAACTGAAGATCAATTGACAAAACACTGCTGTACAGAATGTAACATAAAAATCATGGGGGTATTAAAATTACTATTTTCATTTATTTTGAAGATCTTAATATGTTAATTTGGAAAAGATTGGCCATGAGATGGAGGGAGAGGAATGGTTAAGTGGATGGAAAGACAAGAGACCATAGATGCTAAAATCTGGAGCAACAAAAAAACATGGACTCCTGGAGAAATTCAGTGATCAGGCAGGATGGTAACATTTCCCTCCCCATGTGCTGCTTGGAAGGTTATATGATCAAAGTTACAGGTGTTCCAGTAGTGTAGATAATCAAATCCTCCTTGGTATCAAATTTGTATCACTAATGGGTCTTTCTCCATCTGAATTTTGGAAACAAATGCCCAGACTAAGAGTACATACTGCAAATGATTCCAGAACTATCAAGCACACATAAGCTATTCCTTTGGGCTGAATATAATTTCTTCACCATTTTAAAGACTCAATTATATATCAGTTGGTCTTCATACTTACAAAGTAAAAATTTCAAGTTATTTTGTGGTTCCCGAGAGCCTTCATAACTAAGTATCAGGTAAATCGCGCAGAGCTTTTTTCAAAGACTGCTTTCCACTATTTTCATTTGCCTTTTTTTAAATTCTGCTTGCATTTTTCTTTTTTTTAATCTATTCCCCTCATTATCCATGGCTCTGAGATGCCCAGAATTTCAGAGATTCTTTATCATGTGTCTTCTGATAGCAGTGACATTAAACTATGAATCTTTATTGAAAATGAGGAGAGGGAATACAAATGAAAGGATTATGCATACACTGCAGTGATTGAAACACGACAATTATATTGCTGAAATTACTTCACAGCATTGGATATGCTTTACTAAATTGCTGGACTAAAATGCTTGTGAGGAATTTGATTTCATTTGTTATTGTGACAAAAGTCATAACACATCAAAGCAAGGCTATCCACACTCAATGACATTTGACGAATAATAATAATGTAATGATTACTGTGAGGTATTGTGTAATAATTTAGAGCTAGGCTGAGGAAATTAACTGTACTGTCAGAAAGATTACAGGCTCCTATTTTTCTGCTGTTGTTGTAAATTAATGTACTCGTAAATATTAGAGAACAGTCATGCAAGTAGGTGATGTGTTTAGCCACTAATGTGGAGGAGTACAAGCTGGCAGGTGCCAAGTGAGACCAGGTGAGACTGTCCTCTCATATTAGATCTTTTCTTTAGTCCTTTACTTCCACTTATCATCTCCCAGCTCCTTATTTCATCCATCCTCTCTCTCACGCACCCACCCACATTCCCCCTCACATATTTTCACCTATCATCTGCCTGCTTGTTCTCCTTCCCTCCCCCCACATTATTCTGCCTTCTGCCCCTTTCCTTTCCAGTTGTGATGAAGGGTCTTGGACCAAACTGTCAAGTGTTTATTCCCTTCCATATCTGCTGGCTGGCTTGCTGAGTTCCTCCAGCCTTCTGTGTCTGTTGTTTGACATTATCACGGGTGCTTAGGAGTAAAGTTCTTCCAATGGGCGATCTACAGGAGAGAAGGTAGAGCATAATGAAGAGTCTATACCATAGTGCACAGGGCAGGAGTTTCACAATCCATTGTTTTTTTTCAACTTAGTCAGCCATTAACATTGTTGTAGAGATGGCAGAAAACCTGTGCAAAGATTCGAGATATACCAACTAGTTGAGTGGTGTCGCAGCAACATCCTTGCACTCAACATCATTCAGACTAAAGAGCTGATTGTGGACTTCAGGAAGGATAGGATGAGAGAATATGAACCATCCTCACAGAGGGATCAGAAGTGGAGAGAGTGAGCAGTTTCAAGTTCCTGGGTGTCAAGATCTCTGAGGATCTAACCTGGTCATATCGATGCAGTGAGAAAGAAGTCAAGGCAGCAGATATATTTTATTGGGAGTTTGAGTCACCTAAAACACTTGAAAACTTCTACGGATGTACCATGGAGTGCATTCTGACAAGTGGCATCACTGTCTGGTGGGGAGGGGTGGGGCTACTGCACAGGATCATAAGAAACTTCAGAAAGTTTTAAAATTAGTCAGCTCCAACTTGGATACAAGCCTCCATAGTATCCAAGACATTTACAAGGAACAGTCCCTCAAAAAGTTGATGTTCATTACTAAGGAACCTCATCACCCAGGACATGCCCTCTTTGCACTGTTACCATCAAGAAAGAGGTGTAGAAGCCTGAAGGTACACATTCAGCGATTTAGGAACAGCTTCTTCCCCTCTGCCATCTGATTCCTAAATGGGCATTGAACTCATGAACAATTTTTTGAAAATTATTGCTATATTTGCACTATTTTAATTTAACTAATATATAAATATATATAGTTACTGTAATTGATTTACTTATTTAATCTTTTTCTGTATTATTATGTATTGCATTGTACTGCTGCCGCTGTTAACAAATTTCATGACATATGCTGGTGATAATAAACCTGATTCTGATTCATTCCACTTTCACCATACATATTTAGGCTAAACTGCTCCTTCTGAATATTTAATCTGATTTAATATTAAAATGCCATTCTGATTTAACAACATTGTGGGTCGTGTTTCCATCCTTTTATACAATGTCACGGTAGTTTTCTAGTCAATATTTGTGGCTAACTTAAGTGTATACTTTCATTAGCCATATCAATCAAGTTTATTGTTTACTTTATCATAAATTATAATTTTGATAGTAATTGCATGACTCCTCAGTGTTCTCAAATCAATCAGAGGAAGGTCTTCTGAAACGTCCAACAATAATAAGTGGTATCATGAAGGTGCAGTGCTCATCATAATGCTTTACAGTGCCAGTGATCTCGGTTCATTCCCTGACTCTGTCTATAAGTAGTTAGTATGTTTTTCGCATGACCATGTGGGTTTCATCTGGGTGCTTCCATTTCCTCCAACAAAGACATATAGGTTAGCATTAGTAAGTTGTAGACATGCTATACAGACACTGGATGCATGGTGACACTTGTGGGCTGTCCCCAGCACGTCCTTACACTGTAATGTTCATTGATGCAACCGATGCACTTCAATAAATAGTATTGATGTTTTGATGTACACGTGACAGATAAAACTAATCCAGTCTAATCTAACCACATTCCGAAGACCTACATGTTAGTAGGTTAATTGGTCACGTGCAGGGAATTGGGTAGCACAGGCTCGTTGGGCCGCAAAGGCCTGTTACTGTACTAAATAAAATTTTAATATGTTATATATTGATTCTTTTCTATATTGCTCTTTTGTCTTTATTGGGATGCTGGATCCCAGGGTGATTGACAATTTATTGTAATCTCATTAATAGGTAGCAAAACACGTCCTTTTCTCCACATGTAAATACAGGCTTTTCATTTGTCAGTTTTGGCTTAATTCACTTGCATTCATTGTTAATGAGTTAGATGATATTCCTTATTGCATTGAAATGTATTTTTTGTGAACTTAATTTGCAGTATTTTTTCGGTAAAGATCATAGAATGGTAAAACCAATGCTTTTCCATTTAAGAAAAGGAATAATACTTATATTTTGTGTTTGCTTTGTGATTTCAGGTTATAATCAGATTGAAAGTTATATCTCATTTGAAATTTATGTATAAAATTCTACATTTTGAAAAATAAATTCTAAATTTTTAACACTAGTTTTCATGTTTGCACATTTTTCAATTATATGATGTACTGTATATTTAGGTTTTAAACAATATATATGTATGCCATACATCTGGGGTCCCCAACCTTCATTGCACCGCAGACCGGTCTAATATTGACGATATTCTTGCGGACTGGCCGACCGGAGGTGGGGTGTTCAAGTAGGGTTAAACTCACCTCAACATGTTTTTTACAGTTACGGTTGCCAACTTCCTCACTGCCAATAAGGGACAAAAGTAGCAGTCAAATCCTTTACCCCAGGAAAGACTACCATGACCATGAAGCCCTGCGTGGGCACCTGTGTGCACATGTGATGTGTACATGTGCGTACGTGCCGACTTTTCCCCCCACAAATCAGCTTTGCCTTCATCTTCCCAACTATACTGTACATACATTATTTGTACTTTATATAGGCTATGTATTTATCATATACTTCCTGCTTTTGCTAAATGTTAGTGTTATTTATTTTCGGTTTTATGTGTTATTTGGTATGATTTGTTAGGTTATTTTTTGGGTCTGGGAACGCTCAAAATTTTTCCCATATAAATTAATGGTAGTTGCTTCTTTGCTTCATGCCATTTCGGCACGAAAGGTTTCATAGGAACGCTCTACCTTAGCGGGGGAAATATGGGACAAGGGCGGTCCCATATGGGACAAAGCAATTTAGCCCAATATACGGGATGTCCCGGCAAATACAGGACAGGTGGCAACCCTATGTTCAAGTTCAACAGTACGTGACAGGGAATGAGGAAAGAAGCAGCTGACTCGTATCGTTTCCTCACGGCCCGGTAGCACATGCTTTGTGGCCTGGTATCAGTCCGCGGCCCGGTGGTTGGGGACCGCTGCCATACATAATAATTGCATACTTAAAACACAACAATACATAAATGACAATGAGTTATTAAACTTTGTGAGATCATTGAAGGTTTATTATTTCCACTTCTGCTGCACAATATTTTAATGTCATTTTGTATGGATTTCATATATCACCCTCCATACAGTTCACATTGTTATTGTTCCATTTAGATGAATTGGTGTGACATTTTAATAAATGTAATTTCATGTGAAGCAGTCTGTAAAATAAGTTGAAACATGAATTATGCAAATGAAAATACTATACTGAATACGGCTACAAATAATCTAATTACTTGACAACCAAGATGAATAATTTCACTGATAGTGTCACTTGTAATACCAGCCCATTTCATAAATATTTAATTCAGTGATTAACAGACAATAACCCCCTGAAAGATGGAAAGTAAACTTGAAATTTAATAAACTGAACTATTTCTGATAAATATTCTGTGGAAAATTTATGTGCATTTTACCGTAAGTTATTTTAATTAAATACATTTTGGCAGTTCTTAATGTGCAGATTGTCAATGAAAATTTATTTTTAACCTCTACACAGATGAATGCCGTCTTTATGTGCTCTGCTGACAAAAAGGCAATTAGCTTTGTAAGAAGAGAAGGCGAATTTAAGAGTGAAAATTGTGATACTGAACTCTGGCTGCTACATTTTGACTTAGTTCATTGAATTGCCAATTTAGTGTCCAGATCAACGCAAAAGGGTTAAGGTCAATTATTTAAATTCTAACTTTGGGCAGCATCTTGGTTAGTGAGGAGCAGACACTGTCCAAGAAAATCTCAACTAAAACTTCTTGATGAGTTTATCATTAACTACAAGCGTTTGTAATAAAATCACCAGAAAGTTTTCAAAAGGATCATTGTCCTTAGAGGCCATGTCAGTGTCACCTTGTATCAGGAAGGTTGAAGGAAATTGAATATGGATGGAGAATTTACTTCACAAAGGCCTCAACTTGCTTTTTGGGTCTTTTTTCTTGACAACACATGATCTATTCCATCGCTTTTCATGCAACAAGCAGATGAAGTTTGTGTCAGTGATTTTCTTTTCCTTTTCATATGCCTGGTCATTAACATGGGCAGGCAGTAAACCTTTGATTAATAGTCTATGCTTTAGGAAGAGAAATTTCCCCTCTACTATCAGATTTCTGAATGGTCCATGAATAATACTTGTTATTCCTCTTTTGCATTATTTTTTGTAACTAATAGTAATTAGTACTTCTAGCACAATCAACAAATTTCAGAACTTTTATCAATGCTAATAAATCTGACATTGAGTTCACATTCATCCTCAACAAACTACTTTGATCAGCAGCTAGGAAAATGACAAATCCTTATTCCAACATAATGCAGGGTGGCAGACAAACAGATGTCTCAGTTATAGACACAAAGTGTTTTGTTGATCCTCTCTATCCTTCTATTCAACATCAAATCATGGATGCATCAAAAATGAATGAAATTGAAAACCACAAAGCTCTTGGTTCCCATCACTAACCAGGATCTTGCGCCATTTTTTACTACTGAGGTGTCCTGTTTATAAGCTTTAAATTCTGGATCTTATGGATCACCAAGTTTTTAACATCACTTCTTCTGCTTTATCTGCATTTATGCGATCTGTAATTCCTTTAACCATATTGTTGTATTCCAATTCGTTGACATTTATGGTTCTTCTCCATGAGGAATTTGTCAAGTTTTTTGTTTAGTATGGACAAAAGAAAAGAATTCAAACATCAAATCAAGTTTATTGTCACATCCACAAGTATGGTGAGATACAGATACAATGGAATCCAGCTGGCTCTCTTGCACACTTTCCATCCGTGCTGTGTTGAGCGTCAAGCTAGCAACTTGGCCTCGTAAAAAAGAAAGCCTGCTATAAAAACGCCATCATGACGGCGTCCTGATGACTCCACTCGGAGTTAAGGGCTTTCTTCTTCTTCTTCTTCTTCTTCTTCTTCTTCTTCTTCTTCTTCTTCTTCTTCTTCTTCTTCTTCTTCTTCTTCTTCTTCTTCTTCTTCTTCTTCTTCTTCTTCTTCTTCTTCTTCTTCTTCTTCTTCTTCTTCTTCTTCTTCTTCTTCTTCTTCTTCTTCTTCTTCTTCTTCTTCTTCTTCTTCTTCTTCTTCTTCTTCTTCTTCTTCTTCTTCTTCTTCTTCTTCTTCTTCTTCTTCTTCTTCTTCTTCTTCTTCTTCTTCTTCTTCTTCTTCTTCTTCTTCTTCTTCTTATATCAGAGTGGAAAAAAAACCCACCACAATCAGAGACAAATCTATGGTAGTGCAAGTTGTATTCCATGGCTATGGTGGAATTAGGATTGTGTACTATAGGTCAGTTCAAGAAACTGATGGTTGTAAGAAGTTAGCTGTATCTGACCCTAGTGTTGTGGAGCTTTGGATACCTGCATCTCCTGTTAGATAATGGCATTGACATCAGGACATGATGCAGATATTGGGGAACCTTTATGACAGATATCATAGTCAATAAACTGCAGCTTGAAGTATGCATTAATGTTGCCTAGATGGCCCAGGCACAGTGGAGAGCCAGTTAAATAGCTTCTGCTGTTGACTTGACGTGGTAATAGACAAGCTGAAGGGGATTCAGGTCATTTATGAGACTGGAGTTGGTTTTGTTGCAAATCAGCATCTTTGTACACTTCGTTACGGCGGATGTAAGCAATACCAATGATAGTCATGGAGGCGTCACGATGCCCGCTTTGGACACTGATTCTATAGATGCCCTTTCAAAGCAGGTGCAAAGATTAGAACACATAAGCAGGCAGTTGAAGATGTCCTTGGAGTTGCAAGCCCGTTAGTTTGCAATGCTTATTGAAACTTGCTAGAGTTTACAATGAATGACTTTTTGGCAAAGTCAACACCGTTATCCAAAAAAAAAAGAAAATCTATGAAGACTCCAGGCAGTCTTGTCATAGTGCAGCTTAATTCAGAAACAATGCATTTGGTGCATGCATTTTTATGGAAAATTGTTTTACTCACGTTCTTTATCCTGAACAAAATAATTCCAGTCTCTTTCCTCGGAAGGGAAACTGTTGAAAGAACACAGACCTATACTCCAAACTGCTTCTCTATTTTAAATCACTGGTCAAAAATATCCACTTTATTGTCTTTTTCTGAGTTATGAGAGTCAATTGAAATCTCACAGTTGTTCATGAAGATTTCAGTTTAATCCCTGTATCAGTTCTCCACACAGACTGACTCTCAAATTTGATGTACTTACTATTTTTCAGGTTACCAAAGGTGATTTGCTTTGAGGCATAAAGCTGTCATATCCATGAGTGAACTACAGGTCGACCTTCACTAATCTGACTACCTGTAATCCGGTTCCTTCGATAATCCGGCACTGATTATACTTAATGTGATCCTTCTGTAATTTGGCATTTCCACTAATCCGGCACTCCTCAGGTCCCAATGGTGCCGGATTAGTGAAGGTTGACCTGTATTATTTTTAAGAAAGCATCACTGTCTCAATCAGAAAAAAAAATTTCCGACTCAGTTAGAACCGAGGCATGATGCTAATGGCCATAAACAAAATATAATGATTTCCCTAAGGTGGTATATATTGAGATGGGAATTATTGTGTTTGGAAGAGGGGTGTTGGTGTTGGTTATGAAAGATAGTATTTTAGATCTCAAAAATTTATTTTATTTTTTAAAACGGATACATCTACTTGTAAAAATAGTCATGGGCCATTGTTTTGCCTGTGCCTGGGTAACTGCCCTTGCTCCAGTGTTGCAGAACTATTGGCCTCATAAAACATCTGAACATATAATCAAACCACAGTGATAACAGCGCCTGTCAGACCTGCCCAATTTAGATACCTTCCTGGTGACTCGCCAAATTCTGTGGTAGGTTACTAGGAACTGTGAACTGTCAAAACTGACATGATCAGGGGCATTCTTAACATCTATACCTTTCAAAACCTTTTGTTAGACGTTGTGTCAGCTGTGTTAGTAGAGAGGCTGCTAGGCTGGAATCGTCGATATATACAATAAGAAGTAGGTAAGTTTTTTTGAATCCATGGAGTCTTTCTTACTTAAAAGGACTGCTGCTATTCTCAAACAAGACGAGTCACAAGATGTCAGAATTAATATGTCTTGGTGAAACAGATTATTTTATTATTAGTCAATAGAATGAGAGCCAGTCTTCATAATTTTAATTATTAGTTCATAGTCAATAGTTCCTCACCTTTGTGGTTTCTGCCTGTGGTAAGGTGGTTGCTACATCTATGGATCATCTGTTACGTTTAACACCAGGGGTCCCCAACCTTTTTTGCACTGCGGACCGGATTAATATTGACAATATTCTTGCGGACTGGCCGACCGGCGGGGGCGGGGGGGGGTGTGTTGGGGAGTGTTCAGGTCGGGTTAAACTCACCTCAACATGTCTTATACAGTTAGGGTTGCCAACTTTCTCACTCCCAAATAAGGGACAAAAGTAGCAGTCAAATACGGGCCACTTGCGTTTACCCCAAGAAAGACTACCATGACCATGAAGCCTTGCGCGGGCACCTGTGTGCGCATGCATGATGTGTACATATGTGACGTGCGTATGCACGTATGTGCCGATTTTTTTTCCCACAAATCGGTTTTGGCTTAATCTTCCCGACTACACTGTACATACATTATTTCTACTTTATATAGGCTATGTATTTATCATATCATTCCTGCTTTTACTATATGTTAGTGTTATTTTAGGTTTTGGTAGGTTATTTTTTGGGTCTGGGAACACTCAAAGATTTTTCCCATATAAATTAATGGCAATTGCTTCTTCGCTTTACGCCATTTCAGCAAGAAAGGCTCTACCTTAGCGGGGGAAATATGGGACAAGGACGGTCCCGTATGGGACAAACCAATTTAGCCCAATATATGGGATGTCCCGGCAAATACGGGACAGTTGGCAACCCTATGTTCAAGTTCAACAGTGCGTGACAGGGAATGAGGAAAGGTCCAGCTGACTTATATCATTTTCCCGCAGTAGCACATGCTTTGCAGCCTGGTGGTTGGGGACTGCTGTTTTACACTGAGCTTATGAATTGTTTCCTGAATTGAAGCTAAGCTCCATTGTCTTAAAATATCTACTTGGTTGCAACATGTTGACATTGTGACATCATTTTCGGGCTTGTGTTTCTACCACGTAATCAATGTACGTTTGCTTTGACCACTTCAGAATCTTCTCATTTACAAATGTAACATTTGTTTACCGCGTTGAATTCTAGAAGTTATATCCATGGCATTGCAGTGAGAAAAATAAACTATTAAATAAGGTGCATATTTTACAATTAATAGTTTAGATCACAAACTGAGGAACACTTGACCCTATCACTAATAAGTACTGATTGATGCCTGAATAAATGTGTTCAAAGAAGAGAAAATTTGCAGATGCTCGAAATCCAAGCAAGACACAAAAAATGCTGGAGGAACTCTGCAGGCCAGCCAGCACTGTGGAAAAAAGTAAACAGTCTGCAGTTCTACCCATGTAAAATAGCTGTTGCTTATATCTCTTTGTAGTATGGTGTAATAATTTGCAGACTTATCTATTGAAACATGGAAAATAATTGACAGTGTCATTTATTATTAGCTTTTATACTTCCTTCAAATGAGTCACCCCCAGGCATCCATCATTTTTACCTGCTTCATATTGCCTATTTACCAATAGAAATTTTCATGCACTCTTTTCCATTGCAAAAGTTGTTTTATCTTTAAAGGCATGCAGTTGCATTGAAATCTTGATCTCACATACAGTACGTGCCTATCAAAAGGGTATTCAATGACTTGGCAAACTGCTCAGTTGTGCCTTAATGGGAATGCACTTGAGCTCAAATGATGTTGCCTGAGTAAATCTCTATAATCCTGAAAGTGTCTTAGAAAGAAAAAAATACTTTTGTATGGTGTACCAAAGAAAAAAAAATAAGCCTTCCATTAAATTATTAATCTGATTCAGGGAGACTGCAAAAATAACTGGGATTGGAAGTGGTACAGTTAGTAATGGTCTTGTAAATTGGGGTACATAGCTAGTCATAGTCGTACTTTATTGATCCCGGGAGAAATTGGTTTTTGTTACAGTTGCAGCATAAATAATTAAATAGTAATAAAACCATAAATAATTAAATAGTAATATGTAAATTATGCCAGGAAATAAGTCCAGGACCAGCCTATTGGCTCAGGGTCTCTGACCCTCCAAGGGAGGAGTTGTAAAGTTTGATGGCCACAGGCAGGAATGACTTCCTATGACGCTCTGTGCTGCATCTCGGTGGAATGAGTCTCTGGCTGAATGTACTCCTGTGCCCAACCAGTACATTATGTAGTGGATGGGAGACATTGTCCAAGATGGCATGCAACTTGGACAGCACCCTCTTTTCAGACACCACCGTCAGGGAGTCCAGTTCCATCCCCACAACATCACTGGCCTTACGAATGAGTTTGTTGATTCTGTTGGTGTCTGCTACCCTCAGCCTGCTGCCCCAGCACACAACAGCAAACATGATAGCACTGGCCACCACAGACTCGTTGAACATCCTCAGCATCATCCGGCAGATGTTAAAGGACCTCACTCTCCTCAGGAAATAGAGATGGCTCTGACCCTTCTTATAGACAGCCTCAGTGTTCTTTGACCAGTCCAGTTTATTGTCAATAAGGAATCCTTGGCTTAAAATCTGATCATTGTTATATTTGATGTATTGTTGGCACTCCTCACACATAGCTGCATATTCAAGGCACGCATCTGGATGTATTTGGTAGTCAGCTTTGCTAGGTATTTTAATTGCTGATGAAGCAGCCTTCCTACATGAAAGAACTGAACTCAGTCTCCAACATTCTGTGGAGATGTTTGACCACACTTCAGTGAAAGGAGCTCCAAAATATGTAAACAACAGGAATTCTGCAGATGCTGGAAATTCAAGCAACACACATCAAAGTTGCTGGTGAACGCAGCAGGCCAGGCAGCATCTGTAGGAAGAGGTGCAGTCGACGTTTCAGGCCGAGACCCTTCGTCAGGACTAACTGAAGGAAGAGTGAGTAAGGGATTTGAAAGTTGGAGGGGGAGGGGGAGATCCAAAATGATAGGAGAAGACAGGAGGGGGAGGGATAGAGCCAAGAGCTGGACAGGTGATAGACAAAAGGGATACGAGAGGATCATGGGACAGGAGGTCCGGGATGAAAGACAAGGGGGGGGGGTGACCCAGAGGATGGGCAAGAGGTATATTCAGAGGGACAGAGGGAGAAAAAGGAGAGTGAGAGAAAGAATGTGTGCATTAAAATGAGTAACAGATTGGGTACAAGGGGGAGGTGGGGCCTTAGCGGAAGTTAGAGAAGTCGATGTTCATGCCATCAGGTTGGAGGCTACCCAGACGGAATATAAGGTGTTGTTCCTCCAACCTGAGTGTGGCTTCATCTTTACTTCACCAGTCTCAGTGCGGTGTACTTTAGGACCGCATGGCGCACCAAACCTATGCTCATCCTCCCGTATACTTTAAATCATCTCTAGATTACTTATAATACCTAATACAGTGTAAATTCTATGTATGTAGTTGTTATGCTGTATTGGCTAGGGAATAATGACAATAAAAAAATTTATTTCCAACAAAAATATTCAATAAAACATAAAAATATACAGCTTCAAATGAACCGAATCAAACACATGGTAAATGACTTATTGGAATAAATGTAGAATGTCACCGTCACTGTCACTATAAAACTTCAGTAACTTGTCTTTCTGTTTATTTAAATCATATACAGTAGTAGTTCAGACACAATTTTCTCAGTAAGATGCCACACAGACACACCACAATCAAGCTTCTGCAATAACTCCGCTTTCTGCGTTATTGATAATGGTGGATGCTTCCTGCTCTTTTTCTCATTGTTATCCACAGGGGTATCTGCAGCTCTATTTGACAGTTTCACAGTGAAATTAAGCACAAAGTCAACAGTGAACACAAAATATCAGTGAACAGCAAATGTAGGTGTAACCAGTACAAGCACTGAGCCACAACTGACGTCTGGCGGCCTCTGCTAGTGCTGCTACGTCGCACCTGAGTGACGTCAGCTGCTGGCGAAAAAGACATCGGCTTTCAGAGGTTTTTGGATTTCAGAATTTCGGATAAAGGAATGTGCACCTGTACTACAAATCATAATTCAGTCTAATTGGTAGTTACAAAAGTAAGGATAGTTCTAAATTCTGCAATAGCACATACTCTATACTGTTTTGACACAAGTAGTGAAACAGAAGGTTCATATTAGCTTTTTAAAAACTGATACTAACTTTGCATATTTTATTACATGTGTGAATACTGTAATTAACTACCTTCTAATTTGACCAAATCAGCAACAGCAGCAGGACTTCGTCTAAACAAATGAGCACAATGTTCAAGTGTTGAAAATGTAATGGGAAATGTAATTCAATTCTCTTCAGGAGAAAAAAATAAATTAGTCTGCTTTACTGAGAAGACAAACTATAATCTAGCCTTTGCTATGTCTTTAGGTATCGCAACAAAAGGAATGCCATGTAATCTGTCAATCTTTATTTTCTCTTCCCACATTTTGGCAATTTTTTGAAATAGAATTTATTCTGATGTATCGTTCAGCTGGATAATCATAATAATATGACTAATTGGGAGTAATACATATTATATTAAGTGAAGTTATTCCCAGCGCCACTGGGCTGTTGGTAGGAACTCATTCCTTGGATCATTGTATTACTTTTCCAGCAACTATTCAAATCTCTGCAGAGGGTACATAAGGTCTCCACAACTATCAATACTTTGACCTTATTCAGCCGCATTTAATTTTGAACAAAATCAATATTTAGCAATACAGCATGGAATAGGTCCTTCTGGTCCTTCAAGCCATTGCTGCCCTAGCTAACCCCTGACATCTAATCACGGGTCAATTTACAATGGCCAATTAACCTACCCAGTATATATTTGGACTGTGGGAGGAAATCGGAGCATTCCACGGGGAGGACATGAAGACTTCTTATAGCTGGCGCTGGAATTGAACTCCGAGTTCCGGAACTGTAAACTGTGGCAAGGCAATGAAAACACCATATGAAAACCAATTAGTTTTCTTGCCGCCATGCACGAAGAAAGAAATACTATTAGACTGCAGCATTTTCTGGGGCTCCAACAGAAGAATATTTATACAGTCATAGCTAAAAGGTGAGTTGTGGTAAGAACGTTGGTAATGTAAAATTCTGTTCTCAAAATAGACTAAGTGAAGTTCCATATTTGAGAAAAGGTGCAAGTTGTTGCAAATCTGAATGAGCCTTAAGAGCTTTTCTACTCTGGATCTCCGGACAGGAAACAAAAATTCCTTGGATGTTTTATTATAAGTTCTTCCAGAATAACAATAAAAAAGCGTGAAACATAGATTAGCATTACATAAGATCCTTATTCCAGCGTCATTTCTTACATCTAAGTATAAAGTCACAAAGCGCTATGAATTTTAATTTAGCAGTCTTTTGAGTTTTCATTATCTTAGTCCTGTACCTCAGACAACCAATGAATATATTACTCCAGACAGTAAATGCAACTCCATTATTTATGGAAAGTGTGAGAGAAAATGTGAAATAATAAATATGTAAGTCTATCATTTGTTGCTGAAAGGTATTAGAATCTATAATTAAAGACTGAACAACTGACTGTTTGGAGAAATTTCAGCTGATTATGAAAAGCCACAGTGGATTTTTAAAGACAGCATCTTGTCCAGTGTGCCAATTAAATTTTTTTGAGATAATAACTAAATAAGCAGGCAGGGAGATAGTTATGGATTTAGGTTGTATGGTCCTAACAATGCATTCACTAATGTTCCACATAGGAGACTCTTGGCTAATATCAAATCTCTAGATATTGGCAGCAAGTTTGGTTATGTTACTGGTTATTTGCTAGAAGGCAAAGTGGTAATACAGTTCCTCTCCAGGTTATGGCATGGTTCTGTTCCTGTAAATGTTTATAAACTAGACAGAGCACAAATTGGAAATATGGCCATGAATAGAGTTTCCATGCAGCAGACATTCTTGCAGCCCTGCAACAGGTGGCAAATCCATCCTGTCAGTCTCCCAAGTATTCCATTGATTTTATGAGCTACTGTATATACAGTAAGGTGCTTGTGAGCTGGAGAGACCTGTAATGCATATGTATTCTAATATGAGGCAAATCTACTAGTTTTTCATAAAGGCTTGTGCTAAGATATCAATAATGCAAGTGAACAGTCTTATCCTTGTCAGTGAGAAAGGGGCTAGTACTGATGTGGGTATAAAATCACAAATATTGATAGATTAACTGAGCAGGCAAACTGAAAGGAGGAATGGAACCAGAAGGAGGTGATGGGTAAGTGAGGAGCATAGAAGGGGTGAGAAGGTAACCAGAATGGGGAATGGAAAAAGAGGAAAATGTGGCGAGGGAAAAAATTACCAGAAGTATAACAATTCAACATTCAGGCTGTCAGGGTGGAGGCTACCCAGATTGAATGTGGCGTTTTGCTCCTCCTACAAGTTTGGCCTTATCAAGGCAGTGAAGGAGATCATGGACAGAGATGTTGGAATGGGAAATTGAACTGAAATGGAGTGCCATGGGACTTCCTGCCTTATTGTGGTGGATAGAGCAAAGATGCTCAACAAAATGGTCCCCCAATCTACAATGTGCCTCACTAATGTAGAGGAGGCCACACTGATTTATTGAGACCCAACACCGATCGGGGAACTACTTTGTCGAGAATCTTCGCTCTATCCAGTACATAAGTTATTATCTTTATCCATTTCAGTTCAACTTCCTGTTGTGATTGTGATTTTTAGGACATTGAAAAACTAATTATTTAGGTGAAGATAGGTGTGTTTTTTTCATTGATAGGACAGGCCAGGAACAGGCAGCATAACATTAAAGTCAGAGTTAGATATCAAAGAAAAGTAAGGAAAAATTCCAATAGAGAAGTTAGGAAATAGTTCTGCGCCTGAGGGAAATGTGTGGCATTCACTCCTGATTAAAAGCATTAAATCCTGACTGAATTAGTAATTTCGATTTACAACCATATTATGTATGACATGGGAATTTAAAAAAAATGGACTTAAGGTGGGTGGAAAATTTGAAGTATAAATTGACCATAATCTCATAAAATTGCACACCAAATTTGAGAGGCTGTATAGCCCACTGCCTCCCAGAGTTCATTTACAAAATAGCACATGTACAATGTGACCTTTTTGTTCTACTAAGTGATAAGTAAGAAGTTTGATTGGATGAATTATAATTCATACAAATTTGAGTACCATTAGACCAAGAATATTTCAGAATGTGTTGAATAAACAGCTCAAGGCAAAGAATTTCTGAAATGTTTATTTTACATGAGAATCAGAAAAGAACACAAGCACACCATTTGTACAATTGAATGCAGGGATCCCAAATTACTTACAAGGATACATATATAGCTATGCGTTTACTTTGAGTAAGCTATCCCACACATTTTGTTAAAAGTTAAACTAACCTCAGAATCCTAGAATCCCACAAAGACTGGTGTATAGTTGGAATGAACTGCCAGAAATAGTGGTAGAGGTAGTCACATGAGCAACATCTAAAAGCCATCATACATGGATAAGCGGGGTATAGATTTCTATTGGATAAATGTGGACAGATTGCACTAGCTTGCTGGGCAACAAAGGTGGGTTGAGGGGCCTGTTTCCTTGCTATATGGCTCTAAGTTACCATGGGTGGCAGAAATGTATAGCTCGACTCTGATCTGAGTCCTTCCTCTTGCATGGTGAAGTTCCTTGGAAAAAAAAATGGGCAATTCTTGGAACCAAGAAGTCAAGGTCTTCTTTATAGGACAGTGCCAACTTTCTGGAAAAAAAACTGCTTTGTTTGGAAATCATGTGACTCAGACAAATAATTTCTGTCCTTTTTCCTGCAAATCAAGTGACTCAGAAAGGAGTCGAGCATTTTGAAGAAAAGGATGCCAGCATGCACTTAGTCTTTGCAGTTCTATAAAAACACATAGAGAAGTATGTGTAAGCAATTTAGACCCTTCTATCTCTTCACTATCCGGTATGCTTCAACTTCACATTACTGCATAATTTCCTCCCAATCTTTGACCATCCCACACACAAGAAGATATCTGATTCAGCCTTGAATACACTTAATTTAGTCGTATTAACTATTTAGCCTTGAGAGGTAAGAATTGAAAAAAAGTTCTGAAGATTTGTAATGCAGGAAGCAACTATTTCTCACCATTTTACTCTCACACCTCATCTTGACAACTCATCCTGAAATAATTCCGTATACTGATAGAAATATAATTTCTCTATGGTTTGCTTTGGATCTAAAATTAGAAGTATGCTGAGTTTCCACCATTATGATTTAGATCTAAAATTGCAGACATTTTGTAAGTATCTTAATAAATTCCCTGCTAAAATGCTTAGCCCAAGTACTATTCCAATGATTTTTCAGTTAGCTCCCTTATGACGTGCAGGTGATTTTAGCATGGTTATCTTGACTCTGAGTCAGAAAGCTGTTTAGAGGAAAACATGTTGTGAATTGTTTCTTGGTTACATTTCAAGTTGTTCACTTTGCAGTAAATGTTAGCGGAGCGATTTGCCATCTTTAACAGTTATTGCAAAATCTTCTCATGCAGGCTTTAAACTTATGCTTTTCATTCATGCCAGTGGTTTTACAACCCAATGCCATTGTCATCCATAAAAATTAATGTAGAACCACTAAGACTTTGAGTTGAGGCAGGCTCTACATTCCTCAGGGAGATCACAGGAGTACCACATATACTCATTACAAAGACAGGATACAGTCTGACAGTAGCAGTCTGCTATGTAGCACGACTATGATCAAGCAGAACATATTTTATAGTCAATTTGTTCAGCAGCATCCTGAACATCACAGCCCCTGCTATATGTCTGATAAAATTAGGATAATGCCAAGCATGTTTGTCAGAAATTTTTCAGAGCCTTACTTGAAAACTTAAAGAACCTCACATTGAAAATCCCAACGTAATCAGGTCCCTCTCTCAACAAATTTAATTGAAGTATAAATAGATCTTAAAAGAAATGAGCTTACATTTCCCTTAAAATACCTCAGAGAGAAATTTTATGATTGAAAGTGGCTCTTATGCAGTAGCATTGTATTCAGTGTTCCATAGCTTTCAACAATTTGCCTATCGCCGCAATAGGTCTACAGTGGATATGATCTCATTGGCTCCTTACACGGGGTTGGATCACCTGGATAGTACTAATACTTACTGTATGTCTGGCTGCTGATTATTGACTACAGCTCTGCATTTAACACGATCATTTCTGATCAAAAAGCTCCAAAACCTGGGCCCTTGAACCTCCCTCTGCAACTGGATCCTCAACTTCTTCTCTGGAAGACCACAGTCTGTCTGGATTGGAAATAATATCTCCGCCCTCGCAGGTAATCGACACTGGCAGACCTCAAGGGTGTGTGCTTAGCTCACTGCTCAACTCTCTCTATACCCATTACTGTGTGGCTAGGCACAGCTCACATGCCATCTATAAATTTGCTAGCAGCACAACTATTGTTGGCAGAATTTCAGATGGTGATGAGAAGGCATACATGTGTGAGATAGATCAGCTGGTTGAGTGGTGTCACAACAACCCTTTACTCAACATCAGTAAGACTAAAGAATTGATTGCTGACTTCAGAAAGAGTAAGATGAGGGACCACACATTAGTTCTCACTGAGGGATCAGAAGTAGAAAGGGTGAGCAATTTGAAGTTCCTGGATGTCAACATGTCTGAGGATCTATCCTGGGCTAAATATATCAACAGAATTGCAAAGGAGGCATTACAGCAGCTATTAGAAGAGATTTATTATGTCACCAACAATACTTGCAAATTTCTACAGATGTACGATAGCGTTCTAAGTGGCTGCAGCACCTTCTGGTATTGGTTGGCGGGGCGGTGAGGGGGTGGGTGTGATCAAAGTAAGCTGTGGAAGGTTGTGAACTTAGTCAGCTCCATCATGGGCACCAGCCTCCATGGCACCTTCAAGGAGCGATGACTCAAAAAGGAAGCATCCATCATTAAGGACTCCTATCACCCAAGGCATGCCCTCTTCTCACTGCTACTATCGGGGAGGAGGTACAGGAGCCTGAAGGCTCACACTCAACAATTCACAAATAGCATCTTCCTTTCTGCCATCAGATTTCTGCATGGACATTGAACCCATGAACATTGCTTCACTACTTTTTTTTCTCTTTTTGCACTAATTTAATTTAACTTTTTAAAATATTATTATTTGTACTTGCTGTAATTTACTGTTTTTATTATCACATATTACAATGTACTGTTGCTGCATAACAACAAATTTCACGACCAGTGCCAATGATATTAAATTTGATTCTGATTCAGAATATGTAACATAAGCTGTACTTGGCGTATCCTTATTTCCATATTGAAAAACACATTTGGTCAGCACTGGATAATAATTAACTTCCTGAAGTTAAGATGCATTTTTTTTAAGTGGGCACTAGAAACCAAACTGTGACAAATGCAAATGACTGACAAAAAGAATCAGATACTATGAATTGGAATGTGTTTCCATTGATTTACAGATTATTTTCTGCTACTTCCCTAGCCACCCGTCATTGACATTTTTATAAAATTGTCATATATTTGAATGTCAAGTGAGGACTTGTTAAAACAAATTAATATTCCAAAAAGCATTTCTTGGTTTCTGTACTCACTGAGGTGTAAACCCTAGAATGATACAAAGAACAGAAATAGAGATCCAAGCAGCGGATTTCTATATAGGCTTTAACATCCTCACCAACTCTCTGTAGAGCTGACGAAGGGTCTCGGCCTGAAACGTCGACTGCGCCTCTTCCTATAGATGCTGCCTGGCCTGCTGCGTTCACCAGCAACTTTGATGTGTGTTGCTTGAATTTCCAGCATCTGCAGAATTCCTGTTGTTTCCCTGTAGAGCTGATCTTTATCCTAATTCTTTTTTTTTCATCTGTATTGCAACCAAAATGCAGGTATAGTGATCAACAGCTCACAGCTGATTAACTTTGCTTCCTACCAGCAGAACGGGTAATTGTGGATGTTTTTTTTTCTCCCCCCCTCTGACCACTTTATGTGTATCTTCTGCAGTGCCAGCATTTGCTTCTGGGATTGAATTTTATTATATTAGGTTTTGTTTGTGTGAATTTACTACTGAGAGAAACACATTTATTGGCAGTAAATCTACTTTTGACCATATAATCTGGTCTGTGATAATGCTGGCAGTAATAATTACTGACAAGAATCATTGGGCCTGATTAATCAAATAATTTGACAATGTAACAGGTGAAAAAAAAACTTGTAGTTACAGTTTCCTCATAAATTTTAGTCAAACTCTGCATTGATGTTGCTAAAATGCACCGTAAGAAGTGGAGGAAGGAGCCAAGCAGAATATATTTTACAAAATTTAATGTTGCTTACGATGGCAGAAAACGATGAGGAAGGGAGGACCTTATTCTCACACCTCATCTATTAAAGTGTTCACAAGAAGAATTTGTTGTTTGGGGTGGTTCCTCCTTGCCTATTGGTCATCTTGCCTTGATAATAGTTCACCATTCTCTTGTGGAGCTAAAAAAAAGGACTTCTTAAAAGAGCTGCGCAAATGCATGCACATCTAGGAGCCTCTTCTAGTCCTGATCTATTCCTGTACCAGATTGTGTTGCAGAAAATTCTGATTTGCTAAACCCTATCAATGAAGTGGCAGGAGGATTATACCAATTGGTTTCAAAAGTTGCACAGAGTTAGTTCACCCCTGGTGTCTGTGAGGCTTGTATTTGCCACCCAGTGCCTGAATTATGCCAGCTGTCCATGAATTACAGATAATTTCAAGTGCAGGGAAAAGCCCCGTCAGTGGCTGTAAAAGTTAATACTGCTCTAAATTTTTATGCCATGAGATACTTCCAGCCTGCCTTGGGGAGATATAATCTACAAATTCCTTCTGCAGTCCGCACCACATAAAACAGAGAACAGATGCCATTTTGATGCTGCATTCAAGTGGGCCTCATATTTCATTATGTTCCCAATGATCCCACCAAGGCAAAGAGCGCAACTCTTCTCCAGTTGAGAGCATCACTATTGTCCCACATAGCCCTAAGGACAACTGATGAGCTCCCACTAAATTATTCTAATGAAAAAGATTTTTACTAACTCATTTTCCAGCTGGTGTGTGATGTCAGCCGCATTATTTTTAATGTGAACATGCACTACTTAGGAAGCTCTCTAGATTACTTAGAGGCTGCTGCAGTTTATCACAGATGCATGTGCCTGTATGCTCATCCGATGTTGAGGAATACTCTCCGCCACTAATTGAAGCCCCCACTTTGTTACTCAAAAGCACCAGAGAGTCGGTGCGATATGCTTGAAGTAGAGTAGAATCTACAACTCCATGTGTGGAGAATTGTAGTAGACTTCAGAAAGATGTCGACAGGCTGGTGAAGGATAGAAACACAGATGATTGGTGTCAGCCATTCAGTCCTTTATTTCTGCTCTGCCATTCAGTATAATCATTTCATGATCTGCATTTTTCAGGATAATTAGTTGATCATTAATCTCAATATCATACCTTCATGCCTTTTCTCTAGAAATGTATCACACACCCAGCAATTCAGGAATAGCTTCTTCCCCTCTGCCATCCGATACCCAAATGGACATTGAAGCTTTGGACACTACCTCACTTTTTAATATACAATATTTCTGTTTTTGCACATTTTATAAAAATCTTTTTAATATACATAATTGATTTACTTGTTTATTTCTTATGTCTTATTTTATTTATTATTATTTTTTGCTTTCTCTGCTAGATTATGTATTACATTGAACGGCTGCTGCTAAGTTAACAAATTTCACAACACATGCCGGTGATAATAAACCTGATTCTGATTCTCATCTTGATTCTTTCGTTAATGTGTTAAATAACTTAGACCTTACAACTCTCTGTGACAGCAAATTCCATGGGCTCACTACTTGAAAATCTCCACATCTCATTTCTAAATTTCTCACTCTCTTACTTGATACTACAGCCCCTTTTTCTAAGCACTCCAGTCAGGCAAAAAATTTCCTCCCACACACAAATATCCTGGCCCTGTCAGTATTTTCTATTAGATCCTCTCTCATTCTTTTAAGCTTCAGGGAATGCAACCTAGTCAACTTTCTATCTCTCCTCACTCCATTAAAAAGTTCCACCCTAGCAAGAACTATTCTGGTGATCCTTTGCTGCATCCATTCGATGACAATTATAAGTGACTCCATTCCATTTTCCAGTGAGCAGGGAGACATGGAACACTGTGTCCAGTTTTGGGTACCTAGCTTTAGGGAGAATGTGAAGGCTTTAGAGAGGCTTGAGTTATGAGGATGGACTGAAAAAGCAAGGGTTGTTCCCGTAGGATCAGAGGAAGTGATGACGAGATGAGATTAGAGAAATTTTGATTCATGGAGGATACAGACAGCAAATAGAAATAATAGCAGAGGTGTCAAGAAAGAACACATGGAGTAAAGGTGATTGACAAAAATAAACAAACTGGACATGAGGAAATTTTTGTTTTATACCCATTTGGTTAGGGATCTGAAATACAGAGCTAAAGGAATGGTACAGACTGATTCAGTTGTAGAATTCAAGAGGCAGCTGGATATGTATCTGAAAGGAAAGAATTTTCAGAGCTGTAAGGAGAGGGCAGGGAGTACAGCCAACCGGTACAAACCTGACAGGCCAAATGCCAGCCTCCTATGATCTAACCACACTGTCATTCCACAGTTAAAGGATTTAATAAAGCAGTAAATGTTAATTAAAATGATCAGAGTACATTGCTTCTTTTTCAGGTCTCTGGCTCAAACACAGCACATGAGTCAAATTTGTTCTTTGAGTAAGATTGATTCTGTCCTCTGCAGATAAGGGAAAAAAAATACCTTTCAAGGGCTCAAGAGCAAGAAGGCCTTACAAGTGCAGAGGAGGCATAGCCATTGGCTGCCATTTCCAATTATTTATAATACCTGCACTGGCATCTTATTATATTTCCTCTGTTCCATGCCTTTGATCTCATCCCTGTTCATACTTTTTGTTTTGCAAGGAAAACCTTAACAAAGGCACTACTGCATCCCCCTTGGACTTTGTCACAGCAGTTCCGAAAGTCGTCTGTTCCTTTGAGGAAGGGCAAGGGTTTGTGTACATTGTTACCTCTCAGTGGCGATTGGGCACCCATGAAGGAGTTGATTGCTGTTTTCTAAATTAAACTAGTTAAAGATCAATTAAATAGTCAAAGCTACAGACCCACTTTACAACTGTTGACTTAAAGATCCGACTTAACAAATAACATATGATTCATTTATGTTAATGTTTCCCTACAAATGCTGAACACAAATGTTTATATTGGGTCTGCTGGTTCTGGGTACCTATGATTGCTATGATACTAATACTCACCACATTAACATTGTAATACCCCTTTGGAAATAGGACATTTATGCTTCTCCAGCTTAAGGTATTTAATTAGATAATGGCTGATTTCCATCTACTTGCCTTAAAGCCATAGAATGATAAAATTCTATAATTATTAATTTTGAACATTTTAATTCATTCAACTTCAGGTTTTACTGAAGAACTCAAAGCATACTGGTTAATTTGAGTAAAGTGAGCTTATATTATCTTTATTATAGGAATGACAGATTTCATTGAACCATACAAAGTTCTTAAAGGAAGCAAACAATCTTCTGAAGTAATTGAAAAGGTTGAACAGTATCTTTTGGTGGCGGGGGTGGGGGGAGAATGATAAATAAGTTATGGGTTGAAGACTTGTATTAGCACTAATGCGGTTCCTCATGCAGGGTTTAAATCCAAAACATGGACAGTTCCTTTCCCACCAGAGACGCTGTTAGACCTGCTGAGTGTCTACAGCAGACAACCTTTTTACTCCAGATTTGAACATCTGCAGTCTCTTGGTATCTCATGATTTTAGATGGCTTGAAAGGGTTGACATTGTTTCTCCTGGAGAGAGAACACAGTTATGACACAGTAAAAGGACTAAAACACGTACCCATTTCTAAACTGCAAAGGTTGTGCATTTTGCAGTTCTCTATCCTAGAAAATCACTTGTCTAAGATATTCAATGATCAGATACATTTTTCTTTGGTAATGAGGAACTGATGTTGGAAATGAAGTTGGTGCAGAAATTCAGATATGACATTAAATGCCTGAGCAAGTCTGAGGAGCCATATGGTTTATTGTTTTTTTCTGTTCCCTTACATTGATTTTTTTAGCATTATAATTTTCATAACCAATTTAAATGTGAAGCTCAAATTCTGTGCCTTTCTTCACTGCTATTATCAGAGGAGAGTAACCCGTATTTGAATTGTAGCTTCCTAGATTTTCCAGAGAAATATTGAGTTTGATGTGAATCATAGTAATTTTGTAGTTGAAAGAATCAGAATTTGAGTACTGTTTATTATGCACTTTGAAGTTTGTACTTAAACCTTAGTGCTAACTCTACAAATCTTACTAAAATAGCATGGGAATCTCATGTATGTTATAAGCCATTCATATAGATTAATAATGCTCTCCTCTGTTTCGGGGAGTTAGCAACTTGCCTTATTTACTCAAAAATAATAGAAAACTGGACTATTATTAACAGACAATTACTATGCAGTACTCCTTATCCCAATTCCTATTCGAATTGAGCAATATGTACAGACTGTATGAACTTCTGAGTGTGGCAAGCCCTGTAAATCTGTAAATGGGATATTAGTGAAAACTAAATCATCTTTGATGCGATATTTTGCAAGCACCATAACTAAATAAAAAAAGCAAAATCAGATTCTGCATTTTAAAACAAAACTTTGTGGCTTCATTGTATTACTGTATATTGTGACATTCCAGTGACTATCATTAGTGTTATATACACCTATAAAACACAAGCTAATAAACTATTTGCCTTATGGTTTTAAAGGGCTGTTTGATATGCATTAAACATGCACTACTTATGAATTTAAAAGCTCCACTAATTTCAGGCAATGTTAAGTTTTGAAAGAACTTCATCTGTGTTCCCATGGTTGACAACTAATAGTCATTGATTTGATGATGGATCTGTTATAGAGCTTTTGCTGGATGATGTTGCTATTACCATGAATGAATGCTTTATAAGTGGTGGCAACTGTGATAGGAGTAAAGTTTGTTTTCCATGAGAAACTCCAATGAGGTTTCACATTTGCAATTTAAGCAAAGTATAATATATAGAATGTTAATATGTCTCATGCATAAATGTTTTCAAATACACTAGGGTAATACCCTGCTCTATCTTCAACTAATTTATTGAAAGCATGTTTTCTAGGTCTGAGTAGACATTTGTACTTGGTCATTAGCATTAAGCATGCAATCATGTTAACCTGCAGGACATTTTACCCAAATTCCACCAACATATCACAATGTCCACTAGGGGAACAAACATGTTAATACAACAGACAGGGAATTGACAAAGCCATACCACACCCTCATCTTGGCCTTTCTGACCACATGTTATTCCAGCATATCGACTGCTGCTGACTGAGGAGGCTGAAGAGGGCTGGACTATGCACCTCCATACTCACATCATACAGATGTGCAGTAGAAAGCATCCTAACAAGCTTCATCACCGCATGATATGGGAACTGCACACAACCGAGAGGAAGGCTCTATAATTGGAAGTCAAATTTGCTCAGTATATCACTGGCACCAAACTACCCTCATCAAGGACATACATATATAAAGGGCCAGTAACACATTGAAGGACTCTGCTCGTGGACTGTTTGTCCCACTCCCATCAGGGAGGAGGCTACATAGCATCCATGCCAGGATCAGCAGACTCAAAGCAGTTACTTCCCCAAGCAGTAAGGCTGTTCAAAACCTCCAGTCAATAACCCACCCCTCCACCCACCCCCCACCACCACCGCAACTTTATCATTTCATGTCAGCCACCTTATGTACAGGAAATCCTGTACCTTCCGTTGCTTTATGGGCATAAAATCAATCTATGTATGTAAGCTAACTTATATATTTATATTTGTTGTAGTTTAAAATTATTATTGTGTTCTTTTAGCTTAATTGTTTATTTTTGTGCTGCCTTGGAGTCGGAGTAACAATTATTTCATTCTCCTTTACACTTGTGTACTGGAAGTGACATTGGTCCAAGGTTACAATTGAGTGTTACACCCCGTTCAGAAATTCTGAAATCCAGTTCAGTTGATATTAATAGGACTAAATTTTCGAAGCAGAGTATAATGCAAAGCCATTGTTGAACTATACTGTTAGTATGTGTGACTGAGGACAAATATCTACCCTTCAAAATTGAATATATTTTGAATTGATATATTTAAGTTTCAATCTGGATTGTGTATTTATAGCTCTAAAGTAAACTTTTTAACAGAGTGAAGTGCAGTGTCCATGGAATTTGAATTTAGCAAGTAAGATTTATTTAATTTAAGCTTAAGTTTATACTGGTTTAACCTTTCAATTTTAAATTGCACTGATAAAAAGTAGCAAGCATATTGCTGTAATGCTCCCAGGAAATTGGGTATCTATCTAGAGCTGATTAATAAATGACACATGCAAAGTTTGGAACTGATACCAACAAATAAGTATTTCAATTAAATTATCTTAGGACGGTTGTTGTTAGAAGAGATGAATTGTAGATATTGTATGTAGGTGCTGATGAAAGCTACAGGTATCATCTGTAGCTGTCCACAGCAAGAAGAACCTTGATGTTGGGAAAGTGACAAGGAAGATACCGGTAAAAGGGTTTACATTGGGTGCTGGATACTCTTCTGTACAGCTGTAAGCTTGATTTCTGTAGTCTGTGTTACCTGTCTATTGGCAGAAGTGAAGATACCTCCTCATGCTGGAGAGGAAGTTTGAGTTGCTGTAAATTATGTAGGGATTAATTATGCAGAAAGGACAAAGAAAGGGGTTTTGCTGAAGGAAATTGAGCAGCTGGGGCTCACATTTTTTTTAAATGTAGAGCTCCAAAGCTGAGGATCTCTGAATTGTTACCTGAGTTATGTGTAAATTGGCAGAGGTAAATCAATTTGGAGAATTGTATGTGTGGCTTGTAGATTAGGTTAATGACCATTTAGAATCATGATTACAATGTGACAAGGATGAAAAATTAAATATTCCTAGTTGTATAATTTCCAGAAGAATGGGATAAAGACAGCAGAGAGGAAAGATCTTAGCTCAGAAAATTGAGTAGCAGGATCGGATTATATGGAGAAAATAAGCAGCAAGGGGAACAGCACATTGATGGTAATTGCATATTAGTCCCCATGAAGTAAGGTTTATATGGGACATGGAATTGACTAGGATATTAGAGGTGCATGCAGCAATTTACAATAATACAGCAAATATAGAGGTTTTTAATCTATCTTAGCGGTGATCCAACATAGCCAGCAAGAGTGTAGAGGATGAATTGTTATGTGTTTTCCTGGAAGTACATTAAGGCACTAGTGAAAGATTTGGACTTATTTTGGATCTAGTATTGTCTAAAGAAGAAGTATTAGAGGATGAGTTGCTCATTTAAAGTAAGAGTCTGGATTTAGTCAAGGTGAAATAAGCTGAAAAATATCAAGTGAACTTAATGCAGACAATTATGAGGTAATGCACTTTGGGAAGACAAACCAGTGCAGGACATACACAATGAATCATAGGGCACTGAAGAGTGCAATAGAACAGAGTGATATAGGAATACAGATCCATAATTCCTTGTAAGTGGGGTCAAAGGTCGATACGGTTTGTAAAGCGAGCATTCAGAAATTGGTCTTCATAAATCAAAGTACTGAATCAGGAGATAGGATGTTGAAGTTGGTGAGGTCTCATTTGGAATATTGTGTACAGTTATGGTCACCTATCTATAGGAGAAATAGCAATAAGATTGAAGGAATACTGGGAAAATTTACAAGGATGTTACTGTGTCTTGAAGACCTGGGTTATAGTGAAATATTGAATAGGTTAGAACTTTATTCACTGGATTTTAGGAAAATGAGGTGAGATTTGATAGGGGTATACAAAATTCTGAGGGGTATGGATAGGGTAAATCCGAATGGGTTTTTCCCACTAAGGTTGGGGGAGACTAGAACTAGAGGCCATGGATTGAGGGTAAAAAGTGAAATATTTAAGGGGAACCTGAGGGGGAACTTTTTCACTCAGAAGATGGTGTGAGTGTGGAATGAGTTACCAATGGAAGTAGTAGGTGCGGGTTCAATTGTAACATTGAAAAGAAATTTGGGTAATTACGTAGATGGGCGGGGTATGAAGAGCTATAGTCATGGTACTGGTAATGGGAATAAGCAGCATGGGACAAAGATGACACAAAGGGTTTGATTCTCTGCAGCAGTGCTCTGTGACTCTAAATGAATGTCATAATATGATAGATTTTTTAATAAAGATTGAGAGTGATTCAGTTTAATCTGAAATTAGAATAGAAAACCTGAATAAATCAAACTACAAAAGCAATACCTATGGGCTGGTTATGATTGTTTGGAGACCACATAGACAGTTTTCATTAAGATGTATAACATTAAACTAGCAAAGGCCCACTTATTAAATGAATTTATACTCTGTGCATAAGCCATTTATCCCTTTTTAAGACAAAGAGTAAACAACAAACGAACTTAAAGAAAGTGTTTCATCAATGGAAAAGGCATATTTGAAAGCCAAACAAAATAGAGAAAATTTCAGAATTCAGTAGAGATAGACCAACACATTGAGAATGAAAATAAAAGGAGGCTAGTGAGGAAACATAAAACAGAATGTAAGTGTTATGTTTTGTAACTCCAAAACATAAAACTAATTACAACAAAAAGATGGGAGTTCAGGAGAATAGGTTTTAGTTTTGTTTTTACTTTGCTTACGTGGCGCAGTGGCGGTGTGTTCCATTCAAGCGCTTTGTACATATATCCATAATGAATTGTTTAAACAAACAAATAATAATTAATCAAACTATATCCTTACAAGATTACTCAAATACTACTGAAATATTAAATACACAACACTCCAATATAAACTCCAACTCAGTATAGAATATATCTCAACTTACGTACACACTATACTATATAATGCAAACAACAGGAATTCTGCAGATGCTGGAAATTCAAGCAACACACATCAAAGTTGCTGGTGAATGCAACAGGCCAGGCAGCATCTGTAGGAAGAGGTACAGTCGACGTTTCAGGCCGAGACCCTTCGTCAGGACTAACTGAAGGAAGAGTTAGTAAGAGATTTGAAAGTGGGAGGGGGAAGGGGGAGATCCAAAATGATAGGAGAAGACAGGAGGGGGAGGGATGGAGCCAAGAGCTGGACAGGTGATTGGCAAAGGGGATATCAGAGGATCATGAGACAGGAGGTCCGGGAAGAAAAACAAAGGGGGGGGAACCAGAGGATGGGCAAGGGGTATAGTCAGAGGCACAGAGGGAGAAAAAGGAGAGTGAGAGAAAGAATGTGTGTATAAAAATAAATAACGGATGAAGTACGAGGGGGAGGTGGGGCATTAGCGGAAGTTAGAGAAGTCGATGTGCATGCCATCAGGTTGGAGGCTACCCAGACGGAATATAAGGTGTTGTTCCTCCAACCTGAGTGTGGCTTCATCTTATTCTGACATGTCTATCCATTTTAATTCCACATCCCATTCCCATTCTGACATATCTATCCATTGCCTTCTCTACTGTAAAGATGAAGCCACACTCAGGTTGGAGGAACAACACCTTATATTCCATCTGGGTAGCCTCCAACCTGATGGCATGAACATCGACTTCTCTAATTTCCGCTAATGCCCCACCTCCCCCTCGTACCCCATCCGTTATTTATTTTTATACACACATTCTTTCTCTCGCTCTCCTTTTTCTTCCTCTGCCCCTCTGACTATACCCCTTGCCCATCCTCTGGGTTTCCACCCCCCCCCCCGTCTTTCTCCCCGGACCTCCTGTCGCCTGATCCTCTCATATCCCCTTTGCCAATCACCTGTCCAGCTCTTGGCTCCATCCCTCCCCCTCCTGTCTTCTCCTATCATTTTGGATCTCCCCTCCCCCTCCCACTTTCAAATCTCTTACTAACTCTTCCTTCAGTTAGTCCTGACGAAGGGTCTCGGCCTGAAACGTTGACTGTACCTCTTCCTAGAGATGCTGCCTGGCCTGCTGCATTCACTAGCAACTTTGATGTGTGATACTATATAATGCAACTACTATATAGACAACCGCAGCATAGTAAATTTTGAATTGTCCCATTCAGGCCTAAAGATTTAATCACTTTGGATTACCTTCACTTTCTTACTCTTGTGGGATAATATCTTTCCTGATGGGGGTGGGGGGGGGGGTCACTCTGCTCGGCAGGTGAGACTTGCAGTTTGAAAGAAACTTAGTTTCTGGGCCCTCCTCCATGGTGACTGTAGAATTGACTCTGAGACTGTAGGAAGTGGTTCTGACAGCTTTAGGCACCTTTCTTCTTGACATGTTGGCATCCCAAACAGTGCAAGGCAAGCTTCCCTAGATGATATGGATCATAATGTGTGAGTACAGTGTCTGACATCATTATTTCCTTTACCCTTTGGAAAGCCACCTCTCACTGCTTGGTCCATTGCCATTTCTTCCTGATCTGCAGAAATGAGTTCAAGGAGTGGAACACAGTTGCCAGGTTTGGCAGGAACCTGCTACAGTAATTAGCAAATCCTAAAAAGGACCACAAATATCCATTTGCCTTGGGGCATCTGCCACTGCTTGAATTTTCTCATGCATACTTATGTAATCCTTGAGAGTCAAATGTGTGACCACAGAAGGAAATGCTTGGTTTAAAGAATTCACACTTGTTGCATCGTACTCTGAGCTCATAATCTTCTATTTTTTTTAATGCTGTCTTGAAATTTTGAAGATGTTCCTTGTCTTCCTTATTGGTAAAAATGATGTCATTCAGATAACACTGAATGCCTGGGCAGCCTTGCAGTACCTGGTCCATAACTTGCTGCCGGAGTACAAGTGCAGATACTACTACAAATATAATCCTATTCTAGCCATAAAGCACTTTGTGGGTGTTTATGGTAAGAAATGCTTTGTGTTCTTCTTCCAACTCCATCTGTCGGTAGCCTTAGCTAAGTCCACTTTGCTGATGTGTTCCCCCTCAGAAAGGTTTGCAAAGATATCCTCTACCCTGGGTGAAGGGTATTGATCTACTTTCATTACTGGGGTTGATGATGACCTTAAAATCACCATAGAGTCTGACAGACCCATTCTTCTTGGCTTCCGAAACCACTAGTATTACTCATAGGCTCAACTTAACCTTGAAAAGAATTCCTTCAGTCTCCGTGTAATCTAATTTACTGGCTACCTTATCACAAATGGTATAAGGAATGAGATGGCTTTGCTTATGAAAACTAAAGCATTCTGCAGTCAAGTATTTTTTCAGTTCTAAATGTTCTTGCATTTCACGATATCAGTAAAGCTCATGTTGGCTGGTTTGGTTGGAGCAGTCAAACTTCTAAGCAAACTGTATGCATTTAAATGCAATGCACTCGGCAAAACTGGCACAAACTTCTCATTGGCTATTTCATTTGCTTCAAATTACTGCTCAATTTGCTCACTCTACCTGAGCCAGTTAGCCATTGAGCAATCAAACACATCCATCTTTCCAATGTAGCCATTTCCACTTTTTAAATTTATAATTATTATTATTGTTTACGAACCCATGAATTTGTCTGTTTTCTGACTTTTTTCTAAACTCGGCAATTTCTGTCACTTTCTGAAGGAGAACATGCTGTGCTCTGTTTTTTTTTACTTGAATGTCTTGTTGTGCTTCAAAAGATAGGTAGTCATCTCAAGTTCATTTTAAGATGTACTTGCTGCCACTATTATGTTTTGTAACTTCAAACCTTACAAATAATTGCAAGAAAAAGGCAGGAGCCTCGGAGAACATGTCTTAGTTTCATTTTTACATTAAGCAAGACGAGCGCATAAGGTGAGGTGGCATGATGACATATGTCATACATGCACTTCATACATATAACCATAATGAATTATTTAAACAAAGAATGCTTAATTAAAGCATATATTCAAAATATTAATCAAACGTTACTGAAATATTAAATACACAACTGTAAGAGCTTCCACAGATACTGTATGCAAAGAGTCAAAATTGTAAAAGATTACAGCGATGGCCCTAGAAATTATGACAGGCAAAATTATATTGAAGAATAAAAAGAAGACTGAGAATTTTTTAAAAAATAGACAGCATTTTCTGTCTTCACAAAGAAGATGCAAAAATGACAGGTTTAGAGTAAATGAGAAACCAAAAAGAAATTAGTGTCAGATTAGAATTGGAGAAATTAATGAAATTAAAGGGGATAAATACTCATGATCTGATGTTGCTGGCAATGACAACAGTTGTTACCTTCAAAACTCTCATAGATTCTAGAATGTAGCATCATTATTTAAGAAATGATGGAGAGAGATGATGGAAAATAGACTTATCATCTTGACAGCAATAGCAGTGAACGTGCTTGAATCTATTTGCAAGGGTGATTGGGCACTTGGAGTATTATTAACATCCACGTGGATTTCTGAAAGGGAAATTGAGTTTGGCAAAGCTTCTGGAGTTCATTGTGAATTTAGCTAGCTGAATAAGTGACAGCAAAGCAGCTGATGTGACGCATTTGGACATTTAGAAGGTATTTGATATGGTGTGCACAGAAGATTATTGTGCAATCTTAGAGCAAAAGGCACTGAGTGTAAAAATTTGGCATACACTTTGGATTAGTTCAAGGAGGGAAAACAGCTAATAAGAATAACTGGAATATTTCTTAGGTTGGTGACAAGTGGCGTGCTATGGGAGCCCAACTACTCACAATCTAACAGTAATTTGAATGAAGGGATGAGTTGTATTAAGTGCAAATTTGCAAACGAAGCCAAACCTGACACCACTATGGTCTATAAGAAAGGTATTAATAGACTAAATGAATGGATAAGATAGGATATATGGAGAAAAATACAAGGTCATGGAGTCTGGAGAAAGATTGAAAGGGGGTGGTACTTATAGACATCACCTCAGCAGTGAAGCATCACCTGATAAATTTGAAAGTTTGAAGACTAATCCTGATTGTAATTGAATTATGGAGCAGGCATGAGCCTATCCATGCCTTTATTACTGATTTTCTAGTCCTGTGAGGGGTTTGAGACACAATCTAGTGAGAAGTGGGTAGCATGTGTGAGATAGGGCTGGCCTGTATGTAGAAACGTAATAAATGCATCATGAATGCAGCTGTCAAATTTATAGTAAAAGTTAGCTAAAAAAGAAAAGAAAGAAATGACAGCCTTCCTTACTGGAGTTATAAATTCTCAGATGCAGAATCATTGTATCAGAAACATTTTGAAGCATAAGAATGAAATTTGAGAGAGTGACGAGAGCATAGTTGGGTAAGGCATAAATGCAATAGAAATGTTTATTTGCTGAGATTTAGGACCGTTGGATTTGCTGTTTTGCAGTATTGTGAGTTGGTGGGGGGATCACTCAGTGATGGTGTTACTACACTTTCTGCAATATGAGCAGTATTTTTAGTTGATTGATGCTAGGTTCAAGTTCAAGTTTATTGTCATTCATCTGTATACATATTGACAAATGAAACAATGTTCCTCCGGACACAATGCATACAGTAATATTACAACAAATAAATTAACTAATAATAAGGTATATTCAAGAAAATGGACATTTTGCATAAAGTACATTTATGACACCAGTTAACAAGTAAACAGTATAGTGCAATTACTGCTTCATAAATGTTGAGAACTGGATGATGGTTATTCAACTTTGCTGAATTGTTGTTACAGAAAGGCATCCGTGTATGAATAGCATACACTGGGGGAACTCAGAAGGTCAGGCAAAATCTATTAGAAATGATCAAACAATCGGCATTTCAGGCCAAACCCCTTCATCAGGACTGGAATGGAAGGTGAAGAAGGTGGGGGGAGTGGAAGGAGGACAAGCCAGAAGGCGATAGGTGAAACAGGTGCATGGGGAAGGAGGGATGAAGTCAGATGCTGGGAGGTGATGCATGGAAAAGGCAAAGGGCTGGAGATGAAGGCAGTTGATAGGAGAGGAGAGTGGATCATGGCAAAAAGAGATGGAGGAGGGGAGATGATAAGCAGTGAGGAGAAGAGGTAAGAGTTCTTCTGTGTGTATCAATGTATGAATAATACTGTATGTTAGAAGTTTATCTTCTCCAGCTTGGGGCTTCTCCCTTTTTTGTGCTGTCCAGATTAACCTTGCCCATTCATAACTCCACAGGAGTGTGACAAAATGATTCCCAAGATATTCAGTGACATTGTTAGAGAGTGCAATGAAATTTGTAATTACTGTGCTCTTCCCACTCAAAATGGTGTTGAAATACAGGGAGAATTACCTTTGTCAAGACTGCGCAGGACTATCTTTTCTGCATTCGCCAGTTTTCTCCATTGAAAGCAGCCATGCTAATAAGCTGCAGAAATGCATGCGTGATTTCCTTTATTGTAGCATGCACTTCTTTCAACAAGCCCATCCCAATTAAATAACCTTGAGAAAATCTTCAGTCCAGGTGTTTTTATAAGGAGCTCATTTTAGGAGGCCATTGTAATCCACCATGATTGTTTTATGTGCATTTTGTCTTTATCGCTGTGACTAGCTTCAATAAGCAACAACCACTTATATTAAGTTTAAATTAGCAACATTATTATTTGCTGTAATGTTTTAAAAACATTCTATTCTGAAGCAGGGAAAGCATACCTTGTTTTGTGAAACACATCTGATGTATTTCCCATCCTGGTACTTGTCAAATATAATCAAACAGGCTTCTTGAAGTGACGAAATGTGATATATATCTGCCATCAGTCTCAGAACATTTATTTTTCATTAACAGTTAAATGCATACATGAAACACATTGGTAAGGGTTCAGTGAGTTCTTTTTCTGGACTTGAATTTTACATTGATGAATTGATGCAATCAATGTGCCACATTCTGATGATAGCAACTAGAAGGCAGACAGAAAAGCATGTGGCAACAGTCTAACTGAGCAACACAAAATCTACAAATGCAACGGACCCTACTGTACATAGTACTGCCCATCTTAATCAGTACAAAACCTAAACAAATTCAGTGCATAGTTATGAGTTTTTTGACTTCTAACATAATTCATGATCAAAGTTTAATTGTTAAATATACTGTTAAAACACTGAGCAGAAATATTTCTTTCAATTATAAATCTACAATAGAAAATGTATTTGGAATAAAAAAATATTACAGTAGATTCTGGTTAATGGGTCATCAGTTTATTGGGGCAGCTGTTTATTTGGGACAACTCCTAAATAACAAAGACTAATTGAGAAAATAACCGGAATTCCCTTTGTTAATTTACAATACCATGCTGCTTAAGTGGAATAGTCAACTGCTGCCGAAGAGTTTCTAACTAGTGTCACTGAACACTGGCCCATCCCTCTCCTCCGGCTCCCACACTCTGACCTTTTCCATCAACACAGGAGCACCGCAAGGACGTGCACTTAGCCCCCTGCTCTACTCTCTTTACACCTATGACTCTGTGGTCAAGTACAGCTCTAACACCATATACAAGTTTGCTGAGGACACCACTGTTGTGGGCCGTATCAAAGGTGGTGATGAATCAACATACAGGAGGGAGACTGAAAATTTGGTTGTGTGGTGTAATAACAACAACCTCTCACTCAATGTCAGTAAGACCAAGGAATTGATTATAGACTTCAGGAGAGGAAAACCAGAGGTCTATGAGCCAGTAATTATTGAAGGATCAGAGGTGGTAAGATCGTAACTTTAAATTCCTGGGTATCACCATCTCAGAGGACCTGTGCTGGACCCATCATATAAATATAATTGCGAACAAAACACAACAGCGCCTCTACTTCCTCAGGAGTCTCCAGAGATTTGTCATGTCATCAAAAACCTTCGCAAACCTCTATCAGTGTGTGGTGGAAAATGTGCTGACTGGCTGCAATACAGCCTGGTATAGGGACACCAATGCCTTTGAGTGGAAAATCCTACAAAGCATAGTGGATTCAGGTACATCACAAGTAAAAGCCTCCCAACCTTTAAGCCCATCTACATGAAACGTTGCCATAGAAAAGCAGCATCCATAATCAAAGATCTTCAGCACCCATGTCATGCTCTTTTCTCGCTGCTGCCGTCAGATAGAAGGTACAGAAGCTCAGGACTCACACCACTAAGTTGAAGAATAGTTACTACCCATCAGCCATCAGGGTCTTGAACAAAAGGGATAACTAAACTAATTTAAGGACTCTTTTATCTTAGACTGTAAGACCATAAGACACAGAAGCAGAATTAAGCCATTTGGTCCATCAAGTCTGCTACACCATTCAATCATTGCTGATTTTTTTCCCTTCTCAGCCCCATTCCCCAGTCTTCTCCCCATAACCTTTGATGCCATGGCCAATCAAGAACCTATCAATCTCTGCTGGAAATACACCCAACGACCTGATCTCCAGAGCTGTCTGTGGTAACAAATTCCACAGATTCATCAACCTTTCGCTAAAGAAATTAATCCGCATCTCTGAGGCTGTGTCCTCTTGTCATAGACCCCCCACCAAGTGAAGCTTCCTTTCCACATCTACTCTGGCTAGGCCTTTCAACATTCAAAATGCTTTGATAAGATCCCCTTTCATCCTTCCAAATTTCACTGAGTAGAAGACCAGAGCCATCAAATTTTCCTCATATGGTAACCCTTTCATTCCTGGAATCATCTTTGTGAGCCTCCTCTGAATTCTCTCCAATGCCAGCACATTTTTTTTTAAGATAAGGAGCCCAAAGCTGTTCATGATAGTCAAGGTGAGGCCTCAGCAGTGCCTTATAAAGCTTCAGCATCATATTCCTGCTCTTATATTCTAGACCTCTTGAAATGAGTACTAATATTGCATTTGCTTTCCTGCAAGTTAAGCTTTATGGTGTTCTGCACAAGGACTCCATAAAAACTTCTTCGAGTGCAAGAAGGACAAGACTGCGCAGGCATGTGACGTCAACAGGACAGCACGGAGAGTTTAAAAAGGCAGGTTGCTACCAACGGCTGTCTTTTGGATCGGGACTACAGAGCGTCGTGGGAGCTGAATTCTGAGGGAAGGCAGTTTTTTTTAAAAACTTCTTCGAGTGCAAGAAGGACGAGACTGTGCAGGCATGTGACGTCAACAGGACAGTGCGGAGAGTTTAAAAAGGAGACCACCCTATACAGCGGGCAGCTGACTGAGTGGGAGCAGAGTGTAGGGCTTTGGCTTCAACGGGCTTCAGAGGTAAATGGGAAGAGGTGAGAGCGAGGTACGAACTCTTTCTATCTCCCCCCTACCTCTGCGAATCAGCCCGGACAGACAGGAACAGCAGGGCTCTCACAGCTAACGGTACGAGCTAACGGTTCAAAAAGTTCATATGTTTAGCGAGGTAAGTGGGTGAGTAGACTTACTTTTCCTGTTTCATTCCTGTAGAATTATATAGGGTTAGGTTCAGGGTGTCAGATGTGGGAATCCTGGGAGACCTCCAGCCTCCCTGATGGCCACATCTGTGCCAGGTGCACTGAGATGCAGCTCCTCAGAGACCGTGTTAGGGATCTGGAGCTGCAGCTTGATGACCTAGTGCTTATCAGGGAAAGTGAAGAGGTGATAGACAGGAGCTACAGGGAGGTAGTCATTCCTAGGTTACAGGGGTCAGAAAACTGGGTCACTGTCAAGAGAGGGAAGGAAAATGCCCGGATAGTGGAGAGTACACCTGTGGCTGTCCCCCTCAGCAACAAGTATCTTGTTCTGGATGCTGTTGAGTGGGATGACCTGAGAGGGTCTCTGGCACTGAGCCTGGCACTGTCGTGCAGGAGAGAAGGAGGGAGAAGAGAAATGCGGTAGTCGTAGGGGATTCCATAGTCAGGGGAACGGACAGGAGATTCTGTGAGCCTGATAGAGATACCCGCATGGTGTGTTGCCTCCCAGGTGCCAGGGTACAGGATGTCTCGGATCAGGTCCTGAATATTCTGAAGCGGGAGGGTGAGCAGCCAGTTGCCTTGGTACATGTTGGTACCAATGACATAGATAGGACAAAGGAGGAGGTCTTGAAGAGAGACTTCCAGGAGTTAGGAAGGAAGCTGAGAAGCAGGACCTCCAGGGTAGTAATCTCGGATTGCTACCTGTGCCATGTGCTAGCGAGGGCAAGAGTAGTAGGATCGGGCAGATGAATGCGTGGCTGAGAGACTGGTGTAGGGGTCAGGGCTTCAGATTCTTGCATAATTGGGATCTCTTCTGGGGGAAGTATGACCTGTTCAAAAAGGACAGGTTACACCCGAACCTGAAGGGGGCCAATATCCTGGCGGGAAAGTTTAATAGAGCTGTTAGGGAGGGTTTAAACTAATTTGGCAAGGGGATGGGAACCGGAATGACAGAGCGGAGGAAGGGAAAAACAGAACTAAATCGAAGATAGTGAGCAATAAAGATGTCGGGAAAGACAGGCAGGTGATGGGGCAAATTTGTAGCCATTGGGATGAGTTGCAGTGCAATAAAGTTGCAGTGAAATCAAAGCGAAAAGTATCAAATACTGGTCTTAAGGTGTTGTACTTAAATGCACGCAACATGAGGAATAAGGTGGATGATCTTGTCGTACAGCTACAGATTGGCAAGTATGATATTGTGGCCATCACAGAGACCTGGCTAAAGGATGTATGTCTCTGGGAGTTGAACGTCCAAGGATACACGGTGTATCGGAAGGATAGGAAGGTAGGCAGAGGGGGAGGCGTGGCTTTATTGGTAAGAAATGATATTAAATCATTAGAAAGAGGTGATATAGGATCAGAAGGTGCAGAATCTTTATGGGTTGAGCTAAGAAATCGCAGGGGTAAAAGGACCCTGATGGCAGTTATTTATAGGCCTCCAAACAGCTGCAGGGATGTGGACTACAAATTACAACAGGAAATAGAAAAGGCTTGTCAGAAAGGCAGTGTTATGACAATTGTGGGGGATTTTAACAAGCGAGTGGATTGGGAAAATTAGGTCGGCGCTGGATCTCAAGAGAGAGAATTTGTAGAATGTCTAAGGGATGGCTTTTTAGGACAGCTTGTTGTTGAACCCACTAGGGGATCGGCTGTACTGGACTGGGTATTGTGTAATGAACCGGAGATGATTAGAGAGATTGAGGTGAAGGAACCGTTAGGAGGCAGTGATCATAACATGATTGAGTTCACTGTGAAATTTGAAAAAGAGAAGCCGAAATCTGATGTGTCGGTATTTCAGTGGAGTAAAGGAAATTACAGTGGCATGAGAGAGGAACTGGCCAAAGTTGACTGGGAAGGGACACTAGCAGGAAGGACGGCAGAGCGGCAGTGGCTGGAGCTTATGCAAGAGGTGAAGAAGGTGCAAGACAGGTATATTCCAAAATAGTAGCAATTTTAGAATGGAAAAAGAATGCAACTGTGGTTACAAGAAAAGTCAAAGCCAAAGTTAAAGCAAAGGAGAGGGCATACAAGGAAGCAAAAATTAGTGGGAAGACAGAGGATTGGGAAGTTTTTAAAACCTTACAAAAGGAAACCAAGAACGTCATTAAGAGGGAAAAGATTAACTATGAAAGGAAGCTAGCAAATAATATCAAAGAGGATACTAAAAGCTTTTTCAAGTATACAAAGAGTAAAAGACAGGTGAGAGTAGATATAGGACTGATAGAAAATGATGCTGGAGAAATTGTAATGGGAAATAAGGAGGTGGCAGAGGAACTGAACAAGTATTTTGCATCAGTCTTCGCTGATGAAGACATCAGCAGTATACCGGACACTCAAGGGTGGCAGGGAAGAGAAGTGTGCGCAGTCACAATTACGACAGAGAAAGTACCCAGGAAGCTGAATAGTCTAAATGTAGATAGATCTCCCGGACCAGATGGAATGTACCCGCGTGTTCTGAAGGAAGTAGCTGTGGAGATTGCGGAGGCATTAGCGATGATCTTTCAAGTTTTTAGATTCTGGCATGGTTCCGGAGGACTGGAAGATTGCAAATGTCACTCCACTATTTAAGAAGGGGGCAAGGAAGCAAAAAGGAAATTATAGACCTGTTAGTTTGACATCAGTGGTTGGGAAGTTGTTGGAGTCGATTGTCAAGGATGAGGTTACAGAGTACCTGGAGGCATATGACAAGATAGGCAGAACGCAGCATGGATTCCTTAAAGGAAAATCCTGCCTGACAAACCTATTACAATCTTTTGAGGAAATTACCAGTAGGCTAGACAAGAGAGATGCAGTGGATGTTGTATATTTGGATTTTCAGAAGGCATTTGACAAGGTGCCACACATGAGGCTACTTAACAAGATAAGAGCCCATGGAATTACAGGAAAGGTACATACGTGGATAGAGCGTTGGCTGTTTGGCAGGAAACAGAGAGTGGGAATAAAGGGATCCTATTCTGGTTGGCTGCCAGTTACCAGTGGTGTTCCACAGGGGTCCGTGTTGGGGCCACTTCTTTTTACATTGTACATTAACGATTTGGATTATGGAATAGATGGCTTTGTGGCTAAGTTTGCTGACGATACGAAGATAGGTGGAGGGGCCGGTAGTGCTGAGGAAACGGAGAGTCTGCAGAGAGACTTGGATAGATTGGAAGAATGGGCAGAGAAGTGGCAAATGAAGTGCAATGTTGGAAAGTGTATGGTTATGCACTTTGGCAGAAAAAATAAACGGGCAGACTATTATTTAAATGGGGAAAGAGTTCAAAGTTCGGAGATGCAACGGGACTTGGGAATCCTCGTACAGGATACCCTTAAGGTTAACCTCCAGGTTGAGTCAGTAGTGAAGAAGGCGAATGCGATATTGGCATTCATTTCTAGAGGAATAGAGTATAGGAACAGGGATGTGATGTTGAGGCTCTATAAGGTGCTGGTGAGACCTCACTTGGAGTACTGTGGGCAGTTTTGGTCTCCTTATTTAAGAAAGGATACGCTGACGTTGGAGAGGGTACAGAGAAGATTCACTAGAATGATTCCGGGAATGAGAGAGTTAACATATGAGGAATGTTTGTCCGCTCTTGGACTGTATTCCTTGGAGTTTAGAAGAGTGAAGGGAGACCTCAGAGAAACATTTCGAATGTTGAAAGGCATGGACAGAGTGGATGTGGCAAAGTTGTTTCCCATGATGGGGGAGTCTAGTACGAGAGGGCATGACTTAAGGATTGAAGGGCGCCCACTCAGAATAGAAATGCGAAGACATTTTTTTAGTCAGAGGGTGGTGAATCTATGGAATTTGTTGCCACGGGCAGCAGTGGAGGCCAAGTCATTGGGTGTATTTAAGGCAGAGATTGATAGGTATCTGAGTAGCCAGGGCATCAAAGGTTATGGTGAGAAGGCGGGGGAATGGGACTAAATGGGAGAATGGATCAGCTCATGATAAAATGGCGGAGCAGACTCGATGGGCCGAATGGCTGACTTCTGCTCCTTTGTCTTATGGTCCCTTTACATCTCAGATTTTTGGATTTTCTCCCCACTTAGAAGATAGTCTGCACATTTATTTCTACTACCAAAGTGCTTCACCGTCCATTTTCCAACATTGTATTTCATTTGCCGCTTTCTTGCCCATTCTCGTAATCTGTCTAAGTCTTTCTGCTACCTACCTGTTTCCTCAACACTATATGTTCCTTTATCAGATTTTGTATCATCTGCAAACTGGGCAAAAAAGCCATCCATTCCATCATCTAAATCATTGATGTACAGCATAAAAACGTGGTCCCAACACCGACCCCTGCAGAACACCTTTTGTTACTGGCAGCCAACCTGAATAGGATACCTTTATTCCCACTTGCTGTCTCCTACCTATCAACCAATGCTCTAATCATGCTGGTATCTTACCTGTAATCCCATGGGCTCTTAACTTGGTAAGTAGTCTCATGTGTGGCACCTTGTCAAGGGCCTTTGTAAAATCCAATATACAACAACCGCTGCATCTCCTTTATCTATCCTACTTGTAGTGACATGTATGTGCTCTGATAATAAATTTTACTTTAAACTCTTGAATTTTCATTTGTTCTGTATTTCATTTTAATATAAAATTTGTAATTTGTAATCAGTTTGTCTTTTTTCTATATTTTTAACTATTTCAATGAAACTTTGGGTAATTGGGCCAGTCATTTAATGTAGCAGTCCTGTAGTGTCCCGATTAACCGGAATCCACTCATCAACAAGTTAGGAACTAAAAGAATTTGAAGGTATCAACAATCATCTTGAATGTTACAATGAAGATGAAGATTTGAAGGATACAATCATCAAAATCATTGTATGAAGGCAGTCCATTAGGTGGCTATGGTGGCTATGCTGATTTTGTTCATTTAGAGTCAATCAAAAGAACATGGCAGTGTACGCTTGTCGAATTCCTCCATCGACAACTATTTGGATCTAATACAGTACACAGTTTATAGTACTGTAGCAGAATGGTAGTGTCCTAATTTGTTCTGTACTTTACTTTGTACTTGAATACTTAATTTCTTACTCAGTTAAATGGCAGTTTATCTTTTCATGCCTTTTTAACTATTTCCATGAAGCTTCAGCTAATTGGGGCAGCCACAAGTTTGGACCAAAATGTATAAGTACTGATATGTCCCAATTAACTGGAATCCACTGTAATTAATATTTATGACAAATGTTACAGCTTTAAGAACGGTTTGTATAATTAAGCATGACTAGTTGCTTATAGATGTGAGTCACAGACAACAGTTGGATACTTGCAGGAAGTCACTCAGGGATATCAGGGCTATCAGGATTTATTCTCAAACTCCAATCAATTTTCATCTCAGACGACAGCCAGATGTGGGAAGTTAAGAATTCCTAAGGTTGGCTGTTTACCTGCTTTCAAAACTGACCATTGACTCCATCCAAAGAGTGTTGAATCCCCTAGGAGAGGGTGATGTCTTTATTTATATACCAGCAATGTCTGGCATATGGACTGCAATCCATTCATTTGAACAGGCTCACCAACCTTATGGAGAAAAAATACATATTTTCCTTTATTTTCATTTTATAATTAGTTATTGGTGTTTTAAGTGTTTTAATTAAATTTATTCTCAACTGTATTTTACTGATTTAAAAGTATTTCCAGTAGTTTTTAATTGTCTCTATCAGATGATCTTAAAACATTAGTATAGAGCTTTTGCAGTCTTTGGCAGCTGGCATTCTGTGAAATACTATCAGACCATTCCATGCTGAGACCGATCCCTATTGTTGTTAGGATTCCTGATCCACCGTATGGAGGGTATATATCTAACCAAGCCCATTATACATGGGGAAACGTGATGGTTAAATGGGGGAGATGCAAGTCCTCTGTGTACTAAGTCTGGATTCAGCATGACCTAGTACTTATGAAATAGATCTGAATTTTCTGGATCTGAAATGGTCTATTTTTAGCAAGCAGAAAATTTTTCAGATTCTTTCAAGAAATGTAGTCAGATCTTCAGGTTACATATTCTGGTATATTTATGTGGAATTTTCAAGCCCATTTTAATTTGACTTTATAAACTAATAATTATATTTTTGGAGTATAGATTTTCCTCCTGTGAGGTTACTGAATTTAATGTCAATACATGTTTATTTTAGTTCAGTAATAATGAGAATTAAGTTCAACAGTTTTTACCTTGAAATTGGGCTCTCTTTATATGGCATGAATATAAAAATAATGCCTTTGTTGTTTTGATGTTCTTCAGAAGGAGGCTTCAGATGCTACTATTTAAAATAGTTACAGATCCTCTGTAAAAAGTAATCTATACAGAACTATCAAATAAGGCTTTGTATGCTTCAATTGCAACAACATTCAAAGTAAATTTATTATCAAAGTACATAAATGTCACCACATACAACCCCGAGATTAATTTGCTTGCAGGCATACTCAATTAATCCTCAACGGAATAATAACCATAATAGAATCAATGAAAAAATTCTTCAATTGGTTAGTTTATCCATATATGTGCCAAACATGTGTTGATACAGTTTAAAGTAGTGCACAGGGCCCATATGTCCAAAGATAAACTATCTCGTTACTACTCTTACTTTAATCCAATATGTGATAGATGTCATTGTGAGATAGCTTCTTTAACTCACATGTTTTGGTCATGTCCTTTGTTGGAAAAATATTGGAAAGATATTTTTGTCATTATTTCAACGGTTTTGAATATAGACTTATTACCTCACCCAATTACTGCTATCTTTGGATTACCAATGATAGATTCAAGTTATTTAACCCCCTCAGCACGTAGGATGATTGCATTTCTTACTCTAATGGCTAGAAGATCTATTTTGCTGAATTGGAAAGAGATTAACCCTCCTACTGTATTCCATTGGTTTTCACAAACTATGGTGTGTTTGAATTTGGAAAAAATTAGAAGTGCGGTTTATGACCCTTCCAATAAATTTGAAAAAACTTGGAGGCCATTTATTTAGCATTTTCATTTGATGTAAGTTGATCATTTCCAAACTTGTTTTATCTCTCTGTACTGCTGGTTGAGAGGAGTGGAGTCGTCGACACTAAGGTTTTCTTCTTTCCCATTTTTAAGTTGTTAGTATTGCCCAAGTCTTTAGTTTAGTTGACTAATTCTGTTTAGTTTAGTTTTTTTGGGGGATAGGGTTTTTTTTTTCTTTTTTTTCTTTTTCTGTTTTTTTTTCAGTTTTTTTTTTTGCTTTGTATTATTCATTCCTATTCTACACGATTGGGAGTTTTGTCAATTTATACTATTTGGTCTTATAATTATTTATTTTAACTGTAACAATGTATCTCCTACTATTTGTATTATTGTTATGTTATGTTTTCATTCTAAGAAATTAATAAAAAGATTGAAAAAGAAAGAAAGAAAGAAAGAGCACACCAATTGGGCATTCAACCAGTGTGCACTAAAATGAAAGAAATCATATTAATACATAAATCAGCAATAAATACCAAAAACATGAGATGAAGACTCTTTGAAATTAAGTACTTGGTTGTGGGAACATTTCCGTGATGGGCAAGTGAAGTTGTCTCTTTTGGTTCAAGAGCCTGATGGTGGAGAGGCAATAATTGCCCCAGAACCTGGTATGGTGAGTCCTGAAGCTGCTGCACCTTCTCCCTGATGGCAGTAGTGAGAAGAGAAAATGACCTGGGTGGTGGGGGTCCCTGATGATGGACGCTGCACTCCTGCGACAATGCTCTGTGTGGACGTGCTCAGTGGTGGAGAGGGCTTTATCCCTGATGTCCATACCCTCTATTCTTTGTAGGATTTTCCATTCAAGGGCATTGGTGTTTCCATGCCAGGCTGTGATGCAGTCAGTCATTTATACTCTCCACCATACATCACGGAAGTTTGTCAAAGTTTTAGAAGTAATGCTGTATCTTCACAAACTCCTAAGGACGTACATGCAATGCTGTGCTTTCTTCATAATTGCACTTAAGTGCTGGGTTCAGGACAGATCCTCTGCCATGATAACAGTGAGCAATTTAAAGTTGCTGATTCTCTCCACCTCTGATCCTCCTTGATGAGGACTAGCTCATGGACCTCTGGTTTCCTCCTCCTGAAGACAAAAATGAGTTTCTTGATCTTGCTAATTTTGAGTAAGAGGTTGTTGTGGCACCACTTGACCAGATTTTCGATCTCCCTCCTATATGCCAATTTGTCATCATCTTTGATTCAGTGTACAACAGTGGTGTTGTCAGCAAACTTGAATGTGGCTTGGCCATACAGCCATAAGTGTAAAGTGAGTAGAGCAGGGTGCTAAGCACACAGCCTTGATGGAAATTGTGTAGGACATGTTGTCGCCAATCCGGACTGACTGGGTCGGCAAGTAAGAAAATCAGGAACCAAGTTGCACAAGGAGGTATTGAGGTCAAGGTATTGAAGCTTATTGATTACTTTTGAGGGGATGATAGTATTGAATACCAAGCTGTGGTCAATAGAGAGAATATTTAATATAATACAATGGTTGCATTTCATAGTTTATTACAATGACCCCATTGCAGTAAAAAGACATCAAGCATGCCAATGTGTATAATATACATGCATTACTAGAGTCCATTTAAACACATTGGCATGGTTAACATCATTTGTGAAAAAAACATGTGTAAAACAGAAAAATAGATAAAACTTACTAGAAACTCCTACATGGTAAATACACTTTTTGATGGAGGAAGTTTGATGGTATTGGGTTCCCTGTTTGCAAAACCCTAAACTCAGAAGAAGATTTGATTCCCTATCCAATGTAGGTATCTATAGGTACCCACACTATAGGAAGGTTATACTGTAAAAATCTACTCTTCAAAGACTAGCTTACTTCCCTGTGTAGTCTCTGTGGTGAGATCTAGCTGCCAATACTCACTAACAATGTTTTATAAACAAAGTTTTATTTAATGATACACATTAAAATTTACACAAATAGTTCTTAACTCAGGTTAACACTTACAGAGGATTTCTAATATATAAAAGATTTCTGAATTATAAAAGATGTACAAACTACAAAGGAGTTCTAAACACAGCTACAATTCCTAGAACTAGAAGATGCCAACAAGTTGTAGACCAACGAATAGTCTGTTACAGAAACTGGAGGGTTGAGGAATGAATCTGAGTTCTTCTTTATATGACCACATCTTTCTTCATTCTCCTTGTCATTCCTAACAATTACACCCCCCCCCCCATGTGGTCTTTCTGACATTTATAGACTATTTCTTTTGGATGACATCATCTGATATGATATTTTCCAGATACCTTTGTTGGGGCAAAATAACTCATAAAGATGGTCTTAAAAGCTTCTGGCTACAGAGATCCCAAACATCCATAACTGATGCTGTTTTGGGCTGACACTCTGAGTATGCAAACATCCCAATTTGCAACCATGTTTGATGTGCTTAGTGAAACAACCCTATTGTCTTGTGTTTGGCTAATGCATGCAAGAACTCTTGATCACATCACTTCGCAAAGCAGTTCTGCTGTGGGCTGCAGCCTGTATTCTGTAACATTGTTTGCAAAGCTGTGCATCCAACTTCAAACTGATTACCGTTTGCAATTTATATGAAGAACTGGAGACTGGTTCATGTTTACAACAAAAAGACTGAACCGCGAATATTTGTAAAAAATTTAATTTTATCACCAACAACTCTGTCTGACTCTTTGGAAAGTTCATACCGCTGTGCTCAAAAGCTGAGTTAAGCAGTAAGCCTCTCGGGCCCTAAAAAGCGAATATCCATCTCAAAAGTGGTAAAGAAAGGTACAAGCACAATATTTTTAAAAAATAGACAAATACTTGGATGGAAACAACAGGAATTCTGCAGATGCTGGAAATTCAAGCAATACACATCAAAGTTGCTGGTGAACGCAGCAGGCCAGGCAGCATCTCTAGGAAGAGGTACAGTCGACGTTTCAGGCCGAGACCCTTCGTCGACTGTACCTCTTCCTAGAGATGCTGCCTGGCCTGCTGCGTTCACCAGCAACTTTGAAATACTTGGATGGGAAAGGTTTTGAAGGGTATGGCCCAAACTCTAGCTATTGGAATTATATTTGACAGATCTCTTAGATTGCACACGCTGGGTTGAAGGGTCTGTTTTTGTGTTGTGTAACTCATTGAATCTATAAATCATTCAGATGAGTGAATTTATTTGAACAATGGTCTCATGATGCTTAACATATGTTATTATAGCTAGGTGTAAAATCGGTGTTACAGTTTAATTCTCAAAAGCTCTGCATAGTGATTGACTTGAGCATCGGTATGTTTTGCTTAATCCTTTGTTTTGTAAATAAGGTACAGCCTGTTTATATAGAACTCTGCAATGGATTTGCATTGCTGACTTTTCTTTAAGTGATCTCAAGAGAAAAGGGAGGACAAAGAAATCATTTCCTCAGTGATAACTGATATCAGCAAAAGTGACCATAACAATCTTTTGGATTGTTATAAGATTCTTGATCTTTAGGAGAGAAAGCTTGTCGTTTTGCGGTCTGGTTTTTCCTTGACCCACACTAAATTAATTGACCCTTAATTTGGCACCAAAGTGGCCTAGAAATCAATTTTACTGCTATCTCTCTGGGTTAAATATTGATGCGAAGTCTGCAACTCAAGAACAGGAAATGTTGCAAACTCTATCTTTTTTCCCCCCCCCTTCAGATGCAGAATACGGTGAAACACATTCCGAGTCCATCCCAGTGGCCTCTTCAGAATCTTTGCCTCATTTTCTTGTTGAACCAGAGGATGTGTACATTGTGAAAAACAAACCTGTCACCTTGGTCTGCAAAGCAACACCAGCCACACAGATATACTTCAAATGCAATGGTGAATGGGTGCATCAGATGAATCATGTAACGGAAGAAACCATTGACAAAGTCACAGGTAAGTTTGCACTTATTAATTGTGAAAGTGAAATTAAAGATGTACATTCTGAAACAAAAATGCTTAATTAAATTTTATTGTGCAGACTACAACCTAACCTGATGGTTGGAACTTGGGAAATAATTGAAAGAATAGATAAAATCAGAATAATTAGCTATATCCTTCCCATGCCTCCCTAAGCACTGGAATAATTAAAATCTGGACATGATTTTTAATTCTCCAACTTTAGGTAATTTACTGTCTTCCTTTATAGAAATAGCCAATTCTGTCAGAAATCATTTTGGCTCCACTTTACCTCTACAACTTGTGCAGCTGGGCCTGCTGGACATGTTCCACAGCCTTGTTATGAATAACCCGTTGCACTGACAAAAAAGTATTTCTTCAAAATGCTAATTCTGCCCATTTGGCCTTGCTCTATTCACTTTGTCTTCCTTCTGACACCTTTTCTATTTCTGAAAAACAACTCTCTCTTTCTCTTCATTCCTGGTTTGACAAAGGGTCTTGGATCATTTCATAGAAACTGCCTGTCCTGTGGAAAGCCATGGAATTTCTGTTAAAATAATGTCATTTGCTTTGAATTTGCCTGAAACACAGGAAGAGCATCAGTCCTCCCTTCTATTTTGCAGGGAAACATTGGGCATCTTTACTGCTCAATGATCCTTCTTCGCACTCTTTCCAAAATACTGAAGTGAAACATAACAAAAAAGCATATGCTCAAAGTATTGAGGTATTGAGTCGGTCAGATTGTGTCTGTGGGAAGAGAAATAAATGTTTCAGGTTTTTTAAATTGGTTGTAAGGAATCTTTATAAATTGTGATGAGAGCTTGAAACTATTAACAGTTTCTCGTCCCACAAATGCAGACTGACCTCCTGAGTTTTCCAGCATTTGTGTGTGTTTTTAAGACTTCTAGGATGGTATTGGAGGCTTTCATCCCTTTCCTATTCGGCCACTTATTATCGTGCAGTTAGATTCTCCTAAAACTCATGGCTTTGAGCATGCATCCTGCATGCACCAACCCTTCTCCTCCTGTTAAAGTTGAGGGTTACTCGATGAATCAGAGGATACCTAATACAGTCCTATAATATGGGTCCACTAATCTTTAGAAATAGTTATTTTCACTTTCTTGGAAATCCCAAAGTTTCCCTTATTTCAAAGATGTTCTGCATCTGCATGGTTATTTCTACCTTCCTTAACAAATTACTCCTCTGTGTACATCTCACAAGACCAGTATGAACTATGCTTTACTGTTGATCATGCATAATAACAATATGTCTGTCATTGGCACTGATGGTCCATAAATCATGTATAATTTATACTGACTATAAGCTCGTGTTTTCAGGATACACGTTTTCCAGTGTAAGATGTCTGATGGGCTTGTAGGCTGATTTTCATTTCCTTGATTATGTCTTTTAGTCCAGCACCACACAACTTGTTCGAAACTAGTTGCAAGTCGTTCTCTATTGCATTTTCCTGCATTGGCTTGGTTGTTCTTAGACTAGCTGTTTCAGCAATCCTTATAAACAAGAGAATGAGAATCAGGTTTAATATCACTGGCATATGTTATGAAATGTGTTGTTTTGTGGCAGCAGAATATTGCAATACATAATAAAAAAATATAAATTACAATATGTATATATAAAGCAGAAAAATGAAGTGAATAAATAGTGCAAAAAGAGAAGGGAAAAGTAGTGTGGAAGTGTTCATGGGCTCTTCCTGAAATGCGAAGTATGGGTCTTCAGGCTCCTTGATGGTAGCAATGAGAAAAGAGCATGTTCTAGGTAATGGAGAACCTCAATAATAGATGCCACCTTTCAGAGTCATCACCTCTTGAAGGTGTCCTGGATACTGGGGAGGCTAGTGCCCATGATGAAGCTGACTGAATTCACAACTTTCTACAGCTCTTGCCAATCGTGTGCACTGGTCCTCCATACCAGATAGTGATGCAATAAGTTTGTATGCTCTCCATGGTATATCTATTGAAAATGTTGGTAACGTACCAATTCTCCTCAAACTCCAAATGAAATATAGCCACTGTTGTGCCCTATTTGTAATTGTATCAATATGTTGGGCCCAGAATAGATCCTCAGAGAACTTACAACTGCTCACCCTTTCCACTTCTGATCCCTCGCTGTGTTTCCTTGACTTCTACTTCCTGAAGTCCGCAGTCAATTCCTTGGTCTTACTGCTGTCAGGTGCAAGGTCGTTGCTGAAATACTATTCAACCAGCTGATCTGCCTTGCTCCTTGTATGCCTCAATGTCACTATCTGAAATTTTGGCCAGTGTAGTTGCATTTGAGTAGTGCCTAGTCACACACTGTGTGCCTTGTGTGTGTCAAGTGGGCTAAGCATGCATCCTTGAGGTGCACCAATGTTGATTGTCAGCAAAGAGGAGATCCAGTTCAGAGGGAGGTACAGAGGCTTAGGTTCGAAAGCTTGTTGATTAGAACTGAGGGTATGATTGTGTTAAATGCTATAGTCAATAAACAGCATCCTGACTTAGTTATTACCATTATCCAGGTGAGCCAAACCCAGGTGGCGAGTCAGTGAGATTGCATCTGCTGTAGACTTTTTGTGGTGATAGGCAAATTGCAGCAGTCCAGGTCCTTATTGCAGGAGTTGGTTCTCATTGTGCCCAACCTCTCAAATTTGAGTGCCATTGCGTGATAGTCATTGAAGCAGCTCACCCTGCTCTACTTGGGCGCTTGTATGATTGTTGCTCTTTTAAAGCACGTGGGAATCATGATAAGAAGCACCACAGAAGCATAGTGGTTAGTACGACGTTATTACACCTTAGGATGTCGGAGTTTGGAGCTCTATTCCAATGTCTTCTGTAAGAAAGCTTGCACGTTCCTCCCTTGTCCGCGTGGGTTTTCTCTGGGTACTCTGGTTTTCTCCCACAGTCCAAACACGTAGCAGATACAGTAGTAGGTTAATTGGTCATTGTAAATTATCCTGTGCTTAGGATAGGGGTTAAATCAGTGGATTGCTGGATGGCGTGCCTCAGTGGGCCAGAAGGGCCTGTTCTGCAAAGTGTGACTGTTTCTCTCTTCACAGATGCTGCCTGACCTAGTGAGTATTTCCAGTATTTTCATTTTGTGTTATAAATTGTGAACTGACCATTATAAATAATGATGATGTTGATCAACACAGCACCATGTATTACGTAACTGATGAATGTCACTTTGCTGGAGACCTTCAGTTGTCTGAGATGGTTTAATTTAATGCACTTACATCTAGCCATGGTACTTTGTTGACTTTGCCAAAAATTCACGTCTTCCTCAGGGATCGGTGTTGCATTCTCCATAACGTTTCTCTTAAGTTATGCATTATAATATGTCCGCATACAGGAGTTCACAGAGTCAGTTGGAGACAGTTCCTCATGGAATTTACGTGCCAGGTTTAAAAAGCGACCGGGAACTGTTGGGAATTGTCTCAGAGCAGGAGAGTAGGAGAAAGTTTTTTGTGAAATTTACACGCCATTTGTAAAAAGCAAGGAGGCCTGTTGGGCCTTAACTGTAGAGCAGGAGATTGTGGAGTGAGCTAGAGACAATTCCTTCGGGACTTTACGCGCCAGGTTTAAAAGGCTACTGGGGTGAGCTGGATCTTTTGGTGGTCTGCAAACATCACAAGAAGTTATTTTTCAATGAGGCACTGTGGGGTTTAAAAGAGCTTGGAGATTTCCAGAATTTTTCAGTGGGCTGCAGTCAGAATGATCTGTTAAGCACTCAGGAGGGGCCATGAAGCACCTTCAATAACTCCAAAAGACGGAGGTTTGATAAAATACTGAAAGGCTTTTATTTGCTGTACAATATGACCTCCACAGTGAGTATCTGCCCCCGCACTGAGGGGGAGGGGCAAGGTGAATCACCTTTATACAGGGTCTGTGGGAGGAGCCACAGGGGCAGTCAGCAGAGGGGCGTGTCCAGACAGTTAACCCAGTTACGACATATATATATGGTTTACCACAGGCCAATAAACGGAAGTAGTGTGTGAGTCGTGGCTGGAAGAACATCAAAGGATACACATTGTATCAAAAGGACAGACAAGTAGACAGAGGGGCTAGGGAGGCTCTATTGATAAAAAATGAAATCAAGTCCTTAGAAAGAAGTGAGATAGGATTGGAAGATGTTGAATCCTTGCGGATAGAGTTAAGAAACTGCAAAGGTAAATAGACCCTGATGAGAGTTATATACAGGCCTCCGAACAGTAGCCAGGATGTGGGATATAAATTACAATGGGAGATAGAAAAGGCACATAATAAGGGCAATACTATGATCATAATGGGGGATTTCAATTTTCAAATAGAATGGTAACTCAGTTTGTGCTGAATCCCAAGCATGGAGTTTTGTAGAATGCCTGCAAGATAGCTTTTTAGAGAAGCTTGTGGTTGAGCCCACCAGGGGAAAGGCAATTCTGGAGTGGATGTTGTGTCACAAACTGGATTTGATTAGGGAGTTGAAGGTAAAGGAACGTTTTGGAAGAGGTGATCATAATAAGATAGAATTCACTCTGCCGTTTGAGAGGAAGATAAAGTCAAATGTATTAGTATTACAGTATTACACAACCAGACTGTGTAACAGTTTCTTCTCCCAAGCCAATAGACTCCTCAATTCCCAGAGTGTAGCCTGACACCAACCTACACACACACACACAACTGAACACCACTCCACTCCCTTTGTAATTTTTGCTCATTTCTTTCTCAATTCCTGCTAAATTGTTTACATTTATATTTACATCATTTATTATTATATTGGAATTTGTCCTTTGCTGTGCCTATTGTCTTGTTTATTAATTATTGTACTGTCTTGCACTGTTTTGTGCACTTTATGTAGTCCCGTGTAGGTCTGAAGTCTAATGTAGTTTTGTGCTGTCTCACATAGTCTAGTGTGGTTTCGTGTTGTTTCATTTAGCACCAAGGTCCTGGAGGAATGTTGTCTCATTTTTACCGTGTACCATACCAGCAGTTATGGTTGAAATGTCAATAAAAGCAACTTGACTTGAGGAGTAAACAGAATTACAGAGGTATAAGAGAGGGGATGGCTAAAGTTGATTGGAAGGGGACACTAGCGGGAATGACTGCAGAACAGCAATAGCTGGAGTTTCTGGGGGCAACTTGGAAAGTGAGGCAACTTTTACTAACAAGGGAAGTCAAAGACAGTATAAAGCAAAGGAGAGAGCATACAATATAGCAAAAATTAGTGAGAAGGTAGAGGATTAGGAAGTTTTTAAAAACCAACACAAGCCAACTAACAAGCCACAATGAGAATAAAAGATGAAATATGATGGTAAGCTAGGCAATAATATAAAAGAGGATTACAAACGTTCTTTTCAGATTTATTAAGAGTGAAAGAGTGGTGAGAGGGGACACTGAAGCACTAGAAAAAGACGATGGAGAGGAAGTATGGGGGTATAAAGAAATGGCAGAAGAAATTAATAAGAATTTTGTGTCAGTCTTCACTGTGGACACGTGGCCAAGTGGTTAAGGCACTCGACTAGTGACCTGAAGGTCGTGAGTTCGAGCCCCAGCTGAGGCAGCGTGTTGTGTCCTTGAGCAAGGCACTTAACCACACAATGCTCTGCGACGACACTGGTGCCAAGCTGTATCGGCCCTAGTGCCCTTCCCTTGGACAACATCGGTGTCGTGGAGAGGGGAGACTTGAAGCATGGGCAACTGCTGGTCTTCCATACAACCCTTGCCCAGGCCTGAGCCCTGGAGAGTGAAGACTTTCCAGGCGCAGATCCATGATCTCGCAAGACTAACGGATGCCTTCACTGTGAAAGACACCAACAGTATGCCAGAAATTTTGAGAGTGTTAGGGGGCAGGAGAGCATGTAGTTGCTATTACTAAGGAGTTATGTTTGAGAGGCTGAAAAGTCTGAAGGTAGACAAGTCACCTGAGCTAGATGGAATATACCCCAGGATTCTGGAAAAGGTAGCTGAAGAGATTGTGGAGGCATAAGTAACGATCTTCCAAAAATCACTAGATTCTGGAATGGATCTGGAACACTGGAAAATTGCAAATGTCACTCCACTCTTTAACAAGAGAGGGAAGCAGAAGAAAGGAAATTATAGGTCAGATAGCCTGACTTCAGTGGTTGGACGATGTTGGAATTCATTATTAAGGATGGGACTTTGGGGTACTTGGAGGCACATGATCAAGTATGGCAAATTTAACATGGTTTCCTTAAGGGGATATCTTGTTAGAATTTGTTGAGGAAATAACAAGTAGGATAGACATTGGGGAAATTTGTGGATATTGTGTACTGGATTTTCAAAAGGCCTTTAGCAAGGTGCCACACATGAGGCTGTTTAACAAGATAAGAGCCCATGTTACTACAGGAGAGATATTAGCATGGATAGAAGATTGACTGACTGGCAGGAGACAAGGAGTTGGAATAAAGAGGGTAGATTCTAGTTGGCTGCTGGTGACTGGTAGTGTCCCATAATGGTTGGTACTGGGAGAGCTTGTTTTCACATTATATGTTGGTGAGTTAGATGACAGAATTGATGTGTTAGCGGATCATACAAAGATAGGTGGAAGGGCAGGTAGTGTTGAGGAGGCAGAGAGTCTGCAAAAGGACTTGGGCAGATTAGGAGAATGGGCAAAGTGGCAGATGTAGTATAGTGTATTAAGTTTATAATCATGCACTTTGGTAGAGGAAATAAAGGTGTAGACTGTTTTCCAAGTGGGGAGAAATTTCGAAAATCAGAAGTGCAAAGGGACTTGGCAGTCTTTGTGCAGAATTTCCTAAAGTTTAGCTAGCAGTTTGAGTCAGTGGTAAGGAAGTCAAATGCAATGATAACATTTATTTTGAGAGGACAAGAACATAAGAGCAAGAATGTAATACTGAGGCCTGTACTTGCTACAATTCAGAAGAATGAGGGGGATCTCTTTGAAACCTATTGAATATTGAAAGGTCTAAATAGAGTGCATGTGGAGAGGATGTTCCTTATAGTGGTTGAGTCTACAGAGGGATGCACATTTAGAACAGAGATGAGAAGGAACTTCTTTAATCAGAAGTTGATGAATTCATTGCCATGGATAACTGTCGAGGCTAAGTCATTGAGAATATTTGAAGCAGAGGTTGATAGGTTCTTGATTAGTCAGAGCAACAAAGTTTATGGGAAGACGGCATGAGTATGGGGTTGAGGGGGATAATAAATTGACCATGATGGAATGGCAGGGCAGACTTGATGGGCCAAATGTCCTAATTCTGCTCTTATGTTTTATGATCTTATGCCTTATGTCATGAAATGACCCTCCATTAGACTGGATAGCAATTTCTTCCACTACTCAGGCATGAAACAGATTCCCATCATAGTTGCTACTGGAAGCTGATCCTGCCCCTTCAAAACAAAGAGATCCTGTTGACAGTCAGCAAAAAATGTCATAAATTAATATGTATATTGCTGAATTGATTAGTAATATCTACATTAGGCTGCTGTTTATTGATTACAGCTCAGCATTCAACACAATCATACCTCAGTTCTACTCAACAAGCTCCAAAACCTGGGAATAATATCTCCTCCTCATTGACAAATAACACTGGCACACCTTGAGGAATCGTGCTTAGTCACTGCTATCATTTCTCTACATCCATGAATGTGTGACCAGGCATAGCTCAAGTGGCATCTATAAATTTGCTGATGTCACAACTATTTTTAGCAGAATTTCAGATGGTGATGATGAGGGGTACAAGAGTGAGTTAGATCAGTTGGTTGAGAAGTGCTGTAACAACACCTTGCACTCAACATCAATAAGACCAAGAAATTGATTGTGGACTTCAGGAATGGGAAGTTGAGGGAATACACACCAGTCCTACTGAGGGATTAACAGTGGAAATGGTGAACAGTTTCAAGTTCCTGCGTGTCAACATCTCAAGATCTATCCTGGGTCTAACATATAGATGAAATTACAAAGAAGGCACATCAGCAGTTATATTTCTAAAGGAAATTGAGGAGACTCTTGCAAATTTCTACTGGTGTATCGTGGAGAGCATTCTCACTGGTTGCATTGCCATCTGGTATGGAGAGGCCACTGCATAGGATTGGGAAAAAGCTGAAGAAAGTTGTAAACTCATCCAGCTGAATCATGGACATCAAGGACTACTTCAAAATGTGTCAATGCGGCACCCAACATTAAGCCCCCCCATCACCTAGCACAGGCCCTCTTCTCACTGCTGCCATCAAAGAGGAGGTACTGGAGCCTAAAGGCACACACACAAAGTTTCAGGAACAGTTTCTTCCCCACTGCCATCATCTTTCTGAATGGACAATAAACCCATGAACATTATCTCACTATTTTCTTCCCTCTTTCTTCACTACTTACTTAATTTAATTATTTGTATACTTGTATTTCTTATTGTCACTTATAGCTTTTTTCATTATGTATTGCAATGTACTGCTGCCACAAAACAACAATTTTCACAACATATGCCAGTGATATTAAACCTGATTCTGATTCTAAGTTGCACATTTGAGCAGTAATGGGCAGTGGTTGACTGTGTGAACTTTAATAAACATAAATGGTACCAGTAGAAGAAATGGATTAGAGCTTCTCTGGAGTTCTGAAATTTTGGTGTCCTTCTGCTGACTTTAATATTTGCCGCAATGACATTGACAGGCAGGTGAGTTTGATATCACAAGTCACTATTTCTCTATCAATATTTTATGCTCTTGGTGTCAGCTTTCAACTATTTAGAGGATTTGACAATGCACCAGAATAGATGATGAGACTCAGAGCAGACGAAACATGGTGCATTTAATTACTTATAGAGAAAAAAGTCCCATAACATATGAAATATGTATTACCTGGAAATAACGACAAACTTAACATGGAGAAACGGGAAAGAGAGTGTGGAAGGGGAAAAGGACATATCACATTTATTTCAGCTGAAGTGTTCTATATTATTTGTTTTTGGAAATAATACTAATTCAAAGCTGCTCCTGATAAATGTAATACTAAGCCAGATTCTCCATGCCTGTACATCCAATTGGGAGTCACAATGTGAGACACTGGAGCTCTCAGAAGCCAGATGTAACAAATTCCACTGGGCTATATCTGTTCTTCTGACTGACCCCATGGGAACGCTCAGGGTCGTTTATTGAGAACTGTGCAAAAATGGCCTTTTCCTGCAGTATGCATCTGCTGTACTGGCCACCTAATTTGATTGTTTCTTTAATGTCCAAATTTGATGCAAGAAAGACGACTCCAGCCTTGGGAGAGTAATTATCAGGATCTCGGGTGTTGGGAGACAAGTGGGCTGTTGGGACCAGATGTAGCTTGAGGTGGCGGGTGGGAATGCAGCCAGAAGTCAAGTCATGAATGGTATAGTACTGTTAGTCAAGTTACATCATGGGGTGGGTGTGGGGAGTGGTGCTTTGATGCAGATGGCAGCATGAGACTTCTGAAGGTGGACATAGGACAGTGGGTAAGTTGGCGGGGTGTAAAGATGAAGATGACATAGCGGGGGGTGGGAGATGGAGAACATTTCAGTGGGAGGGTGCACAATGGAAAGATGGTAGTGAAGGGGTGACAGCAGAATGCGGAGATGAAGTTAAATTAAAATGTTCAAGCTCCATAAATGATATTGAGCAGGAAGCAATTCAATTTGCGTTGATCTTTGTACAGCCCTCTATAGCCCATGTGCTCCCTCAGCTCCAGCAGTCAAACAGATTTCTATTTACAAAGCTCCCTCTGTAGTCACTGACCAGAAAAAAAAAATGGCTTGAAGTAGATGTGCACTGCTACTCCTTTATTGATGCAGATGGCTGCTGACCACGGGGGTGTTTAGAAATTTGCATATACTTCCAGCAGCAGGAGGGAGCCTTGGCTACAACTGCATCAGGGACAGAGAGAGAAGCTTCCTCTCGCTTACTCAAAGTCCTGTGCCTGTGCAGGGCTGTCGGTCGCCAGATGAGTCCTGGGATGAGAGGGATTACCAGGGGATTGTCAGCACACTGGACTGGCACAGAGCAGCAGGTAATGTCGCTGCCTCACAGCTGCGAGGACCTGCGTTCAAAATCCTCCTCATCACTACCTGGATTTCTGCTGAGTGCTCTATTCTCTCAAATACCAAGCAGATAGCCGGTCATGGTAATTATTCTGCAAGTGTCAAAAGAACATAAAATAATCTCAGATTCAGTGAGCCTAATGGCCTCCTGCAACATAGGAAGTAAGGAAATTCAGTCTGTGTAAAAATGTTGTGAACACTCAGCTCTTCAGTTAAGATACTGTGCTCCCATTGGTGGGGAAAGCACATGCTGTCTTTTGGTGCTATGTGATGTTCCTTTAAAAATACGTCTATATGTCAAGGGTGAATCAGATACATAATTCAGAGTAATAGCAGGCTAATGTATTCTCAGTTTTTCATGTTCTTTCATGTTATAATGACAGAGCTGATAAGATTGTAAACATAGATGTTAACTGTCTTTTCTCCCCCTGTAACTCCTACAGACCATCTGGTCACTTGTGATTGGCAACTATTTTCTAGCCTTTGAAGAGTCCAAATATATGGTTTAGAGGACGATTTAATTTTCACTCTTTTCACAAAAATTTGACATGTCTGCTTATCACAGCTGACAGCTATTACTTGACGCCCCACTATTCCTGTCACACCACAGGAAGTTTAACCTTGGATTTAATGGTGCTTTTGATTATTCCTTTGCCATTATTACTTAATTATCAATTTAATTATCCAGATGAGGCAACTCCCTTGTGCATATGATTAATTCCCAAAGCAATTCAATGCATCTGCCTGTCTGTAAGAATTTTAACAGCTCACAAATCACTTCTTGACATTTGAGGGCATTTTTTTCCCTGCAAACTGTGCTTCTGATATACCTTTTTCTGAATTTCTGAATATCACATAACTTAGTGTTAATTTTAAATTAATTAGTATCATAATTTCATTACATCCTATCCAATGTACTCAGCATGTTCAAGTAAATACTTAAACACTGACTGAAATATATCAGGCAATGCGTTGCTGACCTTCTCCACGTCATTTCATTCAACATTTGCAGTCTGTAGCGAAGTGGGGACAGAAGAATAATATTAAACAAGATCAAGGAATTAGTCCTGTAGCAGGGAAACCATCAGTGAAACAGCCTAATGGGAGCAAGTGAAGGTTGGGCAGGATAGAAGTGGAGTTCAGGCCAGCAATTATTTCAGAGATGATCTTGTTGAAGAATAAGGGATTGTATGACCTTAAGCCTGCTCCTCTTTTATAAGTTCTCATTCTCATTTTCATTTACTTTCCATTTATTTATTCATTTGGAAATGTTTTCAAACCCATTATAAATCTAAGACATCTCATGACAACACTCATCTATATTTTAGTATTATCCCCCCCCCCACCCTCAGTGAATATCCAATTCCAATATGGAAATGAGGCCTAGCATTTAAACTGGCATAAACTGAGAATCCCTTAGGTCTGTTCCTCCTTTTTCTAGCCCACTAGTCTTGATCACTCTCCCACTTCATATTAAAATTAAAACTAATGGATTTTGTAATGTGCTCATAATATAATGGGAAGAGATCCCATTGAGTGATACAACCTTCATATGGGACTTGACAGAGTAGATGCAGAGAAATTGGTTTTTGTAATTGAAGTGTCTAGAACCAAGAGTCAGTCTCATTTTTAAACTTCAGCCCACAAATAATAAAGGCCAATATGCCACTTGGTTTCTGAGTTACTTGCTGCACGTGCATGATAACATCTAGATTCCTCTGCACTCCACTCATTTGCAGTCACTCTCCATTTAGAGCATGGTTTGTCTTTTGATTCCTCTCAGCAAAGTGTGTGATCTCACAGATTCATATGGTAAACACCATTTACCAAATGTTTTTCCCCTCATTCCATCTATCTATGCCTAGTTGTGGAGTCTAAATATTCTCATCACCAATTTGTTATTGTCAGCAAATTTGGATGCTTTGCATTCTGGACCCTCCTCTAAATCAGTGCTGCTTCTTCTTCTTCATGTGCCTTGCTTGGGCGATCATGGCTCTCCACATCGAACGATCCCTCACAGCGTCAATAATATCTCGCACACTTAGATCTGTTAGTTCTTTCACAGTGTCTATATATTTTCCTCTTTGCCTTCCTCTTCTGCGTTTCCCAGGCATACGGCCTTGTAATGTAAGGCATTCTATTTCTCTCTTTCTGATGACATTGTGGCGACCCACTTTCCAGTGCACTGGAACCGGCTCACAAAACGGAGCGCGCTGGCAGAGAGGCCGGCCCCAAAAAGGGCGCCAGGCCATCTTCACCAGCAGGGGGAAAAACTCACGCGCAGGAAGGGTCTGTGAATATGCATTCCCCACGACAGTCCCGCCTGGGGAGGGCAGGAATGGGAAGGCTTTAAAGGAGGCTGCGAAGTTTGAATAAATCTCTTTTTTCACAACTACAACTCACCGACTACGTGTCATTATTCTAGCGCTGTGTGTAGCACACCGCTACAACATGACATTTAAGTTTCCTTTCATTTCATGTTCTCATTAAAGATCTTTTTGTATGGGCACGTTGGAGTACTGTCTCATTAGTTACCCTATGTCTATATGATATTTTCAGCAGTCTTCTAAGAAACCACATTTCTATTGCTTCTAAGTTTCTTTGGAGTTCTGGTGTTATAGTCCATGTTTCGGAAGCATACAGCAAGATTGACCAGATGTAACATTTTAGTAACCTAAGTCTTGTTGTCATAGAAATGTGTCTGTTGGTAAAAATAGGTTTCATTTTTTGGAAGTTGGTTTTGGCAATGGCAATTCTTCTTTTTATTTCTACTTTACTTCTAGCATCTTGTGATATAAAGCTACCCAGGTAATTAAAGCTGGTCTTTTGTTCAATCTCTTGGTTACCGATGTACAATTTGCAGTTGAGAGTATCCTGTTGTTTTGATATTACCATACATTTGTTTTTTTTACAGTTGAAGGTTAGACCAAAATCTGCACTTGTTTGTACTACTTTGTCTAGGAGGATTTGTAGGTCTTCTGGAGCACTTGTTATTAGGGTGGTATCATCTGCATATCTTATATTGTTGATGTCAACACCTCCAATTTTTATCCCATCTAGGTCTTCTATTTCTCTGAGAATCATTTCACTATAGATATTAAATAATTCCGGTGAGGCAACACATCCCTGTCTAAATCCTCTTTGAATTTTAATCCAACTGCTTCTATTATCATCAATTTTTACCACTGCCATTTGATTCCAATATAAATTTTGAAGCAATTGTTGGTCCCTTCCATCAATGTTTAGTTTAGTGAGAATTTGAAATAATTTTTCATATTGCACTTTGTCGAATGCTTTAGTGAAATCAATAAAACATAAGAAGACATCAATGCTATAGGAAGTAAATAACTGTTGACCGCACACTGATCCTTGTGCGACTCCACCAATTACATATTTCCAGTCTGAAAACTGTCCTCAATGTGATAACCAGCCTTCAACCCATGTTAACATACCACCTCAATACCTTGATCTATTGCGAACCAGCCATTTATCCAGCATGTTATAAAATACCTTCTGAAAATGCTCTCTGAAGTCTATTCTCCATTAATGCAGACTGTGTGTACTCAAAGATCTATAGAAGTATTTATTCAAAGTAATCTTCCTTTCATTAACCATATCAGCTTGTTTTGAAACCATTAAACTTTTCTTAAAGTTGTTACAGTCAGGGGTGGTAATGGCGACAAGCTCCCACTACCTATTAAATACTCCCAATAGATGTTTACTTCAAATAGCCTCTGACAACCAGGTCCAGCTCCTGGCCTTCATGGGGCACTAAGCCCAGCAGAACTGTTTCTACTGACAGGAGAAGGGGCAAAGGCAGGTTACAGATGCCTTAAAACCAGTCACTTCGGCAGATGAGGCTCATCAGCCGTCGTTGTCAGCTCACCTAGGAGAAGGAAAACTCTGATCTTAAACCTTCGCTGCCGTGCAGCTATACCCATAGGGAAAGCTTTGGGAGTAAACCCCAGGGAAAACTCCAGAGCTGGAGTCCCTAAGGCAGTCCTATGTTGAGTTCAATGCTGACTGGCAACTCCTGTGACACTGCTGGTACCAAACTTTATCAGTCTCTGCTGTTCCTTTGGGTTCATCAGATGCGTGGAGAGTGAGAGCTTGCTACATGGGCGACAGCTTGCTCTCCATATTGTACTGCCCAGGTTGGCCTATCTAGACAGCGAGGATGCAACGTCCATGGCTGACCCTGACTGACGGCAGCCTCAATTAAACTTTTCAGGTGATCAGTTAGTTCTTTCTTGGTTTATGGACTCCTTTATATTCTAACAATATATGTCAGTGAACTAGCACATAGTTTTTTTTTTGTTCCCTCCCGTTTTGATTAAGGACATTACATTGGAAGCTTTCTAATCCATTCGTATCATAGAACCATAGAACCATAGAACCATAGAACCATAGAAACTACAGCACAGAAACAGGCCTTTTGGCCCTTCTTGGCTGTGCCAAACCATTTTCTGCCTAGTCCCACTGACCTGCACACAGACCATATCCCTCCATACACCATCCATCCATGTATCTGTCGAATTTATTCTTAAATGTTAAAAAAGAACCCGCATTTACCACCTCGTCTGGCAGCTCATTCCATACTCCCACCACTCTCTGTGTGAAGAAGCCCCCCCTAATGTTCCCTTTAAACTTCCCCCCCCTCACCCTTAACCCATGTCCTCTGGTTTTTTTCTCCCCTTGCCTCAGTGGAAAAAGCCTGCTTGCATTCACTATATCTATACCCGTCATAATTTTATTTTGTATCCTCCTGGGATTCACTGAATTTTGAGAAACCAACTGCTGATGTTTCCACTTTTGCTGTCATTTCTTTTATAACTCTTGGATGCAAATTCTGGATTTGGGCACCTTGTCTGATTTCTTATCCCTTACAGTACAAATTCTACTCTTAATTCTTTATATAGTTCGCTGTTGGTTTTAATATTCATTATGTGTTTGATTTATGCTACCAACTCCTTAGTTTCATTTTCCTTTTTTTATGTCCACTGAAACTCTCGCTGCTTGATTTTATGTTACCTGCTGTTTTTAAACTCATGATCAATTCTCTCCTTTTTAGATTTTTGGTCCTCTGCAGATCCCTAAAAATATTCTCAGTCTTCTGGTCTATCACCAGCTTTTGCCACTTTATAACATTCGGTTAAATTATGGTTTAAAAATGTAATTGAAATCCTTTGTTAACTGCAGTTGATTCATCCTTCTCATTGAGTTATTCTATTTGATTAAATAAATATCTGTTGATTATTATGAAATAGCTGCTTCGGTTGATGCTCATCCACTGACTTTAGTCTTATTTCTAAATCTATCTAGGTACCTTTTATCTTTTAATTACCCTATTTAAATTGAAGACATTGGTTGTGGTTCCCAAACTATTGGCCCGATAATACTAAAGTATTGCCTCTCAGATATATCAGTAAGTCTACCAGGTTGTGATAGCTACTCATTATAGAATCCTAAACTACAGTATCTATTATCAATCCTATCTTAATACAAGGGGTGATTGATAAGTTCATGGCCTAAGGTCGAAGGGGTCAATTTTAGAAAAGCTAGCACATTTATTTTTCAACATAGTCCCCTCCTACATGTACACACTTAGTCCAGCGGTCGTGGAGCATACGGATCCCTTCTTTGTAGAAGTGGTCCACAGCAGGGGTGATTGATAAGTTCGTGGCCTAAGATAGAAGGAGATGAGTTATACAGCTCTCATTACATGCGCATGCAGTTCCCCAGGGTGACCAGGGATGGGAGCTCAACGTTCAGGGATATTCAATATTCAGGAGGGATAGGCATGAAGGAAGGGGAGGTGGGGTGGCGTTGCTGGTTAAAGAAGAGATTAACGCAATAGAAAGGAAGGACATAAGCCGGGAAGATGTGGAATCGATATGGGTAGAGCTGCGTAACACTAAGGGGCAGAAGACGCTGGTGGGAGTTGTGTACAGGCCACCTAACAGTAGTAGTGAGGTCGGAGATGGTATTAAACAGGAAATTAGAAATGTGTGCAATAAAGGAACAGCAGTTATAATGGGTGACTTCAATCTACGTGTAGATTGGGTGAACCAAATTGGTAAAGGTGCTGAGGAAGAGGATTTCTTGGAATGTATGCAGGATGGTTTTTTGAACCAACATGTCAAGGAACCAACTAGAGAGCAGGCCATTCTGGACTGGGTTTTGAGCAATGAGGAAGGGTTAATTAGCAATCTTGTCGTGAGAGGCCCCTTGGGTAAGAGTGACCATAATATGGTGGAATTCTTCATTAAGATGGAGAGTGACATAGTTAATTGAGAAACAAAGGTTCTGAACTTAAAGAGGGGTAACTTTGAAGGTATGAGACGTGAATTAGCTAAGATAGACTGGCAAATGACACTTAAAGGATTGATGGTGGATATGCAATGGCAAGCATTTAAAGGTTGCATGGATGAACTACAACAATTGTTCATCCCAGTTTGGCAAAAGAATAAATCAAGGAAGGTAGTGCACCCGTGGCTGACAAGAGAAATTAGGGATAGTATCAATTCCAAAGAAGAAGCATACAAATTAGCCAGAGAAAGTGGCTCACCTGAGGACTGGGAGAAATTCAGAGTTCAGCAGAGGAGGACAAAGGGCTTAATTAGGAAGGGGAAAAAAGATTATGAGAGAAAACTGGCAGGGAACATAAAAACGGACTGTAAAAGCTTTTATAGATATGTAAAAAGGAAAAGACTGGTAAAGACAAATGTAGGTCCCCTGCAGACAGAAACAGGTGAATTGATTATGGGGAGCAAGGACATGGCAGACCAATTGAATAATTACTTTGGTTCTGTCTTCACTAAGGAGGACATAAATAATCTTCCAGAAATAGTAGGGGACAGAGGGTCCAGTGAGATGGAGGAACTGAGCGAAATACATGTTAGTAGGGAAGTGGTGTTAGGTAAATTGAAGGGATTGAAGGCAGATAAATCCCCAGGGCCAGATGGTCTGCATCCCAGAGTGCTTAAAGAAGTAGCCCAAGAAATAGTGGATGCATTAGTGATAATTTTTCAAAACTCGTTAGATTCTGCACTAGTTCCTGAGGATTGGAGGGTGGCTAATGTAACTCCACTTTTTAAAAAAGGAGGGAGAGAGAAACCGGGGAATTATAGACCGGTTAGCCTAACGTCGGTGGTGGGGAAGCTGTTGGAGTCAGTTATCAAGGATGTGATAACAGCACATTTGGAAAGCGGTGAAAGGATCGGAGAAAGTCAGCATGGATTTGTGGAAGGAAAATCATGTCTGACGAATCTCATAGAATTTTTTGAGGATGTAACTAGTAGAGTGGATAGGGGAGAACCAGTGGATGTGGTATATTTGGATTTTCAAAAGGCTTTTGACAAGGTCCCACACAGGAGATTAATGTGCAAACTTAAAGCACACGGTATTGGGGGTAAGGTATTGGTGTGGGTGGGTAATTGGTTAGCAGACAGGAAGCAAAGAGTGGGAATAAACGGGACCTTTTCAGAATGGCAGGCGGTGACTAGTGGGGTACCGCAAGACTCAGTGCTGGGACCCCAGTTGTTTACAATATATATTAATGACTTGGATGAGGGAATTAAATGCAGCATCTCCAAGTTTGCGGATGACACGAAGCTGGGTGGCAGTGTTAGCTGTGAGGAGGATGCTAAGAGGATGCAGGGTGACTTGGATAGGTTGGGTGAATGGGCAAATTCATGGCAGATGCAATTTAATGTGGATAAATGTGAAGTTATCCACTTTGGTGGCAAAAATAGGAAAACAGATTATTATCTGAATGGTGGCCGATTAGGAAAAGGGGAGGTGCAACGAGACCTGGGTGTCATTATACACCAGTCATTGAAAGTGGGCATGCAGGTACAGCAGGCGGTGAAAAAGGCGAATGATATGCTGGCATTTATAGCGAGAGGATTCGAGTACAGGAGCAGGGAGGTACTATTCCAGTTGTACAAGGCCTTGGTGAGACCGCACCTGGAGTATTGTGTGCAGTTTTGGTCCCCTAATCTGAGGAAAGACATCCTTGCCATAGAGGGAGTACAAAGAAGGTTCACCAGATTGATTCCTGGGATGGCAGGACTTTCATATGAAGAAAGACTGGATGAACTGGGCTTGTACTCGTTGGAATTTAGAAGATTGAGGGGGGATCTGATTGAAACGTATAAGATCCTAAAGGGATTGGGCAGGCTAGATGCAGGAAGATTGTTCCCGATGTTGGGGAAGTGCAGAACGAGGGGCCACAGTTTGAGGATAGAGGGGAAGCCATTTAGGACCAAGATTAGGAAAAACTTCTTCACACAGAGAGTGGTGAATCTGTGGAATTCTCTGCCACAGGAAACAGTTGAGGCCAGTTCATTGGCTATATTTAACAGGGAGTTAGATATGGCCCTTGTGGCTACAGGGGTCAGGGGGTATGGAGGGAAGGCTGGGGCGGGGTTCTGAGTTGGATGATCAGCCATGATCATAATAAATGGCGGTGCAGGCTCGAAGGGCCGAATGGCCTACTCCTGCACCTATTTTCTAATGTTTTTATGTTTCTATGTAACTCCTTGAATGATTATGCAGAAAGTTTGAGGTTAATAACTCATCAGGGGTGATTGATAAGTTTGTCGCCTAAGGTAGATGGAGATGAGTTATACAGCTTTCTTTACCTACACATGCAGTTCAACTCTCTGAGTGATTATGCAGAAAGTTTGAAGTTAATAACTTATCTCCTTCTACCTTAGGCCTCAAACTCTTGTTTCACCTAGCAGTTTCATCTAGGGGAAGACAGCCTCCGGCCCGACCGAACTTAAGAAATCCTGTTTGTGTGGATGCTACATGATGTGTCCACTGTTTAAAAAGGAGTACCATGAAATAACAAGCAGTGCGGAATATGCGATTAAATGATTGAGCTTTAAATCCAAATGACTAGGTGCTGTGCCTTACCGTGGCCAATGTGAGGAGAACCCTGTGCAGGGTCAACCCACGGAGGCTCCTGGACCAGAAAATATTTCTGGCAGAATGCTTAGAGGATGTACAGACCAGCTAGCAGAGATTCTCACTGATATCTTGAACATCTCCCTGAGCAGCGCCATTGTTCGTATGTGCTTCAAGGCTGCCACCATCGTCCCTGTGCCGAAGAAGTCTTCAGTGTCCTGTCTCAGTGACTACCGTCCCATTGCACTCACATCCATCATTATGAAGTGTTTTGAGAGGCTCGTCATGAGGCACATCAAGACCCTGCTGCTCCCCCCTCACTGGACCCCCTGCAGTTCATGTACTGTCCCAACCGTTCAACAGATGACGCCATTGCCATCACCTCCAGCTGGACAAAAAAAAGACATATACGTTCGAATGCTGTTCATAGACTTCAGTTCAGCATTCAACACAATCTTTCCTCAGAAACTGATTGGAAAGCTGAGCCTACTGGGCATGAACACCTCCCTCTGCAACTGGATCCTAGACTTCCTGACTGGCAGACCTCAGTCAGTCCGGATTGGAAGCAGCATCTCCAACACCATCACACTGAGCACGGGGGCCCCCCAGGTCTGTGTGCTCAGTCCACTGCTGTTCACTCTGCTGACCCACGACTGTGCTGCAACACACAGCTCAAATCACATCATCAAGTTCGCCGATGACATGACCGTGGTGGGTCTCATCAGCAAGAATGATGAGTCAGCATACAGAGAGGAGGTGCAGTGGCTAACGGACTGGTGCAGAGCCAACAACCTGTCTCTGAATGTGAACAAAACAAAAGAGGTGGTTGTTGACTTCAGGAGGACACGGAGCGAGCACTCTCTGTTGAACATCGATAACTCCTCCATAGAGATCATTAAGGGCACCAAATTTCTTGGTGCTCACCTGGCGGAGAATCTCACCTGGTCCCTCAACACCAGCTCCATAGCAAAGAAAGCCCAACAGTGTCTCTACTTTCTGCGAAGGCTGAGAAAAGTCCATCTCCCACCCCCCATCCTCACCACATTCTACAGAGGTTGTATTGAGAGCATCCTGAGCAGCTGCATCACTACCTGGTTTGGAAATTGCACCATCTCGGATCGCAAGACCCTGCAGCGGATAGAGAGGTCAGCTGAGAAGATTATCAGGGTCTCTCTTCCCATCATTACAGACATTTACACCACACGCTGCATCCATAAAGCAAACAGCATTATGAAGCACCCCACGCACTCCTCATACAAACTCTTCTCCCTCCTGCCATCTGGCTAAAGACACCGAAGCATTCAGGCTCTCACGACCAGACTATGTAACAGTTTTTTCCCCCAAGCCATTAGACTCCTTAATACCCAGAGCCTGGACTAACAACAACCCTACTGCCCTCTACTGAGCCTATTATCTTGTTTATTATTTATTGTAATACTGCACTGTTTTGTGCACTTCATGCAGTCCTGGGTAGGTCTGTAGTCTAGTGTAGTTTTTGTGTTGTTTTACGTAGTTCAGTGTAGTTTTTGTATTGTTTCATGTAGCAACATGGTCCTGAAAAAACGTTGTCTCGTTTTTACTGTGTACCGTATCAGCAGTTATGGTCGAAATGACAATAAAAAGTGACTTGACTTGACTTGACTTGAATTTGACTATATGGTTGGTAAAGAAACAAAAAAGGGCCCATTCTCATGAAACAGTCTAATGTGCCAACATTGGAGCTTACAGTTCCGTTCATTTGTTCCCTGTTGACTTCCTCCAAGCAGAGCCGATCCTCGGACCCTCGCTCCAAGTCCACTTCATCTGACGGCCTACCAACTTTCTCCATTCGTGTCTTCTCTCCTCATCTCTCCCTGACAAAAGTTTGCAAAATCCCTGATCCCAAACCCACAAGAAGGAATACACATTGCAAAGCCCTGTTAACTCTAGTCATAACCCAAACATTGCTGCTACAGGTAAACCATAACCTTAGCAATGAAACAATTATATAAGCAGTGTTTCAATGAAGCCATTATATAAGCAGTGAAACCTTACAGCGCGTTACACACATCTACTCTGTCTAGGCTTTTCAACATTTGAAAGGTTTCAATGAGATCCCCTTCTGAATTCCAGTGAGTACAGACCCAGAGCCATCAAACGTTCCTCGGATGATAACCCTTTCATTCCTAGAGTCATCCTTGTGAACCTTCTCTGGACCTTGTCCAATGCCAGCACATCTTTTCTCAGGTGAGGGGCCCAAAACTGTTCACAATGCTCAAGGTGAGGCCTCATCAGTGCCTTATAAAGCCTCAGCAATACATCCATGTATTAGAAACATAGAAAACCTACAGCACAGTGCAGGCCCTTCGGCCCACAAAGCTGTGCTGAACATTCCTTAACTTAGAAATTTAATTGAACATAAGGAAATTTAAAAAAAACATTTTATTCCAACATGAATTGTATGGGCCAAAACAATGTGAGATAAATCAATGTTTTTTTTTATGTCCAATTATTATTGATTAGCATTTATGTTCAGAGTCAGCTTTTATTTAATGGGTATTCAGTTGGTTCTAATGGAAATCTGTAATTATGATATTTCTTGAATTCAAAACAAACCAAAATTTAAAATTAGCTTTTTATCCTATAAAGATTGTGACAGGCAATTATAGTAAATTCCATAAGGATCTTACTTTGCTTTAAGAATTATTTATGTTGAAGAAAGATGAAAAAGCTGTTTGTTATTCAGTACTAGCAATGCATAGAGATTTGGATAAAGATGTATTTAAGAAAAAATGAACAGTATTTCTGGCTACAGTTTCAGAATATTGGATATGTTTATTCAGATATCATGATGAGGGATTGCAGTGGCATATGTTAACAGGACTAAACTTAAAACTATCAAGATAATGAGCTGTAATTTCATATATTAAATATTTAACCTATAAATGAATGTCAGAAGAATGTAGTTATTCGGCCCATTGTTCCAACAGAGATTTTTTGACATATACCGTATTCTATCAACATAATTCTATTTGAACTATTTTTAATCTGGTACTTTTTTATAGACAAATCTGCACATTAATTGGCTGAGCATGTTAAAGATTATTCTCATTAATATGGATGAATGTGGAGAATGGATTTTAAATGTCTCGTTCGCATCGACTTGAAGGTCTTGTTATGTTGCTGATAGTGTCATGTATTATTAGTGTAGTTAATATAAAATATTATAGGACAAATTAATAAAGAACTGCCTCATTATTTGAAACACCAGGTTTCAAAAGTAATTTATGTTCATCAGTTTTTGACTGGATCTGTTTAATTAGATTTGTGCTTCCAGCCATACAAGTATTCTGCTGAAAAAGAAATTTAAGAGAATGAACAAAATACCTAACTGGTTAAAATTAAGCTAAAGTCATTCATAGTTAAACCATTAAAATCAATACTTCTTACTTATTAAATGATAAATAGCATCCTGAAATAAATCATTAGATTGTAAAAGAATGACATTTTATTCATCAAATGATACAGCATAGTTATAGGCTCTACTGGCCTAATGAATCCACACCATCCAGTTGCACCCATCTGACTAATTAACCTACTAACCCATACCTATTGGAATGTGGGAGGAAACTGGAGCACGTGAAGGAAACCCATGCGGTCACAGGGAGAAAATATAAGCATACAGACAGAGGTGGAATTGAATCCGAATCACTGGCACGATAATAGGGTAATGTGAATTACTATGCTCTATGTAGAGGCTGCATTCTTGTGGTAGTGTTCCTTGTAGATTTTCTCAGTGGTGCAGTGGGCTTTGCCTTTATGGACTGGGCTGTGTTTACCACTTTTTGTAGGCTTTTCTGTTCTTGGGCATTGTGTTTTCATACTAACCCATGGTGGAAACAGTCAGGACAAAGTTACAGAGGTCAATAAAGATTCATAAGTAGAAATTTACTTTTGCAACCCTGAAATTCAAAGCTTGTTGCCATTATCAAAGACCTCCACCATCCAGGCTATGCTCTCTTCTCACTGTTGTCATGGAGAAGGAGCTACAGGAGCATTAAGTCCCACACCGCCAGGTTCAGGTACAGTTATTACTCTTCAACTCAGGCTCCTGAACCAGCGTAGATAACATCCCTCAGCTTAAGTCTGAATTGATTCCACAACCCATGGACTCACTTTTAAGGACTCTATAACTCGCGTTCTCAGTGTTATTTATTTACTTATTCATTGATTATCTTTTTTTATATTCTCACAGTTTGTCTTCTATTGCATGTTGTTTTTTTGGTCAGTATTTGTGTATAGTTTCTCACTGATTCTACTGTAATCCTTTGTTGTACTGTGAATGCCTGCAAGGAAATGAATCTCTAGGTAGCATATGGTGACATGTACATACTTTTGCTTTTAGCTTTGAACTTCGTAACTAATTTGAAATGTTTTCCACATTTATGCAAGGATACATTGACAGAATGCCACAATATATTCATTGCTACCACCAACTATACTTGTGTTGCTATGAACTTAATATGCTTGGGTTCACCAAGCTCAATTCTTCCTCTATCCAACTAGCTCATTCATTATATTTTATTCATTTCAAAGAAAAATGTGAGGTTGTCTTTATATTAATGAAATTTCTGCAGCTAGGATACAATGAGCACAGCAAACCACTGATTTTAAACAACACTTTCAGTTATTCATTATTCTAAAATACTGCAATTAAAGTAGAATGTTGTGGGCTGAATGTTGCATTGGAAATAATGGTACTAACAACAGCACTCAACATTCTTAAGAAGTAAATTGGACAGTTACAATGACAAAGCATCCACAATTACATGCATAAATCAGCACTTTGCTAACCAATATATCCTACACCTTTATTACTTACACAAGAATAACATCTTACTGAGAGGTTCATCATTGCTAAGATGTGATGGTATGAAGTTGCTGTTTTGCTTGATTTATATCCACCTAACCCTCCAGGAACAAAGTAGCTGGGGACTAGTGGAAAATAGTAGCTTTAAACATGATGTGAAAATGTAATTAATAAACAACCTCTCAGGCCTTGAAAACTCACTTTAATATGTAAAAAGTCTAATTTCATCATACTTTAATTATAGCTGAGTACTTAAACTATCGAGTAATATTTCTTTTTCTTTTTTAATCTAATAGTTCTCTATAATGTTTGATTTGACATTTTAATATTCCAGCTTCAAGTTCAGACCCTCCCTATGTTGCCCATTAATGATTCTTTAATCTTGTTATTTACTCTGTTCATAGGATTCAGTTCCTCTGTAGGGAACTGCTTTTCTTTTAGGCATTAGCTCTATTTTCATTTTCCATGTCCCTATTGCCTGCTCACACATTCATCTTTTTAAGTATCTACTCCTATGCATTTTTTTTAATTAACTGTTTAGTGTGCATCCTCTCTGTATGCTTCTTACCAAATTGTCTTTCCAGAAAATATCATCTGCAGTCTTCCTGCTCAATTATTAAAATGTTTAAGTAACTGACATTACTTAGTCTTTTTACAGTTAAGCACATTTTTGTTTTGTATATAGTCAACAAATGTTGATGTGTGCAAATACAAAACCCAGAAAGCAAACACGTAAGAAAAATGTATTTCATGTAACTCTTTCCATCTTCTCTCACAACTTCTTTTAAGCTGTAAATATTAGAAAGAAAAAAGAGAAATTAGTCAATTGCCATTTTGTCATCCATCATAAGAATTCCCCATTTCATATCTAAACTTTCTACACCACTCTAGAATACAAAAGCAAGGATTTAGAATGCAAGAGCAAGGATGTAATGCTGAGGCTTTATAAGGTACTGGCGAGGCCTCACCTTGAGTATTGTGAACAGTTTGGGCCCCTCAGCTTAGAAAAGATGCGCTGGCATTGGACAGGGTCCAGAGAAGATTCACAAGGATGATTCTAGGAATGAAGGGGTTATCATACGAGGAATGTTTGATGGCTCTGGGTCTGTACTCGCTGGAATTCAGAAGGAAGAGGGGGATCTCATTGAAACCTTTGGAATGTTGAAATGGCTAGACAGATTAAATGTGGAAAGGATGTTTCCCATGGTGGGAGAGTCTAGGACAAGAGGGCATAGCCTCAGGATAGAGGGGTGCCCTTTCAAAACAGAGATGTGGAGAAATTTCTTTAGCCAAAGGGTGGTGAATTTGTGGATTTTGTTGCCACATGCAGCTGTGGAGGCCAGGTCATTGGGTGTATTTGAGGCAGAGACTGAGAGGTTCTTGATTGGACATGGCATCAAAGGTTACGGGGAGAAGGCTGGGAACTGGGGTTGAGGAGGAGATTAAGAAAAATGGATCAGCTATGTTTGAATGGCGGAGCAGACTCGATGGGCCAAATGGCCTAATTCTGCTCCTATATCTTATGGGCTTATTGAAAATATTTTAATGGATATAATACAACAGTTATTACGCTACAACCATCATGCTTCTGAACTGGTGTCGGTAACTTTAATCACCACTAGTTCGACCTGAGTCTATGACCTACAGACTCCTCTTCAAGGACTCCTTGCAACTTATGCTTTCAGAACTTTTTGTTTGTTTTTGCACTATTTTTCTTCCTTTGTACGTGGATTGTTTATCCTTTTTTGATTTATGTAGTGTTTAAGAAGTTCTACTGTACTTTTTTCCAATAAATACCTGCAAAAAGAAGAATCTCAAGGTAGTATATAAAAATACGTATTTTGATAATAAATTTATTTCGAGCTTTTGGTTTATAATATAGTTTTCTAAGGAAATTGATGTTCAAGGATTTTAAAATATCTTAAATAATTTTCATGCATAATATGTTAAGTGTATTTTTATGTACTCATTTCTATTTACCCTACATGGTTTAATTTTCTTTGATTTTATTAGCGTTCCATTTTTAATTATACCTCCTTAAATTATTTATTCAGAATCAGAATCAGAATCAGGTTTATTATCACTGGCCTGTGACGTGAAATTTGATAACTTAGTAGCAGCAGTTCAATGCAATACATATATAAAAGAAAAATAAATAAATAAATAAATAAATCTTATTGTATACTATATAAATATATTGAATAGATTAAAAATCATACAAAAAACAGAAATAATATATACCTTTTAAAAAGTGAGGTAGTGCCCAAGGGTTCAATGTCTATTTCGGAATCAGATGGCAGAGGGGAAGAATCTATTCCTGAATCACTGAGTATGTGCCTTCAGGCTTCTGTATCTCCTACCTGATTGAACTAATGAGAAACCTTTGACCTTAGCCTTAACCTTTGATGGTTCGCTTTCTTTTTTGTTGTTTCATTGTTTATATCGAAACACAATATATTGGGTCAAGCTTAGTATTGCTCTACAGGAAATAAAGTCCTCACACTTACAAATAGAAACCAGTGCAGAGAAGTTAGCCTGATGCACATTTGCAAAAGTTCAAAGATGTTAGCCCATTGTGCAATGGGCCCAGACAAGATTCACTTATAAACTTCTGTCAAATAAATCTTTGCACAGTGGTTTAGTTGGCTTCAGAGATTTTGAATACAATTTTTAAAAATAATTTGAAGAAAACTAAGTTTTAAAAATTAAACATTTAAAATATATTCAAAATCATTAAAAAATGTAAAATATCTAAATAAAACAAGAGGTAAGAAACAACAATAGTAACCTACAGCTGATTTTTGGAATTGAGGGACAAGATCTCTCTGTGCTAAGCCAAAACTGTCACACGTTGTTTAAACAGTTTCTCCAACTTGAGAGCTGTGAAAACTTTTGCACTTCATGCTCCCTTGTTATCTCCATGGGAGGTTCACAACTGGAGACAATTGCAAAACACCTGAAGGGAGACTTCACCTTTGTTATATGGAGAAATCTTTGCTGTTATAAAGATGACCATTAATGTTTTCTGGCAGTGTCTTGATTATTATGGTTGATGTTTCCTTCAAATACCTTTATCTACTTGCTCCATTTCCCTAAATTAGTTTCCACGTGGATTGTATTCATGACCACATGCAGTCAGAGGTGTCAAACAAGTGATC